>NW_026622797.1:33721188-34346188 GCF_023065955.2 Ursus arctos | reverse complement strand
TATGAATAGAATAAAACATAGGAATTCAAAAGCGAGAAAGAACTTCCACTCGTCCAATGGAGGAGACATTTGCATTAGATCTCAATGGATAAGGCATGAAGATCTACAGACATAGTCTGGGTAAATAATACAAAAGGAGAGGAAAAAAAAATGTGAATCCTATTTAGTTGCTGAACAAGTTATCCAGTAGGAGATTATGTAGGAAAAATTGATTGGGAAAAGATGGGGAATATGTTGGATGGCATGGGAAGAGATTGCCCTTGATCTAAAAGGCTACAGAGAATCACTGAGTGGGCAGAAAATTGATATAATGAATTAATTACTTTAGAAAACTTAATTTGGAGGTTGTATCAAGGTTGTGTAACAAGGAGGTTGTGCAGGACTGGAGGTAGAGAAATCCGAAGATTGCAACGTGTTAGGGAGAATAATTAGGGCTAAGAAGTAGTGTGACTTCAATAGGGATAGAGGTAACTTTGGGTTGGAAATTGGTGAGCCACCCAGGTCAAAGTTAAGTTGGTGAAAAAAAAGAAAAAAAGAAGTCAAACTCTCTAGATCATTCTACTTTTTGAAATCTGTGTTCAGTATATACCCTAATCCATTCCTTCCCCTGAGCCATCAGTCAGGGGAGGTTCAGACTGAGTGAAATCTGTGACAGAAGGACTGAGGACACTAGCAGTGGAATTAAATTGTTTCTTTGTTTATTTATTTATTTAAGAGCAAGCACACAAGTGAGTGTTGGGGGGGCAGAAGGAGAGAGAAAGAGAGAGAAAGAAGAGAGAATCTTAAGCAGGATCCACACCCAGCACGGAGCCCAACACAGGGCTCCATCTGACAACCCTAAGATCATGACCTGAGCTGAAGTCAAGAGTTGGATGCTTAACCAATGAGCCACCCAGGAGCCCCTGGAATTAAAAAGGTTTAAGGCCATTTGTGATATACTTGGAAAATAGGGTTGGGGGGCTTACATTAAGAAGCAGGTGTAGAAACTGGAACTATAAGCAAAATCTAATCCTTTCCCATTCTACTCTTTAGCTGGTGAATCTCAACTCCTTTTATTAACTGCCCTGTGGAGAGATGTGCAACCAAATTGGCATAAAGCCCTCTTCCATTCATTCATTTCCAATAAGTCCTAAGAAAATACTACCTGTAAATTGAAAAAAAAAAAGTGATGAGAAATGTCAGTATTACCTGGTTTTCTTTGTTTTCCCTGCCAAATGTTGATCAGCCAATTTTACCAACTTTTCCCATTCCCTTTTTCCTCATATTGCTCATCTACTTCCTAGTTGTTGCAGAGAAAGTGGTCACATAAAATCAAGAAAAATAAAAAGACATGGCAGAAAATTTACATATCAAATCTATAGCCAGGATTATACAATTAGCAGGTAAACAAGGAAGTTCACGTATCACTGAACTTACTTAAATTCTAAACAGATCAAGCCGGGGATTTATGCCTGTACCAATTTTTGTGTCAAATATTTAACCCAACTTGATAGGATAAAATGAAGAATTACTTAATAATTCTCTGAAGGTTAAGAAAAATAAAGGCAACATGAACAGACAGAACATGTTGACTTTGAGTCACCTCTCAACAGCGAGATGATTTAATAAGTGGTTCTAGATAATAGATAAAAGGGAATTTAATTTTTTTTGGTACTTGCTAAACAACACGTGACATGACAGGTCAATATCCATGTCCTTTTGTAGTGATAATCTCTAGTTTTTCTGAAAGAGTTGTGAAAACAAAAGCTTCAGCAGCTACAAGAGAATCAAGAGCAAAGATCGTCTTTCTGAGAATCAGTTTTTAATGATAAAACTTATTATCCGGCTGTCAGTCAGAGGAAAACAGAAGATGTCCCAAAGCTCATGCCAAGGGAAAAAAAGAAGATCTTGTCAAAGATGTACACGAGCCAAGAACAGTGAAGCATGACAGGGAGCTTCCGTGCTCCCCGCTGCCTTTTCATCAGAAATCTTCGAAGCTGACTGCAAAGCACAATTTTCATTCCATTTATCAAAACAAACATAAGGAAAGTGAATTTCCTGACTGCCAGGGAAAATATTTGTTAGTGTAAAGTAAAAAATAATTGAGATGAAATTTCTGAACAAAGGTAAATTAAAAGAAAAAGGAAGAAAACACTTGCATACCTTGGGGGAGGAAAAACTTAAGGTCTTTGGAAGAGACTGTCTTTACTTTTCCCTACTGATGCTTTGTATTTTTATTCTTTTCCTTGTGCTAAGGATTGAGGATAATCAAGGTTTTACATGGCACATCTTTTCAATCTCATAGCATCATTAGTCTTGCCAAAAAGATTTCATCTCTGCTCCCATGGGTCAAATTGCGTTAATGATAAGTTGGCGAGATGACTTGATTAGTAAGGTAACATGAGGGAGCCTCAGGTCCAGGAATAATCACAAACCAACTGTCAGCTCTCTGGCTTTCTGGCTGTGTTGTTAAAATGACAAGCTTGGACTCAGGGGATATAGAATGACAGGGTGGATGGCTCACTCAGCCCTCCCGCAGAGTCACAGAAATATTTACCCAGCACCATCAGAACAATCCTAAGCATATCATCAAATTAAACCAAAACATGTCATTTTCATCGCTTTCAAGAGTCTGACTGAAGTTTGTCAGATAATTCTACTAGCCTTAACATTCGCATCCCCTCTAAAATAATACTAAGGAAAGCATTTGATTTTTAGAGAACAAGAATACCAAAGTGACAAGGAAAAAAAGACAAAGATAATTGTCTTTCCAATAGATAAATGTTACTGAATGTCTTAACATGAATCCGCATTCCAGAACAGGAGCAGCTGAAAATCTGGGGACTCTTTAATGTTTTTCTCTTAAATGTTTATGTGATAATATTAGACTATATTGGAAGAAACATGTGATTACTATCAATGAATCCACTTCAATTCATCTCTGATATTGCATATTCCACTTATGTGTTATAATCTAAATAAAATTTTAAAAAAACAGTCAATAGATACCTGCCTCTACTTGAATAAAGCACAAAATAGAAAAAAGAAAAGGCATTTCCTTAATTTATGAAGAAAAAAAGAAAAATTGACTCCTACTTTAAAAATAAGCTTTATCTTTCATAAAAATATTTAGCAACAGCATTAATCAGACACAAGAGGTAGAGTGATTTGTATATAACCCTAAAAAAAACCATAATATGGAAACATAATATGTAGTGTAAAAAATAAGATGGCTTTTGAGGAGTTGTATATAGTAAAGACAAAACTCCAGAGGCGATTTTCAATGCCTTTTTTTAATCCCTAAAAAGAAGATAAATGACTACACTTCTTAGGTTGTCCGAAAATATGAGGTAAATATTTTGTATGTCAAGCACACTGGTTGGCCCATGGTGTATGCTTGGAAATTTTATTTTCTGAACAGTAAAGCAAATCGCTTTAATATATTTTTATATTTTAAGTTAAAAACCTAATGAAAATAGAACCTAAGAACTCAATTCTGTGTAGTAATTACAATGCTGGTTCCAACTCTTAACTTCTTGTGTCACACTATTTGCCATGTGACTTTGCTCACACCGAAGAAGTGTGGTCTATTTCTCCATCCTTTGATTTTGGGCCTGCCTTATGACTTGCTTTGGGCACAGAACAAGGTGAACGTGATGGCATGCTGGTTCTCAGCCTGTATCTCAAAAAGTCCTGTGAGCTCCTGCTTGTTCTTAACCTCCACCATCACTTTTAGAATGAGAGATACATGTAGAGCAGAGTCTAGTTGCCCTAGTTGTAGTCCAGAGGTCAGTCTAGATCAGCCAATAGCCAGTTTACCAGCAGGTCAGTGAGACAGCCATCGGAGGCTCCCAGCCATCCATTCCGGAAGTAGGACATCCATTCCATGAGTAGGACATGCTTACTCTATGCCTCTGATGAGACTCTGTGGTTAGCTGAGATTCCACATTTTGCTATAATCTCTATTCCTTATCTTTCCACTTGGTAAATTACCTTACTATTTGTGTGAAGATTATGTCTGTGTCTCTCCATTGAATAGGACTTTACAAATTTTATTTCTCCACGATGGTTGTGCCGAGCCACTACATGCTTATTTCGTATTCCTTCTCTGCGTGCTTGCCATATGCAGATATTATGGTATATGACATAGGTTTCAAAAATGACTTTAAATGAATTTGTTTCTGTCTTCATTTCCTGTATGCTCTTTGAGGATAGGTTCATTTGCTCACTATGCTCCCACAGATACAAATATATTGAATGTTGGACTAATAATTCTGAGTAAGACACGTCACTACTTTATTCTAAGCTATAAAAACTGAGCCGGTCGGTTTCTGGTTCCCTACTTATCATCGTGACATAACACTTATTAAAATTGCTCAGTTTTTCATATCAATATGACTTTGTAGGTACATACAAAAGTGAATCTGTAATATATTTTAATTTTTTTTCTTTTGAATGGATAGGCCTGACAGAAAAATCCATTTACACGTATATTTTAATCCCAACATTTCTAACACTGCTTCAATGCAGAAACAGTACGTGTTTTCCTCAATTACATAACTCTCTTGTAAACATCTTACGTCTGTCCTTGAACGCGCCAGTCAATTCAAACTAGAAACATTATTATGAAGTATATTAGTTGATGAAATGTTAAGAGGGCCCATTTTAAGTGAAGCTATCTTATGATGTGAAAGCCTCCACCCCTCCTCTGAACGAGTACATTATAATGACATGCCAAGTACGTATGGACCATTTTGCTTCTTACAAAGATTGTGATTTTACTACGTTAACTTAGGTCTTTCTTTCCTTCCTTCTGCACACATATTCAACAGACTAATTTGCTTTTGATCCCATTTCTGAAGAAGAGAAAACTTCTAAATTATACTAAAAAAATCTATAGTACACAAATTTCAAAAGTGATAATGGCTATTGACACACTTTAACACATCTTTTGATTTTAAAATTCCAGTGTCTGGTAACACGCTTGCTTCAGGGGAATAGAAAGACAGATAAGGACTGCAGGGGTGATGATTATTTGTCCATTTCCTTTTCTGAAGCCACCATTTATTCTATGCTTTCATGCATGATTAACAGCTTGCAGATCCTTCACTTGTAATCAATAGTTGTGAAGTTTTATATTAGGTTTAGAGATTAGACAGCCTTGATTATAAATTTTATCGATTTGAACAGCTTAGCTGTAGAAATCCCTGTACATTTTTCAGAGATTAAATTAAAAGGAGATATATGGCCTCCACACACTAGAAATGCCAGGGCGATTATAAGGTGTGACCTCTTTCTACTCATTCCTCTAGATGAATAAAACCTATCCAGTGCACTAAAACATGAATCAGCATGTCAACAAGCATCAAGCGGGGAGAGTAAACACAGTGAAAATGTGACAAAAAGAATTACAAAACTGCAAGGAAACCTGCCTAACACTATAATTAATACAGGAGACTTGCAAGAATTAATTGCTTCAGCTCATTTGTAAATTAGGAAATTGACAGAGATAAGAAGAATGAATTCCTTAACTTCTACCTGAAAAATCTGAGCCTATATTAAAACCAAAGATTCATGATCTCGTAAGATAAAGGAACAGGGGCAAATTTTTTTTTAATTACCAGAAAAATAAGTAAGGTCATTTTAAAGTTAGTGAATAATTTAATGACTATAAAATTCATAATCAGATCAGCTTTATGAATATTTCCACCTTAAAAACTTTTAAAGCACCACTGTATATTTTATGACCATTATTTTGAAGTCTGAGAATGTCCAAGAAAAAATTAATAAGCATCTTTACAGTCAACAAATACAGAGGGGGGAGCTAATATTTTCCAACTTCAAAAACTTACTTTACTCTTTAAATGATCTATTATGGCTTTTTTATTATGTTCTATTATAGCCTTTGTTCCTTTGTGAAATGTCTTTTATTATACTAATTGATTTTGTTCCCGGATCTGCATTAAGTCCTATGTATGATGACATATAAGGCAGAAATAGGTAATGGGTGATTCATCTTGGCATGCGTTCTGAAGCATTCATTTCCTTACCTTTGGAAAGTTATTCAACAATTAGGATTAGAGCATGGAGTGAGCCTTGACCAGTCTATAGGTAAGATAAATGTTCCAATGTGTTTTATATTGGCCTTGAAAGAAAATGAAATCCCCTTAAATAGCGTAAGTAAAAAAGTACCCTATTTATCATTAAATACCTTATGCAAAATATTTGATGAAGAGGTTTTCTATTAAAAGTTACTAATGTTTTCAAATGATTCCACAGGACAACATAACATGGTGACAGCATATGGAAATGATGACCAAGGAGATCGCTTTCCTTTGTTTCTTCTACTAACTAGTACTAGTAAGGCTACATTTTGAGGTATTATGTAGAAGCTTCTAATTTTTAGATATTCACAGAAGAACAGTAGAAGAAGAAGAAAGTATGTAAAAGTACAAAAGCACTAAGGAATTATTTTATGTTTGTTCTTAGTAGTCTTAAAGGCTTCGGTTCCTCTACAAAAATCTTGACAATATCATTGCTCCTCTGTTCTTCACATAGCCCCTAATTAGTGACCCAACCTATTTACTACATCATTTCATAAGATCTATGGCATTTCTCTGTCCCTCTCTTTAATCCAGGGCCTAATCCTCTCTCATCTAAACTACTGGAAATTCTTGCTACCACCAACACTTTTCAGTGCATTCTTCACCCAGACCTTCCAAAGTGCAGTTCTCATTACATAACTAGTTTATTCAAAACATTGTGGAAGGTTTCCTAGGTTAAACAAGTAAGTTAAACAAAACAACACTTTTCCTCCTAGAACTCAAGGACCCAAGGATCTCCTAATACAATTTTATCTCATATACTTCTCCCGATGCCCTGTACTCCAGCCAGTCTACTCATCCGATACCAAAGCTAATGGGAACTGCTCAACGTGTGTACTATCGTTCATTTCATTCCGTCTTCTTAGAATATCTTCCTCCTGTAGATCTCCCCACGGAAGCACTTGAACGCCCTGTTAAAAATAGACTATTTTCCCAGTGAAAGTCGGCCCCACGATGCCTTTCAAAGGAATAAGTGATCTTTAATTCTCAAAGGCTTTTATCTGTACTTCTATAAGGCATTTAATGCATAATATCTTCCATTCATCTTGTACGTCTGTGTGTTCATCTCCCATATTAACATGTAAGCCTGAAATCAGAAACTATGTCCTATATGCAGATAAACAGAACATGTAAAATGGGCCTTGAGGAAATAGTGCTAAATAAGTAAATATTAAAATAATGAATCAGGAAATATGTTTGAAATATACAGCCAATCTTCAAAACACAGAATAAACTACAACATCAGTTTTTACTAGAACAATTAACCTTAACAAATATTTAGCTAGTAAATACAAATAGGCCAGACTAATTCTATAGGATATAAAAATAAGTAGGACATGACCCCTTTCCTTGCAAAACTCACAGTGTGGTGAAAGAACAGGCCCACTCACAGGTAAATTGCACTTTAATGTGGGAAGATTAAAGCACTATTGGACCAAAGAGGTCAATGAAGTTTTATTGATGAGAGCAACAGTAAGTTGTTTCACCACAGTAATAACGAGCTCTTTTCTGAAGGATGATGAGGTGTTTTCAGTGTGGATGGGATGAATATGAAGAACCTCCAGAAAAAATAAGGTTGCAGGGAATCCTCACTGCATTTTGGACAGCAAAGGAAAATTTCCATTCCTAGTATCACTGTACTTCCCTATCACTATATTCATTCTTGCCAGGAGGAGCAAAGCATGTATTGGGAAGGTAAACACTTCCGAGTAAACTCCCCAAAGTGTTGGTAAACACTTCCCAGTAAACTCCCAGGACACAGGAGCAAGTGAAACCCTGGGGTACAAGCATACACTCTTCCCTAATCAGGGCTGCCCTACAGTAACATATAGCTTCATTATAATACATTTGCATTGCGGTTTTGATCCCCACCTTGTGGGGGATGGCTGCCATGACAGTTCCAACCAGAACCATATTGGGCCAAAAATTCCCCTTACCCATGGGTAGGAGAAGTCCCTTAGATGTTTGGAGGCAACCTCTGTCACAGACCACCCTAGCAAAAAGAAAAAACAAGACAGCCCTACCCCAGACACAGTTGCCACCTGTGGGACTGCCTGCTTCCCACCTTGAGAGTGCATTTTCGCTTGGACCACTATGAGTCGCTTCCTTGCTCAAGAGCTTGGCCCTGAATTCTTTCTTGGCCCAACTCAGGAACTGAGGCCAGGGAACAGGACTCGCTGCTAACAACCCCACCCCCAACCTCAGGTCTTTGGCCCTCAGGCCCACTATTCTCAGTCTAATCTACTCTTCAGACTCCACTCAAACAAGCCAGGCACATTGTTGCCTCTGGCAGGGGCTTTGCACTTCCTCTTCTCTCTGTCTAAATGTTCTTCTCCCAGATAGCCACTGTGTCACTGACAGCTTTACTCAAATGTCACCTTCTTCATGAACTTTTCCTTAACCATCTTTTTAAAAGTCTAAGATCCACTGATGCTTCATTTTTCTCCTTAGCACTTACTGCCATCTAATATCATTAATATTTTACTTTTTAAATCTTTATTATTTCCTATCTCCCCATACTAAAACGCTCAGTACAAAATCACTATTCAATAAATACTCGCATGGATGAATGAATGAATGAATGAATATATAAATTAAATGGATCTTAATGCAGTCAGTAAGTTCCTGGAACATAATAAATGAGCCATAAATTTTTGCTGATTGAAGGTTACTTTAATGACAGAAAAGCCACCATTAAAATTCTATGTCTGAATTTAGTTATAAAGTGAAATTTAAACTATTGACCATATGTATCCTCTGGAAATAGCATTAACATATTTAATGCTTAAGAAGCAAAGTAACAATTTCAATTTGAATAAAAAAATGTCAAATTACTGGGAGAAATCAAGTAACAGGAGGGGAAAAGGTTATTGCAGAAACTTTGAAAAACCGAAGGTGGAAAATCTTTGACAGAAGAAGTGTACATTTAATGTTGAAAATTTGAAATGTACTTTAAAAATTTTATCTATCAAGAATATCAAGCTAGTATAATGATATTCATTTTGAACTGCCTTTTATTGTTTTCTGATCTTTCAAGTATTTTTTCTCATTTTCCCAACTAGAGAGCAAGTTTCTCCAGGGCAAGGAACATATTTACTACTTCACTTATTTCTCATTCAGTGCTAAGCACAGAGTAAGAAAACGATGAATATATTAACTTTAAACAATTTTACCCTAAAGGAGTAGTTATGAAATCTAAGGACTTTGAACATTAAATATCAAAATAATCCTCATCAAGACAGAGGGAAAAAAATATCCTTGAAGTCTATGGATGTTATTTTCAAAGCACTGGAAGAATAAACTTTTGGTATCTTAGATGGTTTGATACTCCAGCTTAAAATTTAGATGTTCTGTATGAGTTTAACTTATAAACAATTCATTGTGTTTTAGGTTACACTATAGAACAGATGGTGTCATTAAAAGCATATTAAACATCTTTTTCATTCGCATGGAGACCTAAAGAATTAGTTCTTTAATTAGAACCTGCATCAGAACTGTTCACATGGCTTTACCGTCAATCATGCTCTGTGATTCCTGCGGTCAAGAACCTTGGGGCACTGCTTTTATTTATAGTAGCCTGTTTCATTGGCTTAGAACAAGTTTCACAAGAATATTGCCTAGGCTCTGTGCTTCTACACATGGTATAGTACCTAAGTTACTGGATGTAGCCACAATAGGAGAGTCGAGACTTCTGTTTGTGAGACCATGTATGTGCATGAAATAAGTTAAAGGGAATGAGCTGTGGAATTGGACTCCAGTTACTTTTTTTTTTTTTTTTTAAGATTTTATTCATTCGTTTGGCAGGGAGAGAGAGAGCACTAACAAACAGGGGGAGTGGAAGCAGAGGAAAAGGGAGAAGCAGGCTCCCCGGCTGAGCAGGGAGCCCGATGTGGGGCTTGATCCCAAGACCCTGGGATCATGACCTGAGCGGAAGGCAGACACTTAACTGGCTGAGCCACCCAGGCGCCCCGATTTCCAGTTACTTAAGTGCAAATTACTTAACATCCACATGCATCATTCCTAGATCCGTACAAAGGGGAAAAAATAGTATCTACCGCAAAGAACTGTAGTAAGGATTAAATAAGATTCTACACGTGAAGTGCTTAGAAAAATAATTGGCACATTGTATGAATGAAATGTGGCTATTAATTTTTATTATAATTCTGTATTAGCGGCCTAATAACATTATAATTTACAAGAATAAAATCCTGAAGATGGGGTTGCCTGGGTGATGTGGTCGGTTAAGCATCTGACTCTTGGTTTCGGCTCAGGTCATGATCTTAGGGTCCTGAGATCAAGCCTCGAGTCTGGCTCCATGCTCAGCGTGGAGTCTGCTTGAGTTTCTCTCTCCCTCTCCCTGTGCCTCCCCCAACCCTGTCCCCACTCTCTCTCTCAATAAATAGTAAATAAAAATCAATCAATCGATCAATCTTTTCTAAAAAAATCCTGAAGATTTTTGGGAAGAGGTTGTTTTTTGGTTTTCCCCCAAACTGGATTACCTGTTACCTGTGGCTATTTAACCCATCTTCTACCCCCTACCCCATATAGAAAATAAAGGCATTCATTTATAATTTTCAAGATGTAAAGTTAAAAATTTTTTGGAAAAAAAAAAGTATGTTTCTGAATTACTTTGCCCGTTCTCAGGTCCTTGAAGAAATGTGTGTAAGGTACTAGGGAAAACATCTAACTCAAAGTAAAAACAGCCCCCAAATCTAACAGAAATCTAACAAATAGAAAACTTTAAAAAGAATAGATAATGCTGCTAACATAAAGCTTTTCTGCTAAACTGAATCCCTTGAGCCCACCCACTCATTTTCATATGTGAGTGCAAACTCTTTTTCTCTGCGAGTGAAGTCTTCAATATATCATTAAACAGTAGTACTGAAAATTTCAAGAATTCTGGTTTTGAATGTACAGCTAAGGGGAAAGCTGTTTAAAAAGGGTTTTGTTGTTTATTTATCTTCTACATGAATGGTTGCTCAAGGACATTTCCAGCAACCAAATGTCATGATCAAACTGTAGCTATTTATAATATTCTAATATACTCTAATGCTTTCTTGGAACATTTTAGTATGATTTTTAAATGTAAAAAGAGTATTTGGTAAGTACAAACCATTTGAGCACCTAATAAAAGGTACCTTACTATGAATTCTTCAAAACTGGGTTTAATTTAAAGAAATTTCCAAGTAATTTTTTTTTCTTCTGAAATAATGATTTTTCTTGAATTAGGACTGTATATCCAGTCATCTACTAATAAATTCTCATAAGTAAACTAAATTAAAAAATCCAAATAATTACATTTCAACAATTAAGGTTACTTATACTTCACTAGCACACAGGATTTTTACTTGCTTGTTTTTTTTAAAAAATATGTAAGTGGAAGCCCTAAAAAAATCATTAAAATGTACTCAGCAACTGAGGTATGGCAGTTCCATCTCATTTCTTTTTCTTCTATATGCTTTGAGAATGCATTTTTGTATGCACTTTCTAAAGTAAAGTATAACTCATTTGTCTGGTTCATCAGGGAAAGAAGTACATCAGAAATACATATTTTAAAGACATTTTGTAACATTTTTTCTTAAAGCATTCACAGTTTGATTATTATAATTACTTAGGGAATCCTTTTTCAAAAATATCATTTATATTTTCCTGACATCTAAATCATCCTGACATGTAAAACTGTATATTGAAAATATTAACTAAAACAATTTTTCAAGCTCATTATCACGGCTGTGCTTTTAATGTTACTCTCCTGGTAAAATACTGTCTAATTTAAGTGCTTCTTAGACTTTTAGAATGCCTTCTTTCTTCCAAAGGGATGCGAAGACAAAAATCATGCCATATTTCTTTGCATTCATCATGGATTTAAGCACAATGTCACATAGTAGATGCTCACTTAAAATTAACCTATTGAATGAAGAATAACTTCATTAGTTTTCACTAAATGAACACATTAAATCTGTTTCCTTTGAAAACAATCATCTCATCTTTTTGATGTCCCTTGAGTGAGCAAAAGCATGTATCAGGTTCTCTATAGCCCAAAGGAGTACAACGCACAAAGTATTGGGGCAATAAATGGTATTTATTTAAATACCATTTATTAAATACTAGTTATGTTCAAGTGAAAAAACCCAATGACAAATTTATGACTAATTATAAATAATTAAGAATAAATTATAAATTATAAATCATGAGTTATTTTATCAACACCTGAAACAAAAAAATGTGTTCATATTATATCAGTTTACAGGCATCACAGCTCTCTTAAAAATATGAGAATATCTGTATTAAATAATAATACCATGACATTTTGGAAAAGCAGGACTGTCAAGCTTCTCCAATGGGAAGCCCGATTCCCTCACTGCAGCTCTGCATCACGGAGTGAAGACTCACATTGAGAGACATAATTGAGATGACACGGCGTGCTGAGCGAGAGAGCAGCCCCCTTGATGGGCGCACGCCAAGGACCCTGCAGCAAGAGGCCTCTATTTTTCTCTTTGACACAATTGCATTTCTTTTCATTTGTCTACCATCTCATCATTCCAATTTTCTTTTCATTTCACATAGATCTGAAAGTGATCTCAAGTGCTTCATTATGTCACCAGGTCATGCCAAAACCAAACCAAAGCCCTTAATATCAGCGAAAACATACTTCACCACAATTAGTTGTTCCAAGCATATTGTTAAGAGCCAATATTGTTTTAGTGCCAATACTGGACTGTTTAAAAATTATACTAATTTTATTGCTTCCTCTATATGATGCTAAAATAATAAGCTCATTAATCATTTTAGTGAATAAAAATTAGCCCAAACAATTAAATATCGTTGATAAAAACCCAGTAAGATAACAAAAGAAGAAAACCAAGATTCTAACTTATTGATGTGATTACATAGTGCAGAAAAAACATAGAAGCATTTAAGTATTAAACCCATAGTGTGTGCTATGGAAAAAGCTTTAAGTATATTATTTCATGTAATGCTCAGAAGAACGCTAAAAGACAGGTATTTTTCCTCCCACAATTTTATAAAACATGAAACTGGAATAGAAGGGGATTGAGTAACTTATTGATGGTTTGGCCAGAATTCAAATCTGATTTTGGCAACTCAGAAACAATACTCAGTTTCTAACAGTGTACAGAATTTGTATTAAGAAATCTGGAAAACAGAAGTAATGATACATATAAAACGTTTTCCACAGAAGGAGATTAAAATTTACTAATACATTTTTAATGTAAAATGCCTACTACGTTCCCATAGTTACATTTAATTTATACTACAGTTATTACAGCTCTTTAAATAACGTCAGAGTAGGGACGCCTGGGTGGCTCAGCTGGTTAAGCGTCTGCTTTCAGCTCTGGTCATATCTCAGGGTCCTGGGATTGAGCCCCACATCAGCCCCTGCTCAGTGGGGAGTCTGCTTCTCCCTCTCCTCCTACCCCTCCCCCATGCTCATCCTCTTATCTCCCTCCCTTTCTCTCTCTCAAATAAATAAATAAAATCTTTAAAAAAATAAAATCAGAGTAACTAAATACAAATGACCAGCCACGTCAACCTTCTAAATGAGGCCCATCCTTCCCATCTTTGCCCTTTTTCCACGTTTCAGAAGCTTAAAATGTAAGATTAATTATGATTTTCAACAAACCTACTTACATTCTTAATAATTGTTACATTATTAATGGCACACACCTGCCACAAGGACTGTGCTGGTCCAGTTCTCTCATCTAATTTTCAAACCGTGTGTGTTATTATTCACACATGTTAAATTTGCTTTTTTAATTTGTACATTTTTGTTGCTCTATAGGCAACAATTAAAAAGGTATCAATGTCTCAGAATTCATTCATCTAAGCTGAAAACCAGTGATGAACACGCCCAAACCCTTAAGATAAGGAATAACCAGGAGTCAAATATCAAAACATCACGTGAATCTCTTCGTGCTAGGACACGCAGTGATAAAAAAGGACACAAGCACAAAAAGTGAAGTGCAACTTGAGTACTTGATTTTCTTACATCAGTGACCCTTTCATAGCTAGGTCCCGCGGTCCTGCCTGTGATAAATCACTGTTCCATAGTGGCTTCCATCTACTGATACTTTCTCATCATTTTCAAAACAACCTCAGGAACCTTTGGAGTAAACCAAACAAGTTTTTACTTTACAGAATGAGAGCAATTAATGTTTTCCTTCCTAAAAGTAATAACTTTAATCACCAAAGAGGAGGAAAGACCAAAAGTAGATTTCAAATTCATGATATTCTGAGAAGCCCATAAAGCCACCGAGAAAATTAATGATAAATAATATGGACTCAAAAAATTAGGAAAGCTATTGACAAAATGTCTGCATCAATGAATACTGTTAGACGTCACATAATGCCACCGGGGGGGGGGTGCTGTATGATGTCTCTTGTAAGTAGTAGCGGACACTGCATTTAACAGCTGAACAAACTACTGATGTACAGCGGATGTGCTCTTGATGAATGAGTGGAAAAACTTGAGGACACAATGCTCCATAAATTCTGGTACCAGTCATCCCCCAAAACCAAGACTACATACAGATGAAGCAACGGGGCAGTGAATTCAACACAGATAGAACACAGCTCTTGATGCAGAGGGGAACGCTGGCACTTTGAAATGAGAGTTAAATAAAACTTGAATGTCAATATAAATACTTGATTCATTGAGAACGGTCAAGAGTCAAGCATAATGCTACCTGATCCTGACTCAGTGCTGAGGGAAATAATAAAATGGTGAATATAATTGCCTTCTATTTTCCCAGTAGTGAGTGAAAAAAGTGGGCAGTGAATACAAGACTGCCTTTGCCATACTCAGGTAAGCTGACGGGGGAGGTGAAAGAAGCTCACACAGGTTTTCAAAATGAAGAATGCAATAAACACATTTCTTCCTGACACTAATCATGCTATTAAAGAGCATTTCAATGATTTCGAGTGGCATGCCCAAATAACCCGATTTCAACAATACATTCAATTTATTCAGTAGTCTAAAACTATTACATCAGGTCTAAAATATCAACATAATTCATTGTAAGGATCAGAAACATTTCTTAGGATGACTGAACAGCAGTACAAATAACACAATCACAAGCAAGTTTAACCTCATTCAACACATAATGGTTTTCTCTATTTGTAGAGGACGGGATCGGTATCCTGTTGGTAGGTATATTTACAAACACATCCAGTACTGCAATGACATATAAAAACATAATTTCTAGTGCTGAAAACAAGAAAAAAAGTCCATTAAAATCAATTTATTACTACGTCCTAAGTTAAAACATTTAACTCTCTCACTTCTGAGTAGGATATGCTTGCCAACTGAGAATCTGGTAGTTTGCCAAAAGTACTTTCCAATAAAATATTAATATTCACCATTTCTGGTTCCACATTAGAGCCAAACCTTGAGACCTGACAGTCACCAAACACTTGCAAGAGATCATTCCCATTGACCTATAAGTTATTATTTACTAAGTTAGAGGAAATAAGGAAAAGAGAAAATACAGAATATATCTAGAACTTAAGAATATTTATCTTTAAATCTACATACAAGTAATAATAAAAATTGCAATTCGTGACAGTTTTTCAGATATGAAATAAATACCACTTTCAGTTTTAGATAGTTTTACTTTTATTTAAAACTGTTCCTCTGTGTTTTCCAAGTTGCATTAAATGCCCTATGTCATCTGTAGATACCAAAGTTACGAATAACACTGATCTACTGGGTAAAGTTCAAATTCTTTAGCAAAGTACGTAATGCACTCATTGACCCAAGCTCCTCTTACTTCTTCACTGTCTTCTCATCATGGTCTCCCTCTTCATGTCTCTGGTTTACTAATCTACCTATAGTTCTCCATACCCACATGAGCATTTCTTACTTCACAATTCTGTTTCTGCTGTTTCTCCTGATGTAATATACTGCCCTTTCTGATGGCCCCTCCCCCACTCAACCATGTCATCTGGCTAATTCCTCCAGCCATCTTCCAATATCACTTAGCCTTTTTATTTTTATATTAGCTCAGATGTTCTCCAAGAATCCTTCCTTGATTCCACACATAGAAGCACAAATAGTGTTATCATAGAATTTATACTTTTAAATTACTACTATATATGCTTATCTCTACTACTGGAATGTAAGCACCTCCAACTGTTTTGCTGTTGTTTTTTTAAATTTCCAGAATCCAGCACAATATCTAACACGTGGTACATGTATCTATAAATGGCTTAAGATGAAATGAATGCTCATTCTACCTATGAGATTGGAGGAAAAGGTACTGGTAAAGGTTTTATAGCTGTAATACATTTCTTCTTCAAGTCACTAACTATCCATGTTGGAACTTGGTGAAGTGAATCCTGACGAGCCAGACAGATGGTTATGAGGACAGTTACAGATGTGCCTGACAAAGGAATTATTCTGGAAACTGACTCTAGCTTAATATTTGAAATTTACAACATAGCATGCTTAATTTGTATTGTATGTTAATGACACCAAGTCCTCGCTTTCTGCGCTTAGTCTGGATTACACGGAAGAGAAATTTAAAGAAGAAAATGGGGTAAAACATGGAAAAATAACTGCATTCAGGACTGTATATATGATGCAGTTTTCTGAATTATATATTATAGCTTTTTTGGATGAAAACACAGTACTTGGAAAACCAAGGTATTCAAAAATTAGTACTTTTTAAAGTTAATATGAGATCTTGGCATTTAAAAGGGAAACCATTTGTTTATCAAAATTGTGGTACACTAGAAGCATGTGACAGAGTCAACATAAAAATAAGTGCATCACAGGTTCAGAGCTCTGGGAGAGTTCTCGGCAGGTTATCTGGGCTGGCAATTCCCTTGCCTTGGCAAGATCATTTTCAAAACACAGCAGACAAATGCATCTGAGTACTTAAAAAAATGCCTCTAGGGGAAGAGGAGTCATAATCTCCCTTAATAATTCAGTCAGCCTGTTCAAAACATGGTACCTAAATATAGTTTAGCACGTAGAGTTCAGAGGCCATGTTCTTTTGCTTTCAGTTTAGTGATGAATTAGAATAGCCTAATTCACCGGGTAAAGGCAGTTTGATTTCTGACAGGCAACTCAAAATCATGTCAGTATCTGAAATCATCATGTTTTTCCCCTACCTCCCTTCCCAAATTGGCTCCTCTTTCTATAGTCACCTGCTCATTTGTTCAAACCCCAGAGTTACCCTGGATATACTAGTTTTTCCCCTTCTCCATAGACTTGTATCAAACCAAGACCCAAATCTTACTGTTACTCCAAAATTTATCCCTTCTTCATTACTCTTAGGGTTCATGTAGAACGATGAAACACCTCCTAACTAATCTCCTTACTTCCAATTCTATATGCCTCTCCTTGTTTCTAGTTACATAGGACAAAACTCCTGACGTCTAAGAGTCATACAAAGAGGGGCACAAAACACATCTGCGGTGTTTTTCCAACTAATTATACCTAGATACAATACACACAAGTACACCCAGATAGGAGAAAAACATTCAGTAAGAATTACAAAGTGTTGTTGTTAACTGTTTTTTGTGCACCCACAATAACAAATACACCCACACACATATAAATACACACACATGTGCCTACTACCCTTAATAGCATAATGTACATATCCCAATGGCATAATATATTCTTTAATTAAAATTATGATGAATGTTAGAAAGGAAAACTAAAAGGAATTACGACAACAGGGAGCTTTGATTGGTCATAAGGCATCAAGAAAGGCCCCCTTGAAGAAAGACCAAGGCACGTCTGCAGGATACATAGGAGTTCAACAGTCAGGTGTTGGGGGATGACTCCAGGCAGGCACTCAGTGTGAAGCCCGAGAGGCAGAGCATAGGGCAGCCCAGAGGGGACACAGAAATAAAGGTGGGAATAAGGAATTAGGAGTGCAGAGTTCTGGCACCGAGGTTTGTGAAAAAGCTGGTGCCCACATCAAGCTGTGCCATTATGTAAAAAGATCACAGCTTTAAGTTTTTCTGCATTCACCAGTCTGTTTATGCATGTACCTTGAATTTGTGGTTGAAAAAATTAAAAATACCGTTCTCCAGAGTGAAATTCCTAAAATGCAATTCTGTCGTGTCATTCCTGTACCCTATCGCATTCAGGACCATGTCAAACAGCTCTGAAAGCACACCATGTGCTCGTCCGTATGGGCAAGTTCTGGCTATTGGCTGCACCCCTCACCACACCCCATAGTCATGCTGGGCTCCAGCCAACCTGAACTGCTCAGGGTCCTTGACTGAACACAATCACTTACTCTCTGTGTCTCTGTGCCAAACACACTTGTCCCCAGGATCCCCTGGCTCATACATGTAGGACAATCAGAACTAAGTTCCTAGTTCCTATAACAAGTCCTCCAGGCAACACATCTGTGCTCACACAAAAAATTAGGATTCTCCACCCTGCCTCTGTTTCCACATATGGGAAAACAGAAGTGTAAACAGTCATAAGGGAAATAATTTTATCAAAGAACATGGACTATAAAAATGAACTCTGGGAGCACCTGGTATATAACAGAAGTCATTTAAGAAAATTAAGAGCGAAGAGAGAAATTTCATACTAGAGTTTTATGGAAGCAATTTTCTATCAATAAAATGGGAATATTAGTACCTATCTTACAACAGCTCTCAAGCTGGATATGATTATGATGTGGAATAACAGATATGAGAGGGATTTGAAAAATATGTCTAAAAGTGTATTTTATTATTAGTTTTGAGATTCTTTGATCATGGAAAGGTCATGCTACAAATACACATTCATGTATTGGTAACTATATATCTGAGGGAAAATCAAGAGTCTTCTCCCCAATAATCTTACAAACAGATACAAGGCAAAAGAACAGGGAAGATGTGGCATAACCGAAGAGCAACAAATCCAAAGTCTGAATTAAAAATAATTATTCTTTCTAAGACTGCAGAGGAAACCCACAATCCTATACCTAAACGAGCAAGCAACTTCTGACGCACTAGGTAATAGCAGGGTCTCTGGAGCTGGAGTGCGTGGTTCCAATCTGGATCCAGGACTAGCTGTATCATCATGGAAAAGTTACAAGCCTTTCCAAGCCTTTGCTCATGTATCTGTAAAATGCTGGTAGAGAGAGGATCTTGTGTTGAACAACATAAGAAGAAATAGCATTTGGTACTAAAATCTAGTTTTAAATTTCAAATGTATAATGCAAAATTTTTAAGTATAAATTAATTAATGGACATAGCAAAACTGTTTTGCTGAACAATTTTATCTGGATTTCAGAATTATGGATGACGGCATTCATGATCCCCTCAAGTTCTCCCAGGAATACACAGTTTTGTAAAATGCAGTTTGGAAACCAATTTTCTATACTCAGCTTTGTGTGATTGTAACTTACGGTAACAATCAATACACATTCAATAACAACCAAGCAAAACAAATTGATTAGATAACAGTGTTGAAAAGAGTGTAACATTTTTAGTTGTGCAGACTTTCAAACTTTAGAAGGAAGAATCTCAAATTAATAAGTTTGACTATACTGGCTACAGAAATACGTATTTCCCAAACATGACAGTTTATAATCTACTATATTTACATTCTGCGGCATTCTGTATTTTAAACCTCCAGGCTAATTTATTTTTATCTGTTAGGATCTACAACACAGCTTTTTTTTTTTTTAATGTGGTCTAGTTATCACGATATTAAGTATTCATATTGTTCTAAAGGTCCTTGTATTTTCATAATTAAGATATTTATTTGTGATTGAGTAAATATGATTCCAGGGCCAGAAAATGCACAAATTCCACAAGGGGCTGCCTCAGTGCAGAAAGGAGAAGTAATCCAGGCATTAGCTAAAGGTCTTCTGATTATGATGACATTCATAGGCAAACAACAGTGATGATAATAAATAACAGTCATAGTGACCTATGACTCGAAAATAACTCCACTTACTCTTCTATCCACCAGATTTTCCAGTAAAGGGATCTTTGACTCTATATGCACCCAATGGCAATAACTCTGGGTCACCGTGAACTTGCATTACGGCACGTGTGTGTTCAGTAAGTACCATGAACTAGTGTCAGATCTCCAGTCCCAAATCTGGAAGTAAAAGAAATAAGTAGTTCTGCTCTACATACAATTTCAGTATGTATGTATATATTATTTTCCTTTAATATGGATATTTCTTTTGATGAACATAGGACACAGAATTCAGAAAAGCAAGAAGAAAGCTGCATTACCTATCATTTCTTCTCTTACATTTATAATAATGTAATAAATAATATAAATATTATATAAATATAATAAAGCTTGAGACCTTTTCCCCAGTTGATTTCCTTTGAGCCATTAGCAAGCAAATATAGGACAGCCAAAAGTTTGGGATTGACTCTTATGATTTTTTTTTTTAATAACGACCAATGAATTTTAAAAAATGTACATTTTCTCTCAGCCGTGTTCTTAATCTTTCCCTGTTTTCGCTATGGAAAATAAAATGATGACATTAGCAAAACTCCATCTCGTCTTCTAAATCATTAATAGACTTAATACCATCAGTACTAAAATTGATCTTGAGGGCATCCCCTATTAACCTCTTTCCACTTGAGAAACCAGCCCTTTATTATTCTGAGCTAGCTTTCCATCCATTATAGTTTTAAATCTGAGAAGGAAATTTTCCTGTTAATCCTTGGTCATCAGCTTTCCTTAGCTTTGTGTTGTAAAGAACTTAAACAGAAGTTCTGAACCGCACTAGCATTTCCCTTCCCCATGCATAACTTTTGCCAATCCACTTCATTTATTGGATTTCACTCAGGTAAAGGTCTACTTAGTCTTGAACAGAGCAGTCAGAAACATTATTTAAATACTCTAATAGAACAAATCAGCTGCTTTGAAAAAGCCAGGCGAACATATTAAAGTGACATGAGTAAATTTAAATTTCACCCATCTGCTAAACTAATGCATAATCCATTAATTAAATGAAATCTAAGTAAAACATACTTTTATGGTCTTGATTCTCTCCAATGATAAAAATGTATTCTAAAAAATTTTAGCATAAACATAAAACTAAACAAAAACTAAATTGACATGCCAGGGATCTGTTTAAAAAGTTATACTTTTTGATTGTTATTCCTTCAATTAATTTTCAAAGATCAAAATGACATTTTGTTTTACATTACTGTTACTTAAGTATCAATTGTATTCTCCAAATGAAGAATACAAAGTCTCTTAGAATATAAAGGTTTTGCATATTTAACTTCCTGCTAAAAACCGTTTCACAAACTTTCTTAGGTATATTGAAAAAATTTGGAACTATATAACAGAGGCTTGAAAATATTTTCTCAAAGGATTTATTTCTAATAGTGCTGCTGGCTTTGGCAGTTATTTCCAGGAATAGGCTAAAGCTGCCTGTAAGAAAATAATAGCTAGAAAAGTAAATTTACTCAAGGACCAAATTGACTTCATCCTAAAAGAGAAAAACTTCAGTTTTACATAGGTTTCTCAATCATGTTTATTTTTTTCTTTCTCCTATTTCCATATTAATTTCACAACACTAGAATGAGCTTAAGTATAAGGGAAAATAAGTAACTACAATGATTATGAGAAAAGCTTCTAATATATTTGTTAGATAGTCCCCATTTTCAGTTGAACTAATGGACGTATTTTAAAAATCAATGAATGACAGCATGTATTAAGCAACAGCTCTGAGCCGGGCACTTATCTAAGTGTTTTATATGTCATTCCCTTTAATTCCAACAGCAACCACACAAGATTGTTCTTATTGCTATTTCTATATTAGAAATAAGGTTAAATCTTTTGTCCAAGGCCATAGTATCATGGAAAGAAGTCTATATTGTAATCCAATGAAATCTGAAAAAATGTTATCTGAAATAAATGTTCTTAACTAATTTACTAGAGACTTCTCGGTTTTATAATATTTTGTTCGCATTATACAGTTTTAGCCTTAATCCCATTTTCAAGGACGATGCTATTTATTTTTTTCATAAACCAATTCTAATTTTTTTGCTATGCAAATCCCTTCTCATAGATGTGGATAAAATTGAAATTATATTTCCAGTAATGATCTTGGTATTTTGCTCTTAATATTAAGAAATAGTTGAAGATATTATTCTTAAGTCTTCTATCCGGAAATGCAACTTTCTTCTTTTTCAACGAGTACCAATTCAGAAACTTCTGAGCTGTTTCCTCCCTAAAACAAGGTTGTCATTGAACATATATCTTTATGTCAATTTTGGATTATTTGTTTTGAATACAGTAATTCCACTATTTGAAATCTATGAAAAAGATACTGGATACACATTGCCATGTGGGTGGAGTGACAATTTTTTAATGCTAATGCATTATCACAACCTAGAAAC
Organism: Ursus arctos; assembly: GCF_023065955.2. Classification (NCBI taxonomy): domain Eukaryota; kingdom Metazoa; phylum Chordata; class Mammalia; order Carnivora; family Ursidae; genus Ursus; species Ursus arctos. The sequence continues at coordinate 34,323,749 of NW_026622797.1, read as the reverse complement.
CAAGTTAGAGTGAAGGTGTGTGCTAACAATTGTATTATATGTACGTAATGCTCGAGGTAAAGTTTGCTTATTGACTGACTATTCACCATGATCAAGGCAGAAAAGTATAATATCCTTACCTGCACAAGAAAAAAGGAAAATCAAAAGCATCGAGTTTGTTGATGAATATTTTAGACAATGGAAGTCAAACCCACCTTTCAGTTTAAATTTAAAAAAATTCATGCTTGATTTCAACTGTTATCAGAGGGAATATAATGTTAAGGAAAATAAAGATATATTTTAATAAAATAACATTTATATTACTAAAAATCAAGATTTTCATTATAAGGGAAAAAGGATACAACACAATAAATACTTGCCCCTGTAATCATCTGTGTCTGTATATTAATTGGACAAATTAACAATTTTAAAAGGATGCCACCAGAAATATATTTTATAGTACTAAACTCATTGAAGGACTATTTCCCCCTAATTTATAGGGGAAAAACTCCATTCTCTTTTTCTTCTACAGAATTAGAAGATAAGGAGGATAGTAAAAAACTAGTTCTTTAGAATTGGTTTTTATCAACCAATCAAAAATATTTATCAAGTAATAAAGATTACTCAAGTAATAAATATTGCAAATAACGTTTTGTTGTTCAACAACAAATAAAATACCTGAGAAGAGTCATACTTACGTTCAAAGACTTTACAAAATGATTATATAAAACTACTACTTTGTAAAATAGTAAAAACAATAATGAAGAAAGCACAACTTAAAACAAATAAAGGGAAGTAACAGAAATAAGCATGAAATTATGGTGCTGAGTATAGCACACATTCAGAGAGTAAGAGCTGCCTAGAGGTAGAAGGGAAGTGACGCAATTTCCCAGTTTTAAACAGACAGTATCAGTTCCAGTGGGGACTGAGATTCATTTTATACTTCCTCGGGCTGACGGCTGCAAATGATAGAAATATTAAGTGGAAGTACCAAATATGTATTCTTTCCAAAACAAAAATAAAAGCGATAATTCTTGATTGACCTAATTTGTGCATGTGTGTGTTTATCTCTGTTTTCAAATATTTCTGGTCAAAATGCTTACAACATTAAAAATAACAACATTAAAAATTATATTTGCATTCTAACATGATACTCTCCAGGTTATAAAGAAACATATACAAAACTCATCTATACAGAAGCATTTTTGTTTTTTGAAAACAGTATTAGAATGCCATTTTGCATATGAAACCCAGGTAATTTTTAAAAACTCAAAGGAATACTTTGTAACAGCTGCTTCCTTCTCCCTAAACGATTGCCTTTTGGACTTTGTACCTTCCAAATGTCAAGTGAATTTTAAATGTCTCTTAATGTTCAGGGCTTTTTTTTCCCCTACCCCAGCAATCAACGTTAAGATTACAGCACACCTGCTCTCCTGTTCAAGTTTCACTTTTTCTGAACTTAGCACCAGACTCTAAGAACTGAATTTAGCTTTCTGATTCATGTCTAAAAAAAATGAGCCAATAGGATTTTTACTAATTTGTGGCCATCAGTCATTTAACTGTGTCTCTCTAGTGTTCAGAGATGTCTCATTCCATGATCGAAGGGCAGTTAACACCTGTAAGGTAATTATATCTACCAAATGCTGTTGGCCAGAAATATGAATATATAATCGTTCCTGCCATCTGTTAATTGTTCTATTTGAATCACTTATTTCATCTTATACATTTACTTCGCATCTACAGGTTTTTACTAGCCTTTAGAAACACTACATTTACTTGTAGCAGAGTTTATACATCTTTGCATCATTCAGATGGGATCTGTAACTCTTTGGGGAAGACACAAACTAAATGGATAAAAAAGTATGTGTGTGCATGTGCGGGGGGTGGGGAGGAAGAAAATGATACTAGTGAGAGGGAAACCCAGATAAGAAAGTAAATCTTTTTCAGAGGGTAACAGAAAATGAATAGAGAAGGTAAGAGCTGATGGGATGATAGCTGGACAACGGAGATGCAGTCCTACCCGACATTCTAGAAATTAAAAAAAGCACCACCGATCTCAGCCACAAGGAGCCCCCAGCTAAAGGGATCAATCAATTTTCTTCACATTAAGCAGCTGAAAAAACAGTGCCCCCCCAGGGATCTAAGCCTTAAAGTGTAATCCTCAGGTTGTACAGAGGGATCCAGAACGTCTACAAATGTTTGATATACATTTTATTTGCAGTATTTTAACAATAACAAATATGATTAACAGAAGTCTGAAATTTACTAGCTGTGTGACTTGAGGCAAATTTCTTCACAGAGTCTCAATTTCATCATCTATAAATCAAGGAAAACTGAAATAGGAGGCCTAAGAGAGATAATACAGGTAGACTACTCACATGGGTATCCAGCAAATAGGGAGAGCTCAATGATGACCTCTTATGGGGTGCCTGGGAGGCGTGCGGCTCAGGTCACGATCTCATGGGTCCTGAGATCAATCCCAGCGTTGGGCTCCATGCTCAGCGGGGAGTCTGCTCCAGAGTCTCTGCTTCCCTCTCCCTCTGCCCCTCCCCCTCCCCCTCACTCTCTCTCTTAAATGAATAAATAAATCTTTACAAAAATAATGATTACCTATTATTATTATAATCGTCATTAAGACAGTTCTAACACTTGGTAGACTACTAGTATGTTCATTTTTACTGTAGATTAAATTTTCTACAGGCTTCTTCAGCCACCCAAGTGTTGCAGATGACATGGCTAAGGGGGCTGAACAGTGGCCCCCAAAACAGATATTTATCATTATCTGGAAGGTCAGAATGGGGCCTTATTTGCAAGTAAGCTCTGTGAAGAGGTAATTGAAGAGAGAATTCCTATATGAGATCACCTTGGATTAGGGTGGGCCCTAAATTCAATGGTGAGCGTCCTTATGAGACAGACTAACACAGGGGAGAAGGCCACGTGGAGACAGACGCAGAGACTGCAGCTACCCAACTGTAAGTCAAAGAGCTCCAAAGAAAGCCGGAAGTCACCAGAAACTGGAAGAGGCAAAGGATTCTCCCCCAGACCCTTCTGAGAGGAGCAGGGCCCTGCTGACACCCTGAGTTTGGGCTTCTGGCCTCCAGAACTGGGAGAAACTTTCTGCCGTTTTAAGCCACTGGGTTTGTGGCCATTTGTTAAGGCAGCCCAGGGACATGAACACACATGACTAACAGGCAGCTCGTTTACACCAGGCTTTTCAAAGTCAGCCCCGACTGTTCACCCCACTAACGCTGCCCAAGCAAGATCGTTGTTCTTTGCTCTTAATAAACGATGTACTTTAGACTAGTTATGGATAGAAAGAAGAAGTGCAAATATAGTACAGAGTTCCCATATATCCCATCCCCAATCTCTGCTATTATTAACATCTTCCACTGATACGGTACCTTTGCCAATTAATGAACTAATATTGATACATTATTAACAACTAAGCTCCTTACTTTATTCAGACTTAATTAGATTCACTTGGCTTTTATCTAATGTCATTTTTCTGGTCCAAGCTCCCATCCAGGATACCATGCTACACTTAGTCAATGTGCCTCCTAATTTAGCTCAAGTGTGTGATGGTTCCTCACGCTTTCCTAGTGTTTGATGACCTGGACAGTGGTCAGAGATGTTGAAGGATGCCTCTTTACTGGAGTTTGTCAGATGTCTTTCTCAGGATTAGACTGGGTCTGTGGGTTTGGGACAGGAGACCCGAGAGGTGACGTGCCATTCTCATCACATCATATCAAGGGTAGAGAATATCAACATGACTTGTCACTATTGATGCTGACATTGATCACCGGCTGAAGTAGTGTTTGCTGGAATTGGTTCTCCATGACAGTGCTACTCTTTTTCCGTCCACTCTGCAAACTATCAGCTCTGGGAGGAAGTCACTGTGTAAAGCTCAACCTTGAGGACAAGAGAAACTATGCTCCATCTCTGTGAAGTATTAGTATTACTATGTGTAGTATTACCTACATAAATTATTTGGAATTTTTCTGCATGGAAGTTTTATCTATTCTTTCTCATTTATTTATTCAATCACTTATAGCATATGGACTCATGAATTTTTTTTTTTTTTATACTCAGGTTATAATACAAAGCTACTTTGTTTTACTGAAATTGTTCCTGCTTTGGCCATTGGGAGCTCTCTCAGTTGCTTCCTGTTCCTTGACAAACTCCCCTCTCTCTCCCACTCATTGTGGGTTTTCATTTTTCTTTCTCTCTCTATCTTTCTTTCTTTCTTTCTTTCTTTCTTTCTTTCTTTCTTTCTTTCTTTCTTTCTCTTTCTTTTCTTTCTTTTTAAAGCATTTTCTTATTTTCTGACACTATATGATGCTCCAGGCTCATCTTGTATTTTTCCTGCCTCAGTCCTAGAATCAGCCATTTCTTCAAGCAGCCCAGTTTCCTGTTACTGAAAATTGGTATTGGGTGGTAGTAGGTAAGCTCATGACCATCGGGGTGGCATTGTTCCTATGCCCTCTCAACTGACAACCTATATACGTGCTATTTCTTTCTTTTTTCAATAGTATTTTTTAAAAGATTTATTTATTTATTTATTTATTTATTTATTTAATACATATTTGGAGAGAGAGAGGATGGCGGGGGGATGGGGGAGAGGGGGAGGGGCAGAGCGAGAGGCAGAAAGAATCTTCATTAGACTCTCCACTGAGAGTGGAGCCAGATGCAGGCTTGGTCTCACAACTCTGAGATCATGACCTGAGCACAAATCAAGAGTCTGATGCTCAATCAGCCACCCAGGTACCCCTTCTTTTTTCTTTCTTTTTCTTTTCTCTTTTCCTTTTTTTGTCTTACAGCACTAGCTAGGGCTTCTAGTATAATACTGAATAGGAATGGTGACACAGGATATCTTTCCCTGTTCCCAGTCTGAAAGCTAAGATACTACTTCCATATATGTTCAGGGCATTCAGTTAAATTTCAAACCAAGCTGAGGTACACATCTTTGGCTCATGTACTTACCATGGTGAATTTTTTCCCCTTATTGTTACCTTCCCACATATTATATGATTGGGTTATTTACTATGTTATTGCCCCCAAAGGGCAGGGATCTTTGTTTTGTGCAGTGTTGTGTCCCAAACTCCTTGAACATCTTCCTGGCACATATCAGGGTGCAATAAATACTTGTAGAATGAATTGGAACTCTTGGGTTGTTGTGGGTACTGCTTATTTAAATTTTAGTATTAAAATACTTCATGCGAAGTATTTTGAAATAAATATTGAAGTATGGAAATAAATACTACTAGAAAATTTCTGAATAAATTTGATGATGGAAGAGTCAAGGTTGTAAAGATCAATAATAAGTAACAAATCATATTTGGACAATGTGATTTTTCAACTGTGTAGACAATATTGACAACAGTATAAAAGCAATATACCCAAAATTATCACTCAGAGTCAAAGGTTCATCTACAATACGAAAAATTTTATGATTGCTTCTTGTCATCTGTGTTCACTATTTATGACAATAACATGTGTCTGAGACCTTGATGTGTAGAATGCAATGAAAATCTTCAAAATTATTTCAGGGAGGAATAAAACTGCCACATGACAATGAGACAAAACAAAGCTCTAAGTTTGCTTCAGCACATATTCTAAAAACAAACACAATTTATGTCTGACATTAAATATGCACTTAATTTCAACAAGAATGCTGATAATAATAGCTACAATTTGTTGATTACTTACTGAATTCATTTCTAGGGTGCTGTAACAAATTACCACGAAGTGAGGGCTTAAAAGAACAGAAATGTACACTTTCACAGTTATGATTACAAGAAACCAAGATGCCGGGGGAGTTGGTTCTTCCTAAACACTGCAAGCAGTCCTTGGTGTTCTCTCCCCAGTTTGTGTCAGCGTAACTCCAATCTCTACCTCTCTTTTCACATGGCCTTCTTTCTTGTGTGCCTGTCCTCTTCTTCTGAGGATATTAGTGACTAGATTTTGAGGATTCACCCTAATTCAGTATGACCTCATCTTAATCTTAACTACATCTGCAAAGACCTTATTTCTACATGAAATCACAGTCACTGGTACTGGGGGTTAGGATTTGAATATCTCTGTTGGGATACAGTTCAATACTTTATACCTACTATCTGCCAAGCACGAGGCGAAGTATTTAACAGATGTTAGTTCTTTTAATCCTCACAACTATTGTTATGCAATAGTACTAAGATTATGACTAGGACCAGGATTATCATATTATCCCATTGGGGACCTGAGATAGAGAGAGGTCTAGTAAGTTGCCCAAGGCCATACAGCAAAGCTTCCTAACAGAATGCTGTGACGATGGCGGGAGAAACCACAGTGGCAGCTGGTACAAAAGTGAGGGCCTCGCTGTGTTCAGGTGGCTGTGATCGGCTGCACTTGCCAAGCACACGCTGTTCAGCAAGTGTAGCATCTTTCCACACACTGTGAGATAATGGCCTACAACCTGTATTTCATATTCGCGTACAGTCTTTGCTATACAGGACTGACTTTTACAATGTCTTGCTACAAACCAAAGCTCACCGTTGGTCATGAGACAAGTTGGTAGTGGACTATTGGAAATGAAAGGAATAATTTCTTTTTTATTTTTCCTGAAGAGACATAAATAACTAGAACATAGATGCAATGCTTTGGTTGGCTTTTGACTTAGCGTTTTATTTAGCTGAACAAGATCACTTTCTCGATGCAAGGCCAAAATGTTACCTGCAGGGAATGTGTCTTTGATGAAACTAAAAGTTGTCGTTTAGACTCAACATGCAGAGTAAGGTAAAAATGACGTTGCTAAGTCATACTAAATATCTGACTGAGCAGAACATTGACATAATTGAGATGATTTTTAAACGGTGTCTTATAACACTTTGCTTTACTTCACCCAAATTGAACTCTTTGCTAGTAAGCACCGAGAGCAGCAGATAAACTCTCTTAGTAATTCAGGACTAAAATAATTTCCAATGATTCTTCTTTTTAAGCTTCCAGATCAGCTTTGTAACAGATTATCCTGGGATTGCAAAATAAACTATTAAAATACATTTTTTTCCAATGACATGAATTATCTACATGAATCCAGATTTTCCTGACACTATGAAACCAACACAAAACACAAGAATCAACTGGATGTTAAGGCTGACAAGACAGCAGCTGCCATCCAAAACCAGTAAGTAAAGTTCAGTTATTTTAATCAAAACATTCTTGGCTTAATAAGTTTATAAATTTTTGAAATAAATATACATTTATAGAAGTATTTGTTGGGCTTTCATATTGATTTCATTAAAAAAATGGCTCTCAATGCGGAATCACTTACATACCATATGAGGACCCAAATCCCTGGTTTTCATAAGTAGCCAGAAAGGTGATGGTTATTCATCTTTCCATCTTCAAATTCAGATACTCTCACCCCATCCTCCAGCCACACTGCTAATGCATCTGTAGACACCTTCCTTTAGAATGGAAGGTCCTCCTCTTCTCTTTTTCTCAGGCTCCTCAAAGCACTCCTATCTTTCAAGTTCAGCTGAAAAATCTCCTCAATGGACACAGGGCCAGCCATCACCTCCTTTCCTGGGACTTCCCTAGTACTCCAAGCAAACATCATTTCAAAACCTCATGATGAACTCCCTAAAAGCAATATCTGCATGAGACTGTTTCTCAAACAAGGGTCTGTGTGCATCCACAGGCGACAGGAGAAACCTCACATTCATTATGGCCACCCTCCCCTGGATTCCAAAGATTTAGGGGAGATGTTATGTTAAAATGCCAGAAGAAAGAATGCAAAATTCACATGAATTTTTAAGATATATCAAAAAATTCCAAAGGAGTTGTCCTGCTGGAGATGAAAAAGTCAGGCTATCCCCTCAGCACTCTGAGCGGTAGTCCCTCATTCTCTAATGCTAGAGATCTGTGATGGGGAAGTGTGACAGTGAGGTTACTTGTATATATTCACAAGCTAATATAAAGCACCGTGTTTGTAGAATGAATGATAAATGAGAGCTAGATAAGCCACTGACATAAACCAATACTTCAATGTACTACAGCAGGAGTTCTATTAAAGCTGTTACCAGTGCCCATTTCTGAAAAGTGAGGCTAAGGGGGCCTATTGATTTCATCAGGAAATATTTCTACTAATTGCATTTACTATTCATTTGACTCATGATTTGTAGAGCCAGAGATCTTGGCTTAGGTTAGTATGGGTCTTCCTTCTTGTTTTGAAAATTATACAATTTGTCTTAACTTGATTTATCCTTTATCTGTTTAATTTGGATCATGACTTTGCCTACCCTATTTATTTCTTTTAGTTCTGATTATTCCATGCTTAAGCTCAATGTCTCTGCAATGATTTTTCCACACCTCTCAGAGCGGAAGCCATCTCTTCATTGCTTTTAAGATAAAATATTCACCAATATTGATCATATGTGGCATGTTTTCAGTAATAAACTGGCTTATAGGAAAAATAAAAAAAATATTTCTTGCCTTATTGCACTAGAACCGATTGCTTTCATGTAACATTGCTAGTTATTTGTTTTCTTTTGATCACTGATTAACTTCGATCACCAGAAATTAAGTATTTGCTTAAATTAACTCGGTACTCTCAGATTCTTCTCTTCTTTTTGTTACATTTATTCAAGAGGCAGTTTCACAGTATCTTAGCAGAGAAATTACTCTATAAATGTTTGCTAAACTGAACTGAAGGGAATAAGAAATGCTATCACTTTTCTGAGATACAGGAGTCAAGGAAAAAGTGAGGGGATCTATCACTGCTAACAAAAACAGTGTATGCACATAAATGTAAAAACATAATGGCATATTCAACCCATTTACAAGTCGAACATCATTACCTTCAACACAATCTCAAACTAATAGTACTTAGAAAAAAATTAAGGTAGCGCATTTTATTAGGCAGGTCCCTACTCCCATTTTGTACACACTTTATTGTCATTTCATGACTAGATGTGTCATCATGTCAGTTGAGAACATTAATCTTGCTTAGACTCAAAGGGAAAAAAAAAACGCCATCCAAGTAAAGCAATGAAGCATTTCCCTGTATCTTTTATGTTTAAAGGCTTTCTGAGTGTCATCAGATAATGTCACATTCAGACAATCATCTTGCCAGTTCTGAATGTACAACTCTGCTCCTCTTACTGGGCAAGAAATTTTTAAGAATACAGTAGGAGTTAGAACACGGTATATAACATGGTTCTAACATGGTCTATATTAAAGAATATTTTTAGAAGACAATAATGCAGAAATTAAATAACTACTTAAGTCAGAAGATTAAGGCATCTTAATGTGGAATAAAACATGCTCTAATTATTCTGCCTATAATTTTTCTATCTCATTTTTTTTAAGATTTTATTTATTTATTTTGACAGAGAGAGACAGCCAGGGAGAGAGAGAACACAAGCAGGGGGAGTGGGAGAGGAAGAAGCAGGCTCCTAGCGGAGGAGCCTGATGGGGGCTCGATCCCAGAACACTGGGATCACGCCCTGAGCCGAAGGCAGACGCTTAACGAGTGTGCCACCCAGGCGCCCCTCTATCTCATTTTTAAATGCAATTTTGTCACGTAGCTAGAATACCAAATCTATTTCTGCAAACATCACATTTCCTCTAAAGACGTGCTCTCAATAATAAACCTTGCAATGTACTGATTGATGTGCTTTTCTTCAAAGCAAGTTTAGTTTGACTTTGTTGCCAGGACACATATAAATGTCATAATATACACCCAGTGTCCATTCTCAGTGAGTGGTCCCATCGACTACTGAGTTATAAGGTGGAAACCCAAGAGCATGGCTCCTCTTCCCTCCATATCCCTCCCTCAAGTCCTATAAATTCTTCCTTCTGTGTCTTTTAAATCTAAACAATTCTCTTACATAAATGTTGATCTAGGACAGTGAGATAAAAATAGGTATTATGGGGCAAAAGGGTTTTATTTAGGAAATGCTGGGTTAAATAAATCAAGGTTATTTAACATATGACTTATTGAGCATTGAACGTGTTTACTGTCAATTTAACACTCCATGCCACATTTTGAAAATTCGTTTGGCAGTGACATTAAATATTTGGGAACTATTTGAACAAAGAGTGAACTGTTTCTTCAAAAACAAAAGGATGGCTGAGGTTCAGAAAGTATATAAAAATGGAATCATTTCACCTCGAATTTAGGATCCCTAAAACTCTGGAAACAGACACATTAACGAATACACTTGATATGAAACATCCAAACAAATGAATAATTGAGTTATATTTTAAAGAACTTGGTTTGAAAGCAACAAGGTTGTGGGGTCAGCTCCTCCACTCCAGAATTATATAATTTGCTGTTGCATGAAAGAGCAATTGTTGTCTTCTGTCTTATAATTTCCATCCATTTCACATCCTCATGGGATTGGAAATGCCTACTCTCTGTTCCTCTTCCCAAACACCTTGTGCCCTAATTTTTTTTTTCTTTCTTTCTTCCAATTTAAGACGAGAGAATTGAGGGGAAGGTGGGACATTGAAAAGAAAAATCAATTCCCTAAGAAGCAGTAAAAAGCATAACTGAAATAATATACTACAAATTGTGCAGAGACGGAGCTTTGAGCATTCAATTCATGCCGTGGCTTTCTTTCAAAGTCACTGGAAGATAAAGCAGCAATTGTGATTTTGGCAATCTTCCAAATCTCAGTTGTGTGTTGCTTGAAAAACTACTTCTGTGGTGACAAAACATGGGTGATCAGGTGGGAGCTGAGCAAAGGACACATGACCTAATAAAAATCTATGGGGAGCCATGTTGGATGGGAGACCACCACTAAGAAAGCTCTCGTCTGCATCTGCTTGTGGGGGGATGACAGGTGTGCATGTGGACACAGGTAGTCTATTAACTACTGTTCAATAGTAAAATTAGCTCTTTTCTGTTCTCAGGAATCTCAGCATCTCAGTATAGAATGGATATCCAACTCTCACTGCAGTTTTGGCTGAAAAATCATCCAGTGCCCCACCAGCCAGAAGTGAAATTAGGACAACTGCAGAATAAAATGCCCTCCTTCAAGTCAAGTGGAGTTGTAGAACAGTGCTTTTATCTTCCCTTAATAAGACTGAAATTTAAAAGGGATATCCCTAAACTTCCATCTCCTAGTTTATGAGAAACCATGATTAACTCTTTAAGGATTAGTTTTCTCACTATATTTATTTGATATCATTAAGCTAGAGGCAACAAATGCTGTGATAATGTAATTCAAAAATTTCCAACTGAGTCATTAGTGTTTTTATTTGAGCTCTGATTTCTGCCCTAAAGAAAACTATTACACTGGTTAATAATTTGTATATAAAATATTTAAAAAATTATTGCCACCGATGTACACAAATTACGTCTTCAAAGGTCAAATACCTTTTCCAGGCAAATCATTATAAAGCACTGTATTGTAAAAAACAACAAAAAAATAAACCCCCTACATCTGTAATCAAAGTAACAAAATGAAATGTATACTAAACATATATGAAAGGTCAAGTATAGACATCGTGACAGGTGTGCATTTTTAGAACTAGAACTAATGTCATCAGTTACAGTTGCTTCCTCTGATTCTTTTTCTAATTAAGGCCCACTCTGGAGGATAGTACTAATATCAAGCTTCATCACAGGTCTTTCCTGAATCACACAGTTGGCACCACCGCTACATGGACACAAGGTAAGGGTCATTAGTTAAATGTATGGCATACAGGATTCTCATTTAGTATATGAAATCACATTCATTCTATCTTCCACAAAAAAATCTTCCCGCCACACACAACCTGAGATCTACCTATGCTACTGCTGGTCTAATTGATCCGATAGCCATCCCTCATGTCATTTTGTGAAGCTTGAAGCCATACAAACGGGGGAATGGCATGACTTTCCCATCAGCCAGATTTGAACACCTGGGGTCTGCATCTTCCATTCCAGTAAGAGCGCAACTCGCCACAGAGAGACACCTGAAAGCCACTAAGACTTTCACATTTACTCACAACATCACATCAGGTAGAAAATGAAATGAAACTGATCCATTTCCAGCAAAGTGTCCTTAGTCAAAAATTCAATCTTAAGGAAGAGAGAGACATGCTGAAAATTTTATCAAAGGGTATTTACACAGGAAGAGATTAAAAACAGCTATTTAAAATCACATATTGGAAAAATTAACATCTTTTAGAGCTTAGGCAGATAATTTATGAATTAGTGTGATTTCCTTTGCTCTATGTAACACATTTACTATGGAAAATATGAGTAGAATGATGTGATTTACAAGAAATAGTACTGACAAGAAATCTCTCGGGTCACTTCCACTTTAAATTTTGTATTGTTCTGATACCTAATGTAAACATCAGAAACAGGGCATTTTCGTGCATGAAACACACAGATCATAAGCTAAACCTGAGAATGTTAGGAACCCTGGTATTTCTCATTTTTATGGACAAAATTTTAAACAAAACCTGCAGACATTTTTTTTTCAATTTGAAACCTCCCTCCAAAGTGATTACATTTGACTTAAGTGTATCTATCCATAATTGATGAGCAAAATTTCAACTGAGATGACATTGTTAGACTTTTTTAGAGGATAAAAAAGATAAGAGTTTATATTTTGAGGAAATGCATTTCACAATGTAAAAATTCACAATGGATATCTTAACTAGTATGCTGTTAAGTAGAAAAGCTACAAGCAAGTATAAAACAATAATACTTTCATAGCTATCTGTATGGAATAATGACTAAAGAAAACTTTTCAAGGTAAAATAATAATATATTTGATGTATTGAATCTCAAACATTTATACCAACTCTATGCTCTTTATTTCCCAGAATGGTCCCAATGTCAAACATTCTACCTTTTTCTAGGTATAAATCACTAGAATTGTATAAAATTCCAAATATTTTAAGATTCAAACTCTGCCCTTTGCAACCAAATTGGCAAAACAATTTTGGCAAACTACAAGTTCTAATATTTTTACATAAATGGTTCCATTAATAATATATTTGCCATACCCATCAACAAAATTATTCACCAGTGAGTAAAAAATAGAGAAAACTGTATGTGTGGTAATGCATATGTTTCTATTTCCACACCTAAATGCATCTATATCATGCCAAAACAAACATAATACATGCTTATTTACAGCTTTTCTGAGGCATGGATGACCTTAAAACTTATTCCTGAGTTCTAATGGCTCCTAGTCTCAGGGCTTTTATTTAAAAAAAAAAAAAATTCTGCTAACAATACAGATATGATATTTTCTAAAGTGGTTTTGTATAATACTGTCAACACTATATTCTATTCCTGCACTGTGAGTTGTATTCTTAATGAATGAAATTTCAGGAAACTTCTATATAGTCACCAACTTGAGTTGGTTAATTTTAGGTGTCAACTTGACTAGAGCATGATGCCCTGCTGTTTGGCAAACACCAACCTAGATGTTGCTATGAAGGAATTTTTTAGATGTGATTAGCCTTTAATCAGTAAACTCAGTAAGGCAGATTACCCTTCATGATATAGGTAGGCCTCATCCAATCAGTTGAAGGTCTTAAGAGAAAAGACTGAGCACCCCCAAAGAAGAAAGAATTCTGCCTCCAGACTGCCGGGGGTTCTACCCTCTTGGTTTGGCAAGCCACTGTGCCAGGATCCACAGCATTGTGAATGCTGGGGTCTCTCAGAACTGCTTTCAGTTCTGTTAAGATTCAGCCTAGAAAGTAAGCGTGAACGATGTGATGTCTATCTGCCCAGTGGGGCCTCCTAATACACTTGCAAAGTGGACACTCTTAGTGAAGTTGCACTGGGGACTTCACCATTCATTTTCCTTTAGGAGCAAAATCTTCTTAGTCAACTTTGCATCGAGGACATCCCTGTGATTTCCGAGTCTGCTAGTGCTGCTAATTTCAAATGCGATTGTTTTGTAACAGTGAAACAAAGCATGTGAGATGTGCTCTGGGTTTGCCCCTCAGTGTGATAATCATGTAAAGAGGTTGACTCTTGTTATTAAGTGCTCCAGAAGAATAGTATCTGGGCGAGTTTTAGGAGATCATCAGGTACATGAATAAATATGGTGTTATGGGCTGAACTGTAGCCCCCAATTCCCCACCCCCAATCCATATGTTGAAGCCCTGACTCCCAGTACTTTAGAATGTGACTATATTTGGAGACAGGGTCTTTAAAACAGTGACTATGTTGGAACCAGATCCTTAGACTGGGCCCTGGTTGTCCTTATAAGACGAAGACATTTGGACACACAAATCCCAGGGATATGAGTGCAGAGGAAAGACCACATGAGGACACAGTGAGAAGGCTGCCATCTGCAAGCCAAGGACAGAGCCCTCAGGAGAAACCAAGCCTACTGACACCTTGATCTTTGAACCTCTAGTTTTCAAGAACTGTGAAAAGGTATGTTTTTACTATTAAAGCCACCCAGTTTCTGCTATTTTGTTATGGCTGTTCTGACAAGTGAATACCTGTGGTGTCGGATAATGAGGAAAAGTACATCTGAGAAAGGCATTTCAGACAGGGCTTAACGTTCTTGCTGGGCCACACAGTCTACCTACCAAATTCACATTACAACCAAGTTTCTAAGACCTGGAATCCAAACGTGTGAGGGAAGGCACCCAACCACTGAAGAGCATGGCATCTTTAGGCTTTCCCTTTTCTCATGAAAGTTGCATAAGGGTGTATTTCCTAAAATCCTATTTCATAAAAATGCCTTTTTGTGGCCTGCTCATTTGAATACTAATTTGTTCTGCTAGAAAATTCTCAGCTCACTGGTCTTCAAAACAACGTAGATGCTGTTGCATTTTCTTCAGGTATTTACTGTTACAGAGTAACTCTGCTGTATGTTTATGAAAAATAAAAAAGCCCCATGCTACTTCTTTCCATACGTGTATTTTTGGTCAAGTCCATAGCTAGACTGAACATGGGTGATAGCTAACAGAATGCATTCTTTGCTCTTTGCACCACCTCCACATGCCCTTCTGCGACGGCTGAATCGCTTTCTCAGATGGACAACTGTATGGCTAGGTGATGTGCATGGTTCCATCAGACTCCAGAATCTAGCAGACTATACTGGTGAAGCTCCTCAGCCCTGACGTAGATCTTATTCTTCTCCCACTGTCCAGTGATCTAATGTTCAGAACAGCTGGAATACCCTTAACAACCAGAAGCTCCCGCATCAACTGCCACGTGGCCTTTTCCTATCAACTTTGCTTTATATTTGTCGCGTCCCATGTGTGCGAACTACACTCTGTAGGGTGCAAAATGCAACCACAGATTCTCTCCACCCTATTCCTCATTTACTCTCTCAGTCAGTTTCTTAGACGGATTTAAAAACCGAGTTAGGTATTTGAAGATGGGGTTTTACTTGGGAAAGCAAAACTTCTACAATATATGAGTAGTTGCCTCGTTTTTCACTTTGAAGAAACTTTTTATTTTAAGCCAGTTTCAATACACCTTTTATGTCTTGCTTTGGGGCAAGCTCACTTAGCTCTTTTTCCAGAAGCACAGCACAGGTAATCCAACAACTGCATTTTATTTTTTTATTTTTGATTAAGTATAGTTGACATATAATATTACATTAGTGTCAGGTGTACAACACAGGGATTCCACGGTTCTATACATTATTCAGTGGTCACCATGATAAGTATAGTTACTATCTGTCACCATATAAAGTTGTTAGAATATTATTGACTATATTCCCTATGCTGTACGTTTCATCCCTATGACTTATTTTATAACCGGAAGTTTGTACCTCTTAATTCCCTTCACCTCTTTCGCGTATCCCCTCACCCACCTCCCCTCTGGCAACCACTAGTTTGTTCTCTACATTTAATAGTCTGTTTCTCTTTGCTTGTTGTTTGTTTGTTCATTTGTTTTGTTTTTTAGATTGCACATATAAATAAAATCCACCAACTGCATTTTAAAATCCAGTATCAACAATAGAGATATTTATATATGTGTGACCAAACAAGTAGAATAAAAAGATAAATAAAATCTACTGGTGGGTACATAGTCGTTCACAACAAGGTGACTTCCATTGCTATAGTCTTGAACTTTTACATAACTAAATATAGGGGAAAATCCTGATTCCTTCTAAACTCTGGCAGTAAGTTGAACATCAGTGATGTTTTCCATATCGTGAATTGTCATTTTTTTCTGGGTCTTCATAGTCAATCTGGTGGCAAGTGTAGGGATATGATGTCTAGGACTGCCAGCCAAGCATCATTTAAGATAGAAATCTCAGTATCGCTTAACAGTAACAAATACTTATTTACTGAATCCAAGCAGCATCCAAGATATTCTTTTTGAAGCAAAGAGAGGTTCGCAGTCTAATGCAGAAGAGCCAAGGCAATTATACTAAATGTTCCCACAAGCTAAATAATATAGTAATGCAAAATTTAGTAGATCACATGAAATTTTCCAAGCACTGAATGCAAAGATTATATATCTCCTATGAATCATTTTTAAAAAAATACCAAGTATTAATCAAGAAAAATAAATGAGGGTTATCCCATAAAACTGGTGTCTCCCATTTCAGGTGTTTTCTTGTCCATTTAAAATATAAACACCTGCCACATAGTCCTTAAGAAACTGGCATTTCATTTTCACAATATTTAACTGTAAAAATAAGGGCTTATTATTATCAAGGGCAGATATGTATCTGGATCTGTGCCAAGTTGCTTTTCTTTAAAAGAGTTAATATATAACTCAGTCCAAAATAAAAATGGTAATCATCTACATGTTCTCTTGTTTACATATTAAGACACATAAAATACATGTTGAATATGTCCTGTCACTGTAAATAGCAAAGACTAGACAGAATAATTTTATCTTGCCTAGTAGAAACTCTTTTTGGCCCAACCCTAGATGAACATGAAGTAGTTACGCAAATCATATAATTAAAGTTACATGTCTCACTTCTCTTCTTGATTCTTACCTGCCTTTCAATAGGGAGGAATAAGTATACAATCTGGGTACAGATTTCTGAACAGTGATCAACAAAGATGGGGAAACCTCATGATATCACACTTACTTGTATGACATTTCCATAATTTCCTTTCTTACTCAAAATAGTTTGACGTTTCTGTTATATCCTAGAAATTATTGTACAACTGACTTATCCAAAACTTCCTAAATTCTCCTTTCACCACCTTGATTTTTTTTTCTTTGAAAACACTAGTTGGATTCTTCTCACCTCTCTTCCTGCAATTAAGTTAACTCATCCTCATTTTTCTTTATTACTTTTGATTTGTTAATCGATTTCATTTTTATACATACACAATGATTTTTCCACTCTATTAGGACTTCAGGGAACCACGTTCCCTGTCTTTGGAGGATCAGCAATCCTGAGCCTTTCAGATCTTCTGTTAGTTTGCAGAGTGGCAGCATAATGGGAGATAAAGGGTCTTGTAGTGGGGAAACTTACTGGACACATTCTATAATCACTTGAGTGCTTTCTCTGCAGACAGCTCTCCTCACTGTCGCAGCGATGTGAGAAACACAAAACAAATGACAAGGCTTTCGTTTCCCCAAGAGACTACAACCAAAGGGGGAGAGTGGTAGGCAACTGTGCAACATATGCAGGGCCTCTATCAGTGAAAGTTCAGAGAGAGGGAGAGTAACATGAGATGGAGCAGCCTGAGGAAGAGTGTGAGCAAGCCTTGTGGGCAGGGCACAGTGGGGAGTGGAGAGAATGTACCCAGTGGGAGTTTACACTCTGGTCAGAGACCAATGGGAGGTAAAAGCAGAAAGTGAACAGTCACGTTATTGAGAATCTTAAACACTAGATAAAGAATCTGGACTTGCTGCTCAAAGGGATAAGCCTTTGCAGGTTTTCAGCATGGGAATCAACTACAGGCATCCCTCATTTTATTGTGTTTCACTTTACTGCGATTCACAGATGATGCATTTTTGTTGTTGTTGTTCTTGTTTGTTTGTCTTTTACAAGTTGAAGTTTGCGGCAACCCTGTGTTGAGCAATTCTATTGGTGCCATTTTTCCAGCAGCATTTATCCACTTCATGTCTCTGTGTCACATTCTGGTCATTCTAACCAAATTTCAAAGTTTTTCCTTGTTATATTTGTTATGGGGATCTCTGATCAGTGATCTTGGATGTTCCTATTGTAATTGTCTTGGGGTATCATGAACTGTACCCACATAAGACAGAGAACTTAATAAATGTTGTGTGTGTTGACTGTTCCACCCACTGGCCAGCTGTTCCCCATCTCTCTTCCTCTCCTTCTGGCCTCCCTATTCCCCGAAACACAACAGTATTAAAATTGGGCTAACAGACCTACACCGCCTCTAGGGCTTCGGGTGAAAGGAAGAGCCACATGTCTCTCAAAACCTAGAAATGATTAAGCATGGTGAGGAAGACCCATAGAAAGCTGAGACAGGCCAAAAGCTAGCCTCTTGAGAAACAGCCTAACTGCAGATATCGAGAAAGTTTGAGGGGGCTGGGCAGAAGATCCATGACATTCCCTTAAGCCATAACATTCCCTAAGCCAAAGCCTAGTCCAGGGCAAGGCTGTAACTTTCTTCAATTCCATGAAGGCTGAGAGAGATAAGAAAGCTGCAGAAAAAAGTTTAAAGCTAGCAGAGGCTGGTTCATGAGGTGTAAGGAAAGAAGTTGCCTCCAGGACATAAAAGTGCAAGGCAAAGCAGCAAGTTATCCAGAAGATCTAGCTCAGATCATTAATGAAGGTGGCTACACTAAACAACCGATGTTTAATGTAGATGAAACAGACTTGTTTTTTCTTTTAAAGATTTTATTTATTTATTTGACAGAGAGAGACAGCTAGAGAGAGAGGGAACACAAGCAGGGGGAGTGGGAGAGGAAGAAGCAGGCTCCCAGCAGAAGAGCCTGATGCGGGGCTCGATCCCATAACGCTGGGATCACGCCCTGAGCCGAAGGCAGACGCTTAACGACCGAGCCACCCAGGCACCCCGAAACAGCCTTGTATTGGAAAAGGTTGCCATCCAAGACTTTCATAGCTGGATAAATGTCAATACCTGGCTTCAAAGCTTCTAAGGACAGGCTGACTCTCTTGTTAGGGGCTAATGCAGCTGGTGAGTTTAACTTGAAGACAATGCTTATTTACCATTCCAAAACTCCTAGGGCCCTTAAGGAGTTACGCTAAATCTACTCTGCGCTCTATAAATGGAACACCAAAGCCTGGATGACAGCACATCTGTTTATAACATGACTCTGAATATTTCAGGCCCACTGTTGAGACCTACTGCTCAGAAAAAAAGATTCTTTTCAAAATATTACTGCTCATTGACAATGCACCTGGTCACCCAAGAGCTCTGATGGAGACAGATGAGAACAATGTTGTTTAGATGCTGACTAACACCACATCCATTCTGTAGCCCACGGATCAAGGAGTCATCTCGACTTTAAAGTCTTACTATTTAAAAAATACATTTTGTAGGGCTATAGCTACCATAGAGAGTCCTTCTGATGGATCTAGAAAAGTATGCTGAAACCCTTCTGGAAAACATTCACCATTCTCAAAACTATTAAGAACATTCATGATTCATGGGAAGAGGTCAAAACATCAACATGAACCAGGAGTTTGGAAGAAGCTGATTCCACCCCTCATTCCACCCCTCATGGATGACTCTGAGGGGTTCAGGACTTCAGTGGAGGAAGTAACTGCAGATGTGGTGGGAATAGCGGGGGAACTAGAATTAGAAGTGGAGCCTAAAGATGCGACCAAATTGCTACAATCTCATGATCAAACCTGAATAGATGTGGAGCTGCTTCTATGGATGAGCAAAGAAAATGGTTTCTGAGATGGAATCTACTCCTGGTGAAGAGGCTGTAAAGATAGTTGAAATGGTAATAAAGGACTTACAGTATCACACAAACTTAGTTGATGAAGCAGCGGCAGGGTTGGAGAGGATTGACTCCAATTTCGAAAGAAGTTCTACTGTAGGTAGAATCCTCAACCAAACAGCCTTGCATGCTAAAGAGAAATCATTCATGAAAAGAAGAGTCAAGGGATGTGGCAAACTTGACTGTAGTCTTAAGAAACTGCCACAGACACCCCAACTTTTAACCACCACCACTCTGATCATCAAACAGCCATCAAGGCAAAACTTCCACCAGCAAAAGATTAGGAGTCACTGCAAGTTCAGGTGTTGGTTGGCATTTTTTAGCAATACAGTATTTTTAAATTAAGGTATGCACATTTTTAAGTCATAACGCTACTGCACACTTAATGGACTATATGATAATATAAACACAACTTTTATATGCTCTGGGAAACCAAAAAATTCATCTGACTCACTTTATTGTGATATTTGCTTTATTGCGGTGTCCAGAACCAAACACACAGCATCTGTGAGGCATGACCGTATGTTAAAAGCAGTATAAGGAAAAAGTAAATCAGTTGGTGTATAGAATAAATTTTATTTTTGAGGAAAGCCTGGAAAAAACCAGGTTGTCCTGGAAGCAGCTGCAGTGGTCCATGTGTGAAGAAATGAGAGCCCAAATAGCTTTTTGTCATCTCAGACATCTTAAGAGTAAAATGTCACAAAAAGACATGTGCTTAACATCTAAAATGTGGAATTTCAGAAACTATAAATAAAGAGCTCTTATCTTCTTTTTGCTCTCAAAGGTCCCCTATTCAGATCATCATCGTTATGAAAACAGGCTTTTTATGCTAACAAAGAAATACGCAACTTTGAGGAAGGTCTTTTTGAATAATTAGGGTTCCTTTTGATCATAAAGTTAATGCAGTCAGTAAATTTCTCTCCTTTTCTCTACACTCTCCCTCTTTCTTTTCTAACACTAATCCTAATATACAAACATATCTAAATCCAGGTCGCCCTTCACGGACAGTTCCTGATGAGCAGTCTGGACTCTGGAATCAACATCCAGGGACTCTGGGTAAACTATGAGGGTAGAGAAGAGTTGATGAAAGGAGACTCCAAATTCAACTGATGTCACATACTGTGTTTGGTTTGCATTTCGTACTTTAGGACACAATGGTTTTGCTTCTGTTTCTCAAGCAACAATTTTTTTTCAACCCAAATAAACTGGCACTGAACAATTAAAAATAAAATTGAGAGAATAGAAGCAGGCTGCCAACAGATGCTGTGAACAGCCATGGGTTCCTCAGACACTGTCATCTCATCACTCCCTTCTCTGCAGTGGAGGAAGACATTTCCACACTTCCTGTTTAAAAGCCTACTGCACCCTTGGCTTCCATGCAGATGCCCATGTTACTTCCTGGCTCTTTAACGCTGGCATTAGGTAGAATTCATCATGTACGTGGCAATCTAGAAGTAAATGAGTAACGTTTATGACGGCTAAATGTTGTCACTCACACCACTTTGAAGAAAAAACCTTAAACATAGGGTTTCATTTAGAGTCGACGAACACAATGAGAAGACTATATTATAATTCTATAGGAGTGAGATAGAATTTGAAGAAGGGGTCTTTGAAATTGGTAAATTAAGAAATATATAAGCATTGCTTTTTCTGTTAATTTCAAATATTATCTTTGAAATAAGTAACTCAAAGTACACTTAACAGTAGTCAAATATCTCACAATAAATGTCAAAAGCTTGCCTAAGACCTCTCTCCTTTACCAGTCCCATATTCAGCCTGAATTATTGCTATGGTGTCCTGTATCTTTGATACTGCTTTAGCTGTTTGAGTACTCAGGGATTTTAGTTGAGATTTGTTTTGTCTCATTTATGCTTTTATTTTGCTTTTTAAGGTAATATTTAATGACTAAAAGTATTCTAAAATCATCCTTTTACATTCCTTTCTTTCAGAAAAGCTTATCATTCAGTATGTTTTTTGTAACTTTTATGATAATAGTCAAAGATATAAATAAGCATCTGTCTCATGTTTTTAATATATATCTCTTCCTCAATATATGTAGGTTAAGTGCAACAAAACTGATTTGGATATTGACTACTGAGTTACATGCACGTGATTTTTCTACAATTTGTGGGAAAAATGATTTTTTCAAGAAGGAGTAAGGTGATTATTTGAGCTACTGAATACACTCTCAGAATTATTATGGCTAGAATTTAGGATGTCCATTTTACAGGCAAACACTTTCAGGGGAATAGACCAGATCCAAATGAAGGAGATTGATAAATGCAGTTGGCCTTTTGGGTTTAATTTCTTCCTTGGCTTTTGCAATTTAATATACTTTTAAATTCATACAAAAACCTAGTTTTCATTTTAATGAAATAGTCTTATATTGGCAGAAGTGATCTATATCCCTTAAATATGAAGATTAGTTATCTAAAGAGGACCATGGCATTTCGCTTGGACTAGGCAGCAGATGACTCTATTCAGAAGCAGGTATCAAAGAGAACTGCTTCTAAGGCTTTAAGCCTGTCTCTGCACCTGTCTCTTTTCTTCTAGGAAAGCCTATTGACTTGCACTTTTACACTCAATGTATTTTGATCATCTATTAAATGCATCTTGGTTTCTTGATTGGTCAGAAAACATTAAGCTCATGAAGGCTTGATGCTTGTTAAAATTAAAGTACAAAAAGGAAGATTTAGATTATTTTATTTTGTGTGGTATTTTATTAAATCACATTTAAAATTGCTGTACCATAAGTCAAACTTTGAAAATGTGTAACTAACATTTTATCCTGTTAGTTCTAGTAATTCAAATTTCTTTATAGCTCAAGGGAATAATCTTGACAAAGAAAATTAAAATTTCAGTAGAGGGGCGCCTGGGTGGCTCAGTGGTTAAGCATCTGCCTTCAGCTCAGGGCGTGATCCTGGCGTTCTGGGATCGAGCCCCACATCAGGCTCCTCCGCTGGAAACCTGCTTCTTCCTCTCCCACTCCCCCTGCTTGTGTTCCCTCTCTCGCTGGCTGTCTCTATCTCTGTCAAATGAATAAATAAAATCTTTAAATAAAATAAAATAAAACAAAATTTCAGTAGAAATTATTGACTAATATCATATTCCCAAAGAGGAAATAATATCCTTCTACATATATTGAGGAAGAGATATATATTAAAAACATGAGACAGATGCTTATTTATATCTTTGACTATTATCATAAAAGTTACAAAAAACATACTGAATGATAAGCTTTTCTGAAAGAAAGGAATGTAAAAGGATGATTTTAGAATACTTTTAGTCATTAAATATTACCTTAAAAAGCAAAATAAAAGCATAAATGAGACAAAACAAATCTCAACTAAAATCCCTGAGTACTCAAACAGCTAAAGCAGTATCAAAGATACAGGTCTGAGTGCAAATTTGAGGTACAGCCTTTGACTACCTTTTAAAAAGCTTCCCTACATGCTTGAGCACAGTTCTGAGTAGCTAGAGATACATTAATTCCATTTTGGCTGCAAAAGCATTTTATATTTATTTGTTTTGATTATAAAATTGTTGCATATCGTCTTGGCCCTGGCTCTCTGATATGCTGCCCTTTTTTTTTTAATGTACTGGGATGAGTTTTAATAATCTGTTTAATTCTCACTTTCACATAGATGCCAGAAGAAAAACATTTAAGTGATTTTCCAACTTTACCTTCAATTTTATAGGTCTGTTAATTTTTTAACACATATTGTACAATACATTGCACCATCTAAAGTAAGATACATTTTTCTTCCAAGCATCAAATTCTAATAATCAATAATCAGCTCTTCTCCCTTATTCCTTAAAAACCTCAAAAATACATTAACATATATGTGTGCCTATAGTTACATATTATTAATATGTGTATTTATACATAAAAGTACATGCATATTTAAATGTCTATGTGCGTATGTATATAAAGACCATATAGATATAATACAACCATTGTAAATGACAATCCATGAACTTGCTTTCTATTCTTTAGTTATCACCCCAGAACCAGAGAGCAGAAGGAGCTAGAACATGGGCTCAACAAGCAACACAAATTCATTCCATTTTACTTTAAAATTCAAATTGAGAAGCCTGCAGAGAAGCTGATAAGCTGTCTAGTAGAGTATACAGTCGACCACAGGCCTTAAGATCTTGCACAGGTGGATTACGTGTAATGAAGTAAAAGGAATGAATGTCATCTAAGTTGAACAAATCCATCACAAGTCTTACCTAGGCAAGTCAAACACTGGAGGTACACTGGAAATTATGAATACAACACTCCATTGGAAGTTACAAATACAAATATCACAAAGTATACATACTGCTTTCACAGATACGTGTCTTCCAAATGCAAATTGCTTCTTAAAGAGATAATAATATAGAAGAAAATTTTGAGTTTTTTTTTTTCATTGAGAAGTGGACTCAGGAAAATTAGAATGTGTAAATAAAAAGAAAATACCAGTAGGTCTTAGCCTTCAACAAAAATAAAGCCTAAATTTAGAAAGGTGTGAATGCTCTTCTATTCACACAACACCTCATCTAAGTATCCTGATATCATACATATAAATGCACTTTTCACACACAGGAGGGTTTTGGCAGTATCACATACAGGATAGGCTATATTTTAAGCCACAGCAAGAGAGAGACAATTTGGTACATTGCTTCTTATTATCATTTTATATTATTGTAGCATAACTATTCAAGTTATTTATGGTCTCTGAGCTAAAATACTGACTTACTTCTCAAATGTTTTTCAAAACTTATCTACATTAAAAGAATCAGAAACTTTGGTATTTTTTTCCAAAGCTGATTGGTTCTGAAATTTATTACGCTGTCCCTCTTTTTCTCCCATAATGCAGATCCTTCCACTCTAAGTGCCTCCTCTCCATCTCCCAGACATAAAGGAGCTAAAGGAAACAGCAGGAGATTGGCATGAAGCTACATGAGAGCAGACACCAATATCATACCTCAGCTCCTTGTTCTCTTTCCTTCCTTCCAGTATTCTGACCTATCACCAAACACAGAACACAGTTCACTTCTTCCAGAAATGGGAGGGAACTATACATTGACTTAATAAAATCATTTCATGAAAACCTTATTTGATTTGAAACATTAAATGTCATTAGTACACATAATATTTTCATAGTGATGGACTTCACCTAAAACATAACAGTGTAATGCTATGTTGTTCTACATCAGTCTGAAAATGAGGCTCTCCATTAGTATTTTAGCATATAACCACAATTATGGTGACCTCTTTTCTACCTTGATCATTACCAATTATTGCACTGTTTTCAAAGCACCAACTTGGGCATCCTTCTCATTGGCTCATTCTCCTCACCTTTCAGGTCCTGGTCTCCAATGCTCCCATTCCAGGGATTTCTTTGACCTCCCTGGAAGCTCTAGTCCACTGATGCAACCATCTTTTCTTTGGCCATTATCCTCATATGACCTCTTTTCCCTCGTTACCCGCCTTAGATTCCAAGAGCTTTATTATAATCACAACCTTTCATAAGCTCTCAACTCTTTTGTTCCTCTTAATTCTTTACTGGAGAAGTCTCCACTCCCAGATAAATCCTATTCTCAGCCTATTGGGCACTTGCAATGAAGCAGCTGAAAGTTGCCGAAGGAAAAAAAAGCATAACCATGATGACTGGCTTCACATTTAGGTTTTGACCACAAACCTGAGGTGGGTTGTCAGCACAACCAGGCAACTATACCATTTCCTGATCTAGTCACTCTCCTGGAGGACCACTTCACATTTTCCCTATCCTCACTCTCACTCTTAGCTTAGCTCTTTTCCACTCAGAAGAGAACCTCTTCATCATCCAGCTAAGCGATCCAAAGTCCTTTCTCCTACCTCACACCACGGGCCCCTCTCTTCCTGTCACACTGCTTCTCAAATTGTGTGTTCCAAAAGACCAGGACCAGCCAGCCCCTGTACCCCAATCTAGTGTGAACCTACATTTTCTTGTAAAATACAATAAAAACAAATTATTAGTAATGAAATAAAAAAGTAAAGACATGCACCATGTATCAAATATTAGATTTAACACACACAATTACTACATCAAATTGCTATAAAAGCTTACACTGGAGTTCTGACTTATCTTGTTCCATATCAGTAAGAAACAGCTTGCCACAGGCACCAGGCCACTGTTCACACTTTGAGTAACGCCGCCCATCTTGGACCATGCTCTGTTTGTTTCCTTTGCTGGGATATTCTTTCCCCAGAGAACGACAGCCTTGCCCGCTATCTTATTCGCTTCAGCTCTAATATCACCACCCCAGAGAGGACTTCCCTGCCCATCACAGTTACCTATCAAAATAAAAGCTTGCCATCACTTCCCATCCCCTTGCATTATTTTTCCTCTAGCTTTTATAATTTACTTGCCATTCTCACATAATTATCTTTTATTGTTTGTTCTCCCAATATGAGTTCGATACCATGAAGTCAGTGACTATCTCTGTGCTGAATTCCCAGCATTTAAATTCTCCCTGGCACATGGCAGGTCTTCAATGGTATTGAATGAATGCATGCATTTCACCAAATATATAACCAAAGATAACCTGTATGGTATTATCACAGGTATCTGGATCATAGCAAAAGTTTCTATGGTTTTATAAATACTCATGTGCAACTTCTTGACAATGTGCCCTGAAACTGGGGCGGGGTGGGGAGGGAGCAGACATCAGTTCTATCTCTCAGGAAAGGCAGTACTATGGTGGGAGGGGCTAAATTTTAGCTGTTAGATGTGTTGTTTAAAATAAAATCTGCTTCACAAAAGCCACACAAGAACAAGGGTACAATTTAGGATGCTTGGGGGGAAATCAACGGTAATGAGCTTTTATACAAAAGAAGCACTTAATGAAATGAAGGCATGAACAATTAAAACACACCGATTTACAAGAAAAGTAGAAGTGAATTCATTAGATTACTACTCCTTTACTTATGAAGGGACTTGAGTCTATTTGACTTTAATTCAAAACTGATTTGAATGTGTACTCATTACATTAAACAACAAATATATTGATGTGAAATTCGGAATATTAAGAAAACAAAAGGAAAAATCATATTTCTTATTCTTGAGGTAAACAAGCAAGAATAAAAATATTATATTTGGAGGAGTTAAAAATAATAAAAAAGAGTACCTTCATTTTTTAATAAATACTAAACATTAGTTCTTTCAGATTATATTTACATTGTAAAAAATTTTCTTTTATATTAGATATAATGTATATCCTATTACTATAAACATAGATATTTTACAGTTAACATATTAAAAAACCTTTCCTATTAAAAAAAATTGTAACTAGCTTGTTGAAAGTTAATTTTTACCAAATCAGCATAATAATTGACATTCATTATTTTATGTTCCCAGAACTCCAAGCTTGTGCTTTCAGGAACAGCAACCATCTTCTGGGAAATTCTCCTTCTTCCCTCTATTTGATGTGATGCGTGCTCGGTCTCCTCACAGACCCAGCCTTAGCCACAGTTGGGTCAGGTCTGGTAGCCTGGCTCCACATGTGGTTGCTGGGGGAAGGGTGGTCCCTGATCTAGGCCAGGCAAACGAGGGCCCTTCCACTGGATGTGGAGTTAGAGGGTCACTGCTATTTTTGCAAGATGGGAGACAGTAACTACTGAGGTTGAAGTTTGACTACAAAAAGGCAAGAGGTTCCTTTTTGGGGTGATGGAAATGTTCTGTATGTTGATTATGGTAGCGGTTTGTGTAAGTCATATGACTACATATTGAAAAAGACAAATTTTACTCTATATAAATGATACCTCAATTAATCTGATTTAAAAATTAAAAAATCCAATGTACTGCTTTACAGAAATCTGTTTTGTTGTAGTGTTCTACGATACTGTTTTAATATATACACCAATTTGTTAAAACTGTATTTTCCTACATTCCAGTATGCAAATATGATATAAGAGGCCACGACAAGGTATTAAAATTAATACTTTAATATCATTCTGTGGAGCAGTGTGTAGTACTCAATAATTTTATATCTCATTTGCAATAATCCATAAGCATCATATAATTGTTTCAATTAGAAACATGTTTTAATACAAATGAATAGCTTGAAAAAACAGGCACTAGAGAACTAAAATGGGAACATTTTTCCTATTCCAATCTAATTAGCTCATTCTTCTACTTCACTTTGCTCTCCTGTTATCTTCTGAGGTATTGTTTTGTATTAAAAGTTTATTACTTCCATTTTTAACTATTTGCTTAAGTACTAAATATATTGTTACTTACCATATATAAAAAGGTTTGTGGTACAGAACATAAAATTTATACACGGTTCATGTGAACAGATACAGGAAACATTTATGAATAAAAATAATACTTAGAAATGCTTAAACATTGTAGTAATGTAATAATCTGCTTACGGCTAAGTAGCTAGATTTTTTCCTATAGTTATTGTATTTAAAATTACAAGAAACCATCCTTCTGGCACTAAAAAGCAAAACCCTAATTCTTTTTCCAGATTGGTCCTTCAGACATCCATCATTCAAACAAGTTCATTAAAGCCTCTCTGCTAGCAGAGAAGCTCTATCTGAATATCTGTGCATTTTGCAGAGTCCTAAGACTATGTAATTGACAAAAACATAATATCATTAGGAATAAGCACCATGCTTTGAAAAGAAAATGGATGTCAGAAGTAAATGTCAATAGTTTTCAATACTCATACAGAGAAATCTTCATTGGCTCTTCACTGAGGGCTAAACAGAGTACTGCATTGTGTTTTAAAAATTCTCTCATACAAATAAATGTGTAGACATCCTGGCTCGACAAAAGTTCATATGAAAACAACATAAGATAAAAACAGACAAACAATAAAACCTGAGATGCGACAAAGTGTTCTGCACGGGAAATTATTTAAGAGAGCAAAAATCATTAGCATTTATAGTTTATAGTCATCCCTCCTCCTTCCATCCACTAAAGCAAAGGCTTTTCTCCCTGCCCAATTTCCTCCCATCTCAGGGCTCTTAAAAATGTACGGAATCTTTTTTGTTGTAGAGAAGGTTAAAAGGACAATTTATATAAAAATAACATGATGGACAGAAACAACAAAAGATACGCAGGAATTTAAGTTGACTGGTAAACTGACCCAAAAAATGGCTGCCAACAATTACAATGTAATCTTGGTGGAAAGAAAAAGGAAGGAGAAAAACCCATTACAACCAGCATTGGTTGAAACACTGCATGAGGAGTTCAGTTCTCTGAATCATATTTTAAGAAGAATACCGATGACTTGTTTGAATGATGAACACCTGCAAGGCCATTATGGAGGACTTAGAGTCTTGTTATTTAGTGCTAGAAGAATGAACGAGAATACATTTTCCTTAAGTAGGTAGATGCTGTCTGACAATTAACAGGGTTGTTTTGTGAGGTAGAAAATCCAGATTATTGGAATTTAAAAATATGCATTCAAAAATTTCACTAGCGTACATTATGTAAAAGGCTAATATGTAAGCCAGTATGGAATCACAGTAAGTAATAATAACAAAAAAGTTCTTCTCTTAAAGAATTTCTACTCCAGCAATGATTTGGCAGGTACCAGTGATTCCTGTGTTGGGTAACTTCAGAAGGTAATCCTCCCTTTATAGGGAGAATATACAAATGTTCCTCTATAATCCACTCCAACTCAAATGGTGAACGCTGACCATTAGGGCTGATTATGCATTTCTTGAACAGACGTGATACTCTTAATAGGTTACTGATATATTATTAGCATTTCTTCAACGTACCAATTAGAGCAGAAACCAAGAATTGGCAAATTGTGCAACAAAAATGTATCAGCCTTCCATTTTTTGTCTTTGCAATTTTTCCAAAACATCTTAATATTATGAAAAAAATGTTTTAAAGTTCTGCTTAAAAATGTTTCTAGCTACACTGACTTACTTAGTAAGAACAATCACTAGTGTGTTGGAAATTTATTTGCATGTTAATTAACTTTGGGGGAATGAGATGTGGTTTACTCTAAGATTATATAATGTCTTTCCAGAAAAAGAACAAAGCCAAAGTTTGGGGAAATGATAAAATTTAATTACCTGTTTCCATGATTTCAAGGTGAATTCATCTACCTTATCTTACACAAAGACTGATGCACTTTAATCAAAGGGAACCATGAACTGAATCAGCCTGGCTGGTACCATGGCATAGGCGGTCACTGAATATCATTTAAAATCTTTATGACATCAGATAGCTAATGAAATTATAAGACTGATGATAATAGTAACGCACTAAAATAAAATATTAACGGTGAATGTGCAACAATGGCGTTTTAGATTTGTCTGACTTAGGAACAATATTTTAATTTTTGAATAGGTATTATGTTGCAATAGCAATATAGTGCTTCCCACAGGCAGTGGACAGTTTAGCATCTGATGAGTATAGGGTGGAATCTCAATCTAGTATTCACTGTATGGTACTTATCTAATCTCGTGAAGATTATATCTTCATTTATTTTAAATGAGGTTAATAATACATACATCATAGGCAGTTGTGAGAATTAAAATAGATAAGGCATGCAACGTACTTGGTAAAGAACCCAGCACTTGATAAAGTCTCAGTAAATGGGGACAAAGTCTCAATAAGCGGAAGCTTTATATAATGTTCCTAGTATAATTTTCTATATTGAGACATTGACGCCCATTACCCTCATCACTTCTCCCTCCCTCCTCATTTCTGCCGCAAGTAAATCAGCTTTGGATTTGTGTGCAAATAAATGATAGGCAAGAGAGGAAATAATCATTGCTGGATGTCTTTAAAGACTGAGATCACTTTCAGCTACTTGCAGGCGTTAACCACGTGCAATGGTATTCTGAGCATTATCACATGCCAGGATTTCTTAAGAATTCTGAGATCTTCCTCAGTAACCCTACATGATTCTTTCATTCCCGTGGGTGAAAGAAACAGAATGCTTGCTCCGGGGCTAGAAGCAGGATGTAGTCTTAAGACATTCATTAGTACCAATTTGGGTTACAGAGGATGCCAAGCAGGTCGGTGGATTTGGCTGTGGTTTTTTGCTACAATCAATACAGAGCAAGCCAACAAGTAAAGCCCCCAGGGGTTGGGGTGAGGATGAGGTAACAGATCTATAATTACTACATGGGGCTGAGTGCTGCTTTTTTAGGCTTTTAACATATAAAATCATTTCTGATTTTAACCCTTTGACTTTCGCAAATAAAAACAAGGCAATAGGCCAAACAAATTGAGTGTTTAAAAAAAACAAAACAACGAGATGTGAGAGAGGAGTTACAAAACTCTTCCATGGTTTGTGAAGCAAATAATGAAAACAACTAAACTGGTATATGTCCTATATCCTAGGTTCACCGGACTCTGAAGAGTCTGTACTTTGCCCTCACCATTCTTTCTTGCGGGAATATGTCACCCCTTCCTTCTCTTGCCTGCCTTGCTCATCTTTCCAGAGGCATCCCAAATGCCACTCCTTCTGTTCAGCCTTCCCTGCTTTCCTGCAACTTTCAAACAGTTGACTGCTATCAATGCTCTGAAAATGTTCCCTGTCACCCCATTACATAAACATCTGTTTATCTATCCCTTCCTTCCATGATCTCACATTTTTATTAAGTAGTCACAAGTTTATAAATACATAAATATGGGAGGAGGTAAGTGCTAAGCTTGAAAACAGACAAATTCAAGGTCACACCGTGACTGGGTTTAGGTGATCTAGGAGAATTGAGTTAAACTTCCTGTGTTTACTCTCACTCACAATGGGAAGACAACAACATTGACTTTCAGGTCTGTACTGAGGATTAGATATAAGGTATGTCAGGTGATTAGCTCAGTATTTGGGAACGAGAATTAAGTGTTTAAATGTCAGTTATCATTACAATTAGTAACTCAAATGTGGAATATCATGTAATAGTGCTTGATGGAGCAAAACAAAATACTAAAGGAATGCAAGATAAAAAAAGTAATTTTGACTGAGATACCAGAAGTGTGAAGCCTGTCATTTAGGAATTCAATAAATGTTTGTTAAAGTGACTTGAATTTCCAGATATCCTGAAAGCTAAACAGCAAGTTAATGGATAGACAGAATTTTGAAAAGCCAAAATAGAGAGAAAGATATTTTTCCCAATTTTATGGATTTTAGTTTTATTCCAGTCCATTTGTCAGGTATTCTGAACAGTCACAACTCAAGAAAGTCCTAGATGCTTGCTATACTATATCATTTAATAGATTTATACAGCCATATAAAAAATAATTAAGCAAAGGAGGGAAAGGTAGAGAGGGAACAAATCAAGGTATTCTTAAAGAAAGTCAGTCTTTCATTCTAAATTGTAGCCTTAGGCATCTCTTCAGCACATTATTTCGTCCTATTAGATACATGAAGGAAATACAAATAATAAAAGAACCCAGAGAAACCAACACACACCTAATGAGGTGATCCCCATCAGGTAGTAGGAAAGACAATAAATGCTTCGCAGATGAAATCCTAGATCAAATCTTCAAAATTCCACACGTGTGTGTGTGTGTGTGTGCGGCAAGTGACATGCATAGTCTATAAACCTATGCTTATTGTATTTTACACAAAATCTTCTGCTATAGGGAGAGTGGTATCTAAGAGGAATGACTTAAGATTGCCTATTAGAAGGTTATTACAAACTTCTAAGAGAAGTTTTAATGGAGTGGTCAAAGAAACAGTAATAGACGATGAATGAGCAAGTAAAAGCTATAGAGACAAAAAGTATAGTATAAAAAGGAAATTCTTTTGAGACTTTTATTAGTGAAGAAAGAAAAGGACAGAGCACAGTGAGGAAAAATTGGGGTCAAAATAGAAGGTTTGTTTTTTTTCTTTGATAAAGAGATTTAAGAATATGAATATTTGTAGGCTGTTTGGAAGAACTGGTGCAATGGGTGGAGAAAACTAGCAAAGCTGAATTATTTGAAGGAAAAGGTCTCTGGAAAGATATAAGCAGCTAAGGTCAAGTGGACTCGGGAAGGGGTTATTACACCTGGAAAGGACAGAGGATGCACTTGCCATGGGGTCAGAGGAAGGGGAAAGGAAGTAAATTCTGAAAAATGTTTTACTGAAGAAAGGGAAGAAAGAATAATCAGAGTTGAGAGCAGATGGCTTTGATTTTTCCCATTAGAATCAAAGGTGAGATTTTCAACTAAGAGTTAAGAGAGAGGTTAGGGGTTTAAAAGAAATCAAATACAGATGAACGCAAGTGCTGATGGTAAACTGGGCTTGTACTAAAGCCAGTCCATACAGTGAAGGGCCTTCCGGTCACATGGTATCAGGAAAGGGGATCCTGCAGCTTATTGAAGGATGAGGCCTGGGAAACGGGAGCCGCAAGCTAGCCAGAGAGTACAGTAGAAAACAGTCAAGTGACAGAATCTGACTGGGGGGTTTGGGCAAGCTGAGAGAAACCAACAAACTGGGATCTGAGTAAAAACTGGAATCTGAGTAGTGGACAGAAAGAGCTTGAGGCAGTAAGTTGAGATATCAAAGGGTCTAGGAATGAATGGATGGATGTGTTTAAAAACAGAAACACTAAGAAATGAGTTGTCTGTTTGGCTGACTTAGTTTAGTCACCTAAGACGGTGGTAGAGTAAAAAGGAAAAAAGGAAAAAGCATGACCTTGGTGGCAAAATGGTGATTGGAAATGAAAAAGTTTGCCCAGAGTTGGCAGAATGATAGAGAGTAGACTTTCTATGTTGTGGCTTGCAAAGTGGGAGCAACTCAGGAAGAGAGAAAGGTGACAGAACTCTCAATATGCATCGGTTCAACCAGGGGAAGCCCGTGTGACCTGCCTCGTTCAGGTATGAGAACTGACCACGTAACACCAATATACCAATTGCTCTTTTGTAAACTTAAATAATCCAACTCAACTAGAAACTGCCACACGCCTTCCAATACTCTAATAACAGTTGATTAACATGAGTTGATTAACAAGAAAAAATATAAATAACTGGTACGTATTATATGTGAAATCACAATCAAAAGATCAGAGACACGAGAGAAACAGGCAAAGGTGAAATATGGCAAGAGGGTGAAGACTGCATGATTAAAAGAGACAACTTTCTCAGTAAGGTATATAGAACAATGTGCAGCAGCCCCTGGGACACAGCTGAGAAAGCTATTAATATATAGTATAAGAAAAATAAGTAAATCTATTTAATCATGTTCATCTTTCTCTAGCTTGTGGGTTTTCCTATTATTAGTTACAGCGTATTATGTATTTGCTATCAGAAGAAAGAAAATGTTCTTTCCAGAATTTGATTCAAATTACTTGGGTATAAAAAGGTACTACCAGAAGGCGACTGGACCATTCAAACTACAATTAGCATTACATTTTTTTCACCAAAGTTCTACAGATTGAAATCCATCTTTCAGGTTACAACGAACATAAGTAAATATGCTGCCCCCCCCATAAGAATCAGTAGGCTTAGAAAGAATTTAAGATAAAGGCATTATTACATTGCTGTTCTGTCAGACAATGACGTTTTAGATACAATGCCTGCTAAATGAAAAATATAAAATTCAGCAAGGCCTTGTTAATCATTTCATTTGATGGAAATTTATTCATTCAACATTCCTATGAAAAAATGGCCCTTTTTCTCTGAAATATTAAAATAGCTAAAAAAGGGTTTGTGACAACCAGTAGAAAGGTGTAGTTAGGGCCTCCCATTTATCAAAATAAGCTTCACTCTCCATGGTCCCAAGAAAAAGTGAAACTCCATAAATACTATCAATAATGATGATGGAAGATTAGGGATTCAGAGGCAAGTATTCTTTAGCTAAGAACAGATTTATGACCGGAGAGGCTATGAGTATGATGAAAAATTCCATAAGGAGAGAGAAAGCTGAGTCAGGGTTACTGGCTAAGACTTAACATATAGGTCATAATTATGTATAATTTAGTGATCTCATTTGCAAGTCACATCTCTTACAGGTATTTGTTAATAATCAATATATTAATAATGAATTAATAACTGAGATTATATATTGACAAAGAAGACAGTTCATTCATAATAAATGATTGTTAAATCATGAATATTTACGTAATGGAGATTATAGTATCAGAATATCAACAGCAAAAAATCAGTGAAAAAAGGAGAAAGTAATCGAAATTCATCTTTATTGATAATGATCATTAGCATTTCTAAAATATCACTTTAAGCAAAAATGACATAGATGACCTTAATAATATAATGACAAAGAAAACTGAATAATGATAAAATACCCCTTTTTAAAAGAGAAGAATCCACATATCCATGCCAAAAAAAAAAAATCACTTACTTGGTTAGTGAATAAAGGTTTAATAAATTCTGAAAAGGCATAAGTTGCACTACCTCATTTTCTGACCACAGTGAAATACAAATAATTAAAACCAAATGGAGATTTGAAAAAATAAGTGATTCACCTAAGGAATTACTTCATCAAAGAGCAAATAAACATGCAACTAGAGATAATTTCAAAAATAATGAAAATGATAACCCAATTTCCAGCTATTATAAATTCTCAAAATTTGTTACTTTGGTAGTGGTACGAGAGGAAAATGCAATTAGATGCAATAAAACATATTTCATTTTTATATTTGTCATGAAAATGTTAAGCATATGGAAAAGTAGAGGGAAAAACGTAACAAACTCTCACGTACCTAGTTTTAATTAGTTAGCTGATGTGTTCAAATCTGGATCTAAATAATGTCTACGTTCCATTTGGTTAATACATCTTTCAAGTCCATTTTAATATATAAGTCCTCTTTTTCATATTGAACCTTAGTAATTAAAGAAACTAGATCATTTATCCTGTAGAGTTTCCTATGTTCTAGATTTTTCTGCTTGTATATGCTTATTATTTACACATCTCTCAGTGCTCAGAATTTCCTATAAACTGGCTGTTAGCTATAGCAGCTTGATCAGATTTGGGCTTGAATTTTTTGGCAAGAATTTTTCATAGGTGCTGTGTACATCTATCAGAGGCAAAGAATGTTCAATGGCCTCTCTTCGTGCGATGTTAATAGTCATTAATGACCATCAACCAGATCCACTCTTTCATTGAGTTTTGCAAAGTGGAAATATTATAATTCTATCACTTCTTCTTTATTCATTAGTTGGAGTAATCCTATAAAGACAGCTGTCTCTCTTCAGCTAGTTACCCTGAATTAGTTAACACAGGAAAGGCAGGTTAAATGTCTGATGTGTTCCCTATACTTACAAGTTTTCAGAGTCATATGTTGGTTCCTAAATATTATCCCAAAGATTATCAATGTCAGTTTTTAAGTGTTATTATGAACTTAAAATTTTTAACATCTTTCATATGATTCAATCCTTTGCAGTTCTTTCCTTCCTTTTTTCCCATTCCTTTATTATATTCTTCCCTTCCTTCCTTTTAGTTTTTTCTCAGAATATCCTAATTTTGGCCAGTGGAAGCAATTTCAAGGTCTGTTACTGTGACACAACCCTAGCAACCTCTCACAGCTTCCTTAGCTTCTGGTGTTATGTTTCAGGCTCTATCTATGTATTTTCTGCTCCAGATGTGGTATCAGTCATTTCTCCAAGGAGCCACAAAAGTTTGGATAAATTAAAAAGTGCAATTCCAGTAATATATTACTACAAGCTATCTGATTATTACAAAGCAGTCCTCAGGGCTGAGATGGACGTGAATAAGCACAATTCAGCATCAGTCGATTAGTCTATATATATTTGGGTGCAAACACCAGGTTTAAGAACTGTAAGTTCTATGCCCATGCAGCAATTATTGTAAAGTCTTAAAGTTTATAGTTTTGATTATGATTTTTTCTCATGATTTACTATGAGTGTGTTGTGCTTGGTCATCTTAAGTATTTTTCTGTAATCTGTCACAAAGTTGTAATTCCCAGTATAAGCTAATACTTTGTAAACTGTACTGGAAATTTAAAAAAGATGTGTAATTTCCAGAAACTCCAACTAAATATAAGGTATATATAAGGTTCAATAATACTTATTAACATGGGCAACAAAAAACTTAATGTCCATTAGTAAAAAAAAAAATAAATGCAACATAAAATAGTTATTATAAGAATATAATTTAAGATAATCCCATTAGTGTATAGAATTTTCAGGACCCACTTTTAAATGATTCTTAGTTAATTGCTTGCTTGCGTGTGTCTCTGCCTGTGCACACGCAAGCATCTATGTACATCAGAGAGCAGCAGACAGCAGAGCATTGCAGTTAAGAATATGGATTACAAAGCCAGGCCACCTCAGCTTTAAATCAGGGCTGCTTCTTTTAGTAACTGTGTGACTCAAAAGGAGTCACCTAACTCCTCTGTTTCAGTTTCTTTGCCTTTAGAACGGTGACAATTACGCCTCATGCCGTTACTGTGAGAATTCAAATGAATACAGGTCTATAATTGGTTATCCTAATTCAAAACTATGACGACACTGTTTATAGTTTTTCATTGTCCCCCTTGGTTTTTCTGCAAAATGTGTCTGATCACAATATGTTGCTATAGACCCCACTGGAGAATTATGATGCTTTCATGTCTGAGCACAGGCTGCTGACCTTTCACATTCTCTTTAATCTTCTTGATTACCACTGCATCCTTTCAACACCTAT
This sequence comes from Ursus arctos, assembly GCF_023065955.2. Classification (NCBI taxonomy): domain Eukaryota; kingdom Metazoa; phylum Chordata; class Mammalia; order Carnivora; family Ursidae; genus Ursus; species Ursus arctos. The sequence goes on along the minus strand of NW_026622797.1, from coordinate 34,286,365 downwards.
CACTTTCTCTTTCTATATGGAAAAGGTGGGGCGCCTCGGTGGCTCAGTCGGTTAAGTGTCTGCCTTCGGCTCAGGTCATGATTCCAGGGTCCTGGGATCGAGCCCCATGTTGGACTCCCTGCTCAGAGGGAAGTCGGCTTCTCTCACTCTCTCCCTCTGCCCCTCCTCCCCACTCATGTATGTGCATGCTCTCTCTCTCAAATAAATAAATAAAATCTTTAAAAAAATAAATGAAAAAGGTACTTCAAGACTGGTCAGGATTATCTCATTTCTTAAAACATACATATTCTTTTCCTTATTACATTTATTGATATATATCATATTCTATCGGTATATACATGTAAAGTAAACATATGACGTACATCATAATTGACTCCAACACAGCAGAACCAAGAGTGACATTCCTCTAATATCAGTGACCTGATTATCTGTTCTGGATTATTATGCAGTTTGTGAATGGTCAAAAACATTACACAATCAGTTGAGTATCTAATTTTATCTCTCATCCAAAGACATTAAATATAAATACTCAAGAAAAACAATTTTTAAAGCATCCATGATAGAATGTCAACTTTTTAAATGAATGGCCTCTCTGTCTAGTGCTTATTGACTGAGCTGTGAACAAGGAATGTGAACAAGGCACACATTTAACAGAGGAGGAACAAGGCCACTGAGGAAAGTCTGAATGCTTTACCCACAACACACAGACATCTTAAAATAAATCACCAGAAGTTAAATTGCAGAGGTCTAAATAAACTTCCCAGCTTCCACTTCCCATTTCTCATTCTTTTTCTTCATCTAAACCCACATGAAGCACTAGCGCTCTCAACTACTTGATTCTCTAAGTAACTCAAAACATATTCGCACAGTGCCCACTTCACATTCCTCCTTTCCCCTTCCCAGACTTTTATCAAATAGTCATTTATTATCGCTTTTTTCTTCCTTGCCACTGGAAATGGAAACCTGTTTATTTCTTCCATTTCATTCACTTAGATATATACTATCTTTCTTTTCTATATGCACCTGGAAAATGTAATAGTTGGCAGAAGTCTCACCTCTCAGGTGACAATTTCTGAAGTTCCTTTGAATTCCTGAGGACTAATACACATGAAAGCCATTTGGGGCCAGATGCACTGCTCTTGGTTTACTATACAGCACTCCTTTTAATTTCGGAATGTATATGGAGCTGTCAATGAGGTCAAAATTCGTTTTGGGTGACAAAAGACACTACTGCAATGCCTCTCTTAGATTTGAAGGGCTGTAAAATTCAGTAGAGAACAAAAATGACTTTCATGGAAAAAGAAGTAGAGACCATTGTAGAAAGAAGAGACTCTGAAACCTAAGCTGTCAGTTTCATCTATCTGAATAATTGAATATTGAGTGTACCTCCAAAAAGGTATGAAAATGTTTCAAGATTTAATTTTTCATGTTTTTAATCCAAGTAGATCAAAGTCCCAGACTAGAAACTTTCCACATTGTACATTTAGAAGCTCCAAGTAACTTCTGTCATCTGGTTTCTTTCCTCGTATAACAACCTACCAATGAGGTTTACCCCTAGCTACTACTCCTAACTACCAATGAGGTCTACTCCTAACTACTATTCATTATAAAGCTGCATAAGTTCAGTTAGTTCAGTTTCTTAGCCAGTGGTGCAAGCTAATTTTATATTTAAGATATAAAATAAAAATTGTATAAAACACATTATCTGAATTCTTTTTATAAAACATCATAATCCAATATGGTTTTTGAAAGAAATCACAGAATGAAAAAGTTCATACAACTTTCTGAAGAACCAATCTGTAAACTTTTGTACTCTGAGAAACAAACTGAGGGCCTCAGAGGGGAGGGGAGTGGGGGAATGGAATAGGCTGGTGATGGGTATTAAGGAGGGCACATATTGCATGGTGCACTGGGTGTTATACGCAACTAATGAATCATCGAACCTTGCATCAGAAACCAGGGATGTACTGTATGGTGACTAACATAATGTAATAAAAAAAACATTAAAAATGAATAAATAAATAAATAAATATCATCTTCCTACCTTAAAAAAAATAAAGGAAAATGAAATCAAAATAAAAAGAGGTACAATATCTTTTAAAGTCCACTGGTGCCAATAAAGTCTATTTTTTTCGTGTCAAGATCCTTCTTAACCTGCTGTGAAGACAGCAAGATAAACGGAACGTGTCAATCATTTCTATGTCAATACATTGTGATGTCAAAACAGAGAGGAATGTGGATTTCTAGTAAGAATGGGATGTCTGTAAGTAAACACAAAATTTGACTTAGTGTCTGAAGAATGGACATAATAGACCAGATCACATTCACTTATATCCTAAGTTTCTCTTTTTTTTTCCCAAAAGCACAAATTATATATTTCTATGGTAGTATTAAGCTTCACTTATGCCCTGATATTATACAATTCTTCAAAATTATTCTTCATATTTAAAGACACTGAAAAGCTCACTGATTTTTAAATATACCTCATACTCAAACAAACAAACATATCATTCATATCAAGTAAAAAAAAACGTACACTGAAGCAATCAAAAAGGTAGAGTAATAGAGCTGGACTGCATTCAGTCTCAAGGGGAGAAAACGGGTACTTGGAAGGGACAAAAATATTACTCTTTTTTTAATATACATACAAAAACAGATATCCAAGATATTTGTGGAATTCCTATTTTACGGAAGGAGATTAAAAAGAAATTCTGAAATGGTTCTGGGAATGGGTCATAATGAAAAAAGGTTGGGAAACACTGACCATACCCCCGTTAACTAAGGAAAGAAGTCAGTAACGGGATGCAAGTGGCAGAACCATGAACCCATGGAAATTGAACAAAGGCGAAAGGAGTTTCAACTCTACCACTGAGGAGATATTGTCAGTGGAAAAGAGTCGAGTCAGAAAAACTTGGATTTAAGTTACAGTTCAACTTTTCATCAGACATGTGCCTTTATCTAATTACTTACATTTCCTGAACCTCATTTTCCTAAATCTATAATGAAGATAATACCCAAACTTATTAGATTTTTAAAAAGCTTATTACGATTTTTGAACTCAATACAATAATGTCAACAAATACTTAGTACAGAATCTAATACATTGACAATAACCAATGGTATTAAATAAATATTAAGTACATAGTACTTCTAAGTTAAAAATGTACATGGACCAATTGAAACACCAAGGCAATGTCTACTCTTCAAAATCCTACAAAATGACATTAGAAGATAGATTCAAATTAAAATAGTTTGAACATAAAAGAGTTTCTTAGCAATCAGAGTGATCAAACTCAAATTAGTGAAGGAAGCTTTAGAACCTCTATTTCTATAAAATTTTAGGTGACTACACCTCCATCTGTTCAAGATGATTTATACATTCATAAGCCTTAAGGAGAGGGGCTAGACCAGATGGTCTGGAATTCTCTTCCATCTCTATTATTTTCAAACCTCAAACAGTTTGTGTTAAATACACCAGCTTAAAATCAGATATAATGGATCTAATGGAAAGGAGAGGACTCTAGCCCACGTTCTAAAGGACACAATAACTTACATTTTGAAACAATTTGTTTAGCATGTGAAATTTTGTCAGAAATAACAAATGATGACTGCATTCATAATTAACAGTTTCAGGGCTATCTGGAATATAAATCAGAGAGAAACAATATTTGATTAATGCATTACTGAAAGTTCATGTTCTCATAGCCCTATGTGAATTGTCAGTGTGTATTCTGTAGCTCGTTATGATTTATCTTCATCAGCCATAGGCCAAAATTACCAGACTCCAATTACTTTGCTTCCCAGTTTCAAGAGAGAGAGAGAGAGAAATTATGTCAGTCTACCACAGGAGATGGCTTAAAATGCCTGAGGTAAAGAAAGTAATCTACTGTTCTCTGACATTCACTGCCTGAAAGTCATTCACATTAACAACCATTCAAACTTGTTTAGTGCAGCCAATTGCTTCTATTTCCCTCTTGTCAGTTACAGTAGCTTCAATGCAAATTTAGCTCTTATAAAATTACAAAAAATAAAACTTTGGCAGAGCCTGACAGGGGCATCTATGGGTCCTGACAGAACATAATGCTTCTGAATTTACCAAGTTTAATATAATAATTTTCAAATTTCGATTTTCACAAACAACAGTCTACCCTTTAGAATATATGCTCATTTTCATTCTCTTATTTTTTGCCCTAAAACTAGAGTGTGGTGATGGGCAAATAAATGTGTTTATCAAGATAAAAGAAAAAAAAAAAGAAAAACCCTTTACTTATACTAAATATGGCATCAGCAGAAAAAAACAAATATCCTTAATTTGAACAAACACTATGATATGCCATTATTTATGGTTATGAGATAGAGATCAAGTTACATTTCAAACTGCATAATATAATCTAATATTCTTTCACTAAGAACTATTATACTCATATAACAGACCATTAACTTCCAGACAATTTAGAGCTCACAAGGTTAACATCAGCACTACAAAAAGGAAATGGGGTGACATTTAAATAACAGTAAGTGCCAATATACTATTACACAACCTAATGGAGATATTAGTTTTGATGTTTATCTATTATGTAGCACTGTAGGACTCTGATGTTTGACAAGCGGATTAACTAATTTTTGGTATTATTCAAGACATCAATCTTACAAGTGTGAATAAAAATATATGATATATAATGCAACTACCAATGAACTGAATCTTTTCCTTTTTTTTTTTTTCTTCCTACTTTTGCTATATTTTTGATTGTTTTCTCCTGTGGATGAGTTTGTAAGTTTGTATGTAAGAGAAAAAAAACGTTTGTGGCAGCGATTTCTAGGCTTTACCAAGTGCGTACATGGTGGGGAAAGCCAGAATGTGGGCACAGTGGATATACTCACTAAAACTGCCTTAGACTTTTCACAGGTAGAGAAAGAGCCTGAGGTAAAAGCAGTAGACCCAATTATATTTAGAAATAATTAATTGTCAAATCTGGCGTGAAGGCTGCATTTCAATTCAAGAATGAGTCAAATGTCTCTTTCTGTGTTCAATTAATAAAAGAAAGAGTAGACTCTTTCCAGTTAACTCTACCGGGGTGAGGTCCATTAATGTTGAAAATCGAGCCATGAAACGTTAAGGAACCAGCAAATATTGAAAAGGTCTGCACAGTATCCTTCTCAAAGATGATAACCGAGACCGCAGAGAAAAAGAGAACATGGACATCAACCTTGACAAGCTCTTCTGTTTCCTTTTCTATGCGATTAGCACAATTTTAGGTGTCCTCATTACTTTATCACTGTATCACTTTTCTTCTTAAAATTGTTCCAAAGCATCACCATGAAACCTGAATCAGGAATGTAACTTGTGATGTTTCTCTGCCATCACTTATTAAAACGAAATCCTTTTCTTCCTCATGAGAAATTTTAATAAATGCAGTTACATTCTGCCTTTTCTTCACTGTGATGTTTTGAATGTCTTTGGGCTACAACAGATGTAAATAAGTTAGCACTTTTTCTTTCCCACATTATATGAGGTACATTTATCCGATAAAAATGAGACAATGTGATTAAACAGCTCAGTAAAAAAATATGCCTCAACTTCCCTTAAAACTTTAGCCTTGATGGCAGAGAAAATGGAGAAGTGTCATATTTGAAAAAGAAGAAGGTTAAAAGCAAGTTGAGTTAGCTTAACAATCACAGAAAAAGGTTCTTACACTTTTTTATGCCATGACTCCCTTTGACAGTCTACTGAAGTACAGCCCTCTTATTAGAATAAGATTTACAAACACATAAAATACAGAGAATTGCACTGGAAACCAGTTATAATGAACAACAGCTATCAAATTATCTTATATATGTGATACAGTAATAAATGTAATAATTTAGTAATGCATTAAAAAGCGGCAGGTCTAATATTTACTCTAATCCCAAAGTAGTGATAAGAGTAAATGATATTCCATGCTGTCTCTAACACCTGAAATATATGAAAATACCTGTGATGTTTGTTGGAAATCAAGTCATCAATGTTACTAATACTATCCTAGGACATGGTCTTTATTCACAATGAAAGGAAATACTAAGTTACAACTGGAGATTAGTGAAAATAAGATGTAATTTTTTTCATGTACAAATTTTCCAGTGGCTGGAGTTCAATTCAAGAACACCCAGGTTAAGAACCCATTTGAAAGGAATAGTCTCCAGTCTCCTCCCAACATCTCTTGAATAGCTCACTCCCATCACACACACCAATACCTTATTGCCCATCATCTTCCGGAGGACACCCCGTAACCAACTCAAGTTATCTTTCTGCTAGTAATAGCCAATGCTGAAGTTATTATATGGAAAGTCTTATACACATATATAAACATCCATATATAAATAAAGATATTTGAAAGGGAACATTAATGATGAACCAGCGATAGAGGCAATATACTGAGACAATAGTTCACATCCAGGCGTATAACTCTCATCATGGCAACATGGCTACTATTATTGAATGAAGCATGATCCTATTCTTAGTTATCAAAAGTTATGACCCTATGTTTATCTCTCAGCTGCTTCCTCCATAAAAGAAAATCTTCACCCACTGGTTATACTGGATTACTAAGTGCTTTATACTTTAATTGGGTTTTGTGTACGGCATTACCATGAAACTGGCTGTCCAATATATTATGGTTTTTTTCTGGTAAAACTACAACGCTCCAACCCCTCTAACCTGTGATAAAAAAAAAAATGCATCTGCTGTGACACCATTAATATTGAATTAATATTTCCATTTAAATTAATTTCTGCATGTTAATCATTAACTGAGATGAACTGGTTGCTGATGTGTATTTAATAAATGCTGCCTCAAAAGAGCATAAAACAAAGATTCAGTTGGGGATTGTGGAAGATTAAAAAAACACTTAAAAATCACTGCAGGTGGAAGGAAGGCAAGAGGAAAGGAGCATGTGTAAAAAGGCAGACAATAGACATAAAAATGAAATTCACTAAAGAGAAATGGGGAAACAGTCAAGTGTTCTGCATATTTTCAAATCCATCTCAGGTAATAAAAATGTTGTAACTGTAAACAATGAAAGTTCAAAAAAGGGAGTATAAAACAAAAGATGAAACTTATGTTGCCACAATTCACTAAGAAGAAAATCCAAATGGCCAATGACCAGATGAGATATTTAAGCTTGGGATAATTGGATATATAATTAAAATAAGTATGAATAGACACACAAAAACAGTTTTACACTCAGGCTGCCAAAAGTTAACATCTAACAATATTGAATATTAGTGAAGAAGTCTAGAAATTGGGACTTTAACAATTTTGATGGTAAGGATATTAACAAGTCTCATGTTTATGAAACTTTGGAATGCAATTTAATAATTTCTAGGAAAGGCAAATATGGATATACCATATGACACTGCCATTTCAATTTTAGTTATATACCACAGAAAAACTTGCATACGTTTACAAGAAGACATACACAGTATAAACAATGTTTGTAACAGCATTGTTTATAATTGAAATAAAACTGGAAATAATTTAAATGACCATCTATAGAAGAATGATACTAAACAACAAGTCATAGATTTTTCAATCTTTCAGCGATGAAACTAATAAACTAGATTAGTACGTTTCTAAATGGATAAATATTATAAATAGGATATGAATAGGATAAAACCTAAATAAATATCATACACAGGATAAAACCTAAAACCAAAAGAAAATGTTACTTGTTATATTTGTTTATATATTTAATACATTTTTCTAAAATACCTTCAAAACAATGCATTCTCTAAAATAACCTACTGGAAAATACCCAGTCAAAAGGGACATATGAAATAAAGAACACAGGGGTTGATAAGTCATGCTAAAAGGACTAGTTAAAAACACTTAAATCTGGAACTAAGTTGAGACGGCAGTGAGAATATTGGCTACAAAATGGAGGACAAATGTTATATAATATCACAATATAAAATAACAATGTTTCTAACACATTATTAATTACTAATTATGTAGCAGTGAACTAGAATGTTCATGTTTATAGCAAAAAGTTGAGTTACCATCCAAAATAAAAAAATAGAAAATATTTTTCATAATCCATTTTCTTAACTCGTGTAAATTAAAATATACTTGACCTCATTACTAGATTAGTTTTCCCACATTATAACAAATATAATGTTCCTTCATACAAATCTCACAGATACAATTCTACATATATTTGCATGGAGATATATATAACCTGCAAATTCTATGCATGCGAGGTTATGTTTAGAATTGCCATGAAATCACCCAGGACTTTTTGGCGCATTGCATTAATAAAACTTAAAGGAAGGAACCAAATGGGGGAACGAAAGAAACACTTATGATGGGAAAATTTCACCTAGCTGATAGTCATCATTTCAGTTTTACCTTTAGTTTCCCATTTCATTGTTATATGAAACAATTAAATATGTGTGGTGGAGAACTAGTGCACATGGGATACATTTTGCAAATTATTTTATCTGATCACTCACCCTTCCCTCTCCTTTTCTACTTTACACACATACCATATACGCACGCACACACACACATGCACATAGAAAAAGATGTATAAAATGAAGTTCACCAAAAGCTAATGATCATTTTTTCTGCATGATAGGACTTTTAGGTGATTTGGGGTTTTTTTCTTTGCACACTTGCTTTCCACCTTTAAAACTGTGAGAGAAATGCAAGAAAAAAATCAAATTAACTTTGGGTACTGAAAACAATTAGTACAAATAAATTTTATTTTTAAAACACTTGCATAATAAAGTTATACAAAGCAGACCCAAAATGCATACACAGCTAGGAAAGTAAAATAAGCAAGATTTTTGTAACTAATAATAAAAGGATTTAAAATTTTTTTCACATTGCCTTCACTAAGACAAATGTTCAAAAATATCTCTGCTTTAATAAAATCCATAATGAAATTTACTACAAAATCATATGGTACTATGAATGAATATTCAGGTATTTATTAAAAATTGATAAACTAAAACCAAATCTATCCTCTTTGTAAAAGTTTATATCATAAAACATCTGCAGTTCAATGGTTAGATAAAAGATGATAAAAAGTAAAATGGATATGCAAAAAAAATTTAAACTAAAACACCATTGAATATTTATAAAAATTCTGCAAGATAAATTAATTTCTAGATTTAGTTCTCAGTTATAAGAGTATTTCTTCTAGATCTTGATAAGGACAAAGTTACTAAAATTTGGACCAACAGGTCTTCCTTTTGGCTTTAATATTAACTGCTCATAGGAGACGTAGCTTTCAGAAAATCAATTTGCTCATAGCCTCGAGACAAAATAATTTGGTAACAACAAAGAACAGAGAGATATTCACAAGGATTGCCTGAAGGATATGCATTACATATATTCTGCTAGACAGGCACCACTGGATCCCTGAATCAAGCCTGAGCCACACCGAAGATTTTTTCTCTTACCAAAGTATACTTTTCTGAAGCAACTGATTTATTTTATCTTATGAAAACTGATTTCTATGGATAAGATTATGGGTTTTGGGGGCGCCTGGGTGGCACAGCGGTTGGGCATCTGCCTTCGGCTCAGGGCGTGATCCCGGCGATCCGGGATCGAGCCCCACATCAGGCTCTTCCGCTATGAGCCTGCTTCTTCCTCTCCCACTCCCCCTGCTTGTGTTCCCTCTCTCGCTGGCTGTCTCTATCTCTGTTGAATAAATAAATAAAATCTTTAAAAAAAAAAAAGATTATGGGTTTTGGAGACAGAAGTGTCTGTATTCATACCCCAGCTCAACCAGTTAATAGTCATGTGACTTCAGACAAAACACCTGACTTCTCTGAGATTCTTTTTCTGCATTTATAAAATGGAACATCACCACAACTTTGGAGGTTCATTGCAATAATTAAATAACATAATCATATTGTAAATACCAAGCACAATTCTTAGAATACTATGGGACTGATAAACATTAGTTCTTTGATTATAAATAATATCATAGTTACTGACTGATACAAATTTTACTTTTAATATTAATCAACTCAGAACACAACCTATGGTCTCCTTTATTAATACTAGATTCTATGACATAAATGTTTTCCTATTACCCTCTGAATTTATCTATGTTTTTCTCACCTGGTGTCCCTTTTCCTTCATGCCATTTATCAATTTAGTATTCTGTTCAATCTTGTATATTCTAGAAATTATTAACGAAATTAAGAGGCATATAGCAAATAGATATATTCTTTTGTAAATATATAAATAATAAAATAAAGACTGGGTTTTTAAAAATTATTAAGTAAACTCCACCCCCAACATGGGGCTCAAACTCACAACCCCAAGATCAAGATTTGCATGCTCTACCAACTGAACCACTTAGGCACCCCCATGAAAATTATTTGAATAATATTTTATATCCTGAAAAATTAACATTGGTATTATGTTTTCTGTTACCTAAGTTCACTTGGGTTATGAATATCATCAGGAAACAACTAGGAATAAAGTATTACCACTTCAGAATAAAATATTCAACTTGCTCAAAATTAATCGACAATGATAACAAAAAACTTCTTCGGAGTCAGTCCAGTGTTGTTACCTGAGATGTGTAGCGTGTGCTATGGCTTATACATAAATACGTATAAAAAACTCACCACAACACAAAATACTATTATAACTTGGTTGGTGAAAAAAGCAAAATGGTACAGAAATATGTACACAGCCAGGGAAAAAAATTCAATTTTAATAGTAAAGATTACATTAACATGTTATTTGCTGGCAAGCATGCTAACAAATATTATAAATCTTAAACATACAAGTTTAAATTAAAAAAAGAAACAAACTATATACCAGAAGTTAAAAAAAAAAAGGTTTCTGCATTACTATTTGCCATTGAAAAAGACTGTGGTGATTAAAATTATTCTCCAATTTGTTATTCTAGTGTCTTTTTCATCTGAGATATTTTGACATTCACTTTGTTTTCCCTAATACTTTCAGCTGGCCCCAGTAGGGTTAAGTTACATTTTACAATACTTGGTTAGTATCCAAAGGTAAATGGGTCATACAACTAGGTGGGTTATAGCAAAATTTTCTGTAAAGAAATTATTCCTAGATGATTTTCAAAGAGATTGCATTACCAAGCGGTCCAACTATAGTAAGATTCTCAACCAGTAAGTAATCTAGTAGTACAAAATTTAAAAGCAAATGGACATTTCATAAACTTGATTCTTGCTATAATCACATGCTGTAGTTAATAATATTGCCATCACATGGCTGATGCATTCATTATTTTTTATATTCTTTCTACTTATATGCCTTCCCCAAATATAATCTAAGGACTGATTTTACCCACTGCATCCGACCTAACAATTTATTGAGTTAAGTACTAAATAAAATTTGCCAGTGCAGTTATTGTCACAAACTATGTATCTTTAAATAAAAACGTAACCGTATTCTAGTCCAAGGCCAAATATTTTCAGTTTTGAGATTTTTTAAGAATCTAATTTAAAACAACATTGTAAAGAAGCAGAGCAAAGTGATATTTTTCAAGTCTGTAAAAAGAAAATGACACTCAGAAGTTGAAATCCCCTCCACACTAAGTTACTGAAATGAAAAAGCTGTTGAATGATCCGTGAGTGCCAGAAAATACGTTCTCACAGCGGCACAATCTTGGATGTAAATCTTGAGATATGTCCAAAAATGGAGCAGTTAATTTCATTCTCTCATGCATTTTGATTGAAAAGGAAAAAGGTTTTTGCTTGAAATCAAACTGCCCAAACCTAAATTAATGGAAGAGTTCAAAGTACATGACTTTATAAAACCCTCAATTACACCTATTCACAGAAAAATGTGTGTGTGTATCCTGAACTAAACTTTCAATATTAACTTGCAACATCATTAGCACATTTAGTCCTTAAATGGATCCTTTCTGCTAATATAATCATCCCAGTTTTAAAGATATGGAAAGCAAGGTCAGAAAGTTTAAATGAACCATGAATTAGTTCAGTTCATGTCCATTGCTAAACACCAATCTCTTCTTTCTACTTTGTTTTTGGTAAATTTTCTTCTTAGTATTTATTTTTATAAATAAATGACTTAAAATGATGTTGAGAAGCAATAAAACTAGCTGTAAAATTATTACCTGAGTTTTCTTCTTCTTTCATCACACCTTGATTTTCTCACTTCCTATACTATATTCAAATTAAGACTTTATGTATATAATTTCACTGAGTATGCAATATTTGATACAGAGATGGCATAACTTATAAAATCATTCCCTTACTGTTGAGCATTTAGTTTCTTTCCAATTTCCACTACTCTATACCATGTTAGTTTAAAAATACGTGTGTGTGTGGGGGGGTGTTTTAAGGTGCATTATCACAACTGAGATGACCGATCTATACATTTTTATAATAAGTACCACCCATTGTCCAGAACAACATGGGAGAAAATTATTTACATTTGTTTTGAAACACAAAATAAATTAGCAGTGACAAAATGCTGAAATCTATTGAATGATTATTTTCAGGTGATTGAAAAGGTTTCTTCTGTTTTATTACTCAACATTATTTAAATTAGAGTGTGAACAAACTTTTTAAATGACACATGGATTTCTGGAAGTATTAGTTCAGATATCATAATTAAAATAACACAAAGTTTAAAAGAAATTAAAAACTCCATGCCATGACTGCTATAAAGTTGACAAAGGCTGCTATGGAGTACCGCCTGTAGCAGCGTTGAGCATGGGGGAAGGGTGGGAACAGCCCTGCAGGCCTCAAAGAAGCCAGTGGGAGAACATCCACATCTTTGTATCTCTGTCCACATTTAATTTATATCTACCCACATGGATATGAATATCTATAATTATTTCTATGCTCTTGCTCAGCATAGCCTACTCTACTGGGAGAAAATGATAAAAAGACTGAAGACATAGGTAATTCCTGACCACCTTATTTGGGAAATTAGGAAAACTTCATTTTAGTGGGCATTTTCTAAAGACAAGTGTATTCTAATTCGATGACTTTGTTTAAAACACAAACAGATCTTATGTGCCATATTCAGCTCCCCGAGAAATGACCTTTTTCTCAGGACTGCCAGTTTGGGAGTTAGCCCTGAGAATCCATGTGTCATCTTTTAAAGACATAATGTAATAAACCTTTCCAGAGAAGTTTATTTCGATGTAATAAACCTTCCCTTCATGAGAAGATACAGATGTAACAATTAAAGAAGAAACAAAACAATTACATCCATACCATCCAGGACTGCAAAGGACATTTTAGGAGACCCAAACCTGTAACTATAAAATTATAAAAGCAAAATGGCAAAATATTCATATTTCACACCAACTGACAGATTAGGAATGACTTTAAAGAGGCTAGGGTTGGGGCGCCTGGGTGCCTCTGCTCATGTCATGGTCCCAGGATCCTTGGGATCAAGCCCTGCATGGGGCTCCCTGCTCAGCGGGAAGCCTGCTTCTCCCCCTCCCATTCCCCTGCTTGTGTTGTCTCTCGCTGTCCTCTGTCTAATAAATAAATAAAATCTTTAAAAAAATAAAAATAAAATAAAGAGGCTAGGGTTATAGAAACTGTATATTAGGCCTTTTTAGAAAAAGAGCCCTCAAAAGAAAGCAAAAACTTTGTGAATGCCTATATTGTTCACTGGTGTGCATGGACACATATGTAAACACGTAATTAAGAAAAATAATAAAACAAAGGATCAAACTATATATTTCTAAGAAAAGCTTCTTTCGGTCTCACTGTAAAACATTTCCTTGGTATAATGACATAGCTTATAAAAGAACAAGGAAGAAGATTGAATCTAAACTCAAGGCAAGAGTGAGGGTAGAGTGGGGTCAGGAGAGAAGGAGAGGGGAACAGAAAAATAACACCTTAAGTAAAATTTTACTTTCCTCAATACAGTTAATCCAAAGTCATTTCAGCCAGCATGTCACAACCTACTTATACATCAACTGGGTTTGAGTGACAAAAATTTGCCAAGCCAAAAGTGATGCAGTATTTGTCAAAAAGACTGAATTGCACTTTCATATTAGTACAAAAAATGACAGTGCATGATGACTGCCACAAGCATGAGGTTGTTTAGGGGATAATTCGGGCACCTTAACAGTAGGTAGTAATGGAAAATGTCTCTTTTTCTTTCCTTTCAAGGTAGGCACTTGTAATGTGCCTTGTTATACTGCCAAACCATTTCTCACTCCAAACTCCTTAAATACCACCTGTCCAAGCTGAAACTATTTTTTTTTAACTGAAGACATATGCACTATTCCTTGCTAAAAACCACTATATAATAAATGCTTTATTGGCCCAGGAAAATTAAAATATCATGCACTATCTGTAATATTGCAGTAGCTCTGTTTCACTGTTCTGCTACCATAGGAACATATTTATTTCTCTGTTTTTCAGAATTTTATGACTGGCATATTAAAGGGCTGTAATAATACCCTTTTACTTTTTGAAAGAATACTTCTAACTCTAAAAGAATTTCTTCATCAGATTAATTCTTGATTTTAAATGGAAGATAACAGTATTATTATCCAATTTTAACTTTATTATTACAAATATATGTATGCATATTTCTGTCAAAACGTATTTCCAGGAGCTTAGCAGATTTCCAAATCCGACACTTTCTCTCATAGCCAATTTCCTACTAGAGGCAATACTCACTTATCTTGTTAAAATATAATAAAGGACTTGATCAACCAATTTTAGAATATATTGTGAGAGTCTTTTTACTAAAATTGCACACAACTAAGTAACTGATTAGACTAAACATGGCTTTAAAAAAGGCTTACCGATTACAAAATTATAATTATAAAAACATTATAACTGAAAGAAAAAGTGGTCAGCTTAAAAAGCAGAAATCCAACTTAACTAGCCCATATAATTAGCATTATATTCAAAGACTCGCGAATCATTTACGGAATGAATCACTAAAGAGTCCCCATTTTTGTTTTAATAATAGGCAATTGTGGAGTCATCTCCTTAAAACAGTATTTGTACTGCTGTTTTCTAATACAGTCTCAACCTCGCTGACCTACTTTATAGTTTACAGGGACATTCCCCTAAAATCTGACATAGTAGAAACACTTATTTTCTGCTCTTCGCTGAAACAGGTGATTGATTCCCCACCTCTGGTGAAAAATCCTTGGAAAGTCTAGAAACTTAAGCTTGTCCTACAGAGGCTTCTGATTTAAAGGTTTAAACAACCAGACTAATTATTTTTAGCTCATTTTCAAACTCAAGTGTAGAATTTGATACAACACTGGAAAAAATAAGTTGTTATAACTCAAAGTTCTAGTAAGATATCCGCGCAACATGGTTTGTCCCGTACCAGCACTGCAAAGAATGAGCATACCAGCACTGCTGTTAATCCCTTGTACACGTGACCATCTCTTGTCATGGTGTGGGGGTCCCTGAAAGGCTCACATGCTGCAGAAGAGCACCATGAATCTTTGAGGTGAGGCACTATGAGAGCTCAGAGAGCAATACAGGAAAGAAGAGAGAAGTGAATTCAACAGGGTGCCTGGGTGGCTCAGTCGGTTAAGCATCTGCCTTCAGCTCAGGTCATGATTCCAGAGTCCTGGGATCGAGTCCCACATTGGGCTCCCTGCTCAGCTGGGAGTCTGATTCTCCCCTTTCCCTCTGCTGTGTGCGCACGCTCTCTCTCTCTATATATATATATCTGTCAAATAAATAAATAAAATCTTAGGAAAAAAAAAAAAAGAAGTGAACTCAACAGACATCAGCCTATTTGCAAGTTTGCCCAGAATCACCTGGTAAAAACCAACACTAAACCACATTTTGATTCTACCCTTGGCATAATGCTCTGAGCTGCCCATTATGGGGAACACTTGAATTGCATCTAAGAATGTCACAATTAGATAAACTAGTCTTTATAAAACATATACTGAACAAGCTTAATGTATTTGTAAATATAAAAATGCTGTATATTTTTAAAGTTGTTTTTTTGCAAAAACATTAACAGTTGATTAATCTGGACGGTTCATGCAATAAGATACTAATGTAGATAGTATAAAATAGTATAATCCCTCCCAAAAAAGAGTATTTTTATAATTTTTTCATGTGGTTGAATAAGAAGACATACTTGAATTTCCAATTCAAGAAAAGCATACCCATGACTCCCGACACCATGAATGAAAGTGTGATGACACCCAAATCCATATACCCTGCTCTCTACTTACCTGTAGACCCATGAACATAACTGCCTACCCAGTATCTCACTGCAAAAACTAAACATGGTGTGACTTTTCTTCTAACATTTTCCCCAAGGTTTTAACTTAAGACCTGTCACACTATACCTTATTTTCCAAGCCACAATTCACTTCCAATGTGTCACAAAATTTGACTGATTGCAGCTCTCAAATCTCTTTCAACTTTGCCTCCTCATTGGAATTCTTATCTCCACTGCTTCAGTTCAGGCACTGATCAATTTTTCCTTAGACTGAGGTAACAGCCTTCTAATCTCCCTGAAATCTCCTTTCAATCCTTTTCCTAAACCACCAATAGAGAAATATTTCTTTTTTTTTTAAATTTATTTATTTATTTGAGAGATAGAGAGAGAGGAGGGGCAAAGGGACAGAGAATCCTGAAACAGACTTCCTGCTAAGCGTGGAGCCTGACATGAGGCTCGATCCCAGGACTCTGAGATCATGAACTGACCTGAAATCAAGATGCAGTCACTTAACCGACTAAGTCACCCAGGTGCCCCACTAGAGAAATATTTCTAAAATACCCCTAATTATTCTAAACATTTTAATTTTAAAAAATTCAAATTAATTATTCTTTTAAAAATCATTCCCTGTAACAAAATATTTTAATGTATTAGTTAAAAAAATTAAGATGGAAAGATGGACAAATAAAAACTGGATAGATGGATTGATATGTGATATATTAAATATAGCAAAAGGTATGGGTATTTATCATATAATTCTTTTAGATTTCCTGCAAATTGTAATTTTTGAAATATCAGAGAAAAGCTATTTTTAATGAAATGGCTAATATTTATTGTGTAGTAATGTAGTAATGGCTAATATTTATTGTGTGCTTCTTATGTGCTAAGTAAGCATTTTCCATGCCTTATTTCTGGTGGTATGCAAAAATATTTAACATTTTGGCATGTTTTTGACTCTCCAAAAAATAGAGGAGGTGGTGAGGGAAAGCTCTGATTTGTTGCATTTGCCAATATCCATGCTGTAACACTCTGGCTACAGTTTTAAGCTTTCCAAGACAGAATTAGAGGAGATAAGCATTAGTGTATCATCATATATTATCTCCAACATACACATAAAATAGACATAAATAGCTGGAAGAACATAGATAATGTGCAATATATTAAAATAAGTAGAAACTTTTGATTACACATTACTTTTGTTCAAAATATAATTGGCATAATTTTAAGTTTGTATAATTTGATTTTTAATAATAATTTAACAACTGGCTGGCAAAAGTCCTAAAACTTTAACAGTCAATTCTCTGCTTTAGCATATCACTGATTATCTGACAAATATCAAATTGGGAAGGTTCAATTATTGATCATTACTTTATAGATGACAGTATGAAACATTAAAGAGATTTAAGTTACTTTCCCAATAGTAACTATTAGAGCCAGCTTTCAATCTAGATTTTACTGACTCACAAACCTTAACTCATGACTGCTAATTCTCCCAGTCTTTTGCCTGATGAAATTCTACTCATACTCCAAGGCTCTTTTGTGCTCCCAGAGAGCCTAAAAGCACCTCTATTATACCACTTATTCTAATTATGTACCTACATGCCCATCTTCTAACCTCTCCAGGCAGCTCTACATAGAAATTCACTCAGGCAGCCTGGATTTCCATCCAAGAGTTTATAACAGTGCCTGACACCTGGTAAGTACTCACTACATGTGAACTATTATGACCATGATTCCTTAGACTTTGAGAGGTTACAGATCAGAGTCTTTGTCTTAGAATACCCGACACTTAAGGCAGTGTTTGGGACATAGGAGACAGTCATGTAAAAGAAAGCAAGAAAGTGCAATAGGAATGATAGTCTTGGTTTTCTTATCAAACAGCTTTCCGATATTGAGCAAATAACTTCACTACTGTATCCAAGTACGCAGAATGGTAATAAATGCGGAAATTGGACTTGATTAATTCTCAAGTACTTTCTTACACAAAACTTCATGGCTGCATGTATGCCCTTGCAGCTACCAGTAAAGTGCACTGACGTAACACTTACAGAGTAACTAAGCAATATGTGTCAAAGATTTTTCAGCCATATAGAAGAAAGATATGTCCAAAATTCTTCCTGCAGCATGTACAACAGCCGAACACTGGAGTCCAAAACCTCAGTAATAAAAGAGTGGTTAAATACACTCTCCTACAACCACCCAATAGAATATTACGCAATCACTAAAAATGATGGTTAGAAGGTCCTATAGAATGACAAGAAATGAATTAATACGATGGCAAGTAAAATAAGCAGAATGTAAAACTGTATATGTCCTACACTTACAACTTAAAGAACAAAAACATAGGCATAGAGAAAAATAATACTGCACTGACAAAGATGACAACAGTTGTATCAACACTGTGGCATTAGAAGTGGTCTTTGAAAAAATTCTATTTGCAAAATGTTGTGAAATACTTGGTTATATATAATTTATAAAAACAATTTGGGTGTTTGAATTCTAATGAAGTCTTTACAAAATACGGGACTTGCAGGAAGGGACCTCTAAAAAAAAAAAAAAAGCTTATGGATAGTTAGTGCACCCCCAGCACCTTTTTTCCCCCTAAGGAGAGTGGAGCTGGTTGTTTTAGAGAGCAGACACATTCAAATCACACACACACATATATATATTTGCTGAGTCTGAGAGCAGACACATTCATAACACACACACAGGAATATGCTGCAGAATTCACCCGAGAAGAGAAAGAGAACTGTGGAACAATGATTCTGCTTTTTAGTATTCCTCAGAAGGGTAATTTTTAAGGTAGAGTTCAAAGTGCTAAAATTGAGAAATTTTAAAAGAAAACCTAAATTAGTTCAATTAAGCTTAAAAACTAACTATTAATTTAATTTAATGAGCCGATCTTTTCCAAAAGTAACTGGTTCACTAATGGAACTTAGCCTCAAAAATGAGTTTTTCCCCCAGTGGAGAGTAAGCCAGAAGTAAAGAGGAGACAGAAGTTAAAGGATTATCTGAGCCAGCTGTTAGGAAAATCAGAGAAAACCTTTGCTCCCAGTTGCTTCCAAAAACAAGCAGAGTTCTGTATTCTGATGGATTTAATGTGAGGTGGCATCATAGGGGAAAAATAAACAACCCAGTGACGTGCAACTGAAGAGAATGATGAGTGGCTTCCACATCCTGTCACTTGTTAGTAGTGGTCTATCTATGTATTATCAAGTTACCTGTTAAAAATGAAATAAATGAGAAATGTTGTCTTCTCTTCACTCGTTTATGTCTAGTTCTCCTATAGTGTCTGGTAGGGGTTCAAAATTCACTGACTAAATCATCAAGGAAAACAAAACCACTGGTCCAACCCATCAGAGAGTCTGTGTTAATAATCTGATATAGAGAGACTGCATTGATTGAAAAGGACAAACCTTCATACCCTGCAGCAGTGCTGTGCTTCATGATGGCATACAAAGGGTTCACCTCCCTGGCGAGAGAAGAGCTATTGTCATCTTCATTTTGCAGTCCTTAAATTACACAACAAGTTCCAATACACTTGTCCACGTTCACAAATTCATCAATACATCAATTTGTTTTTCAGTTACATTCGCTTTTTCCCAACAGCACTGTGCTTTAAAATGCCATTATAGAAAGGTGATAAGATGAATGAAAGCTTAAGATAATATTGTTTAGTACTGGAGAAATTAAACTTTAAAACATTTTCTTAAATTCTCTATATTGTTAAATATACTGAATGGAAAAAAAGGAGTTAAAAGTCAATGAAGTATCTAGGGGCCCCTGGGTGGCTCAGTCACTTGAGCATCTGACTCTTGTTTCCAGCAGAGGTCATGATCTCAGGGTTGTGGAACTGAGCCCCATGTTGGTATCTGCATTCAGCATGGAGTCTGCTTCAGATGCTCTCTCCCCTGCCCTCTCTCAAATAAATAAATATTTAAAAAATAAATGAATAAAAAATCTATGAAGTATCTAATTAAAACTTTTCGAAGACTACTGCCATTTATATTTCAATACTAGATATCCATTCCTTTATTCACCTGTAAGGTCTATCGTAGAGAAGAAAAACTTCTAGAAAACCCAAATATTATGATTTTCAATAAATGTTACCCTGAGTATTGAGCAAGTACATTAGGTGCTCTAGACTTAAAGGAATACCTAATAATTGGTACAGAAATTAATTACTGTTAAAAGGGGAGCCTACTATATATAGTGTTTTGATAATAAATTATTACAGACGCACATACAACAATAGTACAAAATGTATGATGTGTGTAAATTTTGAGGGGGGGCATATAACATGACTGAATACAGTACCTACTTAGAAATAAGGTAACAGGTAAAAATAAACTTTTTTCCTGAATGATTATTATTCTTTTTTTTTTTTTTTTTAAGATTTTATTTATTTATTTGACAGAGATAGAGACAGCCAGCGAGAGAGGGAACACAAGCAGGGGGAGTGGGAGAGGAAGAAGCAGGCTCATAGCGGAGGAGCCTGATGTGGGGCTCGATCCCGGAACGCCGGGATCGCGCCCTGAGCCGAAGGCAGGCGCTTAACCGCTGTGCCACCCAGGCGCCCCAAGAATGATTATTATTCTTTATTGTGAAGGACTATGCGGAGGTGGGAAACAGCAACAAGTTAGAGAATGACACATGAGTTATTTAAACTCAAACTTTACCCATATGATTTGGCTAAGACAATTAAAATGGACATCACTCAATGATTTCTGGGCCATACCATACGTAATGACAGCTGAATTTGCACAGATCTTGCTTAGGGTGACATGAAAGTCATGAATTTCTGCCCTTTGAAGTTCATTTTTTATTGGGTTCACAAAGTGTAATATAACTTACAACACTGGAGATTAGAATTCACTCATTATCTCTTTCCTATGAATATGCTTTTTTGCCTCTGCAGTTTATATACAGACTGGCAGAGAGAACAGAGCACAGAAGAGTGTCACTACAGCAATTATTGGCTATAATAAGGCCATATCTTGTAGGAAGATAGTGAAGACCAGGAAGTGAGATTCTATGATGACCCCATCTTCAGATTTAGTTAAGAGTCAAGTTAAATGATGAAAATAACGAGATACATCTTTATAAAGTCATTTTTTTTTCTATTCAAGAAACTGTACAAAGTGACTAATGATCTCCAAAAACACTAATTATAACTAGATGAGTCTGGATAAGTGAGTTCCAAAATAATCATGAAGGCCAGACCCCTCCTCACCAACCCTGCCCAAGAAAATGTGACTGCATGTTTGGTTGGTTGGTTGGTTGGTTGGTTTTTTTAGGCCAGAACCTGATTTAAGAGTTTTCTTCCTTATTCCAAAGCAAAGAAAATAAATTATAATTCAAATAAGGAAGGAAACAGGGAGTGATAATTAGAAGTGGAGGTAGGTTCTCTGTGTAAAAAGGAATAATATCAAGGACAAGTCTGTGCCTCAGTGTGACCATCTAAGAGAGGTCTGAAGCTTACAGGCTGAGCTCTGGAACCCATCTTCATAATTAACATACCCCTTAGTGTTTATCTGGATCCATAGCTTTTTAATTCTATCTAGGTCATATTCTTCTCTAGACACTCTTGTGTTATTATCATTTAAGTCATTATTAATATATCATTTTATTTTTATTTCTACTCCCCAATATCAAATAAAAGACCTAGGGTTGGAGGGGAAATCCAGGGCACTGAATGGGATTGATGCTGTTATTTAAATCATTTCCACCTGTCAGCTTTATTGTAGTATGAAAAATTCAATAAAAACAAATGAAGCCAATAAAAAGAGTACTTAATGATACCGTTAACAGACCCGGCATGTGGTAAAGTACTATGGATAAATAAAAAGTGTCATTTTCACTGGTTACCAAATGCTTTCTAGCAACAAAGTAAGTCAGAAGAAGACAATTTTAAGCAGAAAGCAACACAACTCTATTTAGTTAATTATACAGCTACTAATCATTTACCCTATAAGGAAATGTGCCATGAACTGTATGTATGGTTAACTGTACATCCCATGCACGAGGTGAAAAACAAAAGAGGTAGTAGGAAAGATGATTTCCTATTTGTTCAACTTTCATGACCCTTATGCTGGGAGTTCCTAGCATTATAGACCATTGGAAGAGTTCACAAAAATGACTATATTCTAAATCTCTCTCTCTTTCTCTCCCTCCGTCTCTCTATGGAAATTTTGAATATATATGCCCCATGGAAATTTACAATAACATTTCTATAATCCATGGGCCACAGATAATTCAAAGCAACCAAACAAATTACTTTGATGATTTAAATCAGGGTGTGACTTATATTTTCCATCTAATACCTCCATCTGTGCATATACTTTCCTATGTGTTGATAGAAAGGAAAGAGAGAAGGCAAATCACCCATATGGTGACTATTGGCTGTACACTGTTTTATGCATTATTCCACAGTTAAGGAATTAGGGATAATGTTACAGGTTCATTCATCACAAGTGTTAATTCAGCTCTGTTCAGAAAAGAAAGGTTGATACTGTTTTCAAACATATTGCTTAGAAAAAAGTATTTTCCAATCGGAAATTATCCCCCTCAACCCTGGATTTCCAAAGTACTTTGTATTTCTATTATACCACTTATTACATTCTTCTTATTATTGTGGTTCTAACACTAGATTGTCAGTTCCTTAAGAGCAGGAATCCTGTCTTATGAATGCTGTAACTTCTGCAGTCTTAAGTGCTGCAATGTATACAACTTTGACCCTCAATAAAATTTATGAAATAAATGAATACTCCATCAACTACACAGTAGCTCTTGAATTTCTCTGTAATCTTTCATAATTTTCTCCTCTAAAATAATGTGTTATGTCATGGAAATTGCATGCATATTAATAACATTGGACAACGAACTTATCTGAAAAAGAAAAATGAGTCAAACAATAAAGTTAAATCACCTATAAAATGTCTTTAAACTCCCTTTAATAAAAGGAACTTTCTTGATTATTAAGAATGACAATATTATCCAGGAATTTATAGATATCCTCTTTCTGATTTAAGATGAGAGAGACAGTCTGTAGAGAAAATGATAGCCAGGGTTATTTTTTATTATTATTACTATAAGCATGTTTTCGTGGTCTCTCTGCCTCCAGTCTTTCCGTCGCTCTAACTCATCTTCCACAGAAATGGAATAATCTTCCTGAAAGCGAATCTAAGAATGTTAGTCTGCTTCTTAAAAACAACAGGAGAGCAGTCTGGATTATCTTAGACCTGGCCACATGCCACCTGCAGGCTCGGTTCTAACACAGCCCAGAGTTACCCGAAGCGCTACCTTATTTTCAGAACCCAAAACACATCAACAATATTTACGACTGGGTTAAACATAGGTTTCCTCTGTTTTTAACTCTATTTTCTGATATTTTTCTGCCTTAAAAATGCAAAGTCAATTTTTAAGATCCATCTTTTATGCTTTAAAGCCATCCTTTCTTGGTGACAGCTTCTCTTAAACACTCCCTTGAAAAAGAACAGCTTCTTCTCCTAAATTCCTATCACTCTGCATTTCACTCTGTGTTTATAGGTCTGTCCCTCGAGACTACAAGGGGCTTAAATGCAAGACATTGTTGGTATAACTTTGAAGACCTAGTACTTAACCCAGTGCTATTAAAAAAGAAAGAAGCCAATAAAAGTTTTTCTGAATAAATAAATGTCTTTCCAACTGAAATACCCTCTACAAAATCTGAAAAGCAAAATCAAATTATTATGCGCTAAAAAGAAAGAAATCTAAAAAAGGATTTTAGGCAAGATATAACAAGTGTTGGTGAAGATATGGAGAAAAGGGAACACTTGTGTCTGTTGGTGAGAATGTAAATTGGTGCAGCCACTATGGGGAAACAGTACAGAAGTTCCTCAAAAAGTTAAAATAGAACTGCTATATGATCCAGCAATTCCACTTCTGCATATTTATCCAAAGAAAATAAAACCCACTAATTCAAAAATACATGGGCACCCTAATGTTCACTACTATTATTTACAGTAGCCAGGATATGGAAACAACCCAAGTGTCTACTGATGGATAAATGGATAAAGAAATTGTGAGTATATACACATACACACACACACACACACACACACACTACTCAGCCAAAAAAGAATGAAATTTTGCCTTTCACAACAAAGACAGAACTTGAGGGTATTATGCTAAGTGAAATAAGTCAGACAGAGAAAACAAATACCATACAATTTCACTTATATGTGGAATCTAAAAATCAAATCAAATGAACAAAGCAAAACTCATAAATACAGAAAACAGACTGAAGGTTGTCAGAGGGGAGGTGGGTAAGAGGGTGGGCAAAATGGGTGAAGGGGATCAGCAAGTACAAACTTATAGTTATGAAATAAATAAATCATGAGTATGTAATGTACAGGTTGGTGACTATAGTAAATAATATTGTACTACATATTCGAAAGTTGCTAAGAAAATGGAAGAATCATTTTCCATTACTTTTCTTATGGCTTTTTATCTTTAGGTTTTTTTTTTTACTTCAACATTAATAGCATTGCCCTTTGAAATTCTTGTTCGAAAACAAAGAAGCTGTATAAATATCATATATAAGAAATTAGTACACTTTTAAAAAATTAAAATAAGCATTAATTACAAACCTTCAATTTAAATCAAATAGTATATCATTCTTACGCTGCTAAACTGTACAAATTCTTTTAAGAGTTGTTTGTTTTAACCTCAAGGCTGAGTTTCAATGATAACTAGTCTTTGTGATTGATAACTATCTTAGACCACAGCAAAAATCAATATACGGCTCCATTTTGCTGATGAAGCTGTAGCCAAAAGGCCAAAATTTAATTCCTCACCTTGTGGTTTCCTGAATATGCCTGAGTATTGATTTGTTTGTATTGTTTTGTTTTCCACTGTGGATTTCTAAGAGAAAAAAAATGCATTTTTGGTAAATGTTTACCTTTAAAATAACACACTCTCATTGTCAATGCTTCATAGATCTACATGTTTCACTAAAACTTGCCAAGAGCATTGAACTTCAATGTAAAAGTAAAGAGTAGTTTTCCCAACTGTGTAAATATATTATGCTCTGGACACCCTGAACTCTTGACCTTCCCTATGATGCTGCTAAAATGTCAGTTAATCATAAAACAGTCCCACAATGGGTTACCCAGAAGCAGGAGGCAATTTAAAAGAGCAATTTTAACATGCAATTGCTAAAGCATGCAATGAAGACAATTTCTGATGATGGTATATTTTATTTCCATTTAATAAGAGAAAAAGAAACTGTATTTTCTTAGCTTCTACACCAGATGGTATACCCAGAGGAAATTGACACAGAGAAAAAACAAGCATACTTTCTTGGATTGTTCAATGGAGTTTTTGAATTACTTCCCATTTAAAACAACTTCACATTTCTACCTTTTTTTAAAATTCATAAAATGCCTGAAGAGGCATTATATGAACAATAGCATGGGTCAGGCTGCAAGCTAACAGTGCAATAATCATACCCCTCAGGTGCACAGGGAAGCGTGAGGCAAGCGTAGGAGGCCACAGCCACCAGAGGCTGTAATTACCACCTCTTCAACCTTGAGAGACCCGGAAGCAGGTAATGCACTCACCAAATGATTTAAATGTACTTTAGAAAGAAAACAACAACAAAAAAAACCAAAAAACAAACAAAAAAAAATAGCTTTGGCAATTAGGCAGGACATTTTCAGAAAAGGATAAAATAAAACAATGTTTAAAACATTTAAAACACAGCATATATTTGAGTGTTAAGCACGCTAATCAATTGTACTTTAAATAAAAGTGAAGTGCCAAGCATTAAACTATGTTTCTCAGGGAATAAGTGAGCCATACAGATACTATTTTGTAAAAATATGCATCCCTCCCAGATTTTACCTGTTATACTTTCATTTAGGCATGCATTATTCTTCTGAAAAGGTGGGGGGGGGGAATCACCCATAGTAGGAGAAAGGGAAAAGAATTCAGGCTTTTCAAGCACTAGAAAATGTGTTTTGAGTCCCAGTTGCCCAGTTGTCTGACATTAGATAAGTCATTGTTTCATTTTGTTTTGAGTGAGTCTTGGATTCACCAGCTATAAAATTGGGAAAGTAATATATCTACCTCATAGGTGTGAAGATAAAGTATCACGATAGACACTTTATATGCTGATTATAAAGCAAAAATAACCAATACTTCACTATGAAAATCTACATTTCCATTTTAAAATATAAAATTTACTCATTAATCCCTACAAATAAAACCATTCGATTAACTTACTGTAAAATTATTTATTGACAGATTTCTGCAAAGAAAATAAAATTTACTAGTGCCAGAAATAAAATTTCAAGGCTTAAATACATTAAAAGAGGATATTTAACATAGTAAAGAGTAACGAATTCACTCTCTGATTGGTACTCAGTAGTCAGACAATGTTCCTTTGTGATACACCAAAACAAAATAAGAATTTCTAAGAGGCAGAAAATAATCCTCAGTCCTTTGTGATTTTACAAGAAATTCATGTGAAATTTGTATCAGACACAAAGACATAGCTGAGAAGTTCTTACACTTATTTTTAAGGCTTCCTGATTGTCAACATGCAGGGTGTATTAAAATAGCTATGTCAAAATAATCAGCATTTATTCAACCATATGATATAACACTACAACTACAGTATGGCATTCTCCTAGCCTCAATTAAAATGGAATGTAGATAGAACCAGTATTCAGAGCTTGCACAAATTAAGAGAATGAAATGGGAACTTTTCCAAAGGTTACTTTTGGGGTTTCAAAGGAATCATTTCCCCAGCTTGTGAAAAAGTTTTAGGCCTCTGAAATCATTACTAAATAACAGCTACTAGCACAGTGAGCCTAAGTTGTGTTCTATTTTGTGTTACAGAATACCAGGCTGAGGCCAGTGGAGGTGCTGGTTAAGGCTGATAGATCTTAAGTTTGGAGAAAGGAGTATGGATCTTGAAGAAGGGAAGGAGACGGACATCATACTTTCACCATCAATACCGACCCTGTATTTAGACGTACAATATTTATCAATTATATCTAATTCTGCTTTTCAGACATTGTTTAAAAATTAATACAATATATATTTCCATAAGCTTTCCCTCTTTTTCTAATAATAGAGCAAGATTAGTAGACATTCCTTTTTTTATATAATAATATTTTTTATTATGTTAGTCACCATACAGTACATCCCTAGTGTTTGATGTAAAGTTCCATGATTCATTACTTGCGTATAACACCCAGTGCACCATGCAATACGTGCCAGCAGACATTCCTAACAAAACAGTAACCAGTTTCACTCAAATCCACAATGTACTTGAAAATCTAGGCACTTCTCTTAACCATAAAAATATGCACCAAACACATCTTCTGAGGACACTTATAAATGAATAAACATATGTAACAAAGACTCAACACATGTGAAAGATAGTTTTAAAAACAAACTTTCTACAGTCGGAAGTAAAACTATAAGTGTCAGTGAGCCTGACACCGTTTTATGCCACAAAGCCCACAAATTAAATGTTTCTCAAATAAAGAATTAGAAAAAAAGAGCACTATAATTCCAAAATGTCAAGACATTTATAAATTTGAAAGCAACTATGAGTGTAAGTTATTTGTACTCTATCCCCTCCCACATAGAGAAGGTTATTCTCAAAATAAAATACCTCAAAGAACTCTATAGTCATATTTTTACTTATTGCAGTCAATATGCATTCTCAACATAAGCATTCAATAGGGATGAATCAATGCTCATTAACATGCTGTTTTCATCCACTTAATACAGCATAACTAGCTTTAAAACACAATCTCATATACTGCAGTCTCCATTGGCTTGCACGCCAATGACCAATTTCAAGTAATTTCTGGTTAAACAAAAATCACATATAAACAATATATTGTGTGGTAGAGCTAAATTGTAATGGTCTTCTTTGATGAAACCCTTTAAAAAATAAGAAAACAGATGAGATATTTAAAAGAAAGAAATCTGGGCACAGAAGTCAAAAAGAAGTTATCAGCAAGAGCCAAATTATGGAAAGAGCCCAAATGTCCATCGACTGATGAATGGATAAAGAAGATGTGGTATATACAATGGAATATTACTCAGCAGTAAAAAAGAACGAAATCTTGCTATTTGCAATGACATGGATGGAGTTAGAGAGTATTTTCCTAAGCAAAATAAGTCAGAGAAAGACAAATACCATATGATTTCACTCATATGTGGAATTTAAGAAACAAAACAAATGAACATGGCGGGAAGAAAAAAGAGAGGCAAACGAAGAGACAGACTCTCAACTATAGAGAACAAATGAGGGTTACCAGAGGGAGGTGGGTGGGAGGACGGGTGAAATAATGATGGGGATGAAGGAGGACACTTGCATGAGCACTGGGTGCTGTATTTAAGTGATGAATTACTAAATTCTACACCTGAAACTAATATTGCACTGTATGTTAACTTGCTGGAACTAAGAAAAAAAGAAAGAAAAAAAAAAACTTGGGGGGGGGGAGAAGTCAAAAAGAAGACCACTGGAATAGTAAATTACCGTTCATTATTTTAATTGCATATACCTTATAAAGATTAAATGTAGAAGAAAAGGAGTTTTATTAGAAAACATGTGTAGGCAATATCCTCAGTAAAATGAACTCCATTGTTCATCATTTTATGTTAACACGGGATATTTAATTTTGGAAGACAGTGTGAGCTATTTCTCAATTTCCACAATGTCTCCTCTTCAAATTATTTCTCTGACTAGCTGAGGTTGTGGAGTCCACTTGCCCCTCCCTCAGAAAAGTCACCTACTACAATCAGAATAATCTGTCACATACCTAGAATGAAAAGACTAAGCTGCACAGAAAATTTAAACAGCAAATTGTGTGACTTAGGCTGAGCCATGGAGACTTAACCAATGTCTTCTAGGTCAAGCTGCCCACCAACCACAGAATCAACGTACAATACCAAACAGCAAATTAGTAAACTTTCTGTTCTCTAAATCTAACAACTGAGCAGTTACACTCCCTGTTAGTGAGCATCGTTCAATATGTAAAAATGTATATGCAAACATAGTATATTAAATGAGCTGGAATTTACAATATTTAAAGATGGCGGTATATCAGGTAATTTCATGGGGTTTGCTTTGATTTTAGATCAGTTCTCTTGGTGAGTAGCCCCGGAATATTGTAAAAATAAAAATATGATAAACGCCAAACACACGTTCAAGAAACAAAAGACATTGTATAGACATTTGCATTTTCATAGATCCCTACAGTCTTAGTTTTCAATTTTCAGAACCTAAATCATTAATTGTTCAGGAGCCACAGATCCATGCACTAACTCTGCAGGTGTTTCAACATAATGCTTGATGGTTAAAAAAATGGCTCTTTCAACTAAACTAAAAAACTACTTTCAATAATAAACAATACACTAAAAAATTCACTCTCATAACTGAGACAATTAAACTTTTCGGTGGCTTTTAATAAATAGCTAACAATTTCTCCCATTATAATAACATGGTATAATTAGGAACTAGGATATATACTTATATATTACTTTTTATTTCACTTTTCATCCTTTCTTTGTGTTTCGTCCATATGCTATTATTTTCATCACTTTGTTTCAGGCACGGGGCAGGGGGTCAATTAACAAGCCTCCGGATAGTGTACAGCTAGGTGTCCAGCTGCTGGGTTAATCCTCAACAACAGGTTTTCTGAGTAGAAGAGTCATCTCACCATGGCCTGGTTCAGAGGAATGTTTGAATCTATATTATCTGCACAGCCCATAACAAAATTACCAAGCGAGACAATCTCCACGTAGCCGAAAGTTACTCAGCATTTGCTGGAATTGCCAAAGTCTTCTCTCTCAATGGTAGGAGTACCTTCACCAGCATCTGTCAGAGATTTCGGACTGAATACAGGCAAGCTGAGCAAAATTGCCGCACAAGAAAAGATTATGAATTCATTGTAATACTGAATAATAACAGAAACACACTGCTCTTAAGTCAGTCCAATTACGACACAAAGCTACAATTTACCGAATTCAATGGAACTCTTAGTGTGACTACATCATGTGCAAAATAATTAGAACACTTCATAGTGCATGTATATTATATGTCTAATGCTTGATCCCGTCACGAGGCAGAGTGGCCCGCTATTCAGTCTTACCTGCACATTTGGTTCTGGTAATTAGTGGAGGTCCTGGGAGCCCCGTTCCACCTTCACCAGGTCTTGTAAGCAGAACTCGGATCTCATATTCAGTATCTGGGTCCAAATGCCATAATTTATAAGTTGGAGCATTGACTGCATGTGTTTCTGTCCAGGATCCTGAGGTCATCCGGTACTCCACTTCTTTCAGAATAATGGGACCATCGCCAATGATGGAGTTGGCATTTAGCTGAATCAGCAAATACGTAGGCCCAACGCCAAGCAGCTGGGGAGGAGCAATGGGTCTTGGTGGCTCTAGGAGAGATGAAGGTGCAATCTAATTAGTTAAAAATCCAAAAGACTAAAATACATAGATAGATTAATGTCTCTCAAAGCTGAAAGGCTTAATGAATAATTTACTTAGGAGTACATAACAAATACTTAGGGAAACCAGAACATGAGTCATCTGGTAACTGTACTTTTAAAGAGCAAATACTTACACCGATGGGATAGGACCCTTTTTACCACAAGTTTTCTTTTATTAAAAACACGCCTCTCCAGGAGATAAACTTGTGCAGGCACAGTAACCAAGGGAAATAAAGGGAAAATCTTTAATGATGGATAGCTCTGATTAGCTACTAACACAGTACAGTTCATCTTAGACATTCTTCAGGTCCTAACCTCTACAAATCTCCAAATTAACGAATACTGTTATAACTCCTTATTTCATTCATGAAATATGGCACAGCAGTGGTTTTGGTTTTGCTTTGTTCTTCATTTCTGCAGAGTTCCTGCAGATGAGATAAAGAGGAAGGAACAGCAAAGCTGAACTTAGAAGCTGAAGCCAAGTGCTGACTTGTTTCTACACACCTACCACAGAATGTAAGAAAGTGAAATTTACACCGAGGCAAAATCACAAGTCACTACATATCACTAGCCTTTGGTAGTAGCATGTGATAAGGCAATGAATCAAACATTAAACTCAAATGTCAAAGGTACACTACAATTTAATTTTGGACAGCTTAGATATTTGCTTGAAAGAAACTTTGGCAAACATTATTGGAATGTTTGTATAGAAACGATGAAAGATGAATTAGCGCCCCCCCCTTTTTTCTTCATTTAAAACAGTGATACGGCTGAATTTGATACTAGACTTTATAAAAGACTCCACTGCTCTAGCTCGGTCCACAGGGAATCCTATGTCATGAAGATGCTCTAATCAGTACATTCTGATCAGATTCTTCTTTGAATCTCTTGAACAACACTTCTCAGGGAAGCCAAAAGACTTTTTAAGAGAAAGTGTTAATCTTAACAAAATGGTAACTGCCCAAATATTATTTTAAAGGTTTGTGCACTCATATGTAGAATTTAAAAAAACAAAACAGATGGGAAGGGGGGGAAAAGAGAGGGATGCAAACCATAAGACACTCAACTATAGAGAACAAACTGAGGATTGCTGGAGGGGAAGGAGGCGGGGGATGGGCTAGTGCGTGATGGGCATTAAGGAGGGCACTTGTGATGAGCGCTAGGTGTTATATGTAAGTGATGAATCACTAAATTCTACTCCTGAAACCAAGATTACACCATATGTTAACTAACTAGAATTTAAATAAAAACCTGAAACAAAAAAAATAGGGGCAACGGTTGGCAAGGTAAGAAACATATGGTAACTTTCTGTATTTTCTGTTAAATTTTCATATAAACCTAAAATCTAAGAAATAGAGTCAATTATTTTTAAAAAAGGCATGTGTGTGTGTGTGTGTGTGTGTGTGTGTGTGTTTTAAGAGTTAAAGCAAATTATACGAAGGGAAGTTATTTTTTTAAGATTTTATTTTTAAGAAATCTCTAAACCCAATGTGGGGCTCAAACTCACAACCCTAAGATCAAGAGTTGCACGCTCCACCAACTGAGCCAGCCAGGTGCCCCGAAGAAGAAAAGCTATTAAATGCAACTACAATCGCTTCCTCCTTCCCCTCAGTAGGGGTGGACTGGAGAAGATGCAGATAGAAGGAAGTTATGAAAAGACAGCCAGTATCTTTCAAACTGGATTTTCTATTTTAATGGCAACACATGCTTAGAATAATACACAATGCAAAAAAACAAACAAAAACAACAAAAACAACCCTCATAGGCAGGTTTTACCTTCTGGTACAGGTTTAAATGAAGCAAGGGTTTTCAGCTGTAGCCCACGATTTGCTTTTAAACCTTAAGAGTATAAAAAAGTATAGTTCCCATTTTATGAACCCCTGAGTTACAAACATCCCTAACATAAGGAATAAGTTGAAAGAAACTTCGGCAAACATTACTATAATGTTATTATCATAATGTTAGATCTCTACGCAAACTAAAGTATCTCCAGATAGATCTCTATGCATACTAAAGTCATTTTCAATAATGTTCCTCTACAACTCTTTTGACAAATATTTACTGAGAACTACTAATTGCTAGTCTGTTCTATACATTGGTTATTCACATACTATGGCAACGGAGACATAGTAACAATAAATCAACAAATTCATTATTTTAAAATGAGAGTTATGTAGAAAATAGATACAATGATACTGTAATAGCACTGTATGGTGAGCAGAGCGACACCTGGGGTGAACATAGCATAAGGTGTCCTATAGACTTGTGGAATCACTACTTTGTACACCTGAAACTAACGTACATTGTGCTTCAAATATGCTCAAATAAAAATTAAAATTGAAAAAATAACAACATGGGTGGAAATGTCTACTGAGTAACACCAATTTTCTTTTTTTCTACCCAAAACTATTTGAGGCATACTAAGTTCATCCCATCAGTAACCATAGCTCATTACGATAATGGCTTTCAAACTCCTTAGCAGAATCACAGGAGCTTGTGCCTCAGGATGTGCATGTTTAAAGTGAAAATAAAACCAAGATTGTATAAGATAATGTATGTATTATATGAAATTTACATGTAGAATTATTTCTATTGCTATGGAAAAGTAGTTCTTAACACCTGATTTACAAACTTCACAATATCTGTTCTTCATGGTTTAAAAATTGTTTGAACGATATAGAGTCAAAATTGTGTAGAGGGTGAACTATTTCAATTTTCACAACTGACTTCAATTGAGAAGTTACTCACAAAATAAAAAGTTTAAATGAAACCAAAATAGTTCAGTATTTTCATTAATCTGCTAAAGAAAGACAAAGCTAGACATTTCATATAATGAAATTTTACCAATTAAACTAATGACTTTTGTATTTCAAGTTTACAAAAGTCTTAGACAGAAAGAGAAAGTTGATAAACTTTCTAAACCTTGAACTAAAATGAAACTGAATAGAGAAATGAGCATAATAGAAGAAATGCAAATATCTTCCCAGACTATCTCAATGTTACACATATTTTAAGAAGCAGTCTGTACTTTGCAAATAAACGGAGCTGCCTCATATGTGCAATGTTTGTTTTCGTTCCAGATGGCTCATATACTGACTAATTTAAGCTGTAAATGAAGCTAAATCCACAGCTTACTAGGGTTCTAACCCAAAGCCGCAATGCCTCACGTATATCACAGAGGCACAACCGTCTGAAGAGGTCTCATATTTAACATGATGGAGTGATTTGTCAAATTATGAATAACAAACCTTGGTTAATCTATAAATTTATGAGTATTCTGAAACCTGAACTAGTAACTGTATTTTGAATGATAAATGTCATCCACCAAAACTCTGCACACCATTGCTGTGGAAAATAAGAAGCAAACAGAGGAGGAAGAGGAGAGCGGAAGGGAGAGAAACGAGAGGGAAAAAGCGACACCACCACATATTATTAGAAACAAGTGAAAAAAGTAAAGCATAATATTTCTTCTTTATTTCTATCTTTATGGAATTGACATGTAAAAGAAAATGAAATTTGAAGTCAAGAGATTCTAGGTTCACGAAATGCACACACGAATAGCTGGGTAAATGTGAACGTGTTATTTAACTTCTTGACATTACAATTACTTCGTTGGTAAACCTGGCATTATTTCAAGAATTGTTAAAGACTTCACATTTCTAAATGTGTCAACAAGCCCCATATTGGCTGTTATTTTGCTTTGTTTTTCCAGAGAGCATATAAATGTTAAAACCAAAAATTAATATTCATTACTAGTGTTTTGTGTACATGAAGAAATGACTTTGATATGATCAGGTGCTTAGCCTGAAGAAGGGTAATATTCACCCTGATCAGTTTTATATCTCCCTTGCTATGGTCAAACTAACAAAGGGGTAGTCCAGTCATCAAAACAGTACCTCAAATTTGGAACTGTGACAATGTTCAGAGAGACTTAGAAGCATACACCTTGATTAACAGCATGACTAGAAGTGAAATCTAGCATTAAAGAGACTAATATACCACTACATATTAAACTTTTTATGTTGGAAGTAAAGGGTAGCCTCGTATTAGCATATGTATTTTGTTTTTAGGCCCTTGAGAACAAGGAGGCTTATTTATAAAATCTCTATTCATTTCAATAAATTATGCATGAATTTTAATCAGCTAGCAAATGAACAAGTAATTGTTCTGCAGCAATATTAATATTCTTCATAACTTAATACACTATCAGACCCAGAGGTGTGGTGCGAATAAATCCCAGTTGTACAGTAGGTATCAGCTGAAGCTGAAATACAGGATAAACTTTGCTGATGCTACCAATTAACTTTCAATTAATGACTTACACTCATTATTCTAGATCTAAACCTATTATACAATTGTAATTGTACATTCAAATTGTTTTATTTATTTTATTTCAGATAATTTCAAAAAGTACCTTGAAATCAAAATAAGTCATTATGAAACTATATTCTCATCCAATTATTTCTATTACAACACTATTTTACAAACATATGTGTCACTTATTAACATTCGGTTAATTCATAAAATGCAAAATCAGAACTAGAAGCCACAAGGCCAGGAAAAAAGTCAGTTAATGAAGTAAACATCAGGGCAAATGGCACTTCTACATTCATCTTTCCAAATAAATAAATCAAATACCTCTCAGCCCTATCACCTTCCAAACTGTTTTATTTACTTATCAAAGAAGCCTTGACTAAAAGTTTCTCAAGATTAGCACTCTCACCATAAAAGCACACAATGGCACTGCACTTGTCCCTTACGGCCACTGTAACAAATGACCACTACCCGGATGGCTTAAAACAACAGACATTTATTCTCTCACGGTCCTGGAGGTCAGATATTCAAAATCAGCATTGCTGGGCTGAAATCAAGGTGGCACCAGCCCATACTTCCTCCAAGTGACTCGGAAAGAATGAGTTTCTTCCCTTTTCCAACATGTGCTGGCTGTGGGTATTCATTCCTTGGCTTGTGGCCACATCACTCCAATCTCATTGTTCACACTGCCTTCTCTTCTTCTCCCAGTTGTCACATCTCCCTCGACCTCCTACTTAAGGCCACCTGTGATTGCACTTAGGGTCCACACTGACAACCCAAGCTCTCCCCATATCAAGACCCCTAACTTAATCACATCCTCAAAGACCATTTTTCTGGATAAAGCAACAGTCATGGTTTCCAAGGATGAGGATTTGTGATCTTGGGGCCATTTATCAGTCCACCACAGACACGTACTATGATCTCATCCTTCTTCCTGGGACATATCTCAGCTCTATCTTTTCTCCAGTTGTTTAGAAGGCCATGAGCTGAAATACTTCTCCTAGGAAAGTTTCATAGTTAGGTTCTGAGCAGTGGGAATTATAGAGAGCAAACAATTTACAGTCTTTTTTCGTTATTTATGTTTTTAAAGAAATAAAAATAAAGATGAACATTATTACTTCAAATGGCAATAGGAGTGAATGTTCCCTTACCATATCTAAATTCCTGTAAAAATCAATTTTAGACTGTTTGCCTTGGAGATAGATATTTTATTTACTAAGATTAATCTTCTTAAATGAATGGATCACTTCAAAATCAATGTTATTCTATTTCTTTATCATTCCCCCTCTTCAAAATTCTGATCCAGTTCCAGTTAAAAAAGAAAATTCACTAGTTCATCCTTCATGTTTAATTTTCTTCCTCATCACCTATTAAAATGCTGAAGTAAAGGGGGAAAGACAGTAGAGACTGTGAGTAGGAAGAATGACATCAGTGCACCAAGTAATTCAAGCATTTATTTATCAGCTACCCTATCATAATTTTAAATCATTTCAAATTATACCCCAAAATGATAACAGCGTAATTTAATGGTACTTAAGTGCTTCAAGAAACTTGAAATAGTTAACACTGATAAATAAGAAGATGACCTTTCTTCCTATAAGAAATGGAAAGCAAGGTATGGATAATTAGAGGTATCTTCTTTGGGCATTTAATATCATATGTATGATGACATAATTTGTTTAATTTTTCCTTGGATGTTGAAACACAAAGCACACATCTGACAATTTTCAGATTCATGTAACAAGGTTTCTTCAGAACCCACACTTTATGAACTGTAATGCAGATATATTTATGAGAAGAGTAATATTCTTTCATGATTTTCCCTCTGACTTCTCTAATACTTCATTCAGATTTCCAGTCCTAATAAATTCCTAAAGGAGCCAAACACCTCTCCATTCAATCTTCTGGCTAGTATCTCATATTTTTTGCTCATCTCAATGATGTAATTAGTAAATTATCTTTCAGAAAAATTACTATTTTAATTAAGTTTATCATTTGTGCATTGATAGAAAATAATCTTAAAATTTAATATATTAAAGTCCCTTTTTAAATCCAACAATCCAATTGATGGATACTTTTTCCAAGTTATATCATTCAGATGGCTCCTAAGCTTGACCTAGTCAAAAAAAGTTAATACTAAGACATCATACAGTTTGGATGTTGTTAAACCTGAGGTTCCCATGCCAGCACCTAGACTAAGTATCAATCAAGAGGAACTACTGTCATCTATTATCATCTCTCTGAAAATTAGATGTCAGTGTATACCTTCGGTAGACTAAGGAAAGAGTGTGCACCCATTGCCCACACTCACAATATTTCACATACAAAAAAACTTCTGAGAACCATGAAATAAATATACATGATTTCTGTTAAGTATGTAGAAATACTTAAAATGAGAAAAAAAATTTGATTGAATAGCAAAGCTCTCATTTAGTGACATATATGTTTGTTTATACTATGTATTTTTTAAAAGATTTATTTATTTATTTTAGGGGGAGGGAGAGAGAGACCATGGTGGGGAGGGGCAGAGGGAGAAAGAAACTCAAGCCGACTTCGCACCAAGTGTGAAGCCCCATGACCTGGAGATCATGACCTGAGCTAAAACCAAGAGTCGGTCCTGAGCTGAAACCAAGAGTCTGTCACCCAAGGACTGCA
The DNA here is from genome assembly GCF_023065955.2 of Ursus arctos. Lineage (NCBI taxonomy): Eukaryota > Metazoa > Chordata > Mammalia > Carnivora > Ursidae > Ursus > Ursus arctos. Next base: position 34,248,715 of record NW_026622797.1, on the reverse strand, counting down.
GGCGCTCCTATTCTATGTATTTTTTATCACGGATAATTATGTAAAGCTAGATAAGAGTTTCTTCATTCCCTCCCAGTGGCTCTTCCTTAAAGGCAGTTGTTCAAATGATTGAAGAGTGCTAATGGCTTTGAGTGGGCTGAGAAAAGATTACTTAAGATTATGAAATGCCCAGGACAGCCCCACAAAAATTAGAATTCTCCAGTCCAAAACACCAATAGCATCCACTGGAGAAACACCACAACAATGTTAAAAATAACTTCCCCTCGGGGCGCCTGGGTGGGTCAGTCCTTAAGCGTCTGTCTTCGGCTTAGGGCGTGATCCTGGCATTCTGGGATGGAGCCCCACATCAGGCTCTTCCGCTGGGAGCCTGCTTCTTCCTCTCCCACTCCCCCTGCTTGTGTTCCCTCTCTTGATGGCTGTCTCTCTCTGTCGAATGAATAAATAAAATCTTTTAAATAAATAAATAAATAAATAAATAAATAAATAAATAAATAAATAACTTCCCCTCAGCAATCCATGGCTTATGCTTACCTAAAATTATATCACTTAACGTTTCCATTTCTCAAAGGGCAGTGGCGCAGAATTTTGAAGAAGAGGTTGCAAACCCTGAACAGGTGATCATGTATTCACACAGGCTTGACCATGGTTAATGAGGCATAGCTAGATGGCATCTGACGATACAGCTTGCTTACGGGCAAGTGAACTGACAATGTTTTTGGAAAATAATCTACCGATTTACTATCATGGAATAAAGATGTGTTTAAAAAGTAAATTAATCCCACTTCTGGGAATTTAGCATAAGAGGAAAATTCAAACTTTGTTTAGAAGAGCAAAAAAGTAAACAACCAAAATATTCAACAATAGGAAAACAGAGATGCAAATTATGCCTTATCTGTTCCATACAATTTCACACAACTTCAAAAACTCCTGTTGTTAAGTTTATATAATACCTGTCAGGGGTATTTAAATATTTAAGTCTATTAGAGTTTACATTTTAAAAAAGTATATCCCTAGGGTAGAAAAAAATGAAAACCACCAACCATCACCACCAGTAAGAAATACACCAAAAAGCTACTAGCAGAGATTGGGGAACTTTGAGACCATGACTGGTTTAACTTTTCTTTTATCTCTGCTCTCCAATAAAATCTGTAATGTGCTCATAAAATGTCTCATCATTACAGTCTCAGTATTTCCCAGTTGAATTAAGTTCAATAATATCATTAGAGAATGAATGGCTGGCTCAATAACACCTTGAAAAAAAAAAAAAAGTTGCCCATGCTACTATAAGAAAAAACATAACCACTTAAATTCTATCTATTCCATACAAGAAAATGTAGACTACACCTTCAGTGTGAGAGCCATCATTTGGAGATGGCAATAGTAAAACTTTGTATATTTGTTTATTAATTTGTTGAATTTGTTTTCAGATGATGGAATTAAGTCCTCAAAATGTAAGATGTACCACCTTGAGCTCTGAACCATGTAGGTAGCAGATTGCTCTGACATTGATACACAGTACCTACAAAATGTTACTATTTAATTAAAGGAGTTAGTTGACTGGAACAAAAGAACATTTTCTAAGCAATTGCTTAGTAACCAAGTGGCATCAAATGATTTATCCAGCTTGTGAAAAAAATAAAGAAAGAAAGGGCTCTGCTACAAATGTATAATAATTCTTATTAGTCTTTTAGTCAAGTCAGATAAATAAATTTTTAAAAGGATTTTTCATGTGAAGAAAAAGTACTTATATATGTTAAAATCTGGATATACAATATTGCTTGGAAATGTTATCAAAATATACAATTCCACTAATATCAGAATACACCAAGAACTTGAGTTTCTTGAGCAAAATTTAATTCGGGGTAGGAAAAAAATCCTGAAAATATGCCACTCTTCATATTAAACAGCTATTTTGTCTTTCAAGCCCTGTGTGATATGTATCCATTTTTTTTAAACTACAAGATCTGTAGAATTACAGTATTTAATCTCAATGACATGGCTCTCTCCTGCTGCCTAAAGTGCTGAAATAAGAAGAATCATTTCAGCAACGAAACCACAAATTTTGCATACTGAATTTTATCTCCTATGCATTACCATGGCATTTTATTCATCTTGATTTGAAAACACTGCTGCAATAATTTTATTACCTGCTTGAAATAAAAAGGCACAGCAGCAGCACACTATTTTAGATCTGCCAGCAGAAAGTAAAAATAAGGCTAAGTTCGTATTTAGGGGATATGGAAAGGTGAAGGGATTTTGAAAAGTGAAGTTTATTTGCTTTTTAACCCATAGAATCTAACTGTGTGATGACTATGAATTTTTCTCTCATTTTGTCCAAAAACTAGACTCTGCCTCATTAATATCTATGCAATGAATTGGTTCAGAATTATGAATTATTACAATAATTGAACAACTTTACAAAAGCCTCCTTCAGTCCCACAGTCCCTATGGAAGCAAACCACATATGTTATGATGGAAATTATGGATCCCTTTGATTGAGTCAGAAGCTAATACAGAAGATTTCTCTTATGCCCCCTGAATCCCTTATTTCAGCTCGGTCAGAGCTAAAACTGCTCATGCATTTAGAGGAAAGAACATCCAGTTGATTACAAGAATAACAATCAGGTAAGTAGTAAAACTGGAAAAGCCTTCAACTCTGTTTGGTTCCCTCAAGTCTAGGGCCATAATTAGATGGTAATCATATCACCATCTCATCAGTCACCTTTATGAGGTAGGAGAGTAATACATATATATACATACATACATACACACGTTTTTAAGAGAAAGAAGGGGAACCACATTTGTCAATGACAATAACTTGGTAAATATGCCTAGGTTTTACAGGCTATTATTGCATTCTATCTATAGGCCAAAGGGTTTAGAGGAATACCATTTATATTCATTTTACATTAATATGAACTAAGATACAATGGCTGACTCCAGTAAACCAAGAGGTAGCAATTAAAAGGGAAAAAAAAAGATACTTCTATCTCTCTACATACAAATGTACACACAGGTATACATATGTCTGTACATGTATATATAATCTGTTTAATGTAATCGAAAAAAAGTATTACTTAAAAATATCCTGACTCTTCCACAGCTAGAATATAAGAACATGGAAAAATCTCATGAGCCTAAACTCTAAATTTTAAGGTATTTTAACACTACGCAATTAGAAGAATTTTCCAATATCTAATTGTAACCAAACACAATCTACGTTTGCCAACTTGATCCCTAGGTCTAAATACTCTGTTGCATTGACTATTTATAATATAACACATAATAAGCACATGTTCACTATGAATATGTACTTTGTAATTATTCCAAGTCAATTCAAAACAATGCATGGAGTTTTCATGTATATGCAGCCAGCAACAGATGGCCATGCAAGTAATGACTTAGTGCAGTAACTGAATCAGGAGATACTATTCAATGATCCTGGTTCCCAGGCATGTAAAATCCAAGACTTTATTCACTCCAAGTTAATCAGGAGAACTATTATCCACCTGTTATTTCTACATGACTCTGGACAGTACAGAATGGCCATCTTTTAGCTAGGCATATCCTTCTATGTACACAAGTGCTAGATTAACTTTTTTTTTAATGAAAAATAATTTGTGATGACATAGTAAAAGTAATTGAATAAGACTTCAGTCCTATAGATAACGCCTCTAGATAACAGGCTTTATATATGCACCACTAACTGCAGAACAGTCACCATTTTAGGATGCTTTTCTGTTCAAAAAGCATAAATCTTCAGAGACTTTAAAAATCTTCACAGCAAAAAGACTGTCATTAGCTTAAACAGATACAAGTCAGTTTTGTAATGTAAAGCTTTCCAATACAGATTTATTCCGAAGGACAAAGGATATAACATAGCAATTACAGAAGATTTCCTCAATTTTGAGAGAAAACAAAACAAAAAACAGTTATGTGCCCTATTGAGTTAGATGTCCTTGATTAAATCAGGAGATAGAGAACTTTTAATGCATCCGCAGATGCAGTCAGGTTCCTGAGCAACTCTCCCTGATGGAAATAGGTAAGAGTCAGGCCATCTGAACAGGGGATTAGAGGACAGATTTCTGTGCATTTCTACTGAAGTTTCTGGACTCAGAAAAGCAGGTTTCTATGGGTAACTTGAGAGTGTTCTGGCATAATGATGAAAAAAAGGCAATGCTGTAAAAATAGAGCCATCAATGTGGTCACTATAATTACAAGGACTTCTGAATACCTATTTTAATCATACAGTTCTATTAGCCTTCTTTTAAGGGACAAAATACCTGTCTCCAATAGTTAAAGTGCCATCAAAAACAAAACCACCACACCTAGTTTTATCATCAAATGGAAATAGGTAGACAAGAATAATTACAGACCTATCTGATAAAATAACAAGATGGTGACACTTTAAAGATACTTAACCATGTAAATGGTTACCAGCTGAAGGACATTTTACACTGCTGTGACAGCTCAACCAGAAAGAGACTTTTGATTTTCATTCCCTTTGACCACCCCTATTTCCACCATAATGGGGTATCTGGACATTCAGAGTATCAAAATAAATTATACTATATAAAACATAAAATACTGGAAGGCAGCCCAAGTTGTGAACCATCAGTACACAGAAAGAGAAAGTTTCCAGAATAGTAAAATGAAGTGTGTCAAGACCGTAAGTAAAGCAATTACACAGAGAAGGGGCTGGGCTCTTCTTTCACAGCTACTGCTACTAAATGGCAAGAAACCTCACTATTCTACTTTGACTAAATATCATGCCTTTTAAAAATAAGGACATGAAATGGCTACTGACCTAGACTGTTCATCTGTTCTTTCTGTGAACTTGGAATTTTCCATCCTTCTGCAACATTAGCCAGATCAACTGAAAATTTGCTAGGGGAAAAAATAATGTATAAAATGTGCATTTTCATGGATACTAAAGGATCTTGTAAATATTACTTTCATCAGTGGACTAAAGATAACTAAGAATTGGGTAAGGAAACCTATCAGTATTATAAAGAGGAGAAAAAATATGCTTCTTTGGCATAAATTTTTATAAAATGATACACGTATTAAAGTTGATAAGTGAGATCTCCCTCTTATAACCTGAAGGGCACCATTTCTTGTTCTAAAGCCATATACTTTCATTTTCAAATATGTATGTTTTGTCTACCAAGTTTTAAATTAACAGTTTGACACTGGGCAAAGGTCAAGGAAATTTGTTTAGAAATTAATCATAGAAGTATACCAGATATACTACTCCTACAAGGCATAACGATGTGTTATAAATATAAAAGCTCTAATTTGGGCCTGGATTATTTTTTTTAAAGAGAGAGAGAGTGCATAAGTGGGGCGGTGGGGGAAGGGGTGTGGGAGCAGAGAGAGAGAGAGATCATCTTTTTTTTTTTTTTTTTTTTTTTTAGGATTTATTTTCTTTATTTGTTTTGGGGTGGAGGGGCAGAGGGGGAGGATCTTAAACAGACTCTGCACTGAGCATGCAGCTCCAGGACTCGATCCCATGACCCTGAGATCATGACCCCAGCAGAAATCAAGAGTGGGATGCTCAACCGACTGAGGCACCCTGCAGAGAGACAATTTTAAGTAGGCTCCATGCCCAGTGTGGAGCCCAACACAGGGCTGGATCTCACCACCCTGAAAGCATGACCTGAGCTGAAATCAGATGTCCCACACTTAACTAACTAACTGAGCCACCCAGGCACCCAGGCCTGGGTATTTTTAATATTGTTTCAAAAGTTAGTTTATTTTAATATAAAAATGCACATCATATTAAATAGATACTTTAATGATAGTAAATCTAAATTCTCTTTATAAATTCAAATGTCAACTATGTGTGAGGAAAAGGATAATGGTCAAGTCTGCATTCCTTAAGCCATGGTGCCAGCAACTTTTCTTGAAGTTTATTTATATATTTTATTTCTTTCTCTCTTTAGTTACTGAGGACCTAGAAGGTAAGAATTCTACATTATTTGTCTTTGAGTTTGTGTTTTCAGTGCTTGGCATATTAGGCAATCAATCAATGGTTGCTGAATAAATGCATTTATGAACAAATGAAAGAATGAACATAAGAAAATTAAAAATGGAAGGTAGGATAATACCTAGTGTTGGGGAGGATATGGGACAATTAGAACGCTCATGCTTCAAGTTGGACTCTATATTAATACAACAAATTTAAAAAAAAGCTCTGTAACCACTACCTACTAAAGCTGGACATTAGCATACCCTATTATGTGGAAATACTTACCTGTAGGATCCTCTCAAAACGAGTACACCTACTCCACAAAAGTCACGTACTAGAATATTCAAATACAATTATTATAAATGGCTCAAAGTGAAAACAAATTGCATGCCTAGCATCAGTAAAATGAATAAATTGTAGCACAGTCACCAGATACAATATTTGACAACAATGATGTCACATGACCCACATGCAACAATAGGAATGAGTTTCACAAACTTAAGAGAGGGAAGCCAGATAACTATAGAATGCCATGGGTCTAAGTTACTCATTACTATTAGAAGCCAGGGACAGTGGTTACCCTGAGGGAGTGGGGTGAGTGACTGGAAGGGAGGGAGGTGGGCTTCTGGGGTGCTAGCAATATTCTATTTTTTCTAAAGATTGATTGATTGATTGAGAGAGTGTGTGTGCACACAGGGGGAGGGGGAGAGGGAGAGAAACCCTTAAGCAGATTCCCCACTAAGCGCAGAGCCCCATGCAGGGCTCAATCCCAGGACCCTGAGACCATGACCTGAGCAGAAACCAAGAGTCGGAAGCTCAAGTGACTGGGACACCCAGGTGCCCCAATATTCTACTTTTTGATGTGGATTGTCGGTATACTTAGTTTGTGAAAATTCATCAAGCTATACATTTCTCAAGCTATACTTTTTAACATACAGTGTTCTGTACATCTCACTATACTTAAATAAGAAATTAAAATATAGATAAGGAGAAAGATAATTGTGTATCTAATTGGTCCAAATCTCCTGCTCACAAACACACCCCCCCACACACAACTCAGGACCATTACTACATGTGAATCTCATCCTAACCGAGATTTAAAATTTTAAGGCAGTATTCATGGCAAAATCCAATTTAGTCAAAGTTTCTCTTGAAAATACCTAAATCACTGAAAAAGACTAATTTATCTGTTTTTCCTTCTACACTTTATTGCATCAGCTCTTTTGACTTCCAAAATTTTAGAATATTTGTCTTCAAAAAAAAAAAAACAAAACAAAACAAAACAAGAAGGACATCTATCTGCAAAAGTTTGGGCATTAAAATCTTCCTGCCTTTAAGACGGGTCAAATTCATCTTGAGTTGAGTTCCACAGTCACCTCTGAATATTAAGTATATTTTGAGGTAACTCCATCATATAAGGACATCAGGTAAACTTACTTCCTGCTTTGTAACTATAAGGTCTTGAGAATTATTTATTTGAATTCATTTATATATGAATACTATTTTTGCACAATTCATACATTGCCCATAGCACCTCTGTATTATAATTTCCTTTTATTTAACATTATTCTAGAATCATGCCAGTTTTAGGTCATCATTAGTGTCTTGACATTATTTAAACTTTGATTGCATTGCCGCTGTCAGTTCACAGAAAAATTCTGTGAGTTCACCTAATAACATCTCTCTAGATTTTAACTCAGGTAGCAAACATGGAAATGCAGCTACTCTGCAAGTGAGGTATTTGAATAAGGGAAGTTGGCCCATGATTTGACTTTTAACATAAAGAGTCTGAGCACATCCTTACCCTGAATATAAAAATAGAGTAAGTGAAGGAGAAAACTTCCTCCAGAGCATACATTAAAAGTTTTCTAATCCTATTATAACCAAGCTGAAATAAATAAGATAATAGAGGTAATCTGCAAAGAAAGGAAACTAAAAATAAAAAATAAGCCAGAGAGTCTGAGATATTCATGTGACTTGATCAGAGATGGTTGGACCACAGAAAGCTCACCTTGCTAAGGGCGGTCCAGGGGACTGTCTGAAGTTGTTAATATTCATGTGAAATTAACAGTAAGTGTGTATGGACTTTCTTTGATTACCAAACACTGTGAGACCAGAAAGAGGATGGGCTATTGAATTCTGAACGACTTTCCCCCCCACAATCAGGGCAGCTTTGGAATCCAAACAACCATATGATATTATTAAAGACATGGTTAGATATTTCCGAAGTTTTTGTAGAGATACAGAAGCAATTCATAATTCCTGGTATAAAATCCAAGAAGAATGCTCAGGGAAGAGGGGAAGAAGAATGAGGGAGGAATATCAGAATAGTTTCTTAGCCTTTTAAAACCACCCATGTGCCAGCTTATCCAGATTCTAACAAAACCTTGCTAGGCTTGCTGGAATCTAAGTTGAGTGAGCACATACATTTGCTTGGGTGTGCACATTTCTGTTAGTATGTCAGAATCTGGGATAGTGATGTGTGGGAACCATAGTTTTTTAAAGATCCCGTATTTGATTTAAAGAGGGTTATACATTTCCTGCTCCTCTACTGAGAACCGCTGCTATAAAATGGTAGGTTATATAAAACAATAAAAATAAATAAAATGGTAGGTTATAGCTATAATGCTACTTTTGTCAGGGCATGAGGTAGTTAAAAACAGTAGCCATGCAACTTAAAGCCAATGCACTATTTCTAAAATGACAATTGAATAATCACAGTTACATAGTAGTTAGAATGACTGAAACGTAAGAAAACTCACAAATCTGTTTCTTATTGATATCTATCTAAATCTTGATGCAAGTAGTATTTTTCTAAATACCGGTATGTAAATTCAGTTAGTTTATATACCACACGATGTTACCGTGGCATGGTCAAAGAAAGAGTATGAGCTCTAGAGTCAGATTTGGGTTACAATCTGAGGCCAGCCCCTTAGAGCCACTTGGTCTGAGCAACTTTATCTACCAACCTCAGGTTCCCTGGTAAATTAGGGATATTAAGAGCTGTCATGAAACTAGAGAAGTAATGTATGTAAACCTTCTATAACAGCACCTCACACACTGCAAATGTATTATAGTGAGTTGTTTTTTTATTACAACTTATACTAAACATTTATATTCTGTTTCACTTAATTTATATTTACTAGAAATAATAAATGTTTTAATCATGTTCATTATGCCCCATTATAGCAATCAGTTACTAAAATAAGCTTATGAGTTGGTGCTCCAGCTACCTTCATCACCAATATATATGGAAAGTACGGAAATTTTTAAGCATACAATTTGACAGGAAAACCAGATCTTTAGGGACATGCCTTGCTTACTGACACATTTCATTGAAAAGAAAAGCCATATTGGGGCAACCTGGGTGGTGCAATTGGTTAAGCATCCGAGTCTTGGTTTAAATCAGGTCATGATCTCGTGATTGTGGGATTGCGTCTGGCTCTGAGCTTCAGCTTCTCTCCCCTTCTCCCTCCCACTCACTCACTCTCTCTCTATCAAATAAACACATAAAATCTTAAAAAAAAAGAAAGAAAGAAAGAAAGAAAGAAAGAAAGAAAGAAAGAAAGAAAAGAAAATCCATATTTCCAGATCACTTTTTAATTACTGTCTTGCTATTAACTAAATCTGGAAAAGTTCCATTTTAGTTGGAAATGGAAGGAAGAGACGTAAACAGTTTGTTCACCCCTCACGGAAAGAAAGTAGAAGAGAGGAAGGAATTAGTATCAAGTAAACGTTGACACTGTACAATGTTATAACTTCAAGACTAGATATTCCCATAGCTACATATAGAATTATAAGATCCTAAAGACCATACGTTTTATTTTAATTAGCAACAAATATGATGATTAACCTATAATAACTGCTCAAAAATGTTAATAAAGTCAGTGAATAAATTGAATGCTTTTATGTTTATAATAAAACAACTTTGTTATTTAAAGTGAACTGAAGAGAAGTGAGAAGGAAAGGGTAAAATTGATGATATTTAAAACAAATTCTATTTTATTTCCACATTTCAGATACATTCCCTTATAAGAATCCAAAAAAACCCCACACACATTCAGCAAGAGGGCACACTTCCATAACACAGCAGGAAGACATGTGCTGCTAATAATAAAAGATATTCATAAAAACAACTTCAATGTATATTCTGTCAAGGCATGGGCAAGAACCAAATGTTTTATTTTCAGTACCCAAAGAGGATTATCAGTATCAATTGCTCAAACCCATTATCGATAAACAAGATACTTTCAAATATATAGGCAAGAGAAGAGAAAATTTACAGTATTGGTATTTTTAAAAAATAATTGTTATAAACTTTTTATATTCATCTCAAGAGTAATTTCATTTAACACCTTAGGTTCCAGGCGGTAATACGTCACTAAAATATTGCCAAACACATTTTTATGAGATAAATTCAATTATAGTCGTTCCAACTATTCCAGCCACAATTTAGACATAGAATCCAATTATCCATTTCATTTTCATTTATACCTCATGGGCTAGATCATTTATCATGTTTCATGATAATGATCAGAAGACACATGGAAAGTGATTTCTGGAGTAACAAATTACCTACCATATTAGCATAGCTTACAAGATCCTGTCAACAACTACTATGCATAAATATGAGGTAATTAAATTTACAATGTGCAGGAGTGTTTGATATGCTACTTGCTTCCTTCGCAGCTGCCAAAAATCTGGGTTGCTAAATGCAGCAAACCCGTTTGGTTGCAAATCAGGAATCACTGTGCCCCCGAACAGCACCAGGCAGCCAGTATGCAGTGGCTCAAGATGCTGAGATGCATCTTTCAACACCTGGTATTATTACTTGCCACCAAACTATCCATCATTACTGCAGAGACAGGTGGGAACGAAAGTCCTGGACCTTCACGTTACTGCTCCTTGAACTCTGTCTCATCCATCTTTTGCATCATTCCCGATTCACAACTAAGTATCCTCTCCTGGCTGCAAAACCAAGTGTGAACTTGTAATACCTTTAACCCACAGTGCTTCTCTAATAGTAACTGATTTCTCTTTATTATGGAGCCACTGTTCAGAAAAGACTCATGCTTGCTTGCTGATGCCAAAAGATACTTTTTCAAAGACCCAAGTCATAGAATTCCAACAGTTGTAGGGAAATGGTATTGTTTTGTTTCATTTTCTTTCGTAAGTTAGGCTTCAAAACTGCATGAGAATTTTGATTTTATTAATATGTATTAATATTTATCCATAAAACTCAGAAAGACAAACTTAGATAAAGACAGACACAGATGCCTCTTCATGCAAAGGTACAAACACCGGAAAGGAGAGATAGCTATAACATGGGTACAAACTCAGCATTTCAATCTGAAGGCTATTAATCAGTGTCAGATATGTTGGAGAGGCAAAACCAGAACTTTAAGCTACTCAGTATGTTTAAATGCAAAACATGCGTTTATCCTTAACACAGCACAAACAAAAGAGAAGGATTTAAAGTTACATACAATAATATTTAAGAAAACTGCCTTTTAAAATAAATCTCTCACACCCATTTTTTTTCCTTCTTCACCAATTGCTAAGAGAACCTTCAAAAATGATACCAGTTACATAGTGGTTGGCATGCCATAAACTATCCAAGACTAAAGGGTTTTAATTCCGCTCCATCTGAATGCTGTTATAAAAGTTTAATAAATCAAAATGATCAAAATGTTCCCAGTGGCAGATTGGGATTCAGTTTCCAATTCAAATTCTCTTTAATATATGGCTTCTCTGACATCTTCCATTTCTGCCATCTACGTTGAATCCCAAACACCCTGCTTTTCATCATTACCAATGCATCAACAAGTCTGGTCATGGTAACTACTTTTTAACACTCCTGCACAATACAAAGAAATGTCATACCTGGTGGGGGTTTTAAGATAAGAAAATTACAGCACATGAGAACTCTTTATCTACACGTAAGTAAATATTTTTAAATCACCTGCTGCAGTGAATGACGTTCTTTCAGGATTGAGAAATGCTGCTGGCCAAAAGTCTTAGACAGAAAATCCCCCTTTCCCATGTTTTTAAAAATTGATATAAGAAAAAGGTGTATCTAGGAGCATTGTTGTCAGGGGCAATCAAATTCTGAAGAGCAGAGAAAGTGAAGTCTTTAGAGAGCTTGCCTCATTTCTACGAAGTGCAAAGTTTTTACATGCGACAGGAAAAAGAATTTCACTTAGCCTCAAATCCAATCAGAAATCTGCACTGAACTAGCAGGGGAAAAAAATTTACACATGATATGTTTTATGTGGGTTTTTATACGTGGATAACGTCAGGAATAAAGAAAAAAAGGCATCTTTAAACAGGCTTCTCTTTCTAAATTTTCCATTTAATTGAATTCATCTGCTTTTATCCTAAGTTGAACAACATAAAAAACTGTAAAACTATTGGCTAAAGGCTATGAAATGGGAGCTTACAAATATACAAGTGTTTCTATGCACTAAGTGCTCACTGTTTAATTCATCTTGTGTTGAATCCCTGTTCAACACCGTACAATTAGTCAAAACCTTTCCCCTCATGCCTAAAGACTTTAGAACTGTCTGTCTAGTAACACAACCAAAAGCTTACAACTGAAATTATGATCTATGCTGTTAAATAAGTTTTTCTACAAGTCTTCTGATTTCTGTCCATAATACCATATATTTCATCTACTATCCCAGGCTGACCTGTCCTTCTGCTGTCATCATCTCTCACCCTTGACTCGCTTTTTGCACCAAATACTCCCTCAAAGACACCTCACCATCTCAAGTTCTTATGGTTTATAGAGCGCCCTAAACTGACCCCCACCCTTTCTCCAAATCATCTCCCATCCTGGTTTTCTGAGACAGATATGAAGACATGAGCAACCTACTTCAAAACGCCCAAAAGTCCCCAAAGCAGATTACAAAATGTATGTATATTTCCTAGTCTGGATTCAAATTCCTCCACAATTAGGCCTCCAAGTGCACCTTCCGCCTCATCTCAGAATTTTCCCCTGGAAAACACTATGCTATACTTAACACTGTCCACAAGAACATGTGTTTTCCCATACCCTCTGCTTGAAATTCCCCTTCCTTATCTTCATCTATCAAGATCCTACCCCTCCATCAATGCTGTGATGAAACTGCCCACCAAAGGCAATTAATGAGGCTGTCCTCCTCTGCTCCATACATTAAGGCCAGTTCTTTCATAAGGCATTCTACAACCCATGTTCTTTTCATTTCTTCAACAATTATTTGATTATATCTATTGGGTGTTGGCCATGGTGCTGCCCACAGAGACACAATAATGAATAAGCAAAGGGAATAGTCCTTGACTTTGCCAATCTAGTGTTGGAGGCAGATGTTAGGAACACAGACATATTTTGAATACTGATGAAGAAACACTACAGGCAGAAAAAACAGAGGTCCTAAGGTAGAAGATTGCATGCTGTATTAAAGCAAGTGAAAGCAAGCCAGCGCTGCTGAAGTTTGGTGAGCAAAGGACTGCAGAACGCACTGCAGAGGGCAGAACCAGATGAAGGTGGGCCTTGGAGCCTGTGATGAGATATCTAGAATTTATGTTACATGAACAAAGAGCCATCAGAACCCGGGGAGCACAGTCTTACTTTGTGTAGTCTGAGCAGTCTGACTGCCAAGCGAATACTGACTTGAAGGAGGCAAGTACTGATGTGGGCAAAGCAGAGAGGAGGCCTTTTTAAGAAGAAGATGACACGAAAAAAAAAAAAAGAAGATGACACGATGCAAGTGATGGCAGTGAAGGTAAAGAAAGTGCTGGGCCCCCAGAGGATATGTAATAAAATTCAAACAAATGAGTGAAACGGTCAATTAATATACAAATTTCTGAGTACTGTATCTCACTCGACAATGCAAAGATATTCGAGACTACTGTCTTGTACAAATATCTGTTGTGCTCATATTAATAAGACATTACATAAAGATCTTTTGAAACCTTAGAGCTAAGTAATTTTGGAGAAAAAAATTGTAAAATAAAATTGATAATTCTCTCCTGTTCTGGAAAATAACTATCATTTGGCCGTTAGGTATTTTTGAAAAAAACACTGAGAAGAAACTAGAATGAAGTAAGAATATAAAAGCATGCCTATGTTTGACAAAAAAAGAAGCCGCACAGGTGGAGGGAACAAGAAATAGAAAGGCCCTAAGGCAGGAGTATGCTTGAAGAGTCCATATGTATGCTGCGGATTAAGGAAGGAGGTGAGTGATAGGAAATAAAGTTTGAGTGATACACAGGGGGTATTTCATTTAAGACTTTTTGTACCAGGAAAGAGCTGTGATTTCTTTTCTTCCTTAATGTGAAGGGAAGCTGTTGGAGGAAAAACATGGTAACATGAGAGTAGCAATGGTTTCTTCCATAAATATTTGAAGATGAAAGAAAATGCCAATGGCAATTAGGAAAATGTAAATAACCATGTGGGGAAAATTTCCTTCTAACAAGGGAACAGGTAACTATTCATTCCTTGTTTGTTTGTTTGTTTGTTTGTTTTAACACAATGACAGATTCTGTACCGAAACCATGAAATCTGATTCCAAATTGTGTAATACTGCAGAAAGACAGCAAAATATTTTCTTAGTTTAAGGCTCAGAAAGCAGAAAATGGAGAGCAAAACAAAGTTTAATTTTCACACATTATATCCTAAATTTAGAAGCAACCCTTTCCCTATACCTGGTAAGATATGAGAACACATCTGTAAGTCATGATTTCTCCAAAAACAAACATCGGAGCTTAGATAAAGCTATATAAGGAGAGGCTGTCAAGGATTTATGTGTTAAGAAAAACTGCCCGCATTTTGTCACAATTATTTAGTCTCTGTCCAGTTCTCAGTGCTCAAACCTCACGTTTAACACCAAAATGGTACCACTTTTCTTTTTTTATAAAAGCTAGTAACTATGAAGTAAACACAGTCCATGCTGAGGACTAACAACATATAAATGTTTACCTGTTCTTATTTGTGTTGACTTTATGATTCTTTTTAATTCTTTCTAGACTAAATGTTTCTTAGAAAAGGAAATAACATGATTTATATTAACCCGGATGGAAAGAAAAGTGCGTTCTGCAGTAATATGAGAACACTTCGTTGAACAAGTTGGTTTTGACTGATTTACCGAACGTTTGACGTCTACCTAACATTTTGTGAATGTTTTCTGTTTGCTGTGTATTTCTTAGCTTGTATTCTTAGTAAGTCAGGCTCCTGATGACATTCTACTAGTAAGCAGAATGTGTGTTAGCTAGCTTTTAAAAGGATGTGAACATCTCAATGGTAAACAGTTTATTCTAACTGTAAAAAGCTAAACACCAAAACTCACCCACCTGTCAGTCATACACTGGTGAGGGAGCCTATTACCCTTGACTCTCTAGAAGATGAAATCATGGGAGAGCAGAACAGACTCAAGAACTAAAGCTAATGAAGTAATGTCCCGAGTCCCTCCACAACACTTCCATTGCCATCTTCACTCATTGTACGGCTAACAATACAACGAGTTAGCTCTCTGCCTCACTGACTGATTTCAAACCGTAAGCTACAGAGCTTCTGTTTAATTAACATTCTACAAGACTCTCACGGTACGTTATTTGCCAAAATAGTGCTTAATAAAGGGCTCTAATGGAATAGCTCCTTAGGTATGGTATTTTCTATTTGTTGGAGGATCTTATTTTTTTTCTACAGAGTTAGAAATGTGACCAAAATCAAAGATCTGGCCAAAATATTTGATAATTCTACCTTTTCCTATAAAATTAACTAAATTAAATTATAAATTGCTTGAGAGCTGGAATGATGTCTGCTGTTTCTTCGCAATTTCCCGGTGCCTATTACTTAACCGTTTTAAGTACTCAGTAAAGGCTGCTCGCTGATTTTCCAATAAAGTTGCAAATTGACTCATGGCTTCCTTTTTGGTTTGGGGTAAGGGAAAGAAAAATAGTCAGCAGGGAGGGGAATATAGATTACAAAGACACTGTTAACTTCATGAAGTTGATGTAAGTTCTCTGGAAGAAATGGGCCCAAATTACATTTATCACAAACTCCAAGAGAACCGAATTGAGAGACTCAGAAGCAAAATACAGGCCTAGGAACAGTGCTCTGAAATCAAATTCCCTGGAGTTCACAGGAAGAATTATTTGGCATGCAAATCATCCTGCTTCCTCTTTGATCCTTCTCAAATTCTTAAGAAGTAGGCTCCAACAAAAGCAAACTCCCCAAAGATTCACTACAAAAAGCAGTGACCAGCACCTCCACTGCTAAACATTATGCAGAGCTCCACACGTGAATCATCTACGAAAATACACTCAAAACTCCTTTGGGAAAGAACTCTGATTGCGTTTTTATTTTTAAAACAAACAAAATAAGTAACATGAAAATAACCACGTGGGTAAAACAAGCGCGGCATGCTGCCATTTTCATGAAGTAGCCGAAGGAAACTCTGAGGAGGGAATTAACAGGAAAAAGTATTTGAAATAATGGTGTACGAAAGCGGACAGAACAGAGTCTCTGTAATAACATACGATCTAAAATGAGGACATCCAGTATCCTTTTGCTCATTTAGAATTTAAAAATGTACCAGACACCTTGTACATTGAATCACCTGAATTACAAGTAGCTACGATGAATGAGAGGAGACTCCAAATGTTTCTTTTATCATACTCAAGGGTAGCAAAGTAAAATTTTAAAATATGCAACATTTGGAGTCTCCTCCGAATTTAAGACATTTGGTTACGCCCCCCTCCCGCCCCCCCCGCGTGTGCTTTCCTAACTATACAGGGACAGTTGGGGGAAATTAGTGTGTTGTCAATTCATATGTTCTTAGACTTTCATTAAAGTTCAGATTTTATAAAATACAGATATTTGTACTGAATTCTCCCAGATAACTCCAAATTTCCTGTCAAGGTGACTAGTTTTCACAATAGAAGCAAAGAAAAGGGATCTTCAAGTCACCATTAAGGAAAAGGATCTTTATATGAATGCATAAGTCTGACAACTGTGCTTTGAAAACTAGTTAAAAATCAATAGTGTGTGGTATTAAGCAACACGCTGACGGACTCAAGCTACAAATTCCATGGCCTTTAACCATTAAAGAACAAAAGTAATAGTATGTCATGTTTTCCACTTCCCAAATGTCCTTGCTTCTAATATAAAAACATTAAAATGAAATATTCAACATTATATACAAAAAAGACTAGAGTAGAACATATTGGTCATATCAAAATTATTTTTTAAGTGAAAAAAAAAAATCATGCCAAACTTGAAGTCACCCTTACTAGTAAGTTTGTAGAAGACAGCCCGATTCAGACACTACAAAAAACAGTCCTCCCGTCCTTTCCTGGGTGCCAGAAATCTCCATCCCGTGTGTAGATGAGGTGGCCCGCGGCTCATCCTCCATTTCCTTTGTCTTTCAGGGTCAACACTCTGACTTCAACTAAACAATTTTATTTATTAATTGCTAGAGAGAAGTATTGATCGTCTCTATAAAAATATTGTGGCAGGTGCTGTAGCAAACAAAGATAAACTAGACAGGCTCTAATGGAACAAAAACCACAGATGATTTCGATAGGAGCAGACCTTGAAAAGTTCAAATGCAAATGCAGCGTTAGTTTGGACTTCTTCCCTTCTTCTCCGGTGTGGTGCGTAACTGGTACTGGGCAAGTGATTCCAGTAACTGCTTGCTATTCACCAAATGAGCTGGCATCCCACTCCACACTTTTCCTGACAGGATAACACCTTTCTTTGGCACGACAAAATTCCAAACTGTATGTCCTTCAGAATTAACTTGCACATTCTTTTAAAATACTTCCTCAGTTCCTACCTTACCTGAATAGAATTAATAAGTCTCTCTGACGAACACTGCTTGTGCTCTGGAATTCCATGTACAACTATTCTCTACTGGATCTTCCAACTGTCTCTCCACATGCAACAATACTATTTTTGATACTTGTGGGAGGTAATAATCTCTCTATCCCCAAGTGAATGAGACCAAAGAAGTATGTAAGTATACTGCTACCCTATGACCATGAGGAGACCCTAGTTTAGAACAGAAGACCAAACTATGGACTGCAGAGAGAAGAACTGAAAGAACTTGGATCTTTCATGACTAAATGAACCAACCCTAAAGTGTACCTCTTGTACCTTCCAGGTACAAAGGTCAGTAAATACCCTTATTTTTAAGCTAGGTTTTATTTTCTTACAAAGGGAAGTATCAACAACAATCCAAACCCCTTATCATTTTAAACACCAAAATTTGTTTCACAGGTACACCTACTGTGCAGAGGAAGGTTGGGGACAGACATCCACCCTACTGACTCTACGGCTAGAGGTCGCTAGTATTCACTGAGAATAGATATAAATAATAACTGAATGCTTTTTACATCCAGAGCATTTTGACGATGGTTGATAGTTGGTGCTAAAATTTAAAAATCAAACCAACAAGATAGATAAACAAACAAAAACTGTGTTTTTCGCATTAAATAAAACGTAACTGGAGTTTCACTGATAAAAAAAAAATAGATAGAAAAGCACAACTAACAAATAGGAATAGAAATTGAGTGTCAGTTGCAGCAGACAGAGAATTTCACAGAAGTTTATTGTGGGTCAGTTGGTCAGGAATGTAAGTGGACCCTTGATTTAGAGAGGCGGGAAAGGACGGAGAAGATTGCCAATGAGGTAAAGGATGGGAATCTATAACAACTTAGGCTACAAAGTCAGGGCTTTCAGCTTGAAGCTTGTAAACGCCATTTCAACCTGTATTTCACATTTTTTACACTTCAATTTTGTAGAAACATTGAGCAGAAACATCTGCTCTTCATCTCATCTCTGTAAAAACTTTTTGTCAATAAAGATTGGCTTCCACAAGCTGAAGACATTATCATTACTCAAAATGATCTGGAAGCAATGCTAAAGTCATGACAAAGTAAATTCTGTTTCAGCATACTTTTTTTTTTTCTTCTTCTGGCTGTGGGAACACAGAGATCAATACTCTTCAACACGAGAATTTTGCAGTGAAATTTTCATTTGTAACAAACAGTAGCGAAAGAGCCTTAAGCATGCCCTGTCACTTTCAGTTTAGGAGAAAACGCACTAATAAACTCTTACCCTTGGGTCATTTTTGACAACAGGCAATACTATGCCATCTCTTATTAACAACTATTCATATCACTGCCCCAAAAATTTCTTTTAAAATTACCATCTTTTGTATCGATGTAACAGGATGTCAGCTTTAAAAGTGCCAATGAGAGACAGGACCTGTCACCATAGTTAATTCTCAGCACTGTTTTAACACCAGGACAGCCGACCCCAAAGGGTGGGTTTTTTGGTTAACAATATTTATTTGGTGGTTATCTAGACAAACAAGAAAATTTATTCCTTTATATTCGTTTTTCAAATAAAACAACAAGCAAAGTATCACCTGTAAGTATTAGATATATAACAACATAAAATATGTTGAAAAGAAAATAAAACTGCCAAAACGATCAAAGTATGTTTCTAAAATGTTAGTGGCCTCTGGATAGCAAAATTCAAAGCACCATTGTATTTTAACCCAACAAGTACCATATAAAATCTGAAACAAAATGTAGGCTAAATGGCAAAACTTTAAAAGAAAAAGAAAAAAGAGTCAAACTTTTCTATGAAATTCAAAGAGTCTCCATTTATAAATCTTACTGACATATTTATTCCACAAGTAAAACTCCCAGAGCAGCCATAATACATTTGTCTCCAGGTAAAGAAAACCAAGCTTTGATAAAATGATAAAATCTACTTTTTGATTCAGATAAACAAGAGAGATCTGGTAATGCCAACACAAATCTCTTCTAAAATACACAAACATAAAACAGCTATATGAGAAAAGGAAATGTATCTTTAAAAGGGAGCACCCAGATAAAAGCTTCAACCCTGCTTTCTATAAACTGTTGAATACACCATAAGACCACTTCCTCAAAAATAGTATATATATGTATATAAATATATATGTATATATACACATATACATATGCACATGCAGAGAGACACACACACACACACACACACACAAATAACTGTACAGTATTCAAAAGCACTCTAACTGCACTATGAAAAGCCCCCAGCTCTTTCAGCTCGTTTCTGCACATCAAATGCACAGAGTACCATACAGATCAGTGAGCACGATGACTCAAGAGCACACCCAACTTCCAGAATCCAGAGCAAATTAGTCACTCTGAAGAATAGCCAAGAACACCTTCAGGCTTTCCAAAGTAGGCTCAGGTGAGAAAGAGGCTGGAAGAGGCTCAAGAGAGATGAGTATACAAGCATCTACGAACATAAAAACCGTCTCTCCACCTGAACTTTGCCTGAGCCCTGAACACTAAAATACTATCCTATTTTCTAATTATTCAATTAACTGGGACTGTGATTTCATGAACTTAAGCAGATGATATGAGCTGACTCTGGAGACACGAGAGAAATCTTATTTAATACAGAGTCATATTCAATCTATTAAGATAAATTTTTTTTTAAAAAACTAATGATGTACTGTATGGTGAATAACAGATCATAAAAAAAAAAAAAAAAAAAAAATCTGTAGGCTCCCCCAAGACAAAAAACATCACAAACAGCCAGTGGCATCCTTTAATCATGATCATGTGAGATAAAGCTGTGGTGGAGGAGAAGGAGCCCAGCATGAGGAGTCAAGAAACACAGGGTTAAATTCTGCTTCAGTCAATTATTAGATTTTGGTGGCTCTGGGCAATTATCAAATAGTCTGAATTTCAATTTTCTTCTCTCTAAAGCATTAAAGGTTAAAGTATTAAAATCAAGTAAATCTTAAAATGAAATAATGTATGTAAAAGACATTTGATGTCAAGCATTTAAAATAGATTTACTTGACTATGGATGTCTCTCGTGTTCTCCTTCCAGCCTCTGGGCCTTGACACGTGCCCTATTCTCTGCCTGGCACTTCTGCTGGCATTTTTCTCTTATTCCTGCCCCCACAACCACATTCCTCATGGTTCTCAACATTCAGATCCTATCTCAAAGAAGATTCACTCACAAGGATCTTGTCTTGATGTCTCGGGTTAATCTCAGTTCAGGTTAGACAACCTTGTTAGGATCTCCTAAACTTGAGCAGACTTAGGTGGTTTATAATTATTTTCATTTGTGTCATTATTGATTGATGCTGAGTCTATTCAACAGAGCTGTATTTCCTCTAAATTTTCACAAAGGAAATAGACTCCTCATTTTTACTTTTTTTTAAAGATCTTATTTATTTATTTGAGAGAGAAAGAGAGTGAGCGAGAGAGAGAGAATGCACACGAGCCAGGGGAGGGGCAGAGAAGTGGACTCCCCGCTGAGCTGGGAGCCTGATGTGGGACTCGATCCCAGGGCTCTGGGATCATGACCTGAGCTGAAGGCAGACACTTAACCGACTGAGCCACCCAGGTGCCTGATTCCTCATTTTTAAGGGTTCAGTTCAACTGCCCCCTCTCAAAGAGGTCTTCCAGATCACCCGAACAAAAATATTAATCACCATCATTTTGAGTGTTTATTTTTCCTCATAACACGTACCATAATTTGATACATTTTCAATATTTTTCTATATAGTGCCTAATACACCTCAGTGTTGAGCTCTACATGGTCAGGGACTTTGTATTTTATTTACAATTTTATCTCCACAAACTGGAATGGTGTGTATATTTGGTGTGTATGTTTCATAATATCAGGGACCCAGTCAATTTTGAATGAATTTAATACACATTGTGCACTTTTACTTGTCAGGCTAAGCTAAAGACCACTCAGCAAGTCTAAATTTCTAAGATCCTCTAGGGGCCCAGAACTGGTGAACATCACCACCACTGATACTGTTAAAATTTACAGGTCTCCATGGGGATAGAAACTCTGACCTTGACCTCGTGGCCACAATGCTTTGAAGAGCAAAAGTGGTGTCTGTGGAGGTATTTTAAACAGGAAAAGCAAGTCTAAAATTAAAATGCAACACTCGATGGTGGCAATACGGAATAAAGTGTTCTACAGGGTTAGGCCTCTTAGAGCTTTTTAAAATAGATTCCTTTCTGTGAAAAACACTTGTTGAAACCTTGTTCGACAAAGGTACAACGGACTTACTTTACTTAAGACATTAGCAGAACTTCCATATGATATAATTTTTGGTGACTTGAGATGAAGAGAAGCAGGTTTAACAATCAATCGAAATATCTATAAGGTTGCTTTTATTCTAACAAAGCCAAGCAATTTCATGAAGTGAGAGCAACTTTACCTCTTACAATAAGTTGAGCGAAATTGGACACACCGGAGCCTCGTTCTGACTGAGTTACACAGCGATACAAATCCTGGTCAGTTTTTGTCACTTCCTGCAATCTGAAGGAAGCAGCAAATCTTCTGTGATTGATGTTCTTAGTCTGGGCTACTGGTATATCTTCTCCATTTCGTCTCTGCAAGCAGAAACCAATCTTTAAAAAACAGATTCTTAACATTTCTATAAATCTAAAGCATCTTAGCAACCGAGATCTGTGATAAATTATTCTTGTTCCTAAATTAGAAGGAAAATGTCTATGTAGCCCCACAAATCTTTACCACTGTCATTCAACCCAAAAAAGCATGGAAATAAACACTGGTATCCTTTAGGGATATAGCACTGACATTATAGATTACTACTATTTTCCATAAAATTGTTATTAGCTCAGAGTATATGAATTAACAGAACAGTTAATGGCCCCATGGCATATAATTTATTGCCCTCCTTTGCCCAGAGTATAAATATGGGAGCTTGTTGTTAGCCCTTATTCTATACTGCACGTGCTATATAATAGGTTTGTCCCCATGAGAAGACCAAAACCATGCCCAATGCATCTTTGTATTCTAAAAGTGTAGCATGTGACCGGCCACAGAATGACAATAAAATACTGATGAATAATTTAAAGTCAAACCAAAATCTGTACTCTTTGCAAACTTTATCTCTTTGGCATTAATGACAGCCAATTTATACCGTTTAAGAGAAGTAATCAAAAGAACCTAAATGTTAATAGCACATCTGTCAACTTTCAACATGAAATACTGAAAAGCATATTTACAACATCAGGGTACCTCAAACAAGACCAGTAAATGTAAGCTATAACGGAAATCGTTGAAAAATTCAACTATAATAAAATTCATAACTTCTATATGTTGAAAGACATCATAAATAAAGTGAAAAAAAAACAAGCCACAAACTGTGATAAGATATTTGACATGGAAATAATCCATCAAAAGATAAATAGCCAGGTTATGTAAAGATCTTCTACAGTTCAATAAGAAAAAAGACAAACAACCCTATCAAAAAGTGGACAGGCTATAAAAAGAGAAAATGCATACGTCGAATAACCATGGAAAGAGATCCTCAACCTTAATTTTAAAATGTCTACAGTCAAAGATAGCACAAAGGGCAAAGAGAAGTCCTCAACCTCATCTCTTGTTGGTGAAATGCTAAGTATCCCCGGTATCCTTTCACACTACTTAAAAATCATTTCATACTGTTAGATGTGGGCAACAAAACCCCTAACATTACTAGTGGAAGTATAAAATATTACAGCCATTTTAGAAGATAATTTGTTACTATCTAGTAAATCTGAAGATGTATATACCCTAGCACCCAGAAGTTCACTTCCACATTTCTACATTTGAATCACCTCTGCGAATGTGATCAAGGAGATAATGTACAAGAACGCTGAACTCAGAATCGTTTCAATATAGGAACACTTCAATACGGGAAAGATCCAAATTTTCCTGAATACACTGAGATTTGGCCATTCGATAAAATACAATGTAGAAGTTTATGCAAACTAAGACCAGCAGCATGCTGGTAAAATGCTGAACAGCTAGTTCTTAACCAAAAATATAAAGTGTTGATTTGTATCATGTCTCAGCTTCTGTGGTGTAAATACTCCCACTATGGCCATTTTCAAATGGCCAATGTAATATTGGTTGGCTCCTAAAATTACTGAAAAATTAGCAATAGCAATCACAACCAGCTCCATTATTCCACCAATGTGAAATGCACATATACATGTTTAAACCTCAAATAAAATTCCTTAATAAAAATTAGTATATGAAATAAAAATGCAAAATGTCAACTTCTTTTAAATTTGGTGGGTACATTAGTGGTCATCTTACTGTTTTCTATAATTTTTCATGGCTGATATATTTTGTATTTTTTAGAAGAATAAATAATAGATCATTCTATAGTAACTTTAAATCCTAAAATCCACTGTATCTGTAATCTCTTTTCTCCACACCTGAAATGATATATCTGTGCATACTATGCAGTATATATGCATGTATGGTTATGCACACACATTCGTATATACCTAAGGACACAAAGTCCCAACTAGGACTTTACCATATTTTATTCATTCAGCTTTTTGTTAACTCTTTCCTTACCCACCTATTCCATGTTTTTGCACCAAGATCTCTGATCATTCTCTTGGATAATAATGAAGAAAAAATCCAGCTTATATTCAGAAGTCTTAAGATATAAATCTATAAAATCAAGTCTAGATTTTCTTTCCCTACAAACCACACAAACAAAAACCCATTACATATGCAAATTTCAGGCTGCCCTTTTTTCAATATTACATCATTTGATAAGATCTTTCTAACTGGAAGGCACTCTTTATGCCTGCACATACTCTCACTTCCTCTTCCTCTAACTTATTCCTCCAGCGGTGCCCTCAAACTTAAGCCACCTTTTTCTTTGCCATTTATATTTCTGCAACACCAGCCAAGTCCCGTGGCCACCCTACCTTCTGAATTACCTTGTGTGTGCACACACCCCCATGTCTTTTAACACCATGCCTCTCAAAAGCCCATCTTCTCTTGTGAAGAGATTCTAAGTACCCTCAATATTACCCTCTCAATCATCATTATTTCATCTTTCCATCTTAATTGCTATTCGTCTCACGATACCACCTTCCTCCAAACTTTTCTAAAAGGAGGGCATGTTTTCTTCTATGGCCTTACTCTCCTTCAGGGAAGGCCACCACTATCTGGTTCATTCCTTGTGGACCCACTCCTCTACAATCCCACTCATCAACCTCCCAACTTCTGGAAAGCCCAGCATGCCTAAGTATCATTCCAAGTTATCTACCAGGTAAAAGTGTCCTCTCCAGCATTCTCCTGTGAATATTCTCAACGATCCTAAAACTCACCATGGCCTCAGTGATACCCAACATCCTCTTTTAGTACCTTAGAACATCCAAGTTCCCGTGCTATGACAGTTTCCTCTAGAACCACAACGGACCATGTGATTCTCCCATTCCTCCAATCCTCTGCATTTTCAATGAGACCTCACTTGACCCCTTACCTTACAACCAGCCATCAAAGCCTCAATGACTGGCTTTTCTATCTTGAATCTCTTCTAATATAGTCTTTCTATATATATAGATATATACTTGTATCTAGATATATACTTATATCTATATATACTATATAAGATACTTATATCTATATATATACTTACATATCTATATATATCTATGAAAGTTACTATATATATCTATATAGATATATAGAGAGAGATCTCTCCCTCACTTCTCATATCGTATCATATATAGATAGATATAGATATATACTTTTTTCCCTCTTTGTATATTGAAATCACCCTAAAGGTAGGGTTTCAAGTCTTACTTATATATATATATTTTTCTTCCATGCCATCATATATATTATCTTTATTTAAAAAGTCGCTCAAGTTCTTGGTTAAAACGAACGAAATGCATTGATGCTTTTAGAGACAAGAATCATGTAAGCCCTCCTTAGGCTTTTATAAATTATTATAACAAAAATATACTAATCATTCATTAAAAGTAATAATAAAGAGAAACTACATGAATACAGAACCTCAAAAGCATCTAGAGATCATTTATGCCAAGCTATTTTTGACCAATACCTCAACTTAGAGACATTAAGGGGTCTGCTTAAGGAGATCCACAAGTACACAGGCCTGATTACATTATATTATTGTGTTTGTTAATATGCTAACATAAGTACAAAATATATATGCTTATATAGGATATACATTATTTATATAATTAAAGAGCACAGTAGACATACATGCTATTTATCTCTTAAAATAACAATAACCATTCATCATACCATTATACTCTCATAATATTCAGGCTTATCTTCAGTAATCATGTAATAAGTACTTCCATGTTCCTGATAGTATATAGACTATTATCTCGGTTCTGTCACTGTTATCTCGAAAAAACCTATGTGATAGTTATTTCCATTTAAAGATCATAAAATCAGTATTCAGAAAGATTAGAAATGTGATATGTAGCCTTTTAATAGCAGGATTAAAACTCAAAACCAGGTTTAATGACACAAAATCCAGCAGTATTTCCTCTAAACTAAACCAAAGCTGCTTTTTCCCCCATTTATATTATAGGTCCAGTCCAGTGGATTGATTATTTGTTGTAAAGCCTTGATCAATGCATTGTACCAATGAGAAATACAATCTACTATCCTAGACATTGCATTATTTACTCAGCTTCCAGTAATGCATTACAGTTAAAAGTAGCAAATGATGACACATACATTTCAGAAGTCAAAAATAATGATAACTTTTCTTTTATAATCCAAAATAATAGGTCTTTGCCTAACTACAAGCTATCAATTTAGCAGAGTGGGCAGCACTATGAAGGAAGAAAGAAGTAATGTTAAATTTCTCCCTTAGGCAGCAGCGTTTGCATATAGTTTTCTGCTTTTACATTCTTCAGTTCTAGGCTCTTTTTTACATGATTTCACCATTGTAAATATCCCCAAGTCTGAGAAATACTGGGAAATGAACCACAAAATTATATGATCCAAGGATTATAACCTAACACTTTGCCTTTTTCTCTCCCCCACTTCTCATAGCCTCGCCATGCTTTCTTACCTGCTGTGTCTCCAGTACAGGTTGCTGAGACTGGACATTAGAGTTCCTGAGTATTATTACTCCTCTATTTAACTAAGTAAGCTTCCTCGTGCAGGCCATATGCAGTGTTTATTTGACAAGTTCAGTTCCTGGCTCAAAATAGTGTAGTGACCATATTAATTAATTCTCAACATCTTTAATAGCCGGGTTATTCATAAAACCCCTTGCCACTCAAAGTGTGATCTACAGACCAGCAGCATCAGAATCACCTGTCAAATTGTTATAAATGCAAAGTCTAGAGATCACTCTAGACCTACTGAATCAAAATCTGCATTTTCACAATATCCCTAGGTTACACATCAAGACATTACAGCTTGAGAAACACTGGTAGAAAAAAATCATGGAGGCCCTATTCCTAATCATAGTGAAAGGTGTAAAAATGGGTGTGTACCCTGATTTTGGCCAATGAGATTCGACAAAAACAGGCCAGTTCACTTACAGGAAGGTTTTCACACTTCTAGAGAAGACACAGTAGGCCCTCTTTTCTTTTTCTCCATGTTATGCCTAAAACTAGAAGAGCGGACTTGTCAGTGTGAGAGAACCCAACGTGAGGGATAAGCTGACATACTGAGGACGGACACATCAGGGAGAAAGACAGAATCAGGTTCTTTTTTTTTTAAAGATTTTATTTATTTATTCGACAGAGAGAGAGACAGCCAGCGAGAGAGGGAACACAAGCAGGGGGAGTGGGAGAAGCAGGCTCATAGCGGAGGAGCCTGATGTGGGGCTCGATCCCATAACGTTGGGATCACGCCCTGAGCCGAAGGCAGACGCTTAACCGCTATGCCACCCAGGCGCCCCAGAATCAGGTTCTTGATCGAGAGTCTGAAATGGTATGAACAACTCCTAGAACCCCCTTCTTCCTGGACTTCCTGTTAAAGGACATAATACACTTGGTTTTATATTACTTTCAGCTTGAACTCTTAAAAGTTAATATGGCACAGTTAAAATATGATACAGTTTATCTCAGCTTTTCTTTTCAAAGCTTGAGGAATAAAATTAATCCAATTTAATTTAAAATTAAATAATGTGGCTCTTAGAATACTTGCAGGGATTATTTCACTCTGTTGACTTAAAGAAAATATTAAATTACATTTATCGTTTTATTTATTTTTCACTGCCTTTCTTGGGCACATGATGATATATGATCCCTCCATCCTCTTGGAGTCAGAGAAACTGTTAAGAGACTTTTTCCCTACATTTGGTATTTAGGTTCCTGTTGAATACATTAAGAGGACTAAGAGGATGGCATATGATTTGTCAGCACTTGCCCTTTTATCCAAAACTAAACCCAAAGTAAATTTGCACAACATAATTAAGTAAGGTTGAAGTGAATCATACAACAATCCAGCCAAATTAATGCCAAGGAGCTAAGGGTTCCTTACCACGGCCTGTCTACCATATGAATGTTTCCTCTTTCTTATGAGCTATTATTATTATTATTATTGAACGATTAAACCAAGAATTTTAGAAACACAAAAGGTTTTATGGCAAAATTAAAGGCTTAGAAATCTAGACATTCCTAAAATTAGAAATATGTTAGTATTTTGAGAAAAGCACTTATTTATACCCACTAGAAATTATTACATTTATTTCAGCAGATTAAGCATCTAATAAGAATATAGTGTTCTTCTAGGAAAATTACACTAAAATGACAGTACTAAGTTGGTCAACATATTTATTATTTGGCAATGAAAGGACTGAACAAGGTGAATGATACCTGACACATTAAAAAAAAGAGAGGTGGCAAATATAATTCTGATTAAAAAGCAGGGTAAAAATGTGCTGGGGATAACAAATTACTAGAATCGATCATTACCCAAGTATTACAAAATGTAAATTCGGCTGTTAAACAAGAAAAAGAGTTTTAACCTACGAAGCACAGGTGTCTTTGTAGCATTGCGGTACAAGGAGCGACAGAGAGAGCATGAGAAATTGGACTGAACCATGCCTGATGGAGGATGATATGTAGGTTCCAGTGCTGAAACAACCATTTCATAGCTTCACAATTCTCATTATTTCTCACATCTCCACCTTTTATCTAAAACTGGGGGTATCTATGTGTACCTGCTGTTCAACACAGACGTTGAGAATATTAATGAGACTAATTGTAAAAAGTTCTCATTGCAAATCCTGATAATAGCAATACTATGAAAGTAATAATAAAAACAATATCTAAGCAAATAACACATTTAATAACTGTGATGGTCGTTTGATAATTCAACTTGTCTAGGCCACAGTCCCAAGTTATTCAATCAAACTAGGTGTCCCTGGTGAAGGGATTCTGGAGATGGGACTGAAATCTATAACCAATTGACACTAAGTAAGGGAGATTATCCTCAATAATCTGGGTGAACTTGATTCAATTAGTTGAAATGTTTAAAAGCAGAGCTGAGGCTTCCCCTGGAGGTGAAAAAATTCCACCTATAAAGAGCAACTTGAGTTTGTGCCTGAATACACCAGCCTGACCCTCCCAAGGGTTTGACCTGCAGGCTTCAGACTTGCCTAGCCAGCCCCACAATCACATAAACCAATTTTTTGCAATAAACCTTTAAAAAAAAAAAAAAAAAAGTGTGTGTGTGTGTGCATGCGTGCGTGTGTATGTGTGTACACACATACCATATGTTTTTCATGTTTGAACACTGACTGATATAGATGATTTTGTCACCAGAAATGCTTCTGGAAGAACAGATTTTTTTAAGGATGAGTTTTCTGATCTGGTTTGGTTCTGGGTTTTCTAGAATTGGTTCTCTAAATCTGCTTAGATTTAGAGGCAATAATAACTCTATTGCCAGTAGTAAAGAAGACATTGTTAGTCCATAGCATGATGTAGTAAAGAGATGCAATATATCACCATTAGATACTCCTAGTCAAATACCTATAGAAGGTAAAGCTCTGGGTGACCATGCATTTGTGACCTTAGAACATTTTGGACACATTAAGGAATATAAATAATGATACTGGCTGGTTGCATCAAACTGCACTGGAGAAAATGGGAAATATAAAGCATGTGAGTTTACAATTATAAAACTATACCATTCATAGTAAAAGTGAAATTGAGTAGAGCAAAGAGACCAATACAATTAAAACATTACACTTGAGGGATTCCGGCAACTTGGTAGCAGTGGAATAATTTTTCACTTTCTGAATCTACCACATAAAAAGAGACAAAACAATAAGAGAAAGTAAAGAAAGAAAAGGTCCAGACAGAGTGGAGATGAGAACAAAATCAAGAAATCCCAGAAAGCAAGTGGCCATATTTTTAAACATAACTTACAGAAACAAAAGAGGGATTCTTAAAATCAGGAAAGTTTTCCTGAACTCCACATCTCTTTTTAAAATTTCAAGACAATATGATTCACATAAAAATGAACAACTTAAAAGTATCAAGGTCAAGTCCAACATAAAGTTATTATAACTTTAAAATAGAAGAAGGAGCAGAGTATAAACCCCAGAGTCTCTGAAAGTAAGTCAGGAAAATATGCCCACAAAACAGGTCAAAACTGAAACCTAATATTTCAAGCTATGCTAAAACATATTAAGAAAATGACTCATGACATGAAAGAGTAATATAAATTTGAATTAATAAACTCATAAATAAGATGACAGAATTCAAGAAAAATTAGAAGTGAAAGAAAAAAGTCATTTCAGAAATGTGATTAACTAGTGTAAATAAAATCAACAGATGATGTCTTAAGCAAAACAGAATGTGGGAAAAAAAGAAACTTTTAATTTAAAATTAAGAGGACAAAAAGGATTCCAGAGAGAGTGACTACTAATGATGAAACACAAAGAAGATCAGAGACACGATACAAGTCCATACAGAAGGAAACAACAACAACAAAAAATACTAAAATAATAATTAAAAGCACCTTCTGAAAATTTTTAAAGAGTTTTAAAAATACACAATGGAAGAACACACCACATACCTAAGAATAGTAACCTAGAATGACCCACAGTGATACATACTCTAATAAAATTAGAATCTTTAAAAAAACAGGAAAAAAGTCCTTTGAATATAACTGACTTAAGAAGGGCACAGGGGTACCTGGGTGGCTCAGTTGGTTAAGCATCCAACTCTTGATTTCGACTCAGGTCATGATCTCAGGGTTGTGAGACGGAGCTCTGTGCTGGGCTCATGCTCAGCATGGAGTCTGCTTGAGGTTCCATCCCTCCCCCTGCTCATGCTCATGCTCACACACACTCTCTCTCTCTCAAATAAATATATAAAATATTTAAGAAAAAAGAATCAAGGACACAAAAAGAAATTAAGCAAGTGCACATATAAACTATTATCAACATCCAAGAACTCAGGGAATATTAATTCCATGTGCTATTCCTGAACAATCTACTAGAAAATGACTTTCAAACCACCAAAGTTACTGGAAGACATGAGATATAAACTGATGGTAATCATTAAAAACATAGTTACCTGCAGAACTAAGTAAATAAGGGCTATATGAGAAAGAGCACAGTATGCAATAGTTATATGCTACCAATTACATGCTACAAGTATTCAAAATGACATCAGATTTTAAAATTGAGAAATTATGGAATATTCTAATTCTCTCTTCCCCTGTGCCATTGAGACCCAAGAATAGTAGCATGGAAAAAAGAAGCCATAACTGACAAATTGTAATAGAGAAAACATTACGTGAAAATCTTCGGGCTTGAAATTGAAATATAAATAAGAACTCATAGATATTTTATCTTTAAATATGCATTTTCCCTTACTTCTGTTCACTGAGAAGGTCTAATGAAATGAGTACCCTTCTCCATCCACATCATGGTCCTAAAACACAGTTTCCCACTAAACCAAACCAGTGCACTGGATCTGGAGAAGAAAATGCACAAAAGGACGATGAAGCATCTCACGGTATCAGACAGCAGGAAACTACCAAAAACTACTGAAGTCGTATCAGAAGAACTCTGGAGCCAACTTGAAGAGGTTCTCACTAGCCAAAGATGGGATAGTTTGAGTTTTAATAGTAGTAATCATAGTAATAATTATAACAAATTGAAGTCAATTGAACATGTTTAAGTCCATGAGTTCATAAGAAGAAAAACAATCAGTCACCTTCAGAGAATGATAAGTAATCAACTCATTAGATTGACAACCAATAACTGAAACAAAGATCTGAGCATTTATCCTCTCTTTCCTTAATGAAGTATGTCACTGGGTAGCGAAAGGTAGATGAGAAGTATCTCTTCTTTAACGAAACTAATACAAAAGAAATAAGAGAATTAGAATATCACAATTTACAGCCTGCACCAAATGAATATAGGCATTAAGCATCAATGGCTATGAAGATCACAAAAAAAAAAAAAGAGAGAGAGAGAGACATTTTGTGCCTCCTGTAATCATCCCAGGGACCACCTCCAGCACTGCCAAAGGATCAAACTTGACTCTGGATGTGGCTGTCAGTTTACAAAAAAAATTCAGAAGAACAAGTTGAATCGAAGAGGACATTTGTATGCAACCAGTAAAATGCAGACAGTGCAAAACTACCAGTCAGTGGTCTGGGTTCCTCCTCAATAGACAAACTGTGAGGAAAAGAAAGGGACAGAGGACAAACCCACAGATTAAAAGAGACCTAAAAAACTTATTTTAAAAGTGTTTAGGAACATACATGTAAGTGAAAAAAAAAACTATGAAAAAACAAAGAAGGGCTAAATTATAAAAACCATTACTTGCAGAGGTAGGGAGCTGGCTCAGGTGTGGCTGGGACTGAGCACTCAGAAGGAGCCCATAGGATGGCTAGCAAAGTCCCTTTTTTGTCCACTGTGGCGTGTACCTTATAAAAATTCATCCAATCGTAGTTTTTATTTTTGTGTGATTTGCTATGTTTTGTTGTACAGTAGAATTATTTTATAAATATCACATCTTTATACCAGATTGCTTTTCATAAAGAAGAAACCCAGCCTACTACCAGAGCCTCCATTTTGTAACACTGATCACGGGAAGTCAACAGAAAGTTGTAAAGTGCTTGATGTGACACACTTAGAAAATACACCGAAGGGCAGCTTTAGGAACAACAGAAGAGTGCATTATTCTTGCACAGAAAAAGCAGTAAATTGTTATTTATAGATATTGATAGGAAGAAATCCTTGAGCTTCTATGACTGCCGGGCTTTCAGTCATGCTCCAGGGATAGATAAGAAAAGATAAAGTATGTTCCACACATTATTCATTTATAATCAATTATGTAATCTGCAGACAACAAACCCAAGAGTTTATAAATTATTGAAGACAGAAAAGAATGCACTCTATCTTCAAGGCATTGAACTCTTTATGGTAGAAAGCCAGAGAAAGCTAACCAAAATGACCCCAGGGATATTAAACAATCCTAAAAATTAAATATGATGAAATGTTCTGATGCTCACCATTTACACACACACACACCCAAAATGCCGAAGATAAAAGATAAACATCACAATCCATGATACCTGGTCAATGATTTTGCTTCAAGACCGATAGCAGTAATTCTTTGTACGAAGCCATGAAGGAAGAATATAATGCCCTGGACTCAAATAAACCAACATCCTGAGGAAAAGCAGCAGACTGACAAGAGTGATAGCTTAGCTACCAAATGGGACATGGTCTCTTAAGTCAAACACAAATAATTGTAAATCAGCATATACACTGCAGAAAAACCACTACTGCTTAAACTAAGAATAAAAAGACACAATCAGAATTAAAAACAAGCTAGTGTTTATCTATCGGTTTACAAGACATCAGGGAAGCGCCACAGACATGGCTAACACCGCTTCCGGACATGACTCCCGTTCTGTACAGAAAGTATAGAAGAAGCCAAGGCTGAAAGCACCAATAGCCTTGCCATGGATATCAGGACCACTACAAGCTTCAAACTGCCTTGGCAAACTTTTATTAAAGCTCAAAAGAGCCAAAAGGAATGGGGAATGTCCCTCACCTTTCACTCGTATCTAGGATAACTTATATGCAATTATGAAGGTAGGGAAAAAAAAAAAAAAAAGGAAACAGATGGGTCTAACAGACAAATCAGTCCCAAGACAGAAAATGAGAAAACAAACTCACTGACTGGCTGTAAAAAAAAAAAAACCTTAGAGGAAATTTGGAAAGTTGTCTTGATCACTTCACTCACATCCTCCCAACTCTGTCAACTGGTACTTCTTTCATCTGTCCCTCTCCTTCGCTACTCACATATTTTGCAGTTCCACCAGCACCGTCCAATCCCAGGCCCTCACTACTTGATATCTGCATGGCTAATAGTAGCTTCTTTCTGGTTTATACCTCCATCACGGCCTAGTCCCAACACTGCCAAAACTTGTATTTATTTCCACTTTTCATTGCAAACCTTCCACTTCAGTGAGATCCTTCTCCTGACGTTCCTATCCCACCCGCACACACACGGAGCCGCAGTGATACCCATGCTCACGTATCTTTGCTATCCACGTCCTAGAGATACTTCAAAGGCTCAATCCAATCTTCCTTAATGATCTCACCAAACATTCCAGTCGACGTAGCTCTCTCTCAACTCTGAAATACCATAGTGCTTAGATTCTACAGAGTCTTTTCTTACTCACTTACAGATGCATTTCTCAGAACTGAAAGGATCTTAAAAAGTATTCAGCCTCATGCTTTAACATCCTCTACAATTCCAGCAAGTGCTTATCCAGATTATGCCTGGATACTTCCACTAATTGTAGTTTTACTACCTCCTGGAATAGCTCGTACTATGTTTCAACAGCCCTACAATTACCAAGTTCTTCCTTATAATCAGCTTCTATCTCTCACCACAGAGCTTTGAGCAATTAGTTAGTATTGTACATTAGAACCTATATGGAACAAATTAAATACCTCTTGAATATTCCCAATAATCTAAGATTTTAAGAAGTTTATCTGGTCTCCCACAAATCTCAAGATATATTGACAGCACACTGCTTTAGCCATTCCGACATCATGTCTTCAACTTTATTCACTGTCCTAGTAATTATACACTGCCTTTTGTTATTCTAATATTTTAAATGTGTGTCAGCCATTCTTAAGGCCAATGACTTAGAAAATGTCAGGACTTTCACCAAGTCCAGACAGTAGGAAAATTTTCACTATAACTCCTTCCTTTTTTTTTTTTTTTCTCTTCTTTTCATGGTATCCAATGTAAGCTAATCACATATTACATGTTTAGTCAATCAGGTTTGGAAATATTCCTCTCAAATTAGTTTTCAACAAATTGCCCACCATAAACTTCATTGTTTTAGGCATAGATCAATTTCTTCCAAGAATCTTCCTTCATTATAATAAATGCAAAATTACCAGATTTTTTCTCAAAAGGAAACTGTATCAGGGATAGTAACACCTCTTGTGGAAATGAAGTATGCTACAAACATCCAGGCACTTCATGCGACAGTATAAATAGGCACAGAAAAATACCAGGGCATGGAAGCTTCAAAGGGAGCTCTGTGAGCAATGACTGTGTGGCATTTGAAATTGTGTAGTGACAGGGTTCATCAGTTAAAATTTTTATACTGTCGAATTAACTCATTTTGTAAAAAACCATGCTTCTAATTTCCACTGCTTGCATGATGATATTCACATGTAGTGCAAGAATAAGGCCATGAAATCTCCGTGGACAGACAAAACACTATATGCCCAGAAGTTTCAGACCAACCATTTTCATTGATTCTTAGCTGACGACAACTGGTACTGCAAGAGGTCAGCCTTTCTTCGGTGGTTTTTTTTTTTTTTTTTTTTTTTTTTTTTTTTTTTAGAGCAACTTGCATTTCGTTTTACTAATTTTACTCTCCAATTATTACTCTCAATCCATTGCTTGAATTATCTATTGCTCCATAAGGAATGCCATTTCCTTTGGCTGAGAAACTAGCTGTATCATACTACATTGGCGGTGACGAACCACCAAGCGCAAAGTGATGGCTGACTTTCCCGTTTTGGCAGGCCCACTGAGGAGGCATGGGGCCAGCACCTGCGGCAATTACTGACAGATTGGCCCAATTGCCACAGCTTTGATGGCAATCTGCATAGGATTATCAGTCACACATTAAACAGCCTCATTTCAATTCACCAAAACAAATGGTATCACCAAATCTACCCACACAATTCCCTACTTTCAATAACTCTACTATTGAATTTCTCTGTCCAATCCAATGATGCATGCCCGCCAAGCTCTGTGATGATGGATGGAGTCATTAGCATTTTAGTTTCTACACTGAACCTGAAGCCAAAGCATATGGTCAGACAGATGTTCCAGCAGTGGGCTCTATTTGATTTGCCATGTAGGTGTCCACTTATACTGGACCTTCATAAAAGAATACTAAGTCGTAAGTTACAGTCCAACCCTGTTTCAACTCTTTTACATCCTGAGAATTTATAACATGTTCTGATAACAGGACACTCAGAACATGCTTTATTCTGTATTGCAGCATGCACTAATGATTAAAAATTACCCTCGAACCTAATCAAATGACTTCAAACGGACAAGACAGACAAAATGCAGGTTACTGTTTATAGGCTATTGCCCATCTATGGCTTGATTAGTAATGCCAGAATGTACCACATACTCACTTTGCCTCATTCATTATTGAGGTAAACTGTATATACAGTGAACTGGATGGAACTTAACTTCGAAGAAATGCATACGCACCCATGGACCCGACACCCCAATAAACACAGACGACATTTACAGAAAGTTTCCCCTGCCCACTTCCAGTCCCTCCTCATCACCCGCAAATACTGTTCTGATTTCTATCACACAAATTAGTTTTGCTTTTTCTGGTACTTAATGTAAATGTAACCATACAGTATGCACTTTGTTATCTATCCCCTTTCTGAAAACATACGATTGCTGAGATTTATCCACATCAGTAACTCATTCTTTGTTACTGCTGAGCAACATTCCATTGCTTGAATGAGCCACACACTGTTAAACCATTCTCCCGTTAATGGACATTGGGGCTCTTTACGATGATTGGTTATTACGAATAAAGCTGTTACAAACATTCTTACACAAGTCAATTCTGAACACGTGCCCTTATTTCTATTTGTGTAAGTACTTGGGAGTGGAACTGCTGTGTCATGTTAGTTATTTCCCTATATATTCACTTTTTGCCACCATCACTTTATTCTTCATATTAGTAAGCACTGCAATAAGAGAGCATGACTAACCTTTTTAACCTCCAAAAATGTATAACCTAATTTTTCTCTTTCCTGTGAGAAAATTATCCGACACTTCTCAAAAATACAGCCAGTTGTTTTTATTGTTTTATTTCAATATAAATTGTACATTAAAATGTCATTTGTGATTTTGTTTCCTATAACCTGTGTTTTATCATAAGTCTTAAGTTATGATCCACAAATTCCCTACCACTGAGGGTTCCTTGGAAACACAAAACAGCATAGTTCTAAAACTTGTTGGAAGCACCGAAAAACATCTGTTCATGTGGGAAAAAATTGCAAATCGTAACCTGACAACAAATGTTGTGCTTCTATCTGGAATGCACGCTACTTCATTGAGTTTTATGATCGAAAAGGAATTTGGAAATTCTCTACAAGTGACTGAAGTCTTTACTCTAAGTCCCTTTTCCAACATGAATGAACTTCATAACACAGCATTTTAAGCTATGGCCCAGAAAAACCTCATAATTTTACCATATTGCTAGCTTGTTGACACTAAATAGACTTCTAAAAACAGTCATCCATGTTGTTTTATGCATCAGTAGTTCACTGAGCATGCACAAGGCGGTTAATTTGGGTAATGTATTTTGTCATTGTTTTCTAAATGTCTGAATGAATGACCTAATTCTAAGACTCTGTAATTATATAATCTGAGATCTTACAGGAAAGAACAGTCCCTAAAGATACATCCAGAACCACTAGGATATATACCTTGAGAATTACCCTAGATTAGCTCAGGTAACTCAACTGTTTGCTTTTGTGTGCTTTATCTTTAATTTACCTAATAATTTATACGTCATTTTAAACAATAAAAAATGACGTATCAATTGTAAGCTAAAGACAATGAACAAGTGAGAGATTTATTTTTTAAATGTATTTCCATACACAAATTATTTTATTTATTTATTTATTTATTTATTTATTTGGTGGTGGGGGGGGACAGAGTGAGAGAATTTTCAAGCAGACTCCTCGCTGAGCACAGAGCCAGACATGGGCTCAATCTCACAACCCTGAGATCATGACCTGAGCCAAAATCAAGAGTCGGATGCTTAAAGGGCTGAACCACCCAGGCATCCCTCCATATGTAAATTACTTTAAATGTCAAATGCTATCAGGTATTATGGTTAAAAGGGTTGTAGCATATCATTTTTCCTTTAAAACAGAAAACTGGTTGCTTTTCTATTTTTTGTTTTTTACCCCATATTTAAACATTTACCAATTGATGCTTAATACCACATAATGTAAGTGACTTGAAAAACATAAAAAGTCGATCACCATTTTTTAATGACACCTACCATGGCAAGTATAACAGCTACTCCATTATCCCATTCCTACTGTGACAGGATGCAGTAACCTTTCATTTTGAGTCGCTTCCAACACGTTCTCAGTACTGTCAGCAGATATTTTAAGTAGTTGTTCTCATAATGATATTAATTTCGGGGCCATTTTTACCCATACAAAACTAATAACATAAACAATTTCACATTCCTCCATCAAACAAAAAAAGTAATGAAGGCCATGTCTCAGGCCATCAAAAATAATGCGAAGATCCAGTTTAGCATTTTATAGCTGGAAGGGATCTTAGTTTCTACCCACATGTCCTTTCATAGATAAGGAACTTATTTATAAAACAGACTGAATAGTTCAATGAATTCCCTAAGTCCACACACTTAACTGCGTTGGAAAGGTTAAAAGGTTCAAATCAAGGTTAGAATTAACAGTTGGGCATCCTGATTTCTCAAAGTCGTTCTGCACCAAGCAAACAGGACTTGACATCAATTTTTATGGCTTGGCTTTCAGACTCATAATGGAATCAAGATTCTTTCTGTTTTATTATATTTCTACCACTTTAAGCAAAAGATGTTTGTTTGTTTTTTTAAATCACTGGCCACATTCTGACTGACTCACTGCATATTTATATAAAATAGTCTTATTCATTTGAAAACATCCCTCAACTAAGTAATGGATAGTTTTCAGTATTTCTTAAACATGAAGAAGAAAAATTTAAAAGAATAACTTAAGGTAATTTAAGTGGTATTACTGAGAAAGTAGAAAAGCTTTTTTAAAGAATAAGGTAAATATGTAAACTGCTGAGGAATTGGGTAATCTCACTGTCAAAACAGAAGAGAAATACACAAATTCACCTTAGGATGTGTAAAGAAAAGAGGAGAAAAAGGAAAGCAGAATAGATGTTTAACAGAG
This sequence comes from Ursus arctos, assembly GCF_023065955.2. NCBI lineage: Eukaryota > Metazoa > Chordata > Mammalia > Carnivora > Ursidae > Ursus > Ursus arctos. The sequence continues at coordinate 34,209,427 of NW_026622797.1, read as the reverse complement.
TATTTTTTTTATCTCTCATCTTTCTTCTAAAAATGACAGGAGGAATATTTTTTAAAACTATACTGAAATGGGCCAATCTACAAAGTAGGAAACAAACAATAAACGAGCAGTATTTTGACTGCAACCCACTCAGAGCAGCAGGGCCAGAAAGTCTTTGTTGCCACAAGGCAGCTGGTGTCTGAGTACACAAAACCCTTTTATTTCAATGTCACATTAAATCCTGGGGCATAAAACCAGAGGCAGACTGCAGAGTCTCTGGTTTTCCAAGACAAGACTATACAGATCACAACTAAAGTCAAATGCCAAATAATGTTCCCACCTAAATGGAAAAAAAAAAAAAAATTAACTAATTAGGAAAAAATGTCTAAAAATTAATTGTTTATTTAGTCTGAGTAAGAGAAAGGGATTCTGACTTGATGTTGAGCTGACGAAACAGGCCGCTTATTATACAGTACCTTCTCTAGAAAGAATTATCTTATATTTCAATATCTATAAGGGAAATCAGCATAATCACAGAAAAAAAAATACGGGCTTCATTTCCTTTTTACATATTCAGGATGATATCCCAATACCTGCAAATCAAATGAATTATAAAAGTAGTGATAATTAAGTTTATTTGAGTACATGGGTTAACATCCAAGTGGATGAGAGGATTTGATAAAATAAGAAATTTATAACCTCTAGTACAATATTGGGCATTATACTAGGTATGATTTCAAAAACCATTTATTATAATCATGACCCCAACCCCCCACAACTTAATGATTATCCCCAAGAGTAATTTTACCTTTTCAAAGATATGGTAAAATAAATGCCGAAGTCTATGTTCAAGAAACTATGCTAGTCTTACAATGATTTTTCTCTTTTGGTCTCTATTGACAATCTCAGGAATTTAGTTCTAACCAATTAAATCCCTTCCTTCATTCTGATGCAAATGGAACACAAAGATAATAAATGCTCAGAGAATATCATTATGTACATTCTAGCCTCAAATATTTAGCTCAACAGCCATCTTTCCTTGGGCCATCCTCCTGACTTTAGAGCTGCTCTAAGTCCCTTCTACCTCCCACCCCCACTGCCCTGGGACTGGCAGATACTCTCTAAAGGCATGGCACCTTCCTTAGTCTATTGTTATTTCTCTGATTCTTTCAAAGCTCTTTGCATGTACCATTTACATTTCCCCAACATAATGCCAAACTTTAATTCTTTAAATACATATTTACCGAGGATTTAATATGTGCAAAGCAAATGTCTTGACCTCATATCTGTGATGAACCCTTATACACAAAAGTTCTGAAAAAAAATTTAATTGGCTCTCTTCTAATTCACATTTCCAGAAGTACTCCTAAAGGTTTCTTAAACTCTTTTTTTTCAAATGTATCAGAGTATAACAGTTCCTACTTAAGTGCTCTGCTCTCGTAAGTTGAGCTTTCAAAATATTAAATGAGGAAATTTTCATTTTTTCCTACTTTGAATGGATTTAGAAAAAATGGTTCTTACAGTTATACATAACTTTAGAGAAACATTAGTTTTCACTAGAAACTAACCCAAATATTTATTAACTATATACTGTTATCTGTTTATACATCTTCCCAAAATGGAAATATCTGAAATGAATCTACAGTCAATTAAAACGAACCTACACAAGAGAACTTGTCTCCCTCTCTCCCACATACACAAGAATGACACCAGAAGCAGCACTTTTTGATATTTTAAAAATCAAGTGTACCCGTTAGCTCAGCTGTCCGCTTGGCCTTACCTGCAGCCATAACTTGTTATGCACAGCATCTCTGCCCGTAGCAATACACTGAAATGTAGCGTTCTGCCCTGCATTGACCTCCACGTCCCCCAGACGGAGAAAATGAGGAGATTTATCTGTGAAGGCAGAAAAAAAATTTACTATTTTCACATGAAGAAAACGTGCCATGTTACTTTTTCCCAAGAGAATAATGTTGTAAATACTTTTACCTTTGGCCACCACGAATACCGTATGGAAGAAAATGGAGTTTTCTTTGTGCTGAAATACACACTCCCTCTCACAATTCTCTCCCCTCCCCCCAAATTGCTAGAGCATTGCTGTATACAGAGAGAGCACTCAACAGTTACTGCTGGTGGTTGACCACAGCAGGTCACATATGGGTGATAATAAAACATTTATAAGTCAAAGAAAGCAAAAGAGATCAAATAGGCATAAATCAGAGTATAAGTGCAAAGTATAATGAAAACATACAATGATCTCTAACATACTGACATAGACATGGCTGTTGAACTATAACTTACAACTTAAGCAGATCTCCTTTCTTTTAAAAAAAAATTTTCAATAACTAGAGTTCTCTAGTACTTCAAAGAACAAGGGAATATTTTTGTTTCTCTCAAATAGATTATCAGCTTCACTGTTTCAAAATCTACTTCCTATTCCTTCATAATTGGAAGAAAGTTACCCAAAAGAAATACCAGACCAACAAAAAGTGATGACTGTAGTCAAAACTTACATGACTTATACAGGTGTCAAATTAGAGTTCTCTATGATTACCTTTTAAAACTGAAGCTTATTCATGTTTTCAACTGAAAGTAAATACACACAGGAAAAGTTAAGCCTCGGAAAGTAAAAGCAAGCTCACAGTAAAACTGCTGTTGTGCTTAATTCATATTTTTATTTGTTTACTCCTGAGAACCTTTCTTTCACGTTTCTCTTCCAGTAAATGTAAAGGAACAGTAAGTAGATGGAAACATCATGCTTATGTACTAATGGACTGAAGGAATTTATGAGCAAACCAACTTGACTGAACTTTGAGTGAGACGATTTTGTTCCTCTTTTCCTTAGAATGTACTGCATGGAATAAATTGTATGACCCTTGCCTGCTACCTCTTTCTTCAGCACCTCATCTTAGTATAGGCTTTAAAAAGGGAAATGCTCGAACTAGAGCATGAACCCGAACGGTGGTTCTCAAACTGGGAACTCTAGGCCCGCAGCACAGGCATCACCTGGGAACTTACTAGAAGTGCAAATTTTTAGGCCCCATCCCAGACTTACTGAATCAGATCCAAGGAGGGGCCACACAAACCGTGATTTGCCACCCCTGGCAGGTGATGCTGATACACAATAGGGTTTAACGAGCTCTCAACGGGAGCATGGTGCCCCCTCCCCGTGCACAGTGCTTACAATGTGTGAGAAAATTTCCACCAGGAGGATTACTGAACAGATCATCTAGAATTCATGGGCCCTGTAAAATGCCGCTGTTGGGAGATACAGGTAAAGTTTGAGTTTATGCCAGCTGTTTTATGTCTGGCTCGACCGAACGCATGAATGAAATGTCTTTCAGGAAATGTGATGTACACACAAAATTAGTTACACCATCTGAAGACCACCCAATGGGCATCTAAAGACAACAAAACTATGTGTCAGTAAACTGAGTTCTTTGTTTTGTTTGCTTTCTATTATTTTGCTGTTTCATATGGATTAACCAGATATTTATTATAAAAAATTAAGTCTGAAGTTTGGAAAACGGGGAACTAATTCATTCTCTTTCCTTCACTCCAACTTTCGACTGAGCAGATCACATGTTTAATGAGATTTCTTTTAGTTTCCTTTCAGTTGAGCTCTGATTTGTTATTCTTCTTTGCTTTCCTAGACTACTTAATAAAACCAAAAGATGGAGTCTGTCCTATCTAGAGTTTCATTTATATTTGCACTTTGTTCTCTGTAATTAAATAATTAAAAGAACCCTTTAATATGTGTACAATTAGTTACAATTCTGAAAACTATTTGATTAAAAAATTCGAGAAATATTTCAGTGTTCTTCTAAAACTGAACAGAAGGCTAGGAGTAACAACAGAAGAGACAGCCACAACCAAATGATAAACAGTCAACAGTCACTGCCAATATAAGACAAGTGTTGAAAGGACATAGAAAAATACAATTCTTAATCACAACCTACCACAAGGATAACTCAGTACTTGGATATCATCAATGGCAATATAACCACTCCTTCCTCCTGAGACTTCAGCTTCAAATATTACCTGTCAGGAAGAAATAGAAAACATTTACAACAATCATTTTTAAGGAATTTTCACAGTAAAAGAAGAATAGCTATAACACACTTATGAAAATTAAGTTTGATTTTTATCCTATAAGAATTAAAAATCTATCTTATACTGTAATTTCCTAAATCTTGTCCAGGTAAACAACAACAACAAGAAAAATTACTGAGGTCAAGCAGCTAAAAAATTACTTAAGCAACTGCTACTATGTGTTAGAATTCCTGACTGGGCATCATCTAGGCAGAATGAATAGACAAATACAGCTACTCTCATATCCCTAAATTTTCTCTTCTTGATTTTCTCCATTTTTTGTTATTTATTTAAAATACACTGAGCACCTACAATGCACCAGCAGTAGGCTAACCAGTGAAAATACCAAATGATCTACGCTTTTAAATGGCTAAACTTTCAAAGACAGAGGCCATCGGCTAGATTAGCAGTATTCCAGGCAGAAGGAACAATATACAATGGAATAGCTTGGGGTGTGTGTTTGGGAAACCAAATGAATATGATCTGTACGGCTACAAAGGTTCAAAAGGGAAGAGGTAAGATTAGACAGCTAGGCACAGAAGACCTTAACCATCAGACTAAAATCAGGAGTACATTCTATCAATAATTCCACATTAATAAATATTAAACAAAATTGTTTCCATGTTCAAATATAAGCTCATGTTCTAGAGTTTTGTTGTTACAACGACAGAAAAGCTTCATATAGCCTTTGTTCTTTTTAATGATATGTAGTGTGACTTTTCAAGAGAAACCATATTCAGCATGCAACATTTCAACATTTTATTTGACTATGGGCTCCTTTATTCATGGAGATACACAGATTATTTTTGGAGTATTCTGCAAAACATTTTAGGAAATATGATGAAAATTAATGTTTAAAGTAGGAATTTAGTATAATCAAATATGCCTGAAAGGTAGAGGATGAACTAAAAGAAACCAAGACTGGAATCAGTCAGGTAATATGCTAGTAGGAGTGGAAATAGATATGAAGAAAAAAGAAAGATAAAAATAATGCTGAGGAAATGGACAAAATAAGACTTACTGACTTGTTAGTTGTAGTGAAATATAGGGCAATTCTAACTCCAGGCTTGCACCACTAGGCGAATGGTGCTATTGAAATCCCTAGCCAGGACTAGTGATACAGAAAAAGGTACAAATTTGAGGCAGAAGAAGACTAAGTACATTTCAAATCTGATTTGCCTAGGGTACATATGGGGTAAAGGCTTAAGAGCATAACTGGACAAACATATCTCAAAAATAAGAGAGAGGTCCACAATAAAGCCATAGATTTGGAAGTCATCATCATGAAGTGAGTAAGTTATAGATTTAAAAGTTACTACGATGGGTGAATAAGATGGCATAGGAAGATAAAGAGGAGAAAACCACTGAAATAGAAAGCAACAGTACAGCAGCAGAAGTAAAGCCAACAAAGTATAGTTCAGACATAATGACCAAGGAAAGAAGAGAAGTATCAGGAGGTTTGAGGCAGGTTAACATTCACACACACACACACACACACACACACACACACACACACACACACACAAAGCCAGATTAACTGTAATAACCATAATTTTAAAATATCAGATAGCTGCATAAACAATGGCATTTAGATGAACACAAATTTTCGGAGGACAGAGTCTCTCCAACGTGACCCCTAATCTGCGGCCATGTCTCCTTTCCCATGGGAATTATTTGTCAATTCCAGGATCAGGGTGCGGTTCTAGCTCAGCACAGATGTACGGCCTCTGCTGGAAGACAGTGGAAACAGTGAAGCTTGCTGTGCAGCACTCTGGAAATTTGGAAGTCTAGATTCTAAAAAAAATGTTGGCTGTGGCAAAAAATATGAAATGTAGGGAAGAGGTCAAGAAAAACTAAAATTAAAAATTATCAATTACAATGAACCGTTAGGAATTTTCCAATAACGTTTGGCAGACAGTTTTACCAAAGGGAAGGGGCAGAAGATTGACTGACTGAGTTCACAGTAACTAACATTTATTGAACACTTACTGTATACAAAAGACTATCCTAAGCTAGCCTGCACATCATCACACTCGCATATGTCGTTCTCTCTCTCTTTCTCTTCTCCCCTGCCACCCTGCCACCCTGACACACACACACACACACACACACACACACACAGCCATTTAATCCTCACTATAATCACATAAGGTTGGTATTATTTTTATCCTCATTTTAAAGAAAAGACAAGTAACTGGACCAAAGTCATAACAGTTAACAAGCAGCAGGGCCAGGAAAGGACCTGAGTCAAACTGCCTCCACCTTCTATTCTTGCATCAACTTTACTACAATTTCTCTAAAGGTAAAGAAGCAAATGCAGAGAGAGCATTTCTTTTAAACAGGCTTCAAATTTCCTTGAAAAGTCTAAAATGTGAAACTTTAAAGATTAATGTCATTTTTGAATAGTACTTCAATTAAACATTACACGGACTAGGTAGCAGTGTCACCAGCATTACACCCTTCCCCCTTTCCTACCGTACTCCTACAGCCACCCCAAAACCGATGATGATGGGACCCAGTAGATGAGGTGGCTGGTTTGTCTCCCATCCACCCATTCCCATCACAGACCTTCTCCTGTGTTACTTCTCTCCTCCTCTGCTTGTCCTTTATGACTGTTGATGTCACTGGAATAAGCTGAAGCTAAGAAGGAGACCAGGGTCTTTGTGGGAAGAGAAATACTTCACAATGAAGGATGGCTAATCTACGAACACAGAAAAGTGTGTGCATGTGTGTGCGTGCACGCATATGATTTACATTTCATGTAAGTGTATCTTATATGAAAACAACTGTCATGTCACTTTCCAAATATTGGAACAAAGGCTTATTAGCAAGAAATAGAGGCAAGAATCAGAGACGTTAAATAAAGTGTAACTTGGAGTGGCAGTCGTAGAGGCCCCTTTCCTGGGGCTGAGAAAACTTGTACTTGACTCCCACTCTCCTGTTTACAAATCCTTGAGCAAATCCCATAACCTTTTGCAACTAAATCCCAAGTCTTTAACATGGATATAATGCAGCTTTCGTTATAAAGTTTTATGAGGATTAAATAGTAACAGTCGTAAAAGTGCTATATAACCCAAAAGGTAAGCTCATCAACATTGTTAATGTACGAGATTTGTGTTAAGTGTCTCCCAGGAAAATAAGTTTTATTTGCTCGAATAGTATAGTTCAGGAAAAGAGAAGATATAATAAGAAAAAGTGAGAAAACTGTTTTTAAGGGGAAAAAAATACATTTTTTATGAATAGACCACATATCTGTGTAATTAATCATTGTTGGTTATTTCACTTCCTTTGTAGCCAACATTAATTATTTTAATTTCTTAACTATATCTTAGTTTTACTTTCTCCAACTGTTTTACTTCCTTTGCTTCATATAGGTGATAAGCTTATATATGTTTACTCTATCCTCTCAGAAAAAGTTTCTTATTCGTTCATTTAAATTAAGCTTTTATTCTGGACAATAAATTTAAGCCTGGATTTAAAAGGGGAGCAAAAAAATCAGTTCTTTATTAGAGAAAAAAAAATGTTTCTCTTTTTAGTGACCTCATTTTCTCTGCTAAGTATTGTCTTTGCCTCATTAACAAGAGCTGGAGGAAATGTCTAAGATCAGATTCCTTTACTACACAGGATCTAATCAGCTTCATCACTTCAACAGAGCCCTCACCTTGTAAGGCTCTTCTGTCCAGTCAGGGGAAACAAATCTCAATAGCTTAATTACACAAAGCTCGCTTAAGCAAATGCTCAGGTCAGATCTAACGCCTGGTGTCAGGTAGTCAACCAGGGCTTCCCAGAAGAAGAGAGCAACGGAAGCCATACCAGATGTCAACTTTCACCCATCTAAGAGGTCAGCCTGGGAACAGAATGGACGGGCTCTGCTTTGCATGATGTTTTCACTCCACTCCATTACCTAAAATACTGAAGGTAATGATTCCACTCAAATTTTTGCTACCTTAGCAACATTCTTGGATTATTAACTAAATAAGTGAAGTACGGTGGAATTAAAATAGAGGGGGGGGAAGGCAAACCCTAAAGAACAAGGACTTCATCCTTTGGCAAACTGAATTAATGCAGAGAATGTACCTCACTCATATAAGGGAAAGCTGAACTCAAAGTCAGGAAGCCTATGATCTAATTGCTATCACGTGTAACCCAAGCAATCGATGTAACTGTGTCTTCCTAGCCTCATCTGCACAATACTGGCCTTGCCTACATCACAAAGTTGTTGTGAAGACAATGATATATCCACAGTGATTAAATGATACACGAAATACATGTAATATAAGATATTATGGATATGAGAAAAATCTGAAGAAGAAAAAAAACTTTGTCCTTAATTTTTTTTTCAATATTATCAGTGTTAAGAGTATATGCCCCAAAGTCAGAGACACATTTAGTTTACTTTTTTTTAAGGGTAACTTTAACTTACGGAAAAATGTATGTTAAGTTGTACCTGAAGTTACTTTTACAACTTTGTATATAAAGTTACTTTGCTTACTTATGTAAAATCGAAGCCTCGGTTTCTTTTCATTTTTTTTTTTTTTAAGATTTTATTTATTTGTCAGAGAGAGAGAGAGAGCACAGGCAGGGGGAGCAGCAGGCAGGGGGAGAAACAGGCTCCCCGCTGAGGAGGGAGCCCGTTGCAGGGTGGATCCCAGGACCCCAGGATCATGACCTGAGCCTAGGGCAGACGCTTAACCGACTAGCCACCCAAAAAAGAAACTGTCAGTATACACGGCACGGCTTAAGGAAAGACTAAATGAGATGTGCACATGAACCATTCAGGACAGCCCCTGGCACACAGGAAGTGTACTACATTCGGGAGCACCACGACGGAAGAAAGCATCCATAAAGAACATACGTATTAAAGTGAAATTTCTTCTCTTTCCCTTTTCTTTCTCATCAAAAACTTCACCCTATTCCCCAGTTTGCGGGGCGGGGGAGTAGAGGCACCTGGCTGGCTCAGTCAGTAGAGCATTCGACTCTTGATTTCGGGGTTGTGAGTTCCAGCCCCACGTTGGGTGTTGCGATTACTTGAAAATAAAATATTTTTTTGAAAGTGGATATATTGTATATTATGAATAGATGTCAGCATCATTAAGTATAATTGACTTCTCTCTCTCTTATGTGAACTTCAAACACTGCAGTTTCTCAAGGATATGTACTAGGCCACCTTCTCTCTTTTTGCCATAATTTCTACCATGATAGCATTGAGAATGATGAGCCTGTAAAAGGACGAGGGAACTAAAAGAAGAAGAAAAAAGTGTGTAGAGATAATAAACGGAAATGAAGGTATACGGCATCACAAAAGCCAATTAAAAAACATCTGAAGTGGAAGAGGTGTCACCACCAATCCTGGTACAACACTAAGTAAAATGCAGATTAAAAATACCGTCTTAGACATCTTATAACTGGAAGTCTGTACTCTTTGACCAATATTTCCCTATCTCTCCAACCCCTCAAACCCTGGTAACCACCATTCTAGTCTCTGTTTCTATGAATTTGGCTTTTTTAGATCCCACAGTGTAAACGATATCATACCAAAGAGTACACCCTTCCCATTATTAAATGGGTAAGTTCTGGAGATCTAAATTTACACCATGGTGATTATAGTTAGCAATGTTGTATTATATACTTGAAAGGTCCCAGGAGAGTAGGTCTCAAATGTTCTCAACTCAAAAACAAAACGGTATTACATGACATGATAGAGGTGTTAGCTAAGGCTATGGTGGTAATCACTTTGTAATATATATCAAATCAACATACTGTTTGCCTTAAACTTACACCATGTTATATGTCAATCACATCTCAATAAAGCTGGGAAAAACACCCTTATATGCGCCATTGAGTTTAGGAATGACCAAAGGAAGAGCCACCTGTGTGAAGCAATAGAAATGGAAACCATATTGGACAATGATGAAGACAGCAGAGGAGTGGAGATGACTATAAAAACTCCCACAGGAAGTGTGTCTGAATGGGTAGAGAGAAATTTAACTAAAAATGGAAGAAAAGGGGCACCTGGCTGGCTCAGTTGGTAAAGCATGTGACTCTTGATCTCAGGGTTGTAGTTCAAGACCCCCACTGGGTATAGAGCTTACTTTAAAAAATTAAAATTTTAAAAATTTAAAGAAATTAAAAATGGAAGAAAATACGGGATTAAGCGAAGTGTTTTAATTTGTTTTATTATTATTACTTTTTAAGATGGGAAACAAATGTTTAAAGATTGATGAGAATGATTTAATTTGACATGGAATTTTTGAGTGTATGTGAGAAAGAAATGATAACTGTTAGTGTGAGATAGGAAAGGACAGGATCCAAATCACAGATCATACAAAGGGGCTCCAGTTTTTTATAATGCAAGGGAAGATGAGGATGAATGAAGATACGAGGAAATTTGTACTATTGCTAAAGGGAGTTTCTATTACATGGCCTCAATCTTCTCAGCTATAAGAGATGAGCTGGTAAAAAGAAGACTGGTTGGAGACTGGAGATTATTGAGTGGAGTGGACTGGAGAGGAGGATTAGAAAGGGAATTGAACAGAAAACCGTAGTAGGATTTCCAGGAGTGGTATGGGCCCATTTGCAGCTAGTGACCATGAATTTCTATTGATCCCAATCTAACATGAAGTGTGTGATTTTTTTAACAGAATTTGCTTGTTTTAAGCTTATAAAAAAGTAGCTTGAAAAAAAAGCAAACAAGGAGTTTATGGAAATGGCAAATGTGACCAAAACGATTATGATGAAATCAAATTTTGATACGATAAGCAAGTTGATGAATTGGCAAAAGACAGATGGTCTGATGATCTGGAGCTCCCCATGAGGTTGATGGATGAACTCAGTAAAATGAATGAAGGGGGAAGAGATGAGTTTATGTGATGGTCAGAAAGTGAGATGCTTACATGCAAAGTTAGAACACTTGTGAGATATTACAAGATCCATTTAACCAAAGCAGCAGGTTAAAACAAGGTAGCTGATTTTGGAGATGAAGAGGTGAAGAAACTGTCAATGGACTTTCCATAAAGACAGCAAAGTCATCAGGATGAAGGTGGGCCAAGGCAGTGGAGAAAGCAACTCTCAATGACACCAGTACTAAAGTTTATGACGAATAGAAGAAAATAACTTAGAGGCTCTTGGAAGGCAATAATGAAGATGATGGCATGTTTGAAAGAAAAGAAATTCAAAGGGGTGGGAGTGTTCCCTATCCCTTGACTTAATTCTAAATTACATGGGGATTAATATCTGCTCTGTAAGAGACTGTTTGGGAAGAAGTGTCCTCAGGCTAGAGCTACAAACAGAGCACAATTATAATTACATAATTCATGGTACAAATAAATTTTTGAGATTCATCTCCCCTACTAAAATATAAACTCATTGAAGACAGTGACTTTGCTTGTTCTACACAGCATCAGTGAACCAACCGTAAGAATCATATTGAGGCTGGAAAGAGTTCCAATGTGTTAAAAAACAACTAAGTAATAGAAGTGGATTCTAGTTAATAGTTTTGCCTCATGGGGAAATACGGAATAAGGTATTTAAGTTCACTTTTACTTAACTCATAAAATTTTGTTGGCATAATAAAATGACTCTCCCTTGAGAAAGTTCCAAATAATTTTCCCAAGCTAATTTGTAAATCATGAAAACATAATTACTTCTTTTGAATAGTTAAATAATGCTGTAAGGGATAAATTTCTGGTTATAGGCCCCAGAAGATCTCATATTGAGTAAGTCAAATGTCTATGCGGAAACTTCAAAATCTAGAGTCTAGTTTCTTTTCAAATGTAGAAATATTCTATTTCTCTTCATACTTAAAGATTAATATACACATAACTGGCAGGTGATAGCAAAAGCTTAATGCACATCATAATGGTGTGTGGATAGATAATAGAAAGATAGATAGGACTGTGTGTGTGTGAGAGAGAGAGAGAGAGAGAGAAAGGGAGAGAGAGAAAGAGAATATCTAAACCCACAGAGCAACTTCCACTGAGTGGCAGACCTTGTAACTGCAAAAAGACTGTGTATATTCAGGTAACAGAGTGTAGATTTCAGAATCTCTGAAACCTTTATCACTTGCTGTCACCCACTGCAGCTCCTCTCACAGGTACTGTCAATCTGGAATTCTGCTCTCTAAACTAAATGCTCGCTCAGAATGTTAAAGAAAAGGAGCTTCTCCACATCAGGCCGATGTATGGCAGGCTGGTTTGCCTATTGATTCATGTAATAGTTTATTTCTAAGAGTCTAATATGCAAAAATGCCTTCAGTAAAGGCCTTGGGGCTCTCCAAAACTAATAAATTCTTTTTTTTTTTTTTTTTGCAACTAATGAATTCTTAACAGTCTTTCCCTATTGGTTGCTTACTTGTTTATTTAGTTCCTTAAAGAAGAGAAATACCTTCCATGGCAACAGGTACATAGAACATGGAAGCAAGGGAAATACTGCTATATCCTTTGGCTTTAAAGCTGCTTGAAAGAGTAATTGGGGGATTCTCATTACATGTTAACTAAATGTGGGAGACAAGTCCTAATTGATTCTTCCTCTAAAACTCTTTCATATATCAGATTCTGGATACCCTTAGAGCCTCCATGACTCATAAGTGCATAAGAATTCAAAATCAGCTCTTTTCCTTAAAGTGTCCTGACATTAAATATGGCCAGCTTCTTAGAAGAACTAGTCCTGCTAAGACTTCACATTAGGACTTAACAGTTCCAGAGTAATAACAGTTCCAGAGAGTCTAAAACCTGTACTCAGTTACCTGCATACATACAGGCTTTTTGTATAGTTACAGAGTCTGCACTCAACAGAAGCTACTATTTGGGTTCAGATATTCTTCTTCTTGCGTGCACACACACGCAAACACACACACACACACACACACACACACACACACACACACCACTCCTATCTACCTATCCAAACACCATTACAATAATATAATAAAGACTTGAGTTGATTTTGGAATGCAAATTCTATGTATACTGTAGCCAAGTATTCTTGAATAAAATGTCAGTATTACAAAAATATCCTGAGGTTTAGCATCACCATTGTCTAAGTGATGAGAAGGCCTGCTACGTTATCTAACATGGATGAAAATACTGGGTATAAAAAAACCACACTTGCTTGAAAAGCAACTATACCATCCATCCAGCTGCAACCCTTTGCAGAGTGATACTCTATCTGCCTGATCAACAATAGACACCAGTCCAGGCACTGTTCAGGGAACAGTAAAAATGCAGGACGAGAGATCAAAAGGAGAAAATAAAACCTAAGAGATTTCACGCCAAAGTAGTCCACATAAAAGAAAACCCCAAAGAAGGCAATTTTCAGAAGGCTCCACACTGAGATGAATATGCAAACCTAGTACGCTCCCATACTTCAAATTAGCCCAGGGAGTTGGCTATCCCTAATGTAATCACCAAAGTATCTAGAAGATCTAAATAAAGAACTAACAATAATCATTTTTAGAACTTACGCTAGAATATTTAAGTTGATAATAAGTCTATTAGTTATTTAAATTAATTTTCATTCCTAAAATCTTACGCTTGCAAAAGAATTGTCAGTGGTCTTTTTAATTTGAACAGATATTGATGTAGGGTAGTATGTATCAAAAACACATAACTTCATACGTGGCTAAGAGAGACCCAGACAAACATTTCATCTCGCTCTCCAAAAACAAACTCAAAACTTGAACCTAAAATAAATAATAATCACAATATAAAAATAAGAGGAGTTTTTGTGCTCTCTGCACAGAAACATGCTCTCTGCATTTTTCCTATATAATTAAGATGCCTTTGGGAGAAACAGTTATATGCAGCTTTCCGGAGATGTACATCTCCTTTATCATAATAGAGATGTATGTACATGGACAAGGGCACACCAGAGCCTCAATTTTATGTTACAGACCTCAACTCAAATCCCTGTGAGGACCTCATGGGGCCATCTAGAAGGTTCTCCATAAATGTTAACCCCTTCCTCCCTTTCCTTCTCCAGGGACTGACTATCGTGCCATAGTACCCCAGACAGAGAGAAATAAAGAGGCGAGAGGACAGTCCCAGGTGGCACTGATGCTGGAGACCATGAGAAGAACCTCTTAGCTCTTCCCTACTGCAACAAACTCGGCACACATACACTACCTTCCTAATTGTTACCGCAAAACATTGTGAACAACCCTACACCCATCTCACTAATCCACCCTTACATGACTCCTCCTTCATTTCAGTTCAAGGCTCAGTAGGGTAAGAAGGCTGAGACTACAGACTACAGAGCCCACTTCCCCTGTTCTCTCTAGAGGCATCCCCAATTCCAAGGCAGACAGAGCCCAGTACTATATTCTAAATGCCTGTAATATGTTCAAAAATAAATTGAAACAGGGCCCACTGTTCATGGCACAGCCTAATTTATGTTAGAATATAAGTTTAGCAAAAGAGAGAAAATCAAAAAGGCAATTAGAAGAGGAAAATGAACAAAAGTTAAGTGAAATAATCCAAGATCTAAAAATGCTATGAAACACATTTTTCATCCTGTGGGTCTGTCCTTAGATACATAAGCAAGCAACTTACACCATAAAAGATTTGGTATAAAACTGAAAGTAGAGAAGCAAAGGGTTGCAGAAAATTCATCAGCAAAATGTCATTTCTGTATCTTTACTATCATAGCTCCACCATCTGGGTTATATTTTATAGTTAGTTGTCTGAGCCAAAAATAAAAGATGACTGGTTAAGGTTGCTATTTCTATCAACATGACACTGAATTACAGTACTATTTTTCCTCACTTCTAGAGATGTGCCATTTGTCTTCCTACAATCCACAGGCAGAACCTTTTAAATTTTAGCACCAACAGTCCAATCTTACACATAGCAAAAGTAGATCACTTCGCTTGCACAGCTATATCTGAAAAAATGCTCTCAAGCGAAATAGTAAGCCTGTTCCTCGCCAAACTTGCGACTCCCGAGAGCTTCAATTGATAATTGCAGAGCTCAATTTTTAAAAAATTAAAATGAGTAGTGAAACGTATACACGCTGTCATACTAAATATCTATTACATAGGAAATCTGTTGGTAGCACATACTATGTTACGGAGAAAAGCAATCTTTAAAGTGAACCAGGTGATTAAATGCCACTCAACTGATAGTATAACCAGATCAGTCTACCTCAGGCAAAGTTCAACTGGAGACTAAACTTGAGTTCTCACATTACAAATGCAAACATATTAATAAGTAATTGTTGGGGTAAGACCACAGGCAAAAAAAAAAAAAAAAAAAAAGAACTCTCTGCTTTCATCGTATGGGTCTAAGAATTAAGTTAATTTCAAAAGTACTATAAACTTTCCCTCCTAGAATAGGGTTAGGGTGGGGAGAGATTATGACACCAAGTTAATTAGAGTAACCAGTCTGTGTACACCTACTTGAATTTAGGGATTAAAAAAACAAAACAAAACAAAGAAAAAACCTCCATGATTTATTTTTTTTCTTATTTTATTTTACAAATAAATGGGCAAGTGCAGTGACATCTTTGAGTGTAAGCACTGAATAGCAAATATAACTATTAGTATATAATTTAAGACAGTGCTTTTTGCCAGTAAAAGGCCTAGTGAGCACTCAAATATGTTTACTAGGGGAGGTACCGAACAATACATTTCACAGACAGCTTCTACAGTAGATAGCAATGGGGAACTTTAGAAGATATTCTAACACTGTAATAGTGCCAGGCATCCTAGCAGTGCTTAAAAAAAAAAAAGAAAAGAAAAAGTGCATACACACAAAAACGAAGTCACATATTTACCTCGACTTTAAAAAGAAATCTTATTTGAGATAATTAACTAAAAGTATATATTTCATTTAATTCTTGACAGAATATCAACTTAATTGTTTAGTGATATATATTAACAAAATAATCATATGTTATAAATCAGCAAAGGAAGTGGTCTTTCTATAAGAATCTTGCTAAAATCTTTAAGACAAAAAATTGTTATGTAGGATACTCAGAAATCGAAGTTATCTAGTATTGAAGCCTCAAATTTCAGTCAAAAAAGAAGGAAAATGACATCCCTTTCTATATCATAAAGTCAACATCATTTCTGAAGAATACCTATAACCCCTCTGGGGTATCTGGCAATCCGTAAGAATGGTTTATCTGAGGCAGAGAATTTTAGAAATTACAATACTGATGAAAAGAAATCCTGGGAACTCTTTGTACAATTACAAAAGCCTGAAACTCTATTTAAAAAAAAAAAAAAAGGACATGACTGATTCACAAACCATTTTTGTTATCCATACAAGACAAAAGGAATGGAATAAAAATGGACTTTAAAAATAGATGGGGAGAAATAAACTCTAACATCCTTGAGTACAGGAGATGGAAAAGGAGGGAAAGCCTTAATTTCATTGGTAGGATTTAGTTATAAGTGAGGGAAAGTGAGAAGCTGCCATGACCAAATGCCTTCTTTAAATAAAGACCCTAAAGAACAGAAACCAACTTCAAGTGACTTAGGTGACCTGAAAGAGTCACTCGGACAAATCTTGAAGTAGTTTATGAAAACCAAAGGCCTTTCTAGAGACCTCAGGTGGTACTTAGCCTACTTAAACTTTGCATTGCTTCTACGTATTGGCATTAAAGTATCAACAAATTAGAGAGACCAGGCCATGGTTCTCAACGTGTGGTCCTGGCAATAGCAGCATCAGCAACATCAAGGCACTTGTTGGGAATGCAAATACCTGGGCCCCACACACAGAGCTTCTATAGATGGGAGCCAGTGATCCACAGCCCTTTAGGTGATTCTGATGCAGCCTAACGTCTAAGAAACACTCATTTAAGTTGATCTACCTTAGTTTAGAGATAAAGAAAATGGGCCAGAAGTCTTTGTCCTAGTCCTATAGTTAGTAATGGAAGAGTTGGTTCTAAGAACCAGTCTTCCTGCTTCAGTATCCTTTCATTTGCAAGGAAAATCACTTCATGGTGGAATTCACAGGTTCTCTTTTTCAGATGCCCAGCTAAAATTAAAAAACAAAAAACAAAAAACAAAACACCAAAACCTAAGGCTGTATAAAATACTAATTTTTAAAACTTTAAATAACTGGCCACTCATTTACTCATTAAAAAAATATATGCAGCGCCTAATATTTGATAGACGATAAAAAGAAATACCTAATTTTTAATCTCTGTCCTGAACAAAATCACAGTGTGGCAGAAGAGATGAGTGTGTTAGGGAATACGTATAGCACAGCTCCAGGTGATAAAACAGAGTTAGAGAGATAGGAGCGGATTCAGAGGAGGGAGACTTGCTCCTCCTGGGGGGAAAGCAAGACTTCAGAGAAAGTGACGTCTGAGTGATGGTGTGGTCAAAGGATTCATCCTCATTCCCCAAGCACTTAGTGAGAACACACTAAATACCCTACTCACAGGGGATATGAAGACTGACACAAGACACAGCCACAGCTGCTCGGAGGGAAAGATCTATAATGTATACAGAGCACTAGCATACAACAAGGGACAGGGGCTAGGAATCATTTTCTATCTGGGGAAGCAAACAGTGACTCAGAAAGGAAATGATGCTAGAGCAGAGTTTGAAAACATAGGGCTAACAGAAATAAAAGGGTATCACAGAGCAAATGAGGTGCATTTGCAAAAAGCAGGATGGTAGAAAACTTCTTGACCTATTGGCACAGCAATTTATAGAACTTTCAGGGTTAGTTAGAACAGTGAGAAGGCCTGGGAAGTAGGAGGCTGAGAGCTTATCTTGCAGAGACTTTTATGCTAGAAGCAAGAGTCTGTCCTTTATCCTGAAGGTACTATAATGCCTTTGAAGGGTTTTATCAATGAGAAAATGTGACAGATATGTACCCAAATAAAGGACATTGTGGAAGCAAGTAGACTGAAGGACAGGAATCTTTTAGAAGGACCTCAACATCTAACATTACACCTTAACATGCTTAGGTATTAGCCAGCACTCGAGAAATATTTATTGCACACTGTTTATGTACAATGACATGAGATTTTACCCCTATATTCACGTACGTATTTATGGAGTGAACAAATATGTATTATTGTATCTCCAGGAAAACATGTGTTTGTGTGCATGTGTGCATATAGTTTATTCTACTCTTAAATCCAAAATTTCACTAACAAAGGAATAATGCTTAACGTAAATAATCTTAGAGACTTAACTTTTTTTTTTAGTTTTTATTTAAATTCTAGTTAGTTAACATATACCGTAATATTGGTTTTAGGAGTAGAATTTAGTGATTTATCACGTATATTAACACCCAATGTTAGAGACTTTACTTCAATGTGAGACTGAAATAATGTCATAAACATTGTTAAGATTTATATAATTGTAAGTGAAGTTGGTGTTATAAAATAAAACTCTGGATTCCTTTCACCCTATGTTAAACTCTGCTTTCATAGGATACTGGTGAAACTCATCTTTCATTTTCTCTATACTACATGTCACCAAAATCAACAACGATTTACTGAACTAACCTAATTCAAAGTTCCAACTCTCAAAAATCAGAGAGGTCTCTGATATGTAAACAGACCTAAACTTTACTGGTGATAAGCTTGTAACAAATCTTGGCAGAAAGAATATGAGCCAGAATACAGTTTGTTCAAAAATCAATTAGGACCACTGAAAATTCTTTAAATATGATTTTGAGGAGAGACACATTGAGGAATGTTGGAGGGAATAAAATCTTTTCCTTTTTACTTAAACTATAGTTTTAGTTATTTTTAAAATAATACTAGTTTAGCTATGTCTATCCTCTTTATACTCTTTATTCATCCTCATTCCCCCAGTACTTAGTGAGCACACAATAAATACCCTAGCTACTAGGGATATGAAGACTGAAATAAGTCAGAGCCGAACTGCTAGGAGGGAAAGATCTATAACGTACATAGGGCACTACATAGTTTTCTTCTGTAAAGGAAAAAAAAGAGGCCATGAGAAATCCCTTAAAATTTCTATAAAGGGATCACTACATAATGTTATCAAGCAAGGTAATAATTAAAACTTCCATTTGATTATGTTAAAAAGATCAAAATATTTTACATACTCAGTGATACCAAGAGTTAATTGTGCATGGCTTACTTGGCTAATAGATTAACTAAGTCTTGAGCTTATATTTTCCTTTACCTCTCCCCAAAGCGCCCCTGCTAATACTAGAGAAACCCAAGGCCATTAGAAAAAGGAAGTAAATGAAACAAATATTGAATGAAAAGATCAGTTTCATTGTCTACTGACCCTTTCAGCATCACATATGTATTTGTTCATTACGTAACTATTTATTGACTACCTAACGTACAAGAGATAAACAGCATTCTAATAGGGAGGAAAGACAAGAACCAAATACAGTATGGTAACAAAGTTTTATGGAGGCAAGGAGCTAAAGAACAAAACAGTAGGGACACAGTAATCAGGGAAATCTCTCTGAAGGTAAAATATGAGCTGAGACCTGAATGTGAAAAAGAAAGGAATATCATTCCAAGCAGAGGAAATAACAAGCACAAAGGCTTTGAGACAGGAACAACCTTGGAACATTCCAGAAGCATAGGGCAAAGTAAAGGACTCATAGAGCAGTGGCCAAATTCATTTGGAGTTAGCCAGGAGTTGAACCCATAGTAGAGATTTGAATTATTCTAAATGTGTTGAGAAGCCATGGGAGAATTTTGGGTAGAATCCTTAATATCTGACGTGTGTTTCAAAAGATCAGTCTGCTATAAGGAGAACAGCCTACCAGGGACAAAAAGATAATCTGGGAGAACTGCTGGGAGGAGATGTCTGAGGTGAGAGAGAAGGGAAGCCTGGACTTTAGGAGTGCTTCCCTAACATTTTCACATTATGGGGAAAAAAAGATAATTATCTGTAAGGTATCTTAGAATAAATGGACAAGGCTGTTCATAGCTATAATCTCCAGGTAGGCTAAGTAATGCCAGTAACACACTGGAGAGATAAATAAACAGATATGTATATTATTTATAAAATACGTATATAAAGCATATATACATATATATAGCAAATATGCAATATGAATGTAATTTCATAGAAAAAGGTCTTAAAGAATATGACCCAACTAAAGGTATTTACCTTGAGGGAGAGATTGGATAGAAGGAGGTGGAATAATATGAAGGAGGAATTTCACTTTTTTACTCCATTAACTTACGTATTTTAATTTTTGCAAGTGTTTATCAATGTATTAGTTGTGTAATGGAGAAAACCTTTTTTAGGCCTCTATATTATATTACTATTACTCTTAATTATACTTTTGATGACATGGCTTTCTCAAAAGTATATTTGAAATTCCATTTTTTAAAAAAAACTGAATTTTATCCTAAGTGTCATGGGACAAGCTTAGATCAGAGGAGGGACATAATCTGAACTATTATCTAAAGCAGCTTATTGTGATGACTATGGAGAGAAGAGGTGTGTGGGACAGCAAGAGTCAGAAGCAAAGACAATATTAAGGAGACCGTGGCAGGTGTTCAAGGAAAAGATGATGGTTTTCACTATGGGGATGACTTAGGAAATGGAGAAAATGACCTTATCTTTGTCTAATACCTAGCACAGCAAGTAGCATGCAGCATGGTCTACACACACAGGTCTTCAGGTAAAAAAGAAGGAAGAGAGAGCAAAAGGGAAGCCAGCCAATCACAGAGCTGTAGCGTACTGCTTTTCTAATTTGAGGTGGAGAGGTGAAACATTTTTCTTGGAGATACTTGTAGAAAGCCCATTTCTGAGAGCAGTTCACCAATCCCCTAGGTAGAGACTTATATAACCACTATTATAACAAATTAATGTTGGAAGCAAGTAAAGTGAAAATGTTAAAACAAACTTCTTTCTCAGTTCAATTCCAGTATTAAAATATGCTGTCACTAAAATTTCAAATATGTTAGAAGATATTACAAAAATATGAGGTCATAATGAGTTACTCTAAAGGCACCTAAGAAATAATGCTTTAAAAGTTTAACATCTAATGGTGCAGTTCCTCCCTAAAATCTGAAGCAAAATTAACCTAAATTACAAAACTGATCTGCATTCTCTCAGCTTCTCTCTCTCTCTTTGTAAGTTACAGGCTAAGATCTTTAATCAGTTTTTTAACCTGAGCCTGGTTAGCAGTAACTCCTATTTTATATCACTTGATCTGTCACTCTGTCCAGCTCTGAATTTCATCTTCTATTTTACCTGCACAAATATAAATCCCATCTTGTCATCACTTTTTCTATATATCAAACCTAATGCTTAAAATAAAAATCTCAAAAAAAAACCCTTCAGGTTTTATTTCAACATATTAGATGATTCATTGTTTGATTTCTTCAGATTATATGATTAAAGATATAAAAGCCCACATCAATATCCATATGGATTTTTCAATACATAGTTATATGGATTTGAAATTTTCTAGAGAGGAAAAAAAATGTTACAAATAACAAATGACAGCTAATTTTCCAAGCTAGCCCTTAAGATGTTTTAGTCCATAATATAGCTGAAACACTATACTTGTACTTGAATTAACAAAATGCTTACAATACAATACAATCTATCCATATGTCTACAGTTATTGAAGGGCAAGTACTATATGGGGTGCTTCAGAGTCCCCATCAAAACTGTCCAACAGAACTGTGTGCCATGATGCAAGTTTTCTCTCTCCATCCTATATGGTGACCCAGCGCAGGTGGGCTCTGAGCACCTGACATGTGGCTAATGTGTCTGAGAAAACAAATTTCTAATTTTATTTAATTTTAATTAAATTTAGATGATCACATCTCAATAGAGGCTACCTCAATTGGACAGTGGAGGTCCGAAATATGGAAAAAAGCACTTAGGAGGTCTATTACTGATAGTGAAATCAAAAGTAAAAAGAAGCAACTGGAAGGCACCTGGGTGGCTCTTGATTTTGGCTCAGGTCCTGATCTCAGGGTCTTGAGATGGAGCCCCGCCTCTGGCTCTGCACCGAACATGGCACCTATTTAGATTCTCTTTCTCTCCCTCCCTCTCTCTCTGCCCTCCCCCGCCTAAAAAAAAGAAAAGAAAAAAATTAAAAAAGAAAAAAGCAACTGGAGTGTTGCTGTAAATTTTCATGTAAGAGTAATACAAATTTCCTAGGAATCATGAAAGTAGGTTCTACCCCTAAGGAAAGCTTTGAGTTGGGCCCTCATATGGTGGAGGAATTATTTAATGGCCCCAACAAGCAAGAGGCTCATGACTAAATCTAGAATCCAATGCCAGTAGTTACTCAGCCTGAGAAAAGTCTCTCCATGTGTGCAAATGACAACTGATAAAGGGCCTTTTGGATAGGGCGATGCTGTGTGGTTTGCTATTACAGTCAAATATTACTTTACAAGTTAACTTTATACGTTACTTTACAAATACTACTTTACAACTTTACACGTTTACAATATTACTTTAGAATTACATCCCAACTATATGGATGGTTGACAAACTATGCAGAACGACGAAAGTTATACTACAACACAAAATTGTTGATACACCGATTTTATCTCCAGTTTCCAACATATTTTTTCCCTAGATTCAAACAATATGAGACAAACTCAAGATTAAATTATTGAAAGCAAGTAACCTGATACAGTGAAAACATATTATAAACAATATTTTCTTGACTGGGGATTTTTATCTTAAGAGAATCAGATTAAGAATCTTAGTTTTAGGGGCACCTGGGTGGCTCAGTCGGTTAAGCAGCTGCCTTCGGCTCAGGTCATGATCCCAGGATCCTGGGATCAAGTTCCGTATCAGGCTCCTATTGGACAAATAAATAAATAAAATCTTCAAAAAAAAAAAAAAAAAAGAATCTCATTTTTAAATTAAAATGTCAATATTGATCAATATCAGTAGCTTAAAAACCTAAATATTTGGCTTTTGTTTTTTAAAAACTGCAGGAATGAATACTTTTTAATTCTTTTGAATGTTAAATTCTCCATGTGTAAAGAGAATACTAGCTTTCCCAGGGAAATAAATTAATGTTTATTTACTTAAGTTATCTTTATAAAAGATAAACCTATACTCTCCCCAATCACAAGGCTATGGAGGGGTACAGGGCAGAGAAGGAGAGAGGGAGACTGACACTTCACCCACACTCATCTAAACGCTCAGTTGTTTTTGGAAAATCTACTTAAGATCACAGCCTTACATTTTACTTTAATTAGTTTACATGTCAATATGAAACACTGACATGAAAAGTCTATTTTGTGAAATAACTAAAAAATATATAATCCTATGGCTCTTTTTGTATTTTTTATAATACAAGGTTAACCGGTACTCTTTTTTTTCTCCAAGAATTTGTAGCTGCAGTCCAAAATGTGGCAAAAATTGGCAAAAAAAAAAAAAAAAAGTTCTAAGTACTTTACATTCTAGAGAATTCATGAATACCTGGAACCTATCTTCCTTCAGTATTTGCTGAACAGTGGCAGACGTGGTCCTCTTATAGCCCACCACCTCCAACACCCAACTGATCAGAGCAGAATGCTGAGGACAAGGGAGAGAAGTACATTATTGACAGTCATGGGCATTCCTACCCCTGGGAGAGACGGAAAGCAGGTGCCTACCCCACGGGAACCGTCCCAGGGCAGAAGAAGGTTCTAAAAGAATCAAGACTGGGAGTACCTGTGAGAAAGGGACGCCGGCAAATGGCTCTCAGACAAATCCTTCATGAGAGAGTCCTTGGGGAACCTGGCAAAAATCCCCAAAGAACAAAGAGGCTGTCCCCTTCCCATTGTGGAGACTGTTAATGCCAAGACATTTGCTGGGATGGCCTATAGCAACAGGACCAGAAGGAGCAAAATGTTGTGAGCCCAGTGGCCTGCCAGTCAGTGTTCAGCAAGTGACTGGGAGATGACAGGTCCTGGCTGGCGGCACTTGTTGATTTCAGTGATAGACATCCTCCCACCACGGCCAATTTCAAGCTACCGATGCGAAGCTACTGAATGCACAGTGAAGAGATGGGCAGGAGCAGGCTATTACATAGTATTTCCACCATAAAAAGACAACGGACACAAACAACATCAAGAGTATAGATAATTAATGAAAGAAAATAGGGAGTATTAAGTTTTGAGTATGTATTACTTTGTTTTTAATATAATTCATTTGATTATTCACTTCTATGATGTAATTAGTAGTGTCCATGTTAACAGTAAGATCACAAAATTCCTGAAAATTTAACAATTCGTTCTTACAAGCCAGTATAAGCCAGCTATGGCACACCGCTAATGCCTAGAAGGTGAACGGAAGTTTCCCTGAGGACATGGAGGAGGACCTTGTAGAGATAGTACCGAGGCTCTAAGCTCTTCCCAGGGAACAGCTAAGTGAGGGACCACCCCTGTTGGAAAGGTCGGAATAGTGGGTCACTGCCAGAAGGCCAGCAGGGACATAGCAGCCTCTTGCCAGGGAGGACTCTGAGATTAGAGGGGGCTGGTGAGGAGCAGAACAGCACACCAAGCCAACCATCCCTACAGCAGCGAGGAGGAAAGACCACACCCAGCAGCAGGGCTAAAAAGCTATAAAAGAAGAAAAGTCAGAGTAAAAGCAGGGGTTCCTCCCTGTATCTGACACAGGTCCAGTGAAGAAAGAAGACTTCTACCTCGTTTATGTCTGCTTCTAAACCTCGTCCTTGCAAGGAGACAGAAGAAACCACCGACTACATACTGACTCCTTGCCTTCAAAAGACAAGCTGCAAACGTAGGTGACGACGGGCCGATGAGAGACAAAACAAGAGCATGTCCACTTAAACTGGACTGAAGTGCATTTTAATCACTGAAAATGAACAAAAGCTATGAAACTTGTCTAATGTGTCATTAAGAATCAGGGAAGAGAGAACTGACAGAGTATAACTGGAAAAAAACAAAACAAAACAGTGGTAGGAAAATAGGTTAACTCTTCCCTGAGTTGAAACCTCTGAACAAACTGGTTGCACACAAGCTTAAGGTATTACTATTCAGAATACTGTGCTAGGTATCCACCGCTAACAAGAACACTAAAATAAGCAACTCTTCCTTTAAAGAAAAACAGCTGGTATTTCAAATATTGATCTCATGCAAATGGTGATATATGCAATCCAGCTATTTCTATGTGGGCATCATTTCTCCCTTATAGACTGACACCAAATGCAAAGCGGTGGGAGGTACTCTAAAAATGCAAGTCATCATTATCAGGAAGAGTAGCAGAAGAGTATCTTAATGTGCATTCTTTTATTTGATCTGCACAAAAGAGCTGCGAGGTAGATAGGACAGTTATTAATAGCCACTCACATCTTATAGATATTAAAAATGGAGCTGAGAGAAATTAAATGACATGCTGACTTAAAAGCCAAAACTTGACGACACTCAAAGACCTACACAGCTAGGTATCAGCTAAGGAGCAGCGGCTTTAGAAGTCAGGCCCAGGTTCTGATCCTGGTTATGCCACTTACAGTTATGGGACACTGGGTCAAACACTCTCTCCAGGCCATGGTTCTTTCTATGAAATTAAATCACTGGACCACAGTAACCATAAGGTCTCTTCTAGAATCATGATACTATTTCATCAACAGGAAAGGCAAGATGTCCGGAAGGCCAGGGCAGATTACACAATTAAGCACAGGACGATGCCAAAGGAAAAAAATTCTGGCACGGCTTACAGGGTGCCAGAAATAAAAGAAACTAGTGCTAAACCAGCTCTCCAGTCAAGCTTTGATGTGCTTCCTGGAAACAATGGTTCTAAGCACTTCTAAGTTTGCCGAACCAACCGGACTTCCGTGAGGAAATAAGTGAAAACACAAAATGGAAGTAGCATATGAAGGAACACAGAAGAGAGGAATTTCTGAGGGAAAAAACTGCTAAGCAATTCATGTGAAAATGATCTCACTCTGCTCTAGAAATTGCCAATAAGTATTATAATGAAACATTTTATTATTTATTATGATATTCACTAGTATGTTACTGATTTTACAAAAGTCTATCTAATTAAATATTCATTTTGATATTTAGGTGTTCAGGAACAAGCAGAAACAAAATATCCACATATTAATGCACACCCAGGAAATAACAAATCAGTATCAGTGATGAGTCACAGTACAAAGTAAATGGAAAAAAGGAAGAAAGTCTCCAATTTATCTGCATGCCATAAATGCATCTTTGAACAGGCAAAAATGTAATGCACTTCTTTAACCAATTTACCAAGAACAGAAATTGCTAGGTGAATCAATAAAATATGAATTATTTTATGTTCTCTCCTGTATTTCTCACTCATTTATTATTTCACCAAAACCTATTAACTGCTCTATTATTTAAAACTCATATATTCTATGGGGGAGGTGGAAGGGAGGAAACTCTTCTTATTTATATTTGTTCTTCACATCTATAATAAAATCAGAATAAAAACATGTGGGCACATACATATGTAACATATAAATCAAAAATAGCCACAGTTAGCTAATTCAGTAAATATGAGATCTTATCATCTAAAGTGATGAAAATATTCTAACCAAAAGAGGAATCTTTAACATTGACCTTGAAAATGGAGCCCTGCTTTTCTACTAAGTTTACAATCCAGCCTTGATCCTCCTGGGCTGCAATCCTGGGTCATCACTTACTGTGTGATTCTGCAAATACCACATATGCCTCCCACACACCCCCTTCATTCTGTGAAACACAGGGTTGATTTGAAAGGGTTGTATGATAACACACGAACTGTTCTAACATGGGGTTGGCATTTAGTACATTCACCTCCTATTAAAGCCCAGCTAAGGAAGATCCTGGCTTCACTGAGGCTTCCTACACCCTGCAGCTCTCAGCAAAGGCCTTCAGTCTGTTGACAAAAAAAGAGTCACACTGCCCCAGCTCAGGAATCTCTTGAGTTACTCATGCTATCCTCAGGAATACAAAAATGACTGGATGTCCTGATTCCTGTTTGTTATACAAAACTATTAACCACCACCCCGAACCCACCCACCATCCAATGCACATACTCCAACCAAACTTATGGACAGAATGGCAAACCTCAGAGAGAAAAAACAAACAACTGCTATTCACTAAACACTTACCTGCCAGACAGTGCCATAGGCACTTTTGAACAAATTTTCAGCCTACACACGATAAATAATTTGTACAGGGAAAGAGATAGCAAGGGATTCAGCTGGAATTTTATTACCACTGGATTTGATCCTAAAGCCCATAGTCCCTAAAATTGTGCAATTCTTCCTCCAGTATTTAACTACTACCAATAATGCACAAAACAGCTTCCCAAGAAAAGTTTATACTAAGTAATTAAACCAAACAGCACACAAAACTCCACAGTTAACAACAACAACATATTCAACTACCGTCTGCGACCTTGGGACTGTGGCTATGCACAATCCTTGAAACACAGAGTACAATATTCATTTCTAGTTTAAATATTCTAAGAATCGTACAAATCTATACACACAGGAACATATTTCAAACCTGTCAGCAGCAACAGAATGTAAGTTGAAATTGGAGATTTCCAAAAAAAGATTTGGGAGTCTTATTGGGGAAGGCATGAACAAAGGAGCTTAAGGAACATCTATTTTCTCTATTGTATCAACTCCTTGGGCTAATGGACCATTCTGATTTCCTCGTGATTATAAGGAAATGTACAGTTCAGCTGAAATATATACTGAACCATCACAAAACTTCCAACATCATATCTTAGCACATGAGAAAAATTCTATTATTCCTCTTTCAGCCTAATAGAATAGGGGGGAAATGGGACAGTATTGGCAGAGAAGACTGGAATGGAAGCACTCGGTTATTACGAAATAATCATTATGTCAAAGGAATAGATACATTTGTCTGTACCTTTCCTGTGCTTACGCCCTAGAGGTGTGTGATTATCTTATAATCATTGCTGTTTCCCAGAGAAACACATTTTGCTTCATGATACATTTTTTAAAAGTGAAAAACGTATTACCAGAGGTGCTTGTTAAATTGATGATGATGACTTAAATTAACCTACATTTGTCACTAAATTTCGAGGGTCATCCATTATTGAGCACGAAAAGTCGTATTTTCTACATGAGGGGGAAACATAAAATGCAAAGAGAGTGAGAGAACAATTAATTAAAGTTTATGTAAAAGAAGACAGAGAACTATTAAAAATACCTATGATTTCAGCCTTTTTTGGGGAACAGGGTCTATATTCAGAAAGACAAAGCATCAATGGCAGTCAAAAAAGGAAACTGGTTTACTTATATTTGCTGACCACATTACCAACAGAAAATCATTATTCTGCAATAATCACTGTGCCCCAGTGAACAGTAAAATTATTTTTAACATTTCATTTGTTTTACAATCTCTAAAACACAATGGCTCTAGTTAAATTACGGTACAATAACCTGATCATTTAATTTTAAATCAGTACTTTATCCATCATACTAAGTCCTCTTTTGATACAAATGTTATCTAAAGTAACATATTTTCAATATATTGAACCCATCCTTACTATTTCATTCTTTGCTGGCTACATATTCTCTTAAGACAAAACAAGATTATTAAAGTATTCAGCAATGAGTCTATTAACAAAAGCAAAAGATTTAACATATTGCCTTGAGAGAGACTTTTCAAGTTTCTTTCCTTATCTTGGTAGGCAAGAGAGAACTATATTTT
The DNA here is from genome assembly GCF_023065955.2 of Ursus arctos. Classification (NCBI taxonomy): domain Eukaryota; kingdom Metazoa; phylum Chordata; class Mammalia; order Carnivora; family Ursidae; genus Ursus; species Ursus arctos. The sequence goes on along the minus strand of NW_026622797.1, from coordinate 34,180,765 downwards.
TAACACTCCTGAAGGGGATAATTATAAGTCTTATCATTTACTTTCCGCTGATAAAAGGTAAATACGAATTCTTAATGAAGATGACTGCGACTGTTCCATTGTGTGATCTTCTTCAGTCATTTCCTATACTAGTACCCTCCTCAAAAGAAACAGCCCAGGTGAAATCATAAGCAGAAAGCTATCACTCTGATGTCACACACAGAAAGAGGGATCACATCAATCAGTAATATCCTTGTCAAGTGAGAATCAGGAGAACGATGTGGTAATAAGTGGCTCAAACATCACATGCTAAGGGCCAATTAGTTCAAAAAGTCCCAGAGGGCAGGGATTTATTTTCTTCAATAAAATAGACAGTTTAATGAAATGTCCTCTAAAATTCAGCTCTAAAATTCCAGAGTTTATCAATCTTTTAAGAAAAAGAAACTGGAATCAAATTGTCCTGCAAAAATGTAACTGCCTCATTCATTAAATTTATTAATTTCTCCATTAGGGTAAGAATTAAATTGCCTGGTAGTAAGCCTGCAACTAACTATAAGTAAATGCTATGAATCTGTCATGGAAAACACATGAAGAAAAGCTAAATTTCCACAATTATATGTATAAAAAGTATGATGTGATATTTTCAGTAATAAAATTAACAAAGTTCCGAATAGGTAAATATGTGTGAAACGAACATCATTACATAGCATAAATCAAGAACACAGAAATAATTAAAATGAGATAAGAATGCAAGGGGCAATTCTTAATTTTAGAACCTAATTCTGTGCCCATCAGTGTGCAAGCCAATATGGAGAACAGAGGTTAAAGTAAAATACAGAGATCCTGTCCTCAGTAGCAGAAAACTTATTTTCAATAGCATCGATCAGGGATGCCTGGATAGCTCAGCAGGTTAAGCGGCTGCCTTCGGCTCAGGTCATGGTCCTGGGATGGGACCCGAATTGCACTCCCGGTTCAGCAAGGGCCCTCCCTCTGCAAGCTCCCCTTGCTTGTGCTCACTCTCTCTCTCTTTGATAAAGAAATAAATAAAATCTTAAAAAAAAAATCATCTATCTATAATGTGTCAGCGAGTGCACCGGGGCATTGGGTTACAAACTAAAGTAAGGACGAGCCCAACAGTCGAAAAGTCAGAGACCAGGTAAAAGGAGGGTAGTTACAAAATGACATTAGATGGGCTATGACTGATGTAGCTACATAAATCTGCTGAAATGCAGAGTAAACACTAAATGTCACGTGAAGCTGGAGAGCCCCAAGAGAAGGTTACATTTTAACTCACAGGAAAGCAGTAAGCGGTATGATTAGAGGCCTCAAACATAGGGAAAACATTTTGATTCCCTGCAGTATTTGCAGGATACCCAAACTCTAGATAATGATGGCAGGGAGGCCAGTTTATCAAGAGAACGGCACATAGAAATCTGGGTAAATGGTGGGAATGGCGAACTTTACCCATATATGAACCACACTGCAAAGACAATGTAATTCATTAACTGGCTTTGATACAGAAAAATGAGGAGAGGTTTTGGCCTGTGATGAAACTGGAGTCAGTTCCAACTACAAAGTTTCCAGGCAGAGGGATTCTGAGAACAATGTGTCACTGACAGAAATACAGAAACTGACATACAGTCGGAGTATAAAGAGTAAATATAAACAATTCATGTCTAAATTCCTGATAGCTGGAAACATAAAATAGCCAGCTTTACTTATGCAAAATCTTCCTTTATTTACAGCATTCCTTTGACTACCTGCTAAGCTCTAAAGAGAAGAACTGACAGATGTTAAATTTGAAATAGTTGTTTTCAAGTTTCTTAAAATCTTTGGCATAGTATGCAGAAGGTAAAATAGTCTCGAAAAGCAACTCCTCCTGTACAATGAATGTGGGGCACTTTTTCTATGTAATAAGGCAAAATCAATTTAGCATGCTCTGTGGCTGCAAGAAAGTCTTTAAACCAATTAAATTAACTTTCCCTTCTGCTGATTGTACTCGTTAGTCGATTATCCTTAACCCATAGCAGACAGTCCTTACTTTTGGGCCAAGATGGTTTCCTGGAAACATTTTATAGATAACTGTAAAGGGGATTATGTTTCCCCAAAGAGATGACACAATCTGAGTCGATTTTTTGACATCAATAAATATGATGTCAATCATGTATTATTAAAACAAAAGAATAATGCAGATTACATTCATACACAAATGTAATCATTATTTTAAATAAGAAAATTATGTTCCAGGTCATCTCCTGGAATTTCAGTACTGAAGAAACCGTAGAAAATTTCTAAATTGAAACACTGTATTTTTTCAGACAGGAAAAGAGACACACATACCTTAAATGGGATTACAAAAGCTTTCAGCACAGACATTTTGTGACACTTCACCTCCCAACTTTACAAAGTCACATACAATGACCAGAAGTAATTAGCACTGACTCTAAGAGGAGATCCAATGGCAATGCCTCCATATTCAATTTGAGCATTTTCCACATACAGGACAGATGCTGGGAATCTCAGAAATATCACTTATACAGACTTCGTTTTTGTTGCATCTATGCTATATAAAACAAAGAAGACAGGACTGAGTAGCCAAAGTCTTTTTTGTTTTTGTTTTTTTTCTTTTTTAAATCTGAAGGAGCTATGATTCTAACTTCGATTGTCAACTTTTGGCAAGTAAGACTTGCTTTATTCAGGTCTTTAACACCAAGAGCAGCCTTGAAGGAATAAACCGGGACAGACAAAAGGCTGCCTGAGCACTGTGGTCTATGGATGGAAGGAGGGAATAGAAGCTGCAACCCTTTGCCTTGATAATAGTAGGAGAAACATAAACCCTAAAAAAAAAAAATTAAAAAATAAAAAAGTCTTCTGTAGTTAATCCAGGAGAACTGAGACGGCTGGCAGAAGACCAGGTGCTGAAGAAACCACAGCAGTTGCCAAGTTAAAAGCAAAGGAAACATGGTACCCCTGCCCCAGAGTCAGAGCAGTGATTACTAGTTAAGTGCTTTAAACTTTGACAGGGACAGAGAGGGAACTGACCAGGTGTCCACACTGTAGACATGGTCCTCCCTGGTTCTTAAACAAATCAAGATGAAAGCACCACAGGGAGGTTGAAAGCAGATGATTTTATTCACCCCCACCCTGTTATCAGCTTTATAAGAACTGTAGCTGGAAAATGGCTGATAAAACCAATGTAGTAATCTCTCCTGCTAGGCTTTGATCTGGTTTTCTGGCAGAAGCAGCTATTATCTACTCAAAAAAAGAAAGGTCTGATCAGGTGCAAATCTCTATTGGCACCCTGGCTGAAGCTCAGAAGCCCCCCTCCTTGATCAAAGTTTAAAGTATTCACAAAACACTAGCTCACTGGTATTCTCAACTTTGAAGAAATCATTACTCAGATTTTGCAAACTGTGATTATAACATCTCTGGTTCTCTTCCAAGACATTGATGCATAATCTCTGGCCAATGTTCTGTGTCCTTAGCCAATCTGACTAGATTATTCACTTTATTTGGAAGAGTTTGAACAAATATGCTTAAAATTAATACCAAACTAAAAGGCTTAATGTGGAACTTATCAGAAAAATAAGTATTATTATATTAATAGCACTCATTATGTCAGTAATTCTATTTCCTAAAATAAGAACCCGATATCAACTATACTATTTGGCATGGGTTGATTATAATGGATTTATTCACATATGAATTAGCTATTAAAACATAAGTTAAAAACAACAGACAATGGATTTTTTTAGTACTAAGTTAAAGACAATATCAAGTGCTTACAGAAAGCAGTAGTTTTTAATCTTTGTGAAGTCCTAGAATCCACTTTATGAAAACCAAAGATCCTTCACCCTGATGGAGTATGTAAAATTGAGTTTAAAAGCCCTTGAAGTTTAAAATTAGACAGCCTAATGAGCCACAGATCCCAGATTATGAACCTAAATCTCCAAAATTCCTGCATATTTATAGTCTAACCTGCAGTGTCTTCTGCTGTAATCACTTTAAGATTGAACTGTAGACCAAAGCACATCTGAGGGTCATGGGCCAACAATCCTTCTATTTTGGATACAGGGATGCCTGGGGTCATTGGGCTTGAATATACTTATGGAATTTCCAATTAAAAAGCTTTCTAGTAGAGGACACATGAATACTGGTCAATACAGAAGTAGCAATTTATTACTGTAATGGCTCAAAAACCTCATAACAGTATGAAGTTTACAAGCACTCTTCTCATTATAAAAATCAAACAATTGTTCAGGAAATTAAAAAAAAAAACATTATTACAAAGCTATACCCCCTCTTTCCCAAATACATACATAGATAGATAGGCCAGGGTTCCTTTTTTATTATTATTCGTGAACATAGTTTATTAAATTCATTATGGTAAGAGTGAAAACAAACTACTTGACTGGCATCACTAAAAGATCAAGAAGCCATTATGCAAGATGCAAATTTCCCCTCTTCAAAATGTTTAAATTCTACCTTTACAATATAATTGTGATTTTAAAAGTCAGCAAACAGAATAAGAAGTCTAAATAATGACCCGCTATTTTAAATAAATTACAACACCAAAATATTACTTATTTGGTTATCGTTTTTAATTTCTTGAAAGAACTGCATTCCGAGGACTTCGGACATAGGGTTCACTCCTCCTGCCTAGACGCTCTTGTCTCTGAGAAACTAAATCACATTTTCCAGCTCTTAAAGAAATTCGTATTCTGTAAAAATCAGAAAACTATAATTTTAATCAAGTGTTGGGCCTATAAAGATAACTTAGTAATTACTAAAAACATGACTTAAAAATACTTTTGAGAGCATTTTAAAATTTACTATCCATGTTACAATAAACTGTTTCCTATGATTTACAATTCTCCTAAATAAATTTAAAATTCTATCACAGTCCCATGGGCAGATAAATCTGCAGAGGCAATTACTGACATTCACACCCAGATAAAAAAGCCCAGGTTGCTCCACTGGTCACCACAGAAACAGACCTGAAAGCATTTTTATTCTGGGTCCACACAAATGATTCAGAAATACCTCCTAAAGTTACAAGTAGGCTGTCTCACTATTAAATCTGTAGGCCAGCTCATGGAAGAGTATAAGGTAAAATAGCCTGATTGAGCTAAAGTGAATGTCTGTCTGTAACATTTTCGATTATCATGGAAAAAGTCAAAAGGCAAATTTCTGGTTTGAGCTAACCCACAAAAGCAATACGAATGAACATGGCCTTTTCATTGTTCGTGAGGTCTGATAACTAAAATCATTCAATAGAATCAAATTTGAAAGCATCTTGCAATACTATCAATTCAATTACACTATAAACCAAGTTATGCTCCTGTTTCCAAAGTGAAAAGTAAGTAAATTGTGTGACTGCAATAGACCAGATGCCAGTATGAACACCTGCCATGCATACGACCTGGTGCTTCGATTGCACTGCACAACACACACCACTATTCCATTGTATTCACCACAACACACTTATGATGTAGGTATTATCCCTACTTTAAAGATGAGACAGTAAGCTTGACTAACTTGACCAAGGTTACAGTAAATGAACTCAAATGATTCCAAAGCCCATGCTCCTGTTTTGCGTGCAATGCTGCAAGTATTGTTTCTATATGCATTTGTTTACATTTTTCAGTGTGAAGCTGAGTGTTCAGAGCCTTGAGATGGTTTATTTATTTGTTTGTTTACAAAAGTTTTTTTTGTTCATTTATTCACAACCAATAAACGAATTCCATAATGTTACCTGGAAAGAATAAAGAAAGAGTTCAAGGATCTATGGCTCCCTCTGGGTCTATTTGTCTGCAAAGAGAAAAGAGCTAATAAATTGATAAGTGAGGGCAGTAGCTATTTAATTTTAAGAAAGGTCACAATAATGAAGGACTGAAAGAAGAAAAACACTGCACCAGGAGTTGAAGTCACTGATGGTAATCATTGGGAATAAAGATTAGAGTACTCCGTTCTATTTGAAGTTTTGCTGGGGGTAAGCATGGTCCCAATGAGTAGACTTTACATGGGGATTTCATACTTATTTGAGTGTTCTGGAATTAGAATTGACTATGGCATAATACAAACAGAACTGGACTGGTTATCCAGAGATAGGACTTTAAATCTCACTATCAATAACTAATTGTATAAAATCATGTAAGTAGCAAATTCAGGACCTAGCTATTTTCACCCATAGAATGAGACGGGTGGCCAAACTGCTTTCCATGGCTCCTTTCAGTACTAGCATTTCATGAGGTTAAAAAAGACAACTCATTACAGATGATGAATTATAAGAAAGTCTTAAGATTAAGGATCTTATTTTTCTTTGTCACATTCCTTTTTCCTTTCTTTTTTTGGCAAATTAAAATGCAACCAATTATATATATATATATACACACACATATATATATACACCATATATATAACCCAATTATATATATAACCCAATTTTATATATATATATATATATATATATATATATATATGAATACTACTCTGTAGAATTCAATCAGCATGATGGTATATATAAACCTTTTTAAAATTTTAAATACGCATATTAGATAATAAGTAATTAAATATTGAATGGTAAATGTTAAAATCATTTGTTAATATAAAAGAGTATGTCTTAATTAGAAATGTCAATGTACTACATTATTGAATAAACAAGAGCATTAAGATTTGCTTGAGGCAACATATGTAAAGTGTTATGATATCTGTAGGTAGTTTAAACACAAATTTCTGTATTTATGTCTACTAATAGTATTTACCAGGACATCTTATTTAAGACAGCAAAAATACTGTGTTTAACCACAGAAGTTCAAGAGAAGTTCAAAAAAGAAAACAAATTTATTTCTTTCCTAATTATTCTTTTCTGCTTACAGATGTTTTGTATTCGTTTCTTTAGATCCCACCCCCTTTCTAGAAAAGACTAAAGGCAATGGAAAGAATACATTAACCACAAGTAAATTCCATGAGTGTAAAATCAGAGGGAGAGGAGGAGGGGGGAAAAATGAAGACATCCGTTAAAGCCAGGAATAAAGCTCAAATATGTTTACTATAAACATTTATATACTTCATATTAGAGAGTCATACTTGGCTCGAAGCTTTCTAGCAATAAATGCAGCATGCAGCTCCCGGTGTAATTTGATTCAGCAAAACAATTCCATTGGGAGGCAAATGGATGAGTTCCTTGTGCTAGTCTCCACAAATACAGTTTGATTTGGGGATACATTTTAGATAATATGGGAAAACTAGAGGAAGAAAAGATTGCATATCTTTCAAACAATCTTTCCCAAATTGTGTTTCTTTAAACTATGGACTCCAATGAGTTCAAGACTGCTCCCTTTCCAGAAGTGTCTGTGGCATAAAACTATTCAACAATGCCATTTAAGTGCAGACACACATTTTAATAAACTCTAAATTTTAAGAAATTATATATCCAGAGTTCATACACTCTTATGAGAATTACGGCATCTAGCCTTAAAAATACTTTACCGTGTCCAAAAGGGAATCCCTTCTCTGGTGAGTGCCACAGCACGGGAACAGAATTCCTCAGAAAAGTTTTTCTAAGTCTTCTCCAAATGAAAGACAATGCATGACCCACTGTCTGGAAAGTCTATTCTTTATAGCCTGGTACAACAGGGTGACTCTGAAGAGAAGTTCCACCAATGTGAAAACAGCTGTCTGATTCAGTTGATTATATATATATATATGTATATATGTATATATATATACATATATATATATATACATATATACATATATATATACACACACACATATAAAGTAATTCAATAAAACACACATAGAAAGTTTAACTTGGAATGAAGCTTAAGAAATGCTCCCTATGAAGTATAAACCCAGGAAAACTGGATTTTAAATAAGAGTCACCCATAGCACATTGAAAACAGAAAATAACCCATCAGTCCTAGAAGCAGTTGTTGTCGCTGGATGCTACTTTCAGAGTGAGATAACAAAACTACAAAATGGTCTATAAAAAAATGGTTTTATCTTTTGTCCTCTATTAGAGAACAGGCACGCAAGAGCTCTGTCAAAACACTGAGATTCAATTTAAAGAGAAGAGAGGTCAGAATACAATCATATTTTACCCTAATGAAATATGTGACCTGCTCTCTCAAAACAATATTCCTACCAACCGTGATTCTAGAAATAGTAATATAGAGACAGATTCCGAAATGAGATCAATAACTGGGGTGGGCAGTCTACGCTGAGCTTTGGCAGCCTAGCTCATAACAGACTCCTAACCAAAGAAGTAAAGGTTGGGGAAAGGACAGGCATTTTCTGTGTGGTTAGAATAACATTCTTGCATGATTTATGAAACGGCTTCAGCCACTCGCTTAGGCTTAATTTAACAGCTACCATGAATTAATTCCAGCTTCCTAATCCAAACAAATTATATCCTAAGTTATAGACAAAAACTTGCAGAAGTACTTGATCCCCTCTCTAGTACTGAAAGCTATTTGAATGAATGGCTGAATGATCCAAAGTGCTGTTTCCTAATACTGAAAATCATAAAAATGAGCATGGTATGTGAACATGAGGACAGATGCAGTCCCATTATTTTAAAAACTGAATCAACTGAGTTTAAAAAAAATCCTACAAACCAGTGTTTCCAAGTTCTCAGTGAAATTCCTTTAATATTATTAATATTTTAAATGAATATTTTCTGAGTATTTCCAAAGAAAAGCTAAAAGCACCAGAATAACAGATAAAGGAAATGATGCAGTTCTTAATTTGTCCATATTTCAATAAAGCATTTGGCAAAATCTCGGGCACTCACCTTACAGGCAAAATGCAGGGATGAGAGACAGATAATAACAGAGCAGTGTTACTTTCTGACTAATCTAACCTCTATACTGGAAAAAGAGTTGATTAATACATTGTTACCAACCAGGAAGAAGCCATCCTACAGGAGGCCACAGGGCCCGGTCTTTAGCCTTAGTCTATTTATTATTATTATCAGACACTTGAAAGAGAACGTAACTAGCTAATACTTACCAAGCATACACAGGACTAGAAAGCACAGCTAATGAATTGGCTGAGAAGATCAGGAAAAAAATTCTTAATAGGTTGTAATAACGAGACACATCCAACAAGATAAAAGGTATTGGGGACAACGTACAATCCTTAAACACAAACCTTCTTATTTCTCAAATCAGTGCTCTTGTTACACTCTAACACATTCATACCTAAAAAAAATAAAATAAAATAAAATAAAAAAGGGGGGGGAATCTACTCAGTAATAAGAATAATCCAGGAAGGGGACCTGTGCCAAGAGGCCGGGGGATGGGAGTAGAATCAGCCTGGTTTGTTCTGATCTTCAGTCCACAAAGTGCTGTGTTTATCTTTCCCACTCAGTCATTAATCACCCTGAGATATGGCCTAAGCACTTATTTAGACTAGAAGTAGTTCACACTGTGAGCCATTATAAGTTGAATATAATAGAATTCAGAGCTGGAAATCATACCAGTCCCTGGAGGAACAATTCTCCCAAATTTCTACTGAGGGGAGATTTTTAAAAGATGCCTGGAAAAATTGCTTGGTGCTTAAGTCTGTTTTTTGAATGTGTAACAACCTGATTCTAATTAACAACAACAAAAAATTAATATAAATCAGACCCTAGATTAAGAAAAATAAAAAATAATTGATTTGTGATGTTGGAGAAAATAGGAAAGCAATAGGCTCTCTAGCATTAGACACCTTTAATTAAAAACACAAAGTAAATGGACTCATTCCCCCGTGAATGGCTTTCCTTAGCAGACTACAGAATTGCTTCTCAGTTAAATCTGTTACAGCAACAGCCATTTCGATAGGGATCAATGCAGTTGAAAGCCAAGTAGATATATACTCCAGTGGTAAACCAGAAAGTTATTTGGGTTTTTTTGCTGCTGTTGTTTTCCTTTTTTTAATTGAAACCTTTGGAAGAAAGTACTCTCCCCAAGTTTCTTTCGAATCCTTTCAGATAGTTAGGCATAAAAAGGAATGCAAAAATGCATCCCCAAAGCAACAATTCAAATAGTATTCGTTGTAATTTTTTCAAGAGTAATTATGTATGATCCCTTCTACATGTTCCCTGACCAAATTTTAGTTGGTGGGTGGAGGAAAGAATGGATAAAAGCTAAAAAGTCTTTATTATAATCACTTCTCACATGCCATCCCGAGCCATATCCAAGGATCTCGCTGCCAGCATATTTGTAAACAACAGTTACTAGCAGCCTGAAAAGCCCATGACCAAGCAGTAAAGGCTGTATTAATTACTGACTTAGAAAAGACCCAGAGAGAGAGAGAGAAACAGAGACAGAGGCAAAGACAGATGGAGGGAGGGAGGGAAAAGGGAGAGAAAAGCATTTGATACTTTCCTCTATTAGTAGCAATAACTTTTTAAAGATCATGTCAAATATTAAGGATTTTAAAATATCAACCTCATCTCCTCTCCTCAGTCTCCTCTTGGCTTGTAGGGTTAAGGGTAGGGCTCTGTAGACCCATCCCTGGGCACCTGGCATCCAGGAAGCGTAGCTTCTCGGTGTCAGTGAAAACATCTTACAACACTGCTTCTTTATGACCTCAGTGGCCATGAAACGATCACTACCCTTCTCTTTGTGAATCTCACGTCAGGAAATTTCATCAAAGAAGAAAATAATATTATCTAATAAAACAGAAGTTTAAAAAGTAACTTGCGGTGGACAACACTTTTAGAAAGAAATTTAACAATATAGTTGATAAGCTATTCTCTCTGTGTTCAAATGCAGCCTTGGGGAATTAAGGTCTAAGGAAATAACATAGTATGTGATAAAACAAGAAATATACATGTAAAATTTTAAAGGAAAAAAAGACATGGAATCAACAGAATAAGTCAACTATAAAATTTTCTTAAGTATGTTTTCTAGTCTGAAAATTATGATCACACACAAAAATGTCAAAATGACGGGATAAAACTTTATCATACTCAAACATTTAATTTTTTAAATAGGATATGATAATATACTTACACTATGATTACAACTATATGAAAAACAAACTTAGAAAAATCCAGAAAATGCTAATGTATTAAATGTAGTTATGTTAGATGTTTGGAACTTAAAATAGTCTTAAAATCTATTTTCCATACTTTTTGTAGCAAATTACTTGAATAATTCTTTTCAAAAAAATGCTTTGAACTTAAAACTTTTAGGAAATTATCTAGGTAATAGTGATTTCCTATTTGATCCTTTAAGAGGATTAGAGGTGGAAAAATAAATCTATATTTGCAAACATTCAGTAACATTACATCACAAAGCAGCAATTATTTCTCTACATCAATACAGGAAGACTGTTTGACATCGTGCTGACCCCACTAAAATGATCCACTCTGTGGAACCCTGCTGAGCTGGTTAGGGCTTGGCCTCCACTGCTAAGGGGTGTAAACAGAGAACAGGGCATGCCCAGATAGGACTTCTCCAAACAAGAAAAAGGCAGGAGGCAAGGACTTGAGTTTTAGGGTCTAATGGCAAAGAAAACAATCTTTAGTCTATTGTCCAAAAATAATCAGTATCTTAAGCATACTTAATAAAGAATATAACCCCTTCCCCCTCCACCAAATATTCCCTCCAAACGCATACTGAAAAGGCGTTTAGAAGCCCAACAAGAAGGTCAATATTTATATATTGATGATAAATCTGTTTTCCCTTCATTTCATTTTTATCACCCCACTTGTATCATCCTTAACAACTTCTAGGATCTCCTTATGACTGGCATTTAAGTACTCCAGAATCAAGGGTTCTAGAATACTGGAATCCAATTTTCCATAAGTTCTTCCCAGGAAGGAGCACTTTACCTGGTGGTAAGAGAACCCCTCCCTCCCATCAACTCACATGCCTACAAATTAACACCCCTTATCTCTGCCCTTACCATCCCACTATACCTCCCTCTCTATGGTAGTCCTATCAGAAAACAGAAAGTACCCAGCAGTCTGATACTTATGCACAAACTTAATTTTCTTATAACTCCCAAGCTTCTCTGACACACGAAAGAATTCCTACCAGAATTAATTTGCTATCTTGTTTAGATGGAATGGGAATTGAAGAACAGTGCTTTCCTCCTTGTTCAATATTTGCAAGAAATGGAAGGGGGTGGGGTGGGGAGAGAAAGGCGACCTGCATAAATTGAGCAAAAAAGAGAAGAGAAACAATAGGAAAGACCTCCCTCTCCAGGCTTCCTTTCCCACTCTGTGGCTTGTTAGTTTCCCAGTGAATCCATATGACATAGTGGAGAAAACACTAAGGCACCTTAGGACCACATCTTGCTTCCAATTTAGAAATACAGTGGAGTTCCTCCCTTAAGGGGAAAAGTCTTCAGGGTGCTTTGTTTTGTTTTAAAGAAAGGGTAATCTAGATGAGCCGCATCAAAGTCTGTAAAAAGCACCTGCCTCTGTTTCGATAAATATTATCAGTATAGCAACATAAAAATACTTCAGTCAATTAAGCTATTATATGCATGTAGAGGAGTCACACACATGCCAGAGGGAGCTTGCCGTAAGTTTTAAACAATGCTTTCAAGTATCTGAGTTTGTCACTTGCTGAAATCCCAGTTCAGTGGCTCGCTGTCCACCCCTGGCCCACAAGAGGCAAACTAAGGAAACAACCTACCCAACAGGGGTTTAGTAGGCGGATCGGGAATAATGCTTTAAACACCAGAAGCTGGTAAAGCATGCTTCACAATTGCAATTTTATGCTACAGGCACGTTCGCATTCTTGCCAAGGGATTTGGTTTACATCAATCTCTACAAATTTATGTTCTCGGTGTATAAACATTTTAACATAATAATAATCCTCTATCATAATACAGGCCACATGGTCTAGCGAATTGTGTGCTGAATACTCTATCTACCCAGCCCTATCTACATCATAGGAATGCTGTAAAGATTAATTAGCAGATACCTCCAGAAAACACTATGAGTTTTTTTCCAAAAATACCTTACAAACATGGTGTATTCATTATAACAGAAAGAAAAAAGAAAAAAGAGGCAATAATACAGCTGAGTATAAAAAAGAAAAGGCAGTTGGGATCAAGATGAGGGAGAGAACTGTTGAACAAGATTAGAGGGGACACTAAGTATGAGAAATATGGGTGTATTCATCCTACAGATACAACAAAGGCTGGCACGCCCCACAAGGTATGACAATAGAGTGGCCCCCCACAAGGGGTTAAAACAGGCCTGACTTTCCCTCAGCAAAGTGTCCTGATTCCTCCCCAGAAGGCAAGGGGAGCCAGGACCCAGCTTGTCTTTGACCTGCATTCACCCCTAGACTCACTCCCTATCTGCCCTGGCGACCAGAGCCTGAGTGTGCAAACATCCTTCACAGATCATTTCCTGCAGGGGTGCCCCTATCAATTCAGCAAATGACAAGGGTGACAGGGAACCAAAAAAAGGAGAAGCTCTGCACTAGGGCCCAATCTAGTCAACAAACAGGAGTCAGAAATATATATTAACCTCGGAGTAAAAGTTGTGGGGAGAGCTAAAAATACAATTAGTACATTTTTGATTTATGAGAAGAGTTTCACAGTTATGCAAGCCACACATAACACAGTTCTTCCTTCTCATATCAGTAGTATGGCTTTGTTTTGGGGGGGGGGGGATAGATTTTTAAAAGCATGTAACTTTATGTGCAAGTCATTATTATTATAAATTCACAAATGTTGCCTGGTAGGTTAAATAATTTTTACTATTTTACTCCATAAATGAATCATTCCTAAATGATCATTTTCAGATACAGAAAAATTGACCAAAAGACAATATAAATAGAAGCAATTGGCATATTTACACTAAAATTAAAATCAATATATTTACTAGATAAACAGACTAAATAGTTAGAGCAATAATTAAACTGCCCTGGAGTCATCCAAGGATTCATGCATTCTGTTGTATAGTATAAGAAGTTCCTAACAACAGCTCTGGTATCCTCCCTTCACTTGTCTTTCCCACTGTATTTCAGTTTTTAGGCCATTAGCACATTATACCTAGACTACTACAACAGCCCACTAACAAGGCCACATGACTCCCTGTGGCCTAGATATGGCAAAAATTAAATTTCCCTAAAGCAAGGCTCTGAACATATTCATTATACAAGGAACCTTCGGAGCGGTCCTCTGTTTTTTTTTTTTTTTTTTAAACTGGATACAGCTCAAACTCGTTAGCCTGACATTCACATCTCTTCACAATCTGGCCCTATTCCACCTGCTATGTTCTCACCCTCTGTTCAAAAACTAATCCTACGTTCTCTTTTGTTTGGGCTTCTATAATTCACTGAAAAAGCCCACCTCTCTACTCCCAAAACATCTTTTTTAAATGCCACTTCCTGTCCCTATGAGTAAATCCTAACAATTCAAATGCCTCCTCATCTTTACTACCTTTTCACATTACGGTGATTAGATGTCCACCTCCATACTCGGCCTCCCTGCTCCTCTAGTCAGAGCACGTATCCCGCACTCATCACACAATATTTTCATGCACTGATCTGCCTGAAGGTACTCATCCATGTGTGTGCTCTGAAAGGACAGAAACTGCCTTCTACAATTCTGGGCCTCCTGTGGTCCCTGCTTCAAATGTTGACTCAATGCATGTCATCAAACGCAACAATGAAGTTTCTACTTTTCACCAAAACTTCTAAAGGTCATTCTTGATTTCATTGGAGTTTTAAGGACAAAAACAAAACAAAACAAAAAAAACAATGGCCTAGTTTTTAAAGATCTGCATGATATTTATAGGAAAGGCACATTTACAGAACATTTTATCAAGTACATGGCGTTTTAAAATTATTGTTCATAATACTTACAGAGTAGGTCAAAAGCATCACCTCCCCTTTAAAACTAAGGAAAGCAGACTGCAAATAATATCGCCATACATCTGATCATACTACTACAACTACATCACAGAACTTCAGGCCATTGTTACTGTGTTTGACTCATAAATATGTGGAATTTGTTATACACATTTTTTTAAATCTCAATTTATTTCTGGTATTAAAGAATTGTCACCAATTAAGAGAAGGGATGAAAAAGTTCATTAAATATCTTATTAAGAGGGGCACCTGGGTGGCTCAGTCAGTTAAGTGTCTGCCTTCAGCTCAGGTCATGATCCTGCAGTCCTGGGATCAAGTCCCGCATCAGGCTCCTTGCTCAGTGGGGGAGTCCGCTTGGCCCTCTGTCCCTCCCCCAACTTATGCACAAACACTCTCTCTCTTTCAAATAAATAAGTAAAATCTTAAAAAAAATAAAATAAAATAATATCTTATTAAGACCTAAATTATGGGGCCAGGCATTGTGCTATGCAGTGAAAATAAAGTTGAATAAGACACAAAGATAGTCTTATTCTTTCTAAGTTTACATATCGATACTCTATACACATAATAAATACTAAGAGGAAGACAATTCTCCCTATCAGAATCTTACAAGAACAGCTAAGAATTGATTTTTTGGCCTCCCTCTGCAAATATAGCAAACCATATCCAATGTCCTGAGGCCACAATGGTCACTGTCTGAGACTCTCAGCCAGTTCTAACGTCAAAATGTCATAGACCGAAAATAAGAACATGGACGCTATTTATTACAACACTAGTAATCAGCAGGCAGCAGGTAATAGTTTTCATAATCCTACTCAATCTCAATGACTCCCTTCCCTCTCTCTCCTCCCCCGCCAAAAAATCCCATTCCATGTGCTCTCTGAAAGATCAATGCCATTGTTAACATTCCTCTCTGTGTGGGACCAAGTCACCCACCTCTGAATGCTGCTGGTTGTCTCAGCCCACCCGAGGGTGAAAACCGGAGTCAGCCTCAATTACACACCCCCTCTCCCATAGCAGAGAGCCAGGATTATGCCTTTTTTTCTGGCTGCTTTTAAAATTTTCTCTTTATCTCTGGTATTCAGCCACTTTATGATGAAGCACCTTGATATTGTTTCATTTACATCTAATGTGCTTGGAATTCACTGTGTTCTTGAAACTGTAGGTTTACAGTACCCATAGAATTTGGAAAATATTTGGACATTATTTTTCCAAATATTTTTCTGTTCTCTTTTTCTTGTCTTGTGGGACCCCACTTACAGATTAGACTACTTGATATTGACCCACAGCTCACTGAGACTCTGTTCATCTTTTTCTTTCACACTTTTTCTCTTCTTGTTTCCTTTTTGATAGTTTCTCTTGTTATGACTGCATAACAATAGGAATATCCCTAGAAGTGCCATTTGGTCCATTTTTGTATATTCCATTTCCCTCCTTATCATGCTTATTTTTTCCTCTGTCTCTTGAGCATATGGCACATATGCACATAATAGCTATTCATCATCTTTGTTTACTAATTCCATCATCTCTGTCTTTCCTGGGTATGTTTCCATTAATTATAGTTTCCAACTACTACTAGTTACAGTTCATATTTTCCTGCTTCTTTGCATACAAGTTAATTTTTTTTAAGATTTTGCTTATTTATTTATCAGAGACAGAGTGAGCACAAGCAGGGGGACCAGCAGGTGGAGAGAGAAGCAGGCTCCACATTGAGCAGGGAGCCCGATGTGGGACTCGATCCCAGGACCCTGGGATCATGACCTGAATCAAAGGCAGACACAACCAACTGAGCCACCCATGCATCCCACAAGGTAATTTTTTTTTTTAAAGATTTTATTTATTTATGTGACAGACAGCCAGTGAGAGAGGGAACACAGCAGGGGAGAGGGAGAGGAAGAAGCAGGCTCCCAGCCGAGGAGCCCGATGTGGGACTCGATCCCGAAACGCCAGGATCACGCCCTGAGCCGAAGGCAGACGCTTAACGACTGCGCGACCCAGGCGCCCCCCCACAAGGTAATTTTTTAACTGGATGCTAAACATTGCAGATTTTACATTGTTTGTTGCTAGATTTTGTTGAATCCCTTTAAAATATATGGAACTTTTTTCAGTATATTCTTATGTGTGAATCAATATGATCCTCTGGTAGGCTGGTTTTAAGCTTTGTGATGGTGGGTCCAGAGCAGTCTTTAAACAAGGCCAATTTACTCCCTTTAATAAGGCAGTATCATTCTGAGGACTCTACCCAATGCTCTGTATAAAATGAAGGCTCTCCATCCTGGCTGTTGAGGATACAAATTAGTCCTGACTCTGGGGGAATTCTGAGAATTATTTGTCCTGCAGCTTTCCAGTCATTCCTCATCCTGCCTCTTAAAGTTCCACCTGTGTATTTGCTAATTTGAAAGGACTCCCTCTGCAAATTTCTGGAACTCTCTCTTTCTATGCATGTTTTTCCTCCACTTTCTGCCGTACAAATTCTCATCGCCTTAACCTCCCCAGCTTTAATCTCAGATCCACTACTCAAAAGTGCTAGATTCCGTTTGGTTCCCCTCCCTGTGCTAGGCATGGATGCTACCTCCAGGCTGTAAACTGGAACAATTTGGAGGATCACCTCATTTGTATTCTCTTCTAGCTTGCTAAATAGGGATGTCAGTCAAGACTCATTTCTTTGCCTTCCTTACGCCACATCCCACCCCAACTCACACATACATGCGCCTTTTAAGTCAGGCCCCTGACCTTTCTTATCATCAATATGTTGACCTTTGTCCCTTTTCCTTCTGAACCCCACCTTCAATGATCCACTCTTTCTCCCACCAAATCTATGCCCCAACACCACGATAACCTAGACCAGTGCTTCTCAAAGTGGGGCCCCTGAATCGTTTGTAGCAGAGCTACTTAAAATATATGGTATAAGTCAATATTTCCAGGTTCTACTGAAGATCTCGTGAGTTATGTCTGAGGGTTAGGGCCCCCTGGACTTGCATTTTAAGAAGCAAACCAAGTGATTCTTAGGCACTCTGATATTTACAAACCACTGGGGTAGGCCTTAAATTCTAGAGATTCTTGTTCCTATCAGAGTTCTAGGAGCTGTGTCTATTTTGTGGTACAGAAATGTACAATTACATTGTCTCACCGGGATATTTCGATCAACATTAACATCACACCGAATACAGCTCATTAATTCATTGTCTGTTTTAAGTGATACCCTTCTAGGAAATGAGCTACAAATCGAATTTATAAAATCTAAGCTCAGTCTAAGTTCAAAAGTATTGAAATAGAATGTCTGACTTGATAAATCACCCAAAAGTTCAAAGTACTTCAACAATGCATTTGATTCTCTATTGTTCAATCAGTGCAATGACATTAAACTTCTTTAAAAAATTATATATTTTTAAAGAGCAACTGATTCTGTAGAGCTATACATTTTTAACAACACCCTTGAAGGTTTTAATGAGACTTCTCTGAGATCTTTGCCCTCCCTTTAAAATATCAGTCTCTCACCACATAGATAAGTACAGAAAATTTGATGTATGCCACCTTAATATACTTTATAGAGATGAAATAATTTTTGGAAACTTATTGTAGGGTTCTATATCAAAATACATCTGAGTTTAAAAATGGCACAAATTGTTAGGTATTTTATAGTACTATATCTCAAGGACATTTTCAAGGATGTGTCAAACATTATTAATTTAACATTTTATTTTTCATACATAAACATCATGCTGCAAAATACTAACACAATGTTTAGTAACTTCAAGACAGTATTATTAAAAGACACTTAATTTGTGAAGCAGTAACACAATCAGATAGAGAACCATTCGGTTTTATGATTTTCACGTTGAAAAACAGCCTGCCACACTGACTAGAACAAAGAGATGGGGAATAACCAAAATATCCATATGAACGCTCGTCACATACTCTTCCTTGGACAGAAAGTAACAGATTTTTGATATCTACTTTATGGTTAAAATTTGCTTTATTTCAAATATCAATGTTTTAGATGGCGAATTTGCATTTTGGGATAAAGAAAAGTGTTCTGCGTTTCCATTAGAAATCAACACTTTCCACCACCACCCAGATCTTTCCACTACTGGGGGGGGGGGCGTGCAATCAAAAAATAATAATAACAAAAATAACAAACAGAGCTGCACTTACGTGCACACCAGAACAAAGCCAATTTAACCCCATTTTCTTCATGGTTATTTCTAGAGCAGTGGTTTCCGAAGTACGGCTACCGATCAAAGCATTCAGTGTGCCCTGGGACCCTGTGAGAAATGTGAATTCTTGGGTTCTTCCCTAGTCCTAATGAGTCAGAAAACTCTGGGGATGGGGCCCAGCAATCTAAGCTAACCAAACACTCTAGATATTCTAATTCCTGCTCAAGTTTGAGAATACTGGTATGGAGTTCAGTGGAACAGGAGCTTTAGGATATAGGACAGAGAATTTAGAGTATGCTTTAAAGGATGCTACATATAAGCAATTTAATTTTTAAGCTCTCAAGGTTTCTAACTTATTTAAGCCCCTCTGTATGCTTATTCGTATAAAAGCAACACATCTGAAACTCCTCATCACCAGAAAAAGCTCTGAAGATTGATTTTAGAAATGGAGAGCTTTTGCTTATTTTTAAGGAAGAAAGGGGAGTATAATAGGAAAGGAAATTCAGGAAATAAGAGCAGATACCATTTACTAAGTAAGTTCCTACCATATACCAGGCACTAGACAGTGCATTTAATACACTTCATCTCTTCTATTGTTAATCTTCACAACAGTCTCATTTCACAAATGAGGGAACTGAAAATAAAAGATAAATATAAGTAGGCAGAATAATGGCCCCCAGAAAATATCTGCCTACTAATCCCCAGAACCTGTGAAGATAGCAAAGGGAAATCAAGACTACATATGGAATTAAGGTTGTAAAAGGGGATTAAGGTTGCTATCACTTGGCTTTGAGATGGGGAGGGCACCCTGGATTACTCAGGTGGACCCAATATAATCATAAAGAGTCCTTAAAAATGGAAAAGGGAGATAAGAATCAGAGGCATGGAACTACAGAAGGGACCAGAGGGATGCAATGTGGGAAGAATTCAACCTGTGGTTGGCTAGTTTTAAAGATGGAAAAGACCATGAGCTAAGAATGCCTGTGAGTAGCCTCTTGAAGCTGGAAAAGGCATGAAAACATTCCTTCCTAGAGCCTCTGGAAAGGAGCACAACCCTGAAACGAACTTGATTTTAGCACAGCGAGATCATGCCAGACTTCTGACAAGACAGTAAGATCATGAACTTGGTAGTTTTAAGCCACTAAATTTGTTATGGAAGCAATAGAAAACTAACACAGTAAGCCATGTGTTCAAAGTCCCAACAATAGGAAGGGGCTGACCTATATATTTTGAACTCAGATTCTTTCCATCGGTTCCTGTTGCTTTCCCATCAATACCCATCAATACCCAGCTCTTAAGAGCTCTTACAGCATACTGCTATTTCTAATGCTGCCCTGGTTACAATTAACAATCTCTTCAGGAGTATCAGACTCTTTCCCAGTCGGGATCACCTATCAGCAGTCCTTCACCCGATCAGGCTTGCAGATGTTTTGTGATTGACCGACAGAGTGTTTTAGAAGTCCAAACTCTTAGTTCTCTGGTTCTGCCATTTACACTTTTCATACTGCTGGCCCAGTTCACAGATTTATGCCACCAGCCTGGCATGGTAGGTTATTTGTTTGTACTATTCTTGTTGCAGATAAAGGGTGAAGTTCTCTCATCGTGACTTTCAACTCCTTTTACTACTTGGGAAAAACCTATGGTTCTAGAAGTTCATGCCAATGTACTATAGCATGAAAGAGAAATGAAATACGCTACTGTTAGAAAGGAAAAGATCTAAATGGCATTCTTTGCAGAAGGTATCATTAGCCTATGATAGTACTTTCATCATTAGCCAACATAGTACTTTATTTTTTTAATTTTTTTTTTTTTTAGTATATATGCATGGGGGGTTTTTTTGCTTATTTTTTGAATATTATTGAATTATATTGAATATAGTTGAATTTTATTTTTTGAATCATTAGTTCAATGATTCATTATTTGCGAGGTGTTATACGCAACACGTGCCCTCCTTAATACCCATCACCAGGCTGCCCCCTTTCCCCCTCCCCTCTGAAACCCTCAGGTTGTTTCCGGGAGTCCATAGCCTCTCATGGTTCATCTCCCCTTACGATTTTCCCTTCTTCAGTTTTCCCTTCCTTCCCCTCATGTCCTCCCTGCTATGCCTTCTGTTCCACATATGAGTCAAACCATATGATAACTGTCATTCTCTGCTTGACTTATTTCACTTAGTGTAATCCCCTCCAGTTCCATCCATATCGATGCAAATGGTGGGTATTCATCCTTTCTGATGGCTGAGTAATATTCCATCGTATATATGAACCACATCTTCTTTATCCATTCATCTGTTGAAGGCCATCAAAACTAAGAGGCAAACCACAAAAGGGGTAACTCATGTACCAAAAGCACGGGGGAGATGCACAAAGAGAAAGGAGACTCAGTACCCTACCCACACACTGTAATCAGATGGACTCAGGCAGACAATAATGGAAAATCTGAGAAAGCCTATTCGATACACCAGTGACAGGGTTTTTGTGCTTATAGGTGTAGATGATGCTTTTATCTGATTTCCCAGTCTCCATTATATTACATATTTTCCACAAGGACAATTAAAAATATTTCTATTTGACACATTGGTATACGTAGTACATTCCTGAAATTTATTTTGTAATTTTATTTTACCAAATTTAACTATACATAAACAAATATTCTTTTTAAAGGGCAACCAATAAATGTTGGCTGTGCATGCCTCATGAGAGAGCATTTTGCTATTCCTAACTCTGGTACTAATAATCAGTCTTTCTAGAGTGACCCATACTGATTAAATGACCCTTTCCCCAAGACACAGTTTTCTCCCCACATCTCTTGGTATGATGTATAAAGAAATCTTTCTCTTTTTTTCTTTATCCAGAGTACCTTGAAGTTAAAATGCTGTTTGATATCTATTTCTCTTCTGTCACTTGACTTACCAAACTGGTCTTCTTTTGGGGACCCCATGGGTTTCAAAAATTCTAGCTTCTTGTTTCTGTCCATAATTAGTGAATTTTGCCAATATCTGCCTGCATTTTGCATACTGGGCTTTATTAATAAGTCAATTCACTAAAGTTTTAGAGCAAGAGATAAACCTTGTTGCTTTTCATCTCTCTCATTTTGGTAGACAGAGAGCATATCTGAAAATAACCCTAAATATACCTACGAAAACCAATGAAATTGTAAGATTTAGCTAAGTAATACATTGGCTAGGAGCCCAATTTTTGCTTATCCATTATGATGGCTTAAGACACGCTAACTGTAGAGTTTACATAATATTTGCATAGTATATATTCTGCCTCTGTTTTATCCTAAATTCAATTATGCTTTCTTAAATAATTTATAACTATAAAAATTATTATAATTTTGCAAATATGAATAAATGAAAGAAGGCTGACCAACTCAAAAAAGAAATCACAGGCCTTTGGGAATGAAGCCAGAGTCATTAAAAAATATATTTGTGCAGAATTACAACTAGAAACAGGAATGAATATATGTATAAAATATCCTACATAAACAGGTATAAAATTGCATATGTGATTTCATTACACTGTATGGAACTCCTTAAGTTATTAATACTGAATTTTCTTCCACAAGCTAACTATATGATTAATCTGTATTTGAGGCACAGACTAGATAATAAACTATGTGTTGTCACCATATGAATATTTTCAACTGTTACTCTTCAAATTTAAAATAATTTAATAAAAACTTTATAGAACCTACATTGCATTTGCTGCTTAAAAAGGCAAAAGAAACCTTGACTAGCCCAAGAATAAGATAATTCAGAGAAATGAAACGTAAAATATCATTAATGTGATTAACCATTCTGTTTGGCATAGTCATTTATATATAAACGCATATAGAATATTTTATGTAGGAAGGACAAAGTAGAAAAGGGAAATGGATATTTGTATATTAAAATACACTCAGATATATGTTGAGAGTCCAATACGCAGCCTGCATAATTGTCTAAGATTTCATTTGCATGGGCTAGAGGTCTGCAGCTTGAGGAGACTGCTTCGAGCTTCATTCAAAGACAACCCCCTCTACCTTTCTTCCTCCAAAATTGGTTAATACCGTAAGGCAGGGGAAGATAAGCTAAGACAGACCTTAAGTTCAAGAAGGACCACGTTAGCAATGCTCCTAAAGTGTTGTCAGTTTGTGGACATATCCTGGCTGGATCTGGATCACTTGAGAGCAGAATGCAGTCTTGTGTCCCATGTCATAATGATGGAATCTCTGGGACTGATGTCTAGGAACATGTGTTTAATTGATATTGGTGAATTTAATTGTGCTAGTTGAAAATATTCATATGGTGACACACACATAGTTTATCATATAGTCTTTATAGGGTCCTGAAGTCTGAATGAAGCCCCACCCCATGCAACTGTACACTCACAGCAATGTTTGAAAAGCACTGCTCTGGGAGAGAGGTCACCAAACTTTTACTTAAAAGCACCTGATGGAAAATGTTTAAGGCTTTGAGGGCCATATGCTCTCTGTCACAACTTCGCAACTCCACACAAGAGCACTGTGGACAACACATACAGGAATGAACATGGCCATACACCAATAAAGCTTTGGATATGCAAACTAAAATTTAATTTCATATAATTTTCACGAGTTGTGAAATCTTCTTCCTTTCTTTTACACAAACCATTACTGGATTACAGTGTATAAAAACGGGCCAAAGGCCAGATCATAATTTGCCAACCTGTGCTGCAGAAAATGGAAAAACCATAGGGCAGAAATCAATGTGCACAGAGGGCAAGAATGCTTAAAAACTGGTCCTGAGGAGGGAAAACAAAGGGTGGATTATGATATAGCACTTCACAGCAAAGACCTAGAAGTAAAAGCAGTGATACACACAGACTCAGGCAGAGAGCTGTGTAGAAGATGCAGCCATGGAATTTAAGGGGGGGAAATGGCCTGGATTAGAACAGAGTCAGGAAGGCACCGAGTACAAACCTGATCACAGTAGGTAGTTTTCCATTCCTGTTTCTTACTCTCATTTACAGTTAGGAAACCTAAACCCTAACCCTAGCTCTGGCAAATCTAACCGAGTAATCTTAGGCAAATTAGTTTTCACATTACAACTTAAGGTGATTCTTTCAAATAAATCTTAATTCTCCAAAATGAAACTTTTAGAATTCTGAAAGCAAGGCATATGTGAAGCCAATATACCTTAAAGTCCACGACCCTATAAAGTCACATGGCAATGCCATACATGGACAGTTGACACCGCTGAAGAAGTTATTTATAGCATACTGTCAGAAACATTAATAAGGAACGTGTAAATAATGTCAAGTTTAAATTTACATCCTTATACAGTGTGTGCTAAGAACATGGAAATAATTGAATTCCCACAATCAAGTATCTCCTCTACCCAGAAGCTTCTAATCTATCTCCAGGTCCTCTGAGTAGAAGTCAAGTTCCTAGGCACTGCAAATGTTCAAGTCACTGGACCCACCTGCCTCTTCAACCTCATTTCTTTGTTATCTGCCTGCTCCTCGCCCTCTAGCCTCAGTGGCCTCCACGGCGGCTACTCCTGGACACACTCGTGGCTATTTCTGGACACACTCTGTAGGCTTCCACCGTATGACCTTCACCCTGGCTCTTCCCTTCCCTGAACTGCTCTGCCAGCAGATGTCCCTGTGCTCATACCCTCACCATCTTTACATCTTTGCCCAAGAGCCTACTCAGTGAAACCCATCCAAACTATTCAATGTAAAATTACAACCTGTCCCTGCCCCTCACCTTTCAACAAGCCCCCACCACCCTGCTCTATTCTCTCTTTCCCAGCCGTTGCTACTTTCTAGTCTAATTTACAATGGGAGCTGTGGATTGTCTCCTGTGACCCCCCCCACAAAAGCTTCTTCAGAGTACTGATTAATCTGTTCCTTTTATTCGCTGGTGCATTTTAAGTATCCAGAACAGTGCCTGGCATGGAAAAGGTGCTGGAAAAATACTTACTGAACAAATGAATTAATGTTTGTATTATCTGTAAGGCAAATACCACTACTTTTTAAACTATAGGCATAAAAATTTAACAACTGCACCATTGTAAAAGAAATTTTAGCATCACTTTTAATACAATTCTCTTTCCCAAAATAACAATGTTTTTACTCACAGTGTATTTTTTAAATCTAAAAATGAGAAATTTTCTTGTCAATTTTCTCAAATGTCCTGATGCTTGGTGCTAAGTACAGAAACCAAAATAGTATTTTTCATCACTCTCAATATTTTAAAGATGTTAAGTAAAAGTATGTATCACATTCAAGTGCAGGAAAATGTTATGTTTTAATTGCTACTTGCTTTAAAATATAAGATAAAATATAAGAAGTTAAAAGAAATGTTAAATACAAAAGCACATTATGTTTTCAAACATTATAATATCTGCATTTTTAAAATATTTCTTTAAATTCTAAAAGCAAAAAGTCTTTTTTTTTCTTTTTAGAAGAAACCACAATTCTATAAATACACATCTATTATACAGTTCATACAATTTTGTGTTAATATGCATACTCTTTGAATCCACTCTAGAGTTATCATTGCTGATATATTCTTTGATAACTAGACTGCCTTGTTTTTGCTGCTAGAAAACTATATTATTATATTCTTCTTTTAAGATAAGGATATTGTCTCAAGGATTTATGTTCTAGATCTACCTTAGCTAAAATAAAGTGGTTTACTTTTATTGTTATGCCTGACACAGGTAAGTTATTTTCTAGCACACTCAAAAATGTCTATTAAGAACAGCAGACCATGCAGACAGCTCCATTCATTCGAAGTCCCTACTACTAAATTAAAAAACAAACAAAAACACACCAAAACCTCCCCCCTCATATTTAAAGATGACAAGGGGAGAAAAAAAAAAAAAAACTGAATATTCTCCACCCAAGAACTATTTACCCTCCTTTTGCTCTATTCTACTTACTCAAAACATGTATTTGGGAGAAGTTAAAACTAAAGTCTTCCATGCTAATGTCAATAAACCCTTTTACTTGATCTTCTTTGAAATTTCTTCAGGATCTCATATTCCCACCCTTTCCCTTCTTGAGATGCTCTCTCCCCCTAAGTTCCCTGTTGTTTATTTCATGGTTTTTTCTTCATTCTCTGTATCTCCCTTCTGTCTCCTTTGCAGGCTTGATTTGCTGAACTCCTTTACTCTTGAGGTGTTCATGAGACCCTCTTTTTACTCTTTATTTTGCCTGCGCAGGTGTTCATGAGACCCTCTTTTTACTCTTTATTTTGCCTGCGCAATACTAGCTTCCTCTGACTTCTCTCAGCATCTCCATGCTCATGACTTCCCAATCTGGTTTTGTAGTGAAGATCTTTCTCCTGACCTTTAGCATATTCAAACTGTGGGTCAGCTTCACTTGGATGATCCACACTCACCTAAATCAGCATCGTCCACACCCCTCACATACACACACACACACACACACACACACACACACACACACACAATCTGCCTCCCCTCAAATAACCCATACATATTTCAATAAATGGCATCACAAGCCATTACACTTGCACAATTAGGAAAGAGGGCATCACCTCTGCATTCTTTCTCTAATCCCACGTGCCAGTAAACCCTCAATTCCTATCAGTTCCACGTCCACACCATTTCTGAAATCAACTGATTTCATCAAGTCTGCACTACCAATGACCTAATTCAGGTCGTCCATTCCTCTCTCTGACCTGAACTACTAAAAGAATCTCCTAAGAGGTCTCTGTCAGTCTATAGGAGATACCCTTGCTGGGTGGAGGGGGGATATGTGTGAAGGTGTCCCTATGGCTAAAGAGTGGGACAGAGAATAAGTACTTAGAAATCACATTCATTAGTGTATTTGTCCTGTTACATTTCTCATATAATAGATGAGAGCTATATATATGCCACTGCCTGGGTTATTTTTATAACAAAATGATTTAATATGGATTGGATACCATTCAGTGTTCACTTGTATTACTCTGTTATAAATCAAGTATTCTCTAAGTAGAAATGACTCTTTGCTACCACAAGAGGTTAACCTAATCTCTGCTGTAAGTGATTTTCTTAAGATTGGAAGTTTTAAGTTAAAGCTGTGATATGAAGATTCATTGGTTCATTTTATTCCATTAAAATAAAGTGTTCAAACAAATTTCTTTCTAAAATGGAAACTTTCTTTAAAACACCTGGAATATTTTTACATAGAATTTAAAGAGCATAAGATTTCCACTGCCACTGCAGTTCCAAGAGGTGATTATCTCAATTACAACACTCATTCAACAATTATTTGAAGTCTAGGTGCCTGTTGAGACAACAGAAGAGTTTACCATCAGAAAACAAAAACTGCACTGTAGTCAGAATGAAACCCATCATGGAAGATCCTATCACAGCCCATGAGTTACGCAAGCATTAAATTCACTATGAATATATTCCCTACTTTGCCTGTGGCTTACTTCAAAAGACTAAGAGAGCCGCACTGTGCCTTCTGCTCTTCAGTGGTAAACAGGGGTGATGTAAGAGCTCTTTCCACATAATCCTGTCAA
The DNA here is from genome assembly GCF_023065955.2 of Ursus arctos. NCBI lineage: Eukaryota > Metazoa > Chordata > Mammalia > Carnivora > Ursidae > Ursus > Ursus arctos. The sequence continues at coordinate 34,153,290 of NW_026622797.1, read as the reverse complement.
GCAAAACCAAAGTATGATACCAAAAGGAGGAACATACCTGCTTTATGAGAAAAAAAAAAATCTTAGGATAATCCTCAAAATAGCAAGTTTTCTTTAGTTAGTATGACTACAGAAGAAAACAGCATTTACCATCAGGGAGGTAAAACTCTACCAAATATATTTTAACTTCTTTACTCCTGATGCATTATATCTTATAGAACAAGTAATTTCAGTGGATACAAATGATTAAAATTATATAAAGCACACTGTTGACCAACTTTAAGGGAAAACAAAGTTATTTGATTGTGAAATGAGTAAAATATGTAAGTTATCTTAAAACTAGTTGAACAGAAAGGAAATCCTGGCTCACATAAATACTTTTCCAAAGATTGTGTGGACTCTGTGAGTCTCCAAAAGCAGGGGGTTGAAAAAATAATCATCCAAACCTTTCAGTTTACAGCATGCATAACACTACCAAATGATGAGGTTAAAAGTCATCTCTACCTCTACTGAAATGCAACTCTGCGCGCACACACACACACACACACACACACACACACACAGCATTTCAAGATTTACTTATTCAAGAGAATTAAAAAGAGTATTACATTCTCATAGAAATCATCTTAACATAAAATCAGTATAAGATCCCCACGTCCTGCTAGAAGGATACTAAGGACAACAATCTAGAGGGAAAGAGACAAGAAATGAAAGTTTTATAAAACAAAATTTATGAGAAACAAGTCATTCTAATTCACCATAGCGGTGTAAGGAATGGATTAGATAGCAGTATAAGGAACGGATTAGATAGACCTCTATGCCTATTTTGTTATTTCTATTTCTTTTCTTAAATAAAATTGTTTCTGAATATAAAAATAGCTCTTTATTCTGCTTGTCTTCTAAGTATTCTCTTCTTGATTGCTATAGAGGGAACTTAAACAGTAAGTTTCAAAAAGAAGAGAAAAGAGGTTGATGTGCCCTTTTAGTAGATTTGTAAAGAACCCCCTTCTCAAAGCCAGCATTTCATTGATTTATCACTGCCGTTTTAGTGTGACCAATTAACAGCTGAAATAAAGTTGACTAATGGAAAGGCCTGAATCAGATTTTCCCTTCTCTTTTTTTTTTTCCTACTTCACATGAATCACCAAAGAACACTGGATTTATCCTCAACATCATTAGTAGCTTAAAGAATTTAAAGTTTTCTGTCCACCTTTCGATTTGAATAGTCTAGGCAGTCTATTACTTGGCCTGTTTATAGAAAATGGAAAGGGAAGAAAAAAAGTCTGCTCGAATCTGGAAGAATTATTTCTATAGGGATAGTGAGAAAGTCAGCGAAGATATAGAAACAAAAGAAAAAAAAAAAACGTCGAGAAAGAAAAAGAGAAATTAACCACTTAAATACGGTTACCATAAAAAGATACATGCAATTTAGGAAGAAAAGACTCTTCATGGAGATTGAAAAATTAGATCTCTCAGAAAAATACAGAATCTGTTGATTATCCTAACTATAACTTTTCACAGAAATGTTTAAAATCCAACTCCCCAAATCAAATAAAATTTTAAAAATTCACCCAGGACAATCCAAATACAATTGCATGCATAATATTAGTATTCTTCTAATAATCAACACAGTGATACTTATTAATTGCCTATTATATGCTAGGTACTGTGAGAGATGCTACAGGGAATACAAAAAACATGTAAGAATTGGTACCTTCGTTCAACAAAAATAGTCAGGAAAGTTATAATTCAGTCGATCAAGAATGACAGAAAGGATTTGATTTAGATTTGCCAGAAAGTAGAACAATAGGTACAATGGTATGAAGTAACAAATAAACACAAAAAGCACAAGTCAATTTAAGGGGAAGCTAATTTAGAAGAGAGATTCCCCAGTGGAAGATAAAGGAAAACGGAGTTGAAGGTAGACATAAGAAACTGGACAGCAACAGAGACCGGACACTTTAGCAGGAGAACAATGAGGAGTTATTAAAGGTATTTTAATTTGAGAGCATCAAAGTCTTGCTTTAGAAAAATTAATAGTGACATGGTATCAGTGTGGAAAAAACAAATGCAGAAGTCTTGAAATATAACAGACGTCTGAGGATTAGGTCACATGGTATAAGACGGTTTGTAGTAGTAATAAAAAGTCAAAAACTGAGTTCAAATGGAATATTTAAAGGACTCAGGAACTAGTTAGTTAGTTAGTTAGTTAGTTAGTTGTGAGCAAAGGGATAAGGTGGGAAAAGTTCTATTTTATAAGGTTAAGGCGACATATATCAACAAGAAAATTTCTAGCAGGCAGTTAGAAACTAGAGGACTCAGAGCTCAGAAGAAAAGAACACACAGATATACACAACATGCAAATATATATTAAATACACACACACATACAGAGAAAAGGGGATGGGGAGGGAGAGAGGGAGGGAGGGAGGGAGGGAGGGAGGGAGGGAGGGAGGGAGGGAGGGAGGGAGGGAGAAGAATGCACATGCCTGAGCCAAGCACTAAGGAAGATTATAATAAAAAGCCCTACTTCACCTCATATATAAAATGAATTCCAAAGCTATTTAATACTTACATTTGAAAGGCAAATCATTACACTTTTAAAAGAAATACAGAACAAAATAACTTCAGAGTTGGGAAGGTTTCTTAAAATGTTTTTTAAAATCTATAACTTTTTTTAAAAATCAATAAAACCATCAAGAGTAAAACTAAAATTTTGTCCGAAGAACTATAATAAAAGCCAAAAAAATAGGCCCAAACCTGAAAAAGACATATTTTTGTCAAATGATTCATATCTAGACTACATAAAGAAACATCTACCAATTGATAAGAAGCAGAGAAACCAATAGAAAAATGGACCAAAGACACAAATGGGCACTTGAGAAAAGTAGAAACAAAAATGACAAAACATTTGAAAATAAACTCAAGAGCAGTCAGAAAAATTCAAATAGTCAAAGAAATACAAATTTTGACCACAGTTTTAAACCCATCCAATGGGAAAAGCAATCTGAAAAATATCAATCTGAAAAATCTGAAAATCTAGTAATACCAAATATTGCTACATTTGACAAGAATATATAACAAAAGAAATACATAGTGCTGGCTGGAATACCGACTCTTCAATCATTTTAGCAAAAAACTTAGTGTCACCTTATCAAGTCAAATGTGTATATCCTCCATGACTTTGCCATTTCACTACTAGGGAAGATCCTGTATGTGTGTAAAAAGACACGTGTACAAGAATGTACACAAAGGTACAATATTGTTTTTTAATATAGCAGTTAGAAAACCCAGGAACAACACAAATGTCCATAGGCAGAAGACTGGATAATTAATTTCCGTGTATTCAAAAATAAAATAGAGCAGTGAAAAAGAAATATAGCCACACAAAAAATATGGGAATTGGTATGGGTAGGGATGGATCAAGTGGCCAAAACTGTACAGAATGTGAGACCATTTACATAATATTCCAGAAACATATGAAAGTTGACAAAATATTTAAGTAAGTTAAGGAAAAAGGAAGTAAATGATGACCACAAAATCCAGAATACTATTTTCCTTGGAATAGAAGAAAGGTTTTAACAGAAAGAGACTCTCAGGGGATTCTAGTGATGTTATTTTAGTTATTGTATTGGTACAGGTACGTTTGCTTATCATTCTTTATATCTTGTGTATAGTCATATATTTATAAAAATATTTCCTACTTTGTATATTTTATACAAAATTTTATATATCTTTATTTTTATTTATTATTTATATGTTTATTAAATATTTTGTCTCATATAAAAATAAATATTTCCAAAACTATAAAACTGACTAATACTCAGCATGAGAAAGACCAGAAAAAGAGATGGGGAAAAAATGGTCAGACTTATTTATTTATTTTTTTTTTAAATAAAACTAAAATACACTTTCGTAGGAAGGAAAAGACGATCCGGTAATGTCAATGTTACACCGAAATCAAGAGAATAACGACTTGGAACAAGTTAGAGGCCTCTCATCATCTAGTGATGGTAATTTTCAGATGCATGAAAGGGATAACAGTCAAGCTATAAGGTATTAAGCTATTAGGTATAAGAGAATAATTTTGAGAGAAACTAGAGGCAGTAAGTAAAAATCCCCCTCAGGAAGTTTGGCTATGAAGAACAGACGTGCACAGTACAGTGAAAATTTTTTTCTGCTGGATGAAACTTCAGATTTGCAGAGTGAGGTAAGCGTCAGGGGCACGGTATGTGTTGGGTTGGGCTGGTCTGGGAGAAAGAAGTCGAAGATGCAGAAGAAAGGAGATAATCACAGAGATTATATTCCACTGCTACATAAATAATACTATAGTCTTAGGCATTAAAAATCAAAATGGATTAAAGACCTAAATGTGAGAGAGGAATCCATCAAATTGATGGATTTGACCTCGGCCACAGCAACTTATCGCTAGACACATCTCCAAAGCAAGGGAAACAAAGGCAAAATGAACTACTGGGACGTCATCAAGGTAAAAAGGTTCTGCACAGCAAAGGAAACAGTCAAGAAAACTAAAAGGCAACCTACAGAATGGGAGAAGATTTTGCAAATGATATATCAGATAAAGAGCTAGCACCCAAAATCTATAAAGAACTTACCAAACTCAACACCCAAAAAACAAACAATCCAGTCAAGAAATGGGTAGAAGATATGAACAGACATTTCTCCAAAGAAGACATACAAACGGCTAACAGACACCTGAAAAAATGCTCCACATCACTTGTCATCAGGGAAATATAAATCAAAACCACAATGAGATACCACCTCACACCAGTCAGAATGGCTAAAATTAACAAGACGGGAAACGACAGATGTTGGCGAGGATGCGGAGAAAGGGGAACCCTCCTAAGCTGTTGGTGGGAATGCAAGCTGGCGCAGCCACTCTGGAAAACATTATGGAGGTTCCTCAAAAAGCTAAAAATAGAGCTACCCTTTGACCCAGCCATTGCACTACTGGGTATTTACCCCAAAGATACAAATGTAGTGATCCAAATAGCACCTGCACCCCAATGTTCATGGCAGCAATGTCCACAATAGCCAAACTGTGGAAAGAGCCCAAATGTCCATCGACGAGGAATGGATAAAGAAGATGTGGTATAGGAGACTCTGCTCTATAAGCCCCTGGAAATGAGCCTTGGAAATCCCTTTTATGAAGATGGCAACGAAGGCTAAGAAGGAAGCCCCTGCCCCTCCCAAAGCCGAAGCCAAAGCAAAGGCTTTGAAGGCCAAGAAAGCGGTGCTGAAAGGCGTCCACAGTCACAAAAAAAAGATCGGCACGTCACCTACATTCCGAGGACCCAAGACTCTGTGTCTCCGAAGGCAGCCCAAATATCCTCGAAAGATGGCCCCCAGGAGATACAAGCTTGATCACTATGCCATCATCAAATTCCCCCTGACTACTGAGTCAGCCATGAAGAAAATAGAAGACAAGAACACATTTGTGTTCATTGTGGATGTCAAGGCCAACAAGTACCCGATCAAACAGGCTGTGAAGAAGCTCTATGATATTGACGTGGCCAAGGTCAACACCTTGATTAGGCCTGATGGAGAAAAGAAGGCATATATATTCGACTGGCTCCCGACTATGATGCTTTGGATGTTGCCAACAAAATTGGGATCATCTAAACTGAGTCCAGCTGGCTAAATCTAAATATAAATTTTTTCACCATAAAAAAAACAAAAAAACGAAAACCAAACAAACAAACAAAAAAAGAAGATGTGGTACATATATACAATGGAATAATACCCAGCCATCAGAAAGGATGAATATCTACCATTTGCATCAGCGTGGATGGAACTGGAGGGTATTATGCTGCGTGAAATAAGTCAATCAGAGAAAGAAAATTATCATATGGTTTCACTCATATGTGGAATATAAGAAACAAGGCAGAGGACTGTAGGAGAAGGGAGAGAAAACTGAATGGGAAGTCATGAGAGAGGGAGACAAACCATATGATACTCTTTACTACAGGAAACAAACTGAGGGTTCCTGGAGGGGAGGCGGGTGAGGGATGGGGTAACTGAGTGAAGGGTATTAAGGAGAGCATGTGATGTGATGAGCACTGGGTGTTACAGGAAAATGATAAATTATTGAACGCTACATCTGAAACTAATGATGTACTGTAAGTTGGCTAATTGAATTTAAATTTTTAAAAAATCATAAGGTTGCCATTCTCTATGTTAAATGTCTCGTTGCACAGTCAAAAAATAGTCAATAGGCTGTAAATCACAACCATGCCACAGAACTGCTTCTTAGTTCAAAGAGTTAATCTCTTATTCCATTTAACTCACCGGGAATGCTAATCCAACTGAGCACTCACCAGACTTCTGTAAAGGGTCTTAGTAAAGGGTCAGTCAGAGCCATCGCCTCTCCCACTCACTTCTCCTGGCCCCTAGTCCCAAGGACAAGATGCTTTCCTAAGAAGCATTGTTCCCCTCCAGGCAGAAGTGGTAAGTGTAAACGGGGCCTTCTTTTTTTTTTTTTTTTTTTTTTTAAGATTTTCTTTATTTGTTTGACAGAGAGAGAGGCAGTGAGAGAGGGAACACAAGCAGGGGGAGTGGGAGAGGGAGAAGCAGGCTTTCCGCTGAGCAGGGAACCCAATGTGGGGCTCCAGGATCACGCCCTGAGCCAAAGGCAGAAGCTTAACAGCTGAGCCACCCAGGCGCCCCATCAATGGGGCCTTCTCGAACAAGGCAGAGACAGAGATGGGGGGAGGAATCCAGAGTCTAGGAGGAGTGAGAAAACTCTGGGAACCATCCGAACAGTACGGAACTGTCCAAGACAAGGTGGAGTAGTCCTGAAGTGGAAGCAAGGCTTACCCTATGCAAAGCAACAGCCATATCAGGATATGGGGGCTGTTCCACAGAACAGCTTGGACCTCCTCTCACTAGAGTTACTGCCTCCCAAATCTGTTACATCAGAAACTGTGCTTAATTTTTTTACAGGCCTAACTACTTTGCATTGCTGAAGAAGAGAACTGTAGCAATACTCAGGAGTTAAAGCATTTTTGTGTAATCTGGCTGCAATAAAAAGCACAAATGTCTTTCTAATGCATATTTTCCAAATGATTCCCTCCAAATTAAAATATTCATAATTTTTTTATTTCTTCTTCTTCTTCTCAAATTTAATAAACATGATTTTAACGGACAATTTCCCATTCTCAGACTAATACTAGTTCACTCTCTCCAGGCAATCAGATCACAAATTAAAGTTTAAGTAATCTCCTTTATCCACTGTCTTTTTAGTAATGGTTATAAGATGAAAAATATAAAAGAAAAAGTTCCAGTCTCTGCTTCTACAAACCAAAGCAATCTATTCATATGATGGCTAATCAGAGATGTAAAGGTACTAGAAAACGAACAGCCTTCTTCGGTCTCTCTCTCTTTTTTTTTTTTTTTTTTTTAAGCTTAGTGAGCTATACCCTGTCTTGGCCTGACAGGCACTGTGCTTTACTAGTTAGTTATAGATAATCTTTCCAGGCTTTTACCTGGAGAACAGAGGAAGCAGATTGTGCCTTTCTTTCCGATTCCCAATTATTCCCTAAGGTGGCTGACAGATACACATGATCCCCCTGAGTGTGGAGATGGCTTGCTAGGAAGGTTTACACAGCTGAGGTGAGACGCATGTTTCTGCAACCTGAGCGCTCTCTGAATTACGTAGGGTTCGAGGCTAAAATTCAATGCAGGGCATAACCCCATGATAAAGTATCCCACTGAATTTTAGTTAGTATAGCAATAATTAAGAAAGAATGGATAACTTTGTCTCCTGTGTTCTTTGCTTGACTCTTTTCCAAAAAGAACCCTAAGATCCAAAAACAAACTCATTTCGAACTTCCGCGCCTTACAAGTCAGACAAACGACTAAATAACTCAACTGGCTCCAAACTGAGAAGTAAATGGCAATGAGAAAAAGGAGAAAGGGCCTTCTGCAGCATCACAAAGGCAGCACAGGGACAATTCTCAGAGGCTAGGAACCCAGCAAAAGGAACTCTCAACGTGAACAAGGAGCTTCCTGCTGCCAATCGATAGGGCACTCCTGGCTGTACAGTGAGTGAATGCCACTAAGTGGGTTGCATTAAAACCGGCAAGTTCATTTGTGAACGGCAACTCACTTTATGATCCAGGAGATCTTGGGGCAGAGAATGCCCTTTTACGGCACAAGGAAACTTACTTGGCACACGTGACATAGCACTTGGAACCACCGGTACAGAAAGCAAATAAAGGATTAGAAGCCACCCAGGTGTGGGAGATTAAGGGTTTAACGGGCAGATGGAAGAGAAGAGCATCATCTGGACATCCTTCATCCTTTATAATAAGGGAAAGTTCCCCAGTGATCCCAGCAGAAAGAATAAGCTTAAATGAACAAAATTTAGCAATTCTGTTGACAAAGGCAGAATCCTTGAATAGACTTTTTTTTTTTTTTTTTTTTGTAATGGGAGTCTGTCTGCCAAAACCTGATTACCTTTCATAACAAATAAATCTCTACCTAGCAGACAGGGAACTAAGTAACAAAAGTATGCCTTGCCCCCCACAGGTCATCCTCCAAACTGCGGAATGCCACTTCAAAAGTCTAGTTTGAACAGATGGGGCTTGGATAATAGAGTGTGGGAATGGTCGGCAAATGCTAAGTCAAGGCCCACCTTTTGATCTGCTGAGCTCAGTCTTAAAAGAATGGCTTTTAAAAATCATTACTGTTATCACACTGCTCTTGCTAAAGAGACTCTTCTGAGTGAGCCACAAGCAGTTAGGAATCAAAATAAAACAAACGAATCCCTTGACCTGGATTTGGAAACTTCTCAATATTAGGATCCAACGTATTCAACGTAATCTATCATTCCTCCCAATTTCCAAACCCTGACTTCAGCCAGACCAGTTCGGCTGTTCCCTCACACAGTGTGATCACTCTGGTTTCTGAACAGCTGAGGGCACTATCTATGCCTTATAACTGGGAAACCTAAACCTCCTTTAACTGCTGTCTTTGTATGCTCAGATACAGCTCCATTTTTGTCTGACCAAAGAACCCAGGTACTGCTTCCTTCTTGGAGTTCCATTAATAGTATTGTTTTCTTCACTCCATTGGACATTTAATTGAATAACAATACAAGACAGCCGATATGGATGCTTCATCTCCCTCAAAAGACTTGTTTTTTTCCTATTATTTTATCAGCATTTCTAAACATACATAAATTCTGAAATAATTATGCAACAAAATCCCATTTAATTATCACTTACCGCAAAAACTTATAAACACATAGCCAATCTCTTTGGTGAACTATATATTCCCTAAAGAAAAGTATGAGATTATTTTCATACTTGTTTTCTCCCCAAATTTAGCATGTAGTAACAACTCAATAAATGGTTGGTTGTGAAAATGAATTGAAATCCAGTCCATCAAAGTTCTGAGTTGCCCCTTAGGCATTAAGCTTACTTCATCCAATCAATTCTTGAACAGACAAACCATAAAAATACTTATTTTTTAAAGAAATATTAGCAAATAATATTAAGAAAATGTCTCCTAGGGTCCCTGGGTGGCTCAGTCCGTTGAGCATCTGACTCCTGATTTCAGCTCAGGTGGTGATTTCAGGGTAGTGAGATCGAGCCCTGTGAGGAGAGATACTCCCCTACTCTTGCTCTTGTGCTCTCTCTCTCTAAAAAGAAAGAAAAGAAAAGAAAGAAAAGAAAAGAAAAAAGAAAAAAAAGAAAGTGTCTCCTGAAAAATTGCAGAAAGTGAAAAAATTATAGCCCTACTCTTATCCCATCACTTAATATTTCATCAGCAAGTCCAATTTTCTTTTGATGCCAAGACTGGAAAGTCATTATCAATAAACAAACAGGCTGGCACACTACAGAGATACTAGATTTTATCTTTAGGGGACCTAACTCAATTCTAGCTAGTAACAAGACCTTAAACAAGTCATTTATATCATCTCTCAGTCCTTATCACTTAAATAAAAATCATTATACTCTTCCTATTGACCTTATATTATTGTAAGGATGATTTTTTTTTAATTTGTCAAACTGCTTTATAAAATACAAAGCACCATGTAAATATTACACTGGCCTCATGGCATACCCAGTCTCCTTTTAAAGAGGATCTACAGTCCACTTGGAGTCACAAGACACAAAACTATCTGAAATATTACAAGCTAAATGTCTAATTAGCAAAGTAAGCAGTACAGATATGAGGAGAATTGAAGTGCCTAGCAAAGGCTTCATGGTAGCAAGGGAAAGGAAGAAACAAAGGCACTTCAGAAGGTGGATATACTGTGTGCAAATTCACGCACACACAAGTGCCCAAATTGTCCAAAGCACAGCTAGAGCAATCTGCAATTTACTAAAGCAGATGGTGCCAAGAAAAAAATAATAATGGTACAGAAATTGAAGCAGTTGACTGAAGCTAAATTATGAAGGACCTCAAATGATGGCTAATCATTTTGACTTTCAAGGAAACATTGGCAAAATCTGAGGAATGCAATATCAGCAAATCAGCATCCCAAGAAAAGTAACTGATTTATAAGAGTCAGGAAAACGTTACCATTATCAAGATGGAAAACAACCAGAGCTGTGACTGGAGAGTAAGCACTGAAAAGACTAAAGACGAATATTCATTTGGAGCATGGATAAGATGAGACCTGTTTATGTGAGTAAACAGAATCCCTTGATAACAATCTTCATCAAGTGTTCAGACTCTTTCCCTTGGATTACAAAGCTTCATATAAGTAGAAACTCCCGATCTCATCTTTAAAAAGGACACTTTTGACCCCTAGACCTGTGGCCGTCCCTCCACCATGCCAATCTCCTTCCAGATTTAAGAGCCTTAGTTTAGCTGTTTTCTGTTTCTAATGCTTTTTTTCTGATCTTAGTGTGCCTAGGTCCTTTTTGCCGTTCAGATCTCCAGGTGAAGGTCACCTTCTCAAGCAGCTAGCTCTTCTTGAACCACCTGGTCCAAAGTGGTTTCCAAGACCTGTCTTATTACTCTATCTTAATCATCTACATAGCGCTTCTTGTATTCTAATCTTTTTCTCATATTTATTTACCCCCCCCCCCACATCCCAAGACTGGAATTCTGGGAGAACAGGAACTTTCAGACTTCAGCATGGTGCATCCCCAGCAGCCAGAATCTGATGTAGATTAGGTTGCTTGATAAATACTTGTCAAATTGATAAAGAAAGGAGTTGTTCACAGTTGACCTTCACAGAGAAAGTCAAAGTTACTATTGTCCTCATGGCTACTCTGGGTTCCATGTCTTCTTTAGGCTCGGATATTCTACTTCCCTTATGCTGTGACAGAATCCCAAATCCTTTCAAGTCTGTTTCTTTTTCACTTTACTAGCTTTAGTTCCAGTTTTTCATTTGTAAATATGAGCTTTAAATAGACTACTTTGCAGCTTTCATTACCTCCTTGAACCTCATCAAACACATGAAGACTAGCTACCATCCCATACTGCAGGGACTGAAACTCTGAAGGTCCCACAAAATAGTCAATCAATGAGCAAGGAGGTGTTGACCATTGGACGAGGAATTGAACACAGGCCAAATGACATCTAGTTTAAACTTCTACCCAGTATATAAAAGGGCCTCCACTCTATATCATACTAACATTTAAAAAAAAAAAAGACTTAATTCTCAGGTGGCATGTCAGAATACCTAGTGTAATATATATATATATATATATATATATATATATATATATATATATATTCAATAAATAAAATTATTTGGTTGTTTATTGATTTGCTTACAATTCCCCCTCCACCAAGAGAGGGGAGAAAAACAGGAAGAGGAGAAAACAGAACAGAAAAAGAAGACGAACAGCAATCAAAAAATAAATAAATAACAACAACAACAAAGGAATGCATCCTGGTATTTATGGGGCTAAGCGGACTTCATCCCTTTGTAAGTCTTACATTACTGAAGTTCACAATCAAACCAAAAGTGTTTTTAGTAAATATTAACCCGCAGAATCACTGCATCTGTTTCCAAGTATTATATTTGTGCTGTTTTTGCAAAATATCGGGATCTAAAGATGTTTAGGTTTGATAAACTTTGCTCTCTGGGTGCTAGAAGTTTTCCATTCTTTATTACTTTATTGAATTATTACTTGGTATAAATTTATGACTACAGACCTTGTTTTTAAACATAAAATGAGAATTGATTTACTGCTTCCAGAAGAATTTACTGCTGAGAAGAATGATTTTTAAAAAGATCATTCAAAGAATATTAAGAATCTAAATCTCATCAGGGAATTCCAGTGGTGTGTGCAATGGTTATTTATATAACTAGATGCAGAAATAACATGTAGCAGCTAGTTTTATAATGACAGTTTTAAAAACACCTTTTGAAAATGAAAACAACTAAAATTAATCATAAATTTTCCACCAGATTACATAAGTGGATGTTTTAATTTACAGCATCCAAAGTCTGCTTCCCTTTATATTCCAACTTGTGTTACCAACAACAGAATAGATTCTACATAATGCCATCTGAAAGAATAGTAAAATAGGGGCGCCTGGGTGGCACAGCGGTTGAGCGTCTGCCTTCGGCTCAGGGCGTGATCCCGGCGTTATGGGATCAAGCCCCACATCAGGCTCCTCTGCTATGAGCCTGCTTCTTCCTCTCCCACTCCCCCTGCTTGTGTTCCCTCTCTCGCTGGCTGTTTCTATCTCTGTCAAATAAACAAATAAAATCTTTTTAAAAAAAAAATAAATAAATAAATAAAAGAATAGTAAAATAGATACAAACTCTATGCCTGACATTTCCCTTATATTTCCTTCCTACTATACTCTTTCCACTGAAAAATTCATACTAAAATAATTATATCCTTTTATTTTTCCATTATGCTCTAAGAATAAAAACTGAAACCCCCGCAGCATACAAGTTAACTTTTAAATAAAAACATAATGTCACTCAGTTTTGTTTTTCCTACGAAGAGCCAATAATTTTGTTCACATACCGCATGTAGTCTAAAATAAGAAAAAAAAAAGTCTCTGAAATGGAAATGGACAAAGAGGTCACACAAAAATTCAAGTTGTACAGAAACTTGAAAGCCCTAAAAAAAAAAAAAAGACCACTTCCAATTAACTATCAAAGGCAGCAGACAAAATAACTGCAGAAAGAATTGATTTTAAATTGTTGTCTATGCTTCTCTTATATGAAATGGCACTGCATTAATAAATGGCACAGCATTGTCAGAAACATCATTAGGCTGATTAGAAGGAAAAACTCACATTTTTTTGTGTTTGGGTAGGAATCCTGCCCCAGTAGGATACATCTTTTTTTTAATATTGGTACATGAAGATGAGCCCATTAAATGTATGCTAAATAATTAATAAAGAGGTGTGGAAAACAAGGAAGCAGACACGTGTTAAAGCAGACTCAACAAGCCGCAGTGAATGCAGGGAGTGAGCCAGCAAAGAACTGGCGTTCCTTCCTCTACTCTTTGGACCATCTGTCTTCCCCATTCCCCTTGGATAAAACAAACTCCTAAAGAAAAAAAAAGTCATACATAGAACAAACACTGCCTAACTCTCCTTACTGCTCATTATTTTTCAATCCACTCTTAAAAGAGAAGTGAATTAATTTCATGGAAATAGTTCTCAAAAGAATTTGTGAAGGGGCACTTGACAGCTCCTGCTTACTCTAAATAAAAACAGGTATGATTTAGTAGAATAACAACTGACTTCCGTCATCTATTTGCAGTAATTATTGTGTTAACAAGCAGGACTCTCGTCTTCATTTGTTTACATTTATTTACAAACTGTAAGTTTCATCAATGAACCAATTACAGAATCTAAAGGAAAAGTAAAGCAAATGTTTTATAATAAAAGCAAATCACCCTCAGGATGCGGGGAGAAGTCATCCTCACAGGGTTATAAGTTTTATGAAAACAATGACTATGATAACGTGGGAGTTTTTCCAAACCCATTTGGAGTACTTTAAATGAAACAAATAGGAAATCATTAAGATTAAACATCAGCAGCAAAAGGCTGCTTTGTTAATAGCCTATCAAACAGAAGGTATTTAGACAATGTAAAAATGAGCCAAAGTGCCCATGTTAGGCAATGACCATTGCGTTAAGAAGAATAAGCCTATCTAGTTGTGACTAAATTCAGAAGTCACTGATATGGCTAAAGTCCAAACTTTTAATAGCAAGAGTAAATGGATTAAGAGCAAAAGGGGGAATAATTTTGACCACTAAATAACCAGCAACTTAGTCCATGCATGAAGATAAGGAACATTCATTTAGCACTTCAACAAATATTAAATCAAATTGAAGATGACAGACATGGAATTACCCAGCCCACGTGTCTTAAACATGGTAGACACCCAACAAATGATCTTTCCTTCCTTCCTTTCTTTCTACTCCCTCCAGTCATTGATTCATTGCCTTACAGACCTATTTACATTTTCAAGTATATAGGTCTGTCATCTCTGTACGACTGGACTGAAAAATTGTTTCATTCATAGGTAGATACTTCTAATTCTGCCATATGGCTCACAGGTGCTATCCACAAATAGTATGCTTTATAGGTTGGGACTGCTTGAAAGCTCAAGAAAGATGTGACACGGTATATTAGAATGCTTTTGTCCGCATAGGAGAATACTCATTTAAAAGTTGCTTAGAAATAGTTTTTATCTTAAATATTATTGTCGTTATTATTTTGCCTGAGATAGGACCCTGACCCCTTCCATACTTTGTTCTGTTACCCTCAGTTTATCGCCTTCCTCATAGTTACAAGACAACGGTAGCAGTGGGTATCACGCTCTTGGGCAAGAACATGTGTCTCTCTTTTTTATCAGGGACAAACATCTTTCCCAGAAGTCCCCCAGCACATTTTCCCTCATAGCTCGTTGGCCAGAGTCATGTCATATGGCCACTCCTACCTGCAAAGGAACGTAGGACAGTAAGTAAGGTGGGAGGGAGTCCTGCCAGTGTGCAAGAAAGAGAGGAGAACAAAGACGGAACAGATAATATCTGCAACACTGTTATACAAGATGATGAGATGGGTCATTTATAATGCTTATAAATAAAAAAGTTGTAAGTGTAATATACATCTAGTTCTAAGGCCTGAACTCTTGCCCCCCAAAATTCACGTTGAAGCCCAAATCCTCAAGTCACTGTGTTTGGAGATAGGGCCTTTGGGAGTTAACTAAGGGTAAATGAAGTGATAAAGGACCCTCATCTGATAGGCCTGATGCCCATATAGGAAGAAGAAGAAAAGTTGTCTCTTTCCAACATGTGAGGACACAGTGAGAAGGTGGCCATTACAAGCCAGGAGGAGAGCTCTCACCAGGAATCAAAGAGGCCAGCACTGTGGTCTTTAGACTTCCCAGCATGAGAGAAGTACACTTCTGTGGCTTAAGCCACCCAGTCTGTAGTACTTCGTTATGGCAGCCAAGCAAACTAATACATCTAGGAAAGAAAAACCTTGCCACCCTCCCTGCTTCAGTGGGATTCTACACGGTTGAACGAGGACTAGTATAAATCAGCAATGTTCCAAGAGTGCTTTTCCTCACTCTTTGCATGGCTGGTTCATGAGCATGCTCCTACTTCAGTCCCATCCCAAAAGATCAATCTTGGAGAGATTTTTTTATTTAAGTAGACAGTCACTTGGTTTAAGTCCTAATCTTCTTAGATCCAAAGCCAGCAGTATCTCTGGAGTGTAACAATCATTCCATTGCCAAAATATCAGTGCAATACATGTTAACATAAAGCTTTAAAAAGGAGACAAAAACCAGAAAATTCCATGCCTGTCCAGTTCTTACATTTTTTCAAGCCAATAGAAAATGTTAAGAAGAAAATGGGTTGCAAAAGTTCAGTGTTTGTTTCTCAGTGAATTAGGGAGCAAAAAAAAAAAAAAAAAAAAAAAAAAAGACACATTGTGCTATATTATCACTTTCCAGTTTCTGGCCAAACCCCTGTAGTTTTCATCATGCATCATTTTTGTGATTAATGATGTGCACCCAGTTAATGGAAAACAGCAGATTAGGTTTCCACTAATAGTTTTAGAAGTTATGTCTGCCTGCCTCATTTGGTAACAACCTCACTGTTCAGTAAGAAACTAATGGATTTAATCCCAAAGCAGAACTGAGTTTTATGCATACAAGACAGGTCAGATTTCCAGACTGGAGAAAATTACACTTTTAGAGGTGTGTTGATCTTCAGCTGAAATTTAACACTGAGATAATGCCTCATAATGTATTGGGTATCTTTTTCTTTTTTTTTTACTTCTATTTGGTGATCAATTTGAAATTTTACAGTACTCACTTGAGGCCTATAAAAATAGGTAGAATTAGCAACTTGTAACCATGGCAAATAAAAAAAATATATGATATGATACTTCCTATAATTAGTATACTGAGCCAAAAAGATATTTATTGCTCCGAAGACACAGGTGAGAAGCAGTTCCTTATATATTAGTATATCATTGCAACGCTTATGTCATAAACAAAATTTACATTTCTTTGTTCTCTTTCACTATAGAAAGTTGGCTCCAAATAACTGTAGTTTAAGAAAAACAATGCTGTACAGTGAAAAGCATACGAATCTAGAAATACAGGAATCAAGAGACAAGAATTATAGTCCCATTTATGCCTTAAATTACTTTGGAAACAAATCTTTTGTTTTCATTTTCCCCACTATATTTTACATTTATCTCTCTTAAGTCATTTAATAAGTGCTATATTGTCTTGAGTTTTATCTCTGTGTATCTCATATTTCCCATCTGGACTAGGCCCCCTAAGGGCCGACCCCACATCTGATTTACATTTTTATCTCCTCCAGTGCCCAGCTAGAACATAAGCTTCTGGAGAAAAGGGATTTGCCTGTATGTCCCCAGGGGTTAGCATGGTATAATCTCATGTTAATAATTTCTCAAACAAGTGGACATTTTATTTTTATTTATTTGAGAGAGAGAGAGCATGAACAGGGAGGGAGGGGTGCAAAGGGAGAGGGAAAAGCAGACTCCATGCTGAGCACAGAGTCCAAGCTGGGGCTCGATCCCACGACCTTGAGATCATGACCTGAGCACAAGTCAGACGCTTAACCAACTGAGCCACCCAGGCACCCCAGTAGACATTTTAATAAACACAAAACCTAGGGGCACCTGGGTGGCTCAACCAGTTAAATGTCTGCCTTTGGCTCAGGGATCAAATCCCACATCCAGCTCCTGGTCAGCGGGGAGTCTGCTTCTCCTTCTCGCTTTGCCTCTCCCCCTGCTCCTGTGCTCTCTCTCTCTCTCTCTCTCAAATAAATAAATAAAATCTTAAAAAAAACAAACACAAAATCTAGGGTCCTGGGATCGAGCCCCATGATGGGCTCCCTGCTCAGTGGGTTATCTGCTTATCCCTCTCCCTCTGCAGCCCCTCTTCTCCTTCTCCCTTTGCCTCTCCCCTTGCTCCTGTTTTCTCTCTCTCAAACACAAAACCTGAAAAGAATAACATGGAAGAGGACAGATGAATAGGCAAAGCACAGAGATCTTTAGGGCAGTGAAAATCCTCTATAATACTACAATGATGGATACATGCCATTACACACTTTTTTAAACTCTTAAGACTCTACAGCACCAAGCGTAAACCTTAAAATAAAATTACTATGAACTTTGAGTGATTATTATGTGTCAGGGTAGGCTCATCCATTATAATAAATGTCCCACCGGTGGGGGATGGTGATAATGGGGGAAGCTGTGCATGTGTGGGGACAGGGGGTTTATGGGAAATCTCTGCACCTTCCTCTCCATTTTGCTGTGAACCTAAAACTGCTCTACAAAAATTAAGTCTTGAGAAAAAAACAAGCAAAAAGAAGAACACCATGCTTTCAAAACAGAAGAAAATGTTGAGCATATATTAAATCCAACAGAGTTCGCAATTTTTTTATCTACCCATCATGTTAATCTAACTTTATGGTAAACACATACTATGTGTCAGACACCTTTCCAAACAGGTAACCAAAATTCAGAATTTTTCCTTTATTTCATAATTTCATGTATATTACTTTTTTCCTTTTTCAAATAAGAATTGAAGTTCCTTGGGGTTAAAAACTGGTATTTCCTCATTATAGTCCACAACATAATTAATTTCCTGTTCGGGCATCTTCTGTTTAGGCATCTGGCTAGTTGAAATTTCTAGGAAGGGTAAATCACACCAAAGATATACTACATCTGTTTCAGATTTTTAGTTCAACAGAAAAAGGAGAACTAGCCTGTACAGGGGTTTGTTGTTTTTTTTTTAAATCCACTTCCAGGAGTATGATTTTTATATAAAAATTATCTTATACTAATTAAAAGTAGTAGCACCATGGGGTAATTTTCTTTTTGATTGTTGTTGTTGAAGTTGATGATAAGGAAGGAGTGTATTGGAGGGATGGTCGGGTAACTAATGGCTCAGGCAAATAAAAGATAGGATTTTCCACTAGAAATACAAAAGAAAAGGGAATTCAAAAAATGAGAAGGTTAAAAAAATAAAAACTTTTTAAAAGAGGTTTTGGAGAGTGTAAAATCTCTGGAGAACTGAAGTTGAATAAACTGAAACTGGAAGAATAGTTTCTATGCCTATCATAATTTACTTAATCTACTTAATCTAAAGTCTAGGAAAAATTTTTTAAAAATACAATGTTTCTTTAAGAATTAAAAAGTCGGTAGGCTTCTAACATAGCACAATGTATTGACTACATTTTAATTTTTAAAAATCCATAAGATTCTGCATTAAGCAACAGTCAAAAGTTTTTCATGCTATTTCCTACTGGCAAAAATGCTACATAAATACAGCTTATGTTATGCTGGTGTTACCAATAACTGACATAGAGGTACAACTAGGTATCTAAATGACAGAATCAATGTAATCATCAATCAAGTAATCTACTGAGCACTAAGCACATGAATAAAAATTATTCTACTATGGTTTTTGTTCTCATTGACTGTTAAGTTTTGCGGGTTAAGGGAAAAAGATGTGGAAGAAAAGTAATTAATCACTTAAGTAATGATCTACTGCTCAAATTTCAATCAGCGAGAAAGAAACATTTACCCACAGCTTCCAGGTTATGTAGTAATCTTTTTCTCTGACAAGAAATCCCCAAAAAGATCTCACTGGCCAGGCTGAAACTTGCACATGCACTTTTTGTACTGCTTAAAACACGAAAGATATACATAACCTTGGGGAGTTTTGTCATGCAAAATGAGACTGAACAAAGAAGCATCCAGGCCATGATAGTGTAACTCAACATTAAAATTAATATTGCAGAAACGTGTGCCATAAGAAAATGTTATTAAAATATCAATGACTCAAAGACAGATCTTGCAAAAAGTAAGAAAAGGTAATTAATTATATGTATGCTATTTCTTAGTTGTGAAGGCATATTAGCATGACACCTAGGTATTATTACTTG
The DNA here is from genome assembly GCF_023065955.2 of Ursus arctos. NCBI lineage: Eukaryota > Metazoa > Chordata > Mammalia > Carnivora > Ursidae > Ursus > Ursus arctos. Next base: position 34,133,915 of record NW_026622797.1, on the reverse strand, counting down.
TTGGATTTATCAAAATCCACTTCTTTGTTTTTCTTTAAAGATATAACTAACAATTTGATTCCTTAAAGAACAATCTATACAGATAGCAAACAGCAAACAGTGTTGAATACAGGCAATCTGACTCCAGAAACCAAATTTTTAATAATTTTGCTAATTTGTTATTTGGGCTTAAATTTATTTTAAGGAGGCTGAATCTGCTGATAGTTTTCTTTTCTTAAATCAGAGCTTTTTCTTTTCAGTGTTAAGCTCCAATAACAGGTTCTAGTGAAGTCAGTGAAAGGACAATGCGTTGTGAGGGTGAACCAGCAAATGCCAACCCACCGTTGTCAGAGATGAGCCCACCGATCTTGCTTCCAGTGCCTCAGTGTTAGTTTAATACACTTTCAGCCACCCACCTACCACATGCAGCCCTCCCAGAGCCGTGCGCCCTGGAAAAGCAGATAGCTTTCCTAGGCTGAAGAACAACATCCTTCAGCTCAGGAATAACGGAACCAACTAGTACTGGATGAGTATGTGTCAATAGACACATAACCCTGAACAAAGAACCTGACCTGTGGAACCATCCCTATGAAGTAAGAGGCTTTTTAATAAAATAGAAAAATCAACTCATGACAAAGCAATTGTATTGTGTTCCCTCCCTGAGGAATAAAGACAAGTTTCACCTGAAGTTCATTTTTCAAAAGCAGAAATGAACTGTTCTTAGCTTATAAATTACCCACTAACCAAAATAAAATATACTTTTACATAATGTATTCTCATTAGGTTCTGTAACAAACGGCAAATAGACAAGTCTTTTAAATCTCAAGACCTAATGCAAAAGTGAACTTTCAAGAGTTAATTTTCTGGGTCCAGGGACAGATTTCCCCTGCTATTGAACAGTATAGGGTCCTTATGAAACTTTTCATAAACCTAAACAGGATAAAGAAGCAATTACATTAATTTATATGGAAATTTTTGGGGGCGTTCCCAGACCCAAAAATAACCTCTTCGCCTTTCCTGATACCTTAGAACACATCTTGCTAACAGATGCACAAAATAAATCCAGATAAAGCACAGAGGCTCACACAGTTCAAGCTATGGTAGCGTGATGCTAAGATGTTGAAGGTAGTTCCTGGGGAAGGAGCTTGGCGGGGCCCCTCTTGCAGCCAGCCTGCGTGCTGGCTGCTTCCATAACGGCTCGCTGCAAAACAAAGTCTGCACACTATTTTAGCTTTTCACCTTTTTTCAGAAAAACAGAAATCCTCTTAAGATTTCTTTCGGTTAGCGTAACGGTTTACTAAAACTTCGCTTTAGTAAAAGCGAAGTGGCATAAGGTGATATTTCAAAAAGCGGAGGATAGTGCTACTGAACCTTATAGGAAGGATTTTGAAAAACTCTCCAAACTGGTAAATGATCACTTTTTGTTAAACCATATAAAATCAGCCTCACGAAACATAAAGTAGATATATTATTCATTGTCTGGTTTAATCATAATTAAATCAAGTATTTCTGGGGGAAAAAAACAAAGACATGCGGACAACTTTTCCTTTTTTGTTTGCTTATTTTGAAACTCCATGTAACTGACAAAAATGTAAGTAATTATTCAAAATGCCTCCCCCTTAGATGATATAATTCATGAAACACTATTTCATATTTAGTTTCCAAGTGTTATTGTCAGAAGTCAGCAACCAATCCAGTCTGAATAATGCACTCAAATCAAAAGGACTTTTTCTTCCTGAACAGAGATATGGAAATAAATCTGTCAATAAGCAGCTCTTTGTCAAACAACCAACAAATTTTGTACCTAAAACTACTGTTTTTCAGTATGTGGAAATAATCTCACTACTTTGAAGGTTGTGTGTCAATGCATTTAAACATTTCCTCAAGCACAGGGCGAGAGGAGGGCGAAAGAGATGATCTCTGTTCCAATGCGCTAGCATTTACCTCTAAGTATTACATATACAGTGAGATCCAATGACAGGAAAGCATAAACCAGAAAAGCATAGGCAATTACCTGATATTCATTGGGCCAAAAGGTGCTCACTGCTAGCTCCGCCCGAAGCCAATCTCTACCCGTGAATCCAGTCACGTTCCAAATTGGATTGGCAAGAGGTCCTTTATTCACCCTAACCAATATGTTCAAAGTGCCAGGATTCAACCCTTTCTGGCTGTATAACAGGTAACTGAAATCAATACAGTGAGTGTCGTTCTCCTTCATTGTAGGCAGCTGAAGTCTGGCTTTTTCTCCAGGGTCATGATCTGAAGAGTCCACTATCATATAGGAACCTGAAATGACATTATACATAATAAAGCTAAATAGACACAAAAGCAAAAGGGAATATCTAATAACAGAAAAAAATGGTAAAAATAATAGGAATCCATTTTGACCATTAAATTTAACTCAAAAGGACTGTCTTCCAGAACAGAGTCATAGAAAAATATCAAACAAGTAGGTGAACTCAATTTTTAGTAAGTAACAGTTATTGTTCAAAGGACATAATACATATCAATTCATTTACTCTCTGAAACAACCTGTTTTACAAATTAGTAAACTGAAGTACAATTAGTAACTTACTCATAGTCAGATAGAGTAGGTAGAGCCTGGTTCAAATCCAGATCCCAATCCCGTAGTTTTACTAAACAAAGGTCTTTCATTATCAAACAAGCAAACAAACAGAAACAATACCTTATTGGCCTGGTTTCCATAGAGGGGGCATCCTTCCTTTTCCCTATCATACTACTCTTGCAGGGAGATGGGTTAACTAAATGCAGGCACAATCCTTTCTGATTTCAGATCCCAAGATCATCATTTACACAAGCGGGGTGACTAACCACTCTGTACTAACCACTCTGAACTTAAGTTCAGGGAATAAGGATACTTTGCAGTGTCAATGTGAGGACAGAAGTTGAAAATGTTGATTTTTTAGAGCTGAGAATCTGACACATAGTGGATTTGCCTACTTCTTTGAGGTTTGCCCACTAAGCTATCAGCTAACAACCATGGCTGCTGGTCCCAATTCTGCTGCGAGAAACCTGGCTTGAAAACACTAGTCTAACTCCACTTCCTTTGACTTAATAAATATTTCTTGGTTGTCTGCCAGGACATAAGAAGTGCCAACCTCATAGCACCTCATAGTTCCACCCTCAAACAGCGGAACTGTAGTGCTAAGTACAAACATGGGACTTGAACATCAGCGGCCGCTATTAGTCCAAGGACCTCTGCAGAAAAACCACCAGTTTTTCTCACGTCGCTGTGGATTTTAACAAAGATACATATCACAAAAATATCAATACATCTATTTGTTACACTTAAGGTAGAACACAAATTTGATGGTAATACACCCCTAGGATGTAATTAGAATGTATTAGGTGTAGTATTACAGAATCCAGCGTTACAAGGATTACACTTGGACCTCTCTTCCTGACTGATCAACCCTGTTTCCTCCCTAAAACATAATGACGTTTATATAACACACTAAATACTCACTGACTACTAATCTAACTAGTTCAATTAACCCCAAAAGCAAGTTCAAATCATGGCAGATAAGAGGACTTCTACTACCTAAGAAACTGAAATTTCAGATCTGATGAATGCCCATTCCAGAGCTCAGAACTTATGTAAAGATTTCATATGATAACACCATCAGTTATCAGGCAAAGTTCAGAATATCCTTACTATAGTGATGGTTACTGATATTACTTCCACTTTATTTTTCTCAGTGTTCATCTTCTCTTGTAACCTGAAATTCTCTTTTTTTATTTCTTCTTGATTCTCACAGATTGCATGCACATTAATAGAATAAATTGGTCATGTATATTTTTGGAGAAATTATGTCTTTTTTTTTTTTTTTTTTTTAAACAGGATATCCTGGATCCCAACCCAACTTATTCAGGCAGGATGTTTCTATTCTTGGTTATACTCACATTCTGAGGTCCATGGCTGATCTACCGAGATTTCTTTCAGATTCACCAAAGCAGAGCAGACTAATGATTGCTTTTAACCAAGACCAGGCCTGATACCTGAGACAAGTTACTCACTGTGAGTGGGCCTCAGCTTCTTCACAAACCTGTAACCTATTTCTCCACTGCTACAACAGTTTTTTTCTTTTCAGTGATATATTATGGCAGTAGTGAATTTAAATTATTTTTACAAGTCTTTATCAATTATGGTTTCTGATTGTCAATTTCAAAGTAGTGCTCTCTAATTGACTTACAGGCTTTCAAGTAGTTATTTTCTTCCATTATAAAATAAACTTTGGCATAAAATATGCTTTGTCAAACATCTTAATTACATACTGTGATATTTACCATTAAGACCATTTAGCAATTTTCATCCAGTTGCACTTTTAAGCTATGATAATTTTCTTATTAAGGAAATGGGATGAGCAAAGTATATTAATTTGTAGGAATTACCAATTGGATCATTAGAAAAGACAAAAGTCACAAAATAAAAGCTTGCTCAAACTATTCCAGCATTTCAATACAAGTTAATTAAAAAAAAAAGTGCTGATATTTCATTCTTATAGAATGTTTCTGCTAAATGGGCTTCTTTGAGTGCAGCCTAAGTATTGCTACATTTTCTGAGTGTTATGAAATAATATGCATTTATTGCATGGTTCCAGAAAGGAAGAAGCAAGCACTAGCACCAAAGAGCCAACCAAATACTTCTGCCAACCGATTTCATAGTGGCAATTTACCCGGTAGGCACCATGAAAGTAGCTCCCTATTTGACATAAGAGTTACTTTCATCATCCCAAACATTGAGAACACTATGCTATTCTTATCAAGTTCTAAAAATTACTGCTACAGTCTCCCAGAATAACTGGCTATAACACTTAGTGTCAGGAAATTCTACGATATGCATTTCCCTCATTCTTTATGTCCTAATTTAAGCTTACTTACTATAATTCTGTCACCAGCTAACGAATCCCTCAGGTTTCTAATAAGAGTTCAGTTCTATTTAGTTCTGATTTACCTATCTCAAGACTTAATAATGAAACATCTGTGTCAAACATGTATTATGTAGTAACCTTTAATTAATGTGATTTCTTTCATGTGGCCCTACAAATATTCCTTGCAGTTCCTGGAGCAACAGAGGTCTCAAATATATCATTTAAGACATGAAAGAAAAACTTACTAGACTTATGATAATTTTGTTTTAAAAAGTATAGCTTTTCTGGAGAGCGTTTTGATAATGAGAATCGAAAATCTTAAAAGAGATAGATATCCTCAGCTGGTGATTCCAAATCAAAGCATGTAAACTAGATAAACAATTTGTATTATACAAACATACAGCTTAAAAAAAGATGTCCATCTCATCATTACATTATTCAAAATTGAGAAAAATGTGCGCCTGGCTGGCTCAGTTGGTACAGCACTTGACTCTTGGTCTCGGGGTTGTGGGTTTGAGTCCCACTGTTGGGTGTAGAGATTACTTAAGAGTAAAATCTTTTAAAAGCAATAAAATAAAAAAAAATTAGGCAGAGAAAAACAAAAGTATTTTAAATGTCCAATAATAGGCAATTTGTAAGATTATGGTAAATCGATTTGATGAATAATTCTGCAGTCATTAAAAACGAATTACCAAAACCACTTGATAGAAGATATTCACAATATGTTAAGTAAAATAAGCAGGTTATAGGGGCGCCTGGGTGGCACAGTCATTAAGCGTCTGCCTTCGGCTCAGGGCGTGATCCCAGCGTTCTGGGATCGAGCCCCACATCAGGCTCCTCTGCTGGAAGCCTGCTTCTTCCTCTCCCACTCCCCCTGCTTGTGCTCCCTCTCTCCCTGGCTGTCTCTCTCTCTGTCAAATAAATAAATAAAATCTTTAAAAAAAATAAGCAGGTTATAAAATATTATACCCATTTTGAAAAATGACAATTACAATTGTGTAAATGTGTGTATTCACATAGGTACACATATGCATGCACATATGACGGGAAAAAAGAATATATAGCAAACAGTTAACTATATTATCAAAAGGGAGCTATAATTGTCTTCTCTTTTCTTATTTTCATGTACATTCACTGCGAATGTTCCATAATGAACATGCATGAGATTTGTACTTTAAAAAGAGAGAGACTACGTGAAGATTATCTTACATAAGTAACATCAAATAAATAATGATAAATACGTAAGAAATAAACATAGGTAGTTGCCTTTTAAAAATAAATCCTATTTGCATCCTACAGATTAACAGCACCTTGGCTTTCAAAAAAACACAATACAACTATCAGAAACTTCTTATTTCAATTCATTAAAAGAGAGGGGGGCAGTGCGTAGACTAAATAGCAGTTTTTATTTAAAAAGAGTACCAAAGAAAACAAGTCCCATATTCAAAAATGCCATAGTCTAATATCTAGATGAGTAAATAATGTCCTACGGATTTTATGTATTAACAAAAACTTTAAGATATACTTCTAGAAATAACAATAACACAGGAAATAGGATTAACTGCACAGAAAATAATGAATGATAAACAGGTTTCCATACTTCATCTTAAAACTCCATTTATAATATCCTTTAGTATACCGACATAATATTTTTACTAAATCAATTCTTACTTATTGAAGGTGCCCTGTTAATTAAACTCAAAGAAATTTCCACTTCTCTGCCTGGTACTGACGACCGACCCTCCATGATCTTTATCACTGTACCTCCTGACTCCTCCAACCTTACAGAGCCCTCACGACTTCCCCGCACACCATGCCAGTTTCTTCTCCAGCACGGGCTCATGTCTGTGTAAGAAAGCCTCCCTCATCTCAGCCCTGCACCAATTCTTGCCCCTTGATCTTCCTCAGCACCCCATCCAGATTGAGCTTTTCCTGCCTTGAAGTTCTTTGATACACAGTCTGCCTTCCTGGTTCTGGCCCCTAATTATGCACTCCTTTTGTACAAATTTTAAATAATTTATACAGGGATTGTTTATCCCCCTCCGAAGAGTGATAAAAAGCACCTAATTTATTCAGAGTCCCATCAGCAGAGAGAAGCCACACAGAAAATGTAACAGTGAAAGTGTGATATAAGAATCATAAACGATGAAACGCAGAAACTCTGAAGTTGTAAGAGAACCCAAAGAGTAACCACAATACCCAAGGAAGGGCAGATGCGGAAAGAGGTCGGAGGCTGCTGAGAATCAGATCTCCTGAAAGAAGGTGTAGTTTTGCAGCCCACTGGATGGTGAAGAAGGTGGCTGGGGCACTCAGGCCAGAGCTGGTCCACAAGCAGGAAAGACCCCATGCATCAGGATGGCATGAGGCCGGGCGTGTGCTGTGAGCACGTGGGGGGGCCCACAGTGAGGTCCACGGCAAGGTCACTAGGCCAGGAGTGGGGCCGGGAGCACAGTAAGGGACTGAATGCACCGTGCACATCACTGACCCACTGCCAGCTCTTCAGTATCACCATGAAAAAAAACTAAAATAGAAGCACAATTCAAACAGGAGTAGAAGCACCTTCCTGCTAAAATCCCTTCAGCACCCACTATGGACAAACTACAAGACTGTAGCATTAGCGCTGCACTAGCTACAAAGGAGAAATGCTTCAGCAGTCAACCTCCACTAGCCCAGAACAGGTAATAAAGGGTGGATTGGGAGCTGCAAAAACAATGAACTGAAAACTGGCACAGCATCGAATGAGGGCCTTGTATATGGTAGAAGTTCAATAAGTACTTGTTAGTTGGTTATCTGGATGACTGAGTAAGTGAGACGGAGACAAAGAAACCAGCTCTCAAAATGTAACAACATGTACTATAGAGGCAGTGACTTTACCTTTATGTGAGAGAAATTATCAGAAGATGTCAAAACAACAGCAAAAATAAAATAAACAGTTGGAACCGGCGTATGGTGCTTCCAGACAGAATCACTTGATGAAAGAGTATAATGTTTGGAAGTACACACTTAACATTTTTATGAGAGCCACTCTTCTGTAGATGAAACACCTTCTATTAGAGCAAAGGTTCGCTAATGTTTTAGTCTCAGGACCACTTTTACACTCTTAAAAATTATTGAGGACATCAAAGAGCTTTTGTTTCTGTGAGTTTTAACTATCAATCTTGACCATATTAGAAATTCAAATTGAAAAACTTCAAAAAGGTTTATTAATTCTTTTAGGATTAACAAAAGTAAATCCATTACATGTTAATCTAAATAACATGTTTTTATAAAAACTACTATATTTTCTTTCTTTTTTTAAGATTTTTATTTTTTATTTATTTATTCAACAGAGATAGAGACAGCCAGCGAGAGAGGGAACACAAGCAGGAGGAGTGGGAGAGGAAGAAGCAGGCTCATAGCAGAGGAGCCTGATGTGGGGCTCGATCCCATGACGCCCGGATCACGCCCTGAGCCGAAGGCAGACACTCAACCGCTGTGCCACCCAGGCGCCCCAAAACTACTATATTTTCTAAGACAAACAAAAAATAATATGAAGAGGGGCACCTGGATGGCTCAGTCACTTAAGCGTCTGCCTTTGGCTCAGGTCATGATCTCAGAGTCCTGGGATGGAACCCCACATCAGGTTCCCTGCTCAGTGGGGAGTCTGCTTCTCCCTCTCCCTCTGCCACTCCCGACCCCTCACCCGGGCTCATACTCTCTCTTTCTCTCTCAAATAAATAAATAAAAAATACTTTAAAAAATAAAATAATATGAAGAGAGCATTGTTTTACATTTTTGCAAATCTCTTTTGTCTGACTTAATAGAAGACAGCTAGGTTCCTGTTTTTATTCAACCATTCACTCTGTTGTAATATCAGATATCATGTAGCCTCTGGGAAATTCTACCATATACTCAGGAGAAAATAGGAGAAAAAAGGGAAGGCAATATCCTAGTGCTATTATGACAATAGTTTGACCACGCTGAATCCGGAAAGAGTCTTAGAAACCCAGGACCACATGTGGAGAGCCACTAAATATTAATACATATAATCCTTTTATCTTTATTCTCTAATGACAACATTTTCAGTGATTTTATTTATATTGCATCTACTTCACCCAGTCTCTTCAGGGTATAAATATGTACTCAATGAAATGAAAGTCTTCACTGGGATGATAGGTTGGAGAACAAAAATCAAAAAATGCTGACTTTTTGTACCTCAATATAAATATAAAAGGTGTATTAGTCAGGCTTCATCAGAGAAATACAACCAATGGGACACCACACACACACACACACACACAGAAAGAGATTTATTATAGAGAATTGGTTCACATGATTATGTAGAATGAAAAGTCCAGACCAAGAATAACCAATGACACAGTTCCAGTCAGAGTCCAAAGGCTTAAGTAAAATTCTATCCTAATAAAATAATTTTTGTGTGTTCTGAGGACCATTTTGAATAGCTACCAAAGCACCAACACACTGTGCAAAACAGTTATTTCTTGGCATTGAGTGAGATCTTCCTAGTAGAAACAAAGAACATGCCAGAAACCGTTGGTGTGAAAACACCAGACATGCTGTATGGTAATATAGTTTTGTGCCCAGCCAGCTTAAGAAGCAGTAATCAGGATCCATGGGTAGAGAGAACAGTAACAACTGAAATTGTGATTTGGGGTCCCAGACCATCTGGGATGATTTCTTCTTTGTCGTGAAATTAATATCACTTAAGCATTTCTGTTGCTGTTGCCTTTGTGCTAAAGACAACGACATTACCTACTTTTTCGTATGTTTCGCTTTCATTTCCTTTATTCAAGCTTCTTTTCCTCACCCCATTTTTCTTCATCTGATTAGGTGGCAACATAATATACCAAGTGACTAAAATTAAGAACCGAGAAATCAGCTTGATTTTCCCCATCCTTCAATTTCCTCTTATAATCCACTAGCAATTTCTTTTTTCTCTACATCCAAACTATGTCCTCCACTCATCCACGTCTCTTGATCTTCACTAGCTTATCCAACTCCGATCTCCCCTCATGAGGATAGCTAGAACCACTCCCAATAGGTTTCATGACTTTCACACTAACTGCCCTACAATAGCTTTCTACAGACACCTAGATTTATTTTTTTCAAAACATACAATTAATCATTTTTCATCTGTACAGTGCAATGAGCATTAAATCCAAACTCTGTACTCTAGCTTATCGGCTTCAATATAATCTGGCCCCTGACTTCCTCTCTCACATGATCTCCTTCCCCTTTCTTCTATATGCTCCAGATACAGTGGGCTTCCTTCTGCCCATCAAAAATCCAAGCTTATGCCTGTCTCAGGTTGGAGTACTCTCCCCTCCACTGGATTATTTTCATCACTCAGGTCTTGGCACAAATGCCATTTATTGGTGAAGCGTTCCTTGGTCTCTTAAAGTAGTTCCTTCCAAGATTCTTCTCTTTCTTTTTTTTCTTCTTTTTTTGAGAGACAGAGAGAGAGCACGTGAGTGGGGGAGGGAGGGAGAGAGAATCTTAAGCAGGCTCCATGCTCTGTGTGGAGCACCATGCAGGGCTGGATCTCAGGACCCTGAGATCATGACCTGAGCCAAAACCAAGAGCTGGACACTCAACCACCTGAGCCACCCAGGTGCCCCCTTCTAAGATGCTTTCTAACATGTCATTCTTTGTTATTTCCTTCACGGCACTTGCCACTTACTGAATTTGTTTACTTGAGTGAAAGACTCCACAAAAAATTCAGAGTTCATGTATCTTGTTCATCTAAAAATCTAGAACAATGTCTGGAGCATTTAGTTTGAGACTAAATGTTTTTGTGACAAAATCTGACAACTCTTTATCAGTGTTTCCTGTTCTGCATATCCTTAGCACTTCTGTAATGCTCTCTTATACACCAAATATACAATATCTATCTGTGCATCTGCCCAATCCCAGTGTGAGCTTTTCGAGATCACGAACTTTTTTTTTTTCCACCTTGTACCTAACAGAGAGATTTTTGCAGCTGTAAACTTTTGGTGAATTGAATTGGAGGCAAGCAAAAAATGAAGAATCTCAAAAATGGTAACTGTGTTGGTTTTATTTCAAATATAAAACAAAGAGGAAAAAAACATAGAACCTGAAATGACTTTAAATCAATCTTCTCAATCTTGACAATTTCCCCAAAAGATTACAACATTTTGGTAAGGCTGATAGGTGCCCTCATTTTTTTGCATGGTCTATTATTAATTCTTCAAACTTTTATGTCTATTATTTCTTAGGATTATGCCTCTCTTCTAATGGAGTTCACTCCCTATATCATATAGTTTGTTCCCAAAAGACAGAATGAGACACACATTATAAACGTCAGGGTGGGAAAAATAAACTGTCCCTCAAACTCCAATACGAAAGGACTGACCTTGCATCTTAGCAGAATTCCATTTCCAACAACTTTTCTCTCCCTAAAATGTCCCTTCCATTGCCCTGGCAAAATATGAAACTGCTTCATTCACATTCTGCAGAAATAAAATTTCTTGTAATCCCTGAGAGGAACAGCTTTGTATTTGTTCTAGGTATCCAACTGACCTTTGAAAATAGGACAGCTTCTAAAACTTTCAGACAACACAAAACACTAAAAAGAAGGTTTCGTGTAAAATTAGCACAACATTTATCATTCTTGGGAGACTAGTCTCCTCACGGAGTTTACCTGCATGTTAAGATTTAGGAACTGGACTGAACATTGTGCTATAGTTTAATCTCCTTCCCCTACAACGTTTTAGAAAGTAAAAGCATGAATGAACCTGGCACTTACTTTGACAACCAAAATTTTCACTTTCCCCTGTGGGACACAGAGAACCTGTGCAGTAGGATTATTAGACGTGTCACTGAATGTCATCTGCCTCCTCTTCAGAAGAGGCTGATTTTATAATCTGCTGGGCTTTTCTCTCCAGGGTCTTTCAGGACGCCACTTTTCTCTATCTCCTACCCATCTCTTTAACTCTTTAGCTTGGGCAATAATTTAACTTTTCTTGGTCTTAGTTTCCTTATCTTGAAATCCTTCCACCACTGCGGTCTGCTCTTAGGACTAAATGAGATTGTCTACATGACATGCTAAAGCCCACTGATTAGGTAGGTCCTTAATATTTGTTCCTTTGGAGAGATTCATTCCTTTCTCCATCCAATAGTAGACAAAATCAAACTAGAAAATGTAGGAAAAGAACATTTTCAAAGATGAAAAATGAGATGATAATGTTATGGAGTATACTTAAAATCTTCCAATTCACAGGCACTTGAACCTTTCTCAAGCTTTCTGTTTACAACCTACCCCACCCCTTTTGTCCCAGGGTTTCAACCCTCCCTCCCAGCTCTTTCCTTCTATTTCTCTCTAACCTTTCTTTCTCACTTTCTTCTTTATTTTTTTGAAATCTCATATAAATATAGAATACTTTCCCCAGGAACACACACACACACTTCCCTTTACTGACAACTGTAAAGACCATAGACGTAAGTTTAAGATCTCCTGTTCGAAGATTTGTCCAGTTTCTAAAATCCTGGCTCTCCTCCCATGGCTCTCCAACCTACACAGCTTTTATGTTATGTGGTACTGAAATGTTTTGAGAAGCAGTTGATAAAATGAAAAGCAACTTTAGAGAGAATAATCAGAGTTACATTACCCCAAAAAGCAAGGGAGTCTTTGTCCTGTAGTCAATTTTGTAATCATCACTTACCTTTTCAAAGGAACCCAAATTGGAAAAAACAGTGAAAGGTAAGAGGAGGTAGTAAAGCCTGCGGTCTCTGGAAACTGTCGAAAGACCAAATATCCTACTAACAATTCCAGCCTATTGTCTGGATATACTGGAACCCTATTAATAATAGAAAGCCAGAACTCAAGGTTAGTAGAGAATGACTGTACATGGCTCTATATTTCCATATAAATAGATAGCTCCAAAGTCAAAATACTCTACTCCATAATCACAGTATGTCTGAAGGTAGCAAAAATTTATTTTAATATATTATAAGAACTGGCTTTATTTTGACTCAACATTGATAAGAGATAACAACTATTCCTGAATAGGCAATTGGCAAGTAATGATCAATTAGAAAAAAATTCAAGTTGAGCAAAATATCTCTACTGAGTTCTCAGGTTCAAGGGGAATCAAGCTACAGGAGCAACTCAATCAAGGAAGTCGCTTCCTTTATCAAACTACAAGAATCACTAAAGTTCCTGACTACACTAGAAGATGCTTCATAAAAGGTTCAAAAGGAAAGAATAGCATATACCCCCCCATTGTCATCCAAATAAAAGCATATTCCTAGCTATGAAATGGTTAAGAATTCGTGCTCTAAAGTCAGAGACCTGATTTTGCAGCTTTACTGACATTACCCACCCCAACCATCCACCTCTCCTCTACCATTCTACTGATAAAAATCTGAGGCCCAGAAGAGATAAGTATTTTAGCTATCACAAAAATACTGTTTGAGAAGATTGTTGTAGGGATTACAGAAATGGGAAATAGCAAAGTAAAAACATGTTCCTACCTTTTTTTATTTACAAAGTATTATCTAAACCAAAAGTCTGTCTACTTGTTTTTGAAAACAGTGTCTGTCTTATAAGCCCAAGACAAACAAAGGAAAAGAAAACCAAAAGGGAATGAAAGCATAAAACATGAGAAAAAAATAAGAAACTGAGTTTACAGAAAGGAAGAAAAGAGTCCAAGTGAGAGGAGAGAAAGACAAACTGCTTACACTTTAAAATCTAAGATGTGGGAAGACAGGATAATAGAGGAAAGAACAGAATGGTACCGAAAATGGGGTTATATTTATTTCCTGTCTCCCCAAGTAGCTTCATAAACCATTCAAATATGGTAAAAGAAACTGAGGCCCCAGGAGATAAAAAGGCAAAAAAGAGCAGTATCATCACCTCAAATGTTGAGATCAGTGTTTTTGGTCACAAGATGATTAATCATCCATAATTCAAGGATTTAATATAAAATAAAATAAAAATAAAAATAAAATAAAATAACACTAGAGACCCGTTCATTAATTACTGGCTTTCCTGAGTCTACATAAATTTTAGGTAGTTCTAGTGGAATTAGTGGTTCCCTATACTAGAGCAAGTAAAATACCTAATCATATCACTGTACTTTAGGCTAAGCTATTCCATCTCTGAGTTGCCAATCCAGCTGTTATTTAAAAAAAACAAAAACAAAAACAAAAACAAAACAAAACAAAACAAAAAACAAAAACCACCCGATCAGTTGTGAAATACCATATTGGCCAATGGTGAGGAAAAGAACAACATACCAATTCTTCTCTGACTGTTGGCACACAATTAATTCAACTTCCTCGTAGCAATACAGTCACCCAAGGATATTCCTCCAACAAAACATTCCTTTTAAATATAAGCAGAAAAGCTGCATCATGCAAGTGACCTCCATTCCAACAGTGCTCTTTTTGCCCTGAGAGCAACTTTGGATTCTACTTGAATGTTTTCATAAATGCTAACTTAAGGCTCAATGGATGAACACAAACATTGAGAAATTGTAGAGTTTCAGTTCCCACACTAACTTTTTAAAGCTTCCCTCTGGGGTGTACTGTAGAAGCTAAAATAGAAAATAGTTTCAGCCAAAATAACAGTGGGAACTCTGACCAACATCAAGCACAGGTGTTTCCCAACCTCCCCCCAAAGAGGGAGGGTCTTTCTTTTATGGAAAAGAGAATTTTCAATAATTTCAAAAATTCGATTTTCAGATCTTTCAATCTACTACAGAGATGTACTTTCAACAAGTTAAAATAAATGGAAACACCTTAAGTACACAGAATAAGATCAAAGTTCTCTCCTTTGAGAATAACCAGAAGTAAGAATATGTCTCCAACATTTTTTTCTTCTAACTATAGTATTATCATGTATCTCCCTAAGATCTCTTAACAGGACTTTAAAAAAGAAAGTAATTTTTTTAAAAAATAGCCCTACAAACAGTGACTAAACTCTGCAAGGACCATGAACTGGCAGTGATCCCTCCAATCATGGCAATCACCCACTAGAGGCAACATAATTCTACTGGCTGAAGAACAACTATACAGCCAGACAGAGAAAAGGCAATATATTTTAGCTAATAGCCAAAATCCTCTCATCTGAGCCACAGAAATCTTGCAATGCTTACATGCCATGAATTACCAGCATAACTCATAGTTCATAATTCATAATGCTATAATACGCATTTTTTTACTTGTTTTACTCCTTTTTGCTTAGAAGGCTTGTAGTCTCTTTTTCTTCCCTAGGGAGCTCAATTTCCACCTTTCCCATGAATTCCTATAATTGACCGTACAATTTTGTAGGTGATTCACAAATTTTACATTTCCTACCTTATAGTGTTATGATGTGTAGAATTTTCCAAACTCAATAATAAACTTCCTAAGGTCTACTGCCTCTCATTATGTCTTTTTGCATAGTGATCTATACATAACAGATATTCCATTAATGGAAATGATGTTGGAGTCTAAGTGGAATGTATTAATTAATAGAACTGCTTAATCCTGTAAAAATATCTAATAAGATACTATCCAACTTCCAGTGAGAAAGATACTGAATATGTAAATTGCTAAGCATTACACAGAATGTCAGGTTTAAAAAAGTTAAGTAACTTGGTTCAAAACTCAATCCAAATCGAATACTAAAACCTTTTGCTTCTATATTATACTGACTATAAAAGTGAATAAGAACTTTAGTTTACAAAGAAATAATATAACTCAAATATTTTCAAACTGCTTGGAAAACCCTGTAAGCATGAATTTAAAGTTCTCTAACAAATACTATTTTAGTACTTTTCCTTCATGGGGCTTCTTCCACACAGATGAGCAAAGCATCAACAAATACATGCCAAAACAAAACTGTGCTAATCTTTATAAAAGAGAGGCTGGCGATGGGATCATATAATACAAAGACATGACATCATCCAAAAGCCCTGAAGATCTTCTAGGAAAGAGAGGTTGGAGCAGTGATCTGAAGAATGAGGGTTATTAGCTGACAAGAAGAAAGATCATTTCAGGCAGTAGAAACCAGCAGCTCAAAGGACCTGGAGCAGATTATAACGAATAAGAAGGACTGAATGTTTGGCTGGACTGGAGGAAATGAGAACGATGGGATGGAGATGCAGAAAATAAAGAGACCGAGAAGGACTTATGGGCAAAAATAAGGAGTTTTAAATGTTATAGAATGACATTAAAAAAAGATTCAAGCTGGAGGAGGCAGAGGTTGCTGTCCTAAATCAGACTTTGGAAAATCACTCTGGCTACATCTACAGAGAATAGATGGGTGATGGGGGAGTGAGCAGAGTAGTGAGCAAACAGCTGCAGCATTCCGGTAAATAAATATATTTTATTCAAATAGCAGATGATGGAGATGATGTGAAGCAACCGTCCAAAACCTACATAAGATGTAAAAATCAGCAAGAATTGGTGTTGCATGAAGTGTAGAAGTGAAGAAGAGACAGGTGCTCAGAATGTACAACTATACTTCTTGCTCATATACCCAGATAGATGGTGGTGGCATTCCTTGAGTCTTGGCACACTGAATAAAGATCAATTAGGGGGTGGGGGGAAGATCAGTTCAAGTTCTTTATTTTAAACAGTAAAATCTACTGTATCATTTTCAGCAAAAAAAAAAAGAACATTATTAAAGGATATTAGGAAGCCCAAACAATGACCAAGATATACTCTAGGATCCTTCCAATGAGGACCCACTACTGGACACAGACAACATTGTTCCCAATACCCAGGCTGATCCTAGACTTTGCTGCCTCTAAATGTCTATGCTTCCACTTTCTACAGAAGGAAATCCTCAGGGTGCCTCCTTTCTTCAGTCAATAGTTTCCTAATCAAAGTTGCTTTGGGCTGTCTGAATGCTGCAGATTTGGTCACTCATAGCTGTAAGGATGGCTGGAAAGGTAAGTGTATGACTTGCTTCTGAGGCCATGAGAACTCAAAAGGCAAGAAATTAACCACATATAGGAAAGGTTGTCAAAAAGTATAGTAAATATCATATGAGAAAGAAGGGGCATTAATTTTGTTGAGACATACCAGAGAAGATGTCAAGTAGGCAATTGGAAATGTGATTCTAGATCTCAAAGGAAAGATTTTGGTTATAAACACATTTATGAATCATCTGCATGTATATTCCATAGTGCTACTGAGGGGTGGGGTTTTTATTTTTGGGGGGTTTCTTTTTTTTTTTTGACTTTTATAAACATTTCAACAAAATCTTAAATACTTCGGAAACCTAATAATAACCGTAAATGTAATTAATCAAATTAATGTCCCACCATACATTACTATAGAACACAGAATACAACAATTTGGTTGCAAATCTTTTTATCACTTATAGGGATAGAAAAACTACATGAGGCAAGGGAGAAATTCATTCTAAGCCTCTAACATATATGGGTAGCTCTGATAACTAAGAATGTTCTCATCAACTTTTACCAAAATGTTATTTCAATAGCAATTAACAATTTGGATGATTTCCAAGACCCCACAACAGACTCTGTCTGCAGCTGGATGAAAGCCACTTAATCTTACCACCCACAAGCACACATAACTAGTTTGGGTACCTCAAACGTATTCACCTCTTTGACCCTCTCTAAACCTATCTTTGAATCTGAACAGCCATCTCCTGATTTATTTTTTCCAAATACAAAACCAAAATTCCCTGTTGAGTATGTGTATATTTACTCTGATCAGCATTCAACTGAAAAGACAATGTGTTCCGGAAAATTTTTAAAAATTGACAAGATGCTAAAACAGACATATGTATCCGGAGGGGGCAAAACTGGAACTAAATGTGACTGAAACATCATTGTGATTATCCTCTTCACAGTAGTTTTGGCCTAAATTGCTTCCTGGAACACAGAAAAGCACATAAATATCCTTCTACACCTGAAAAATGAAAATAAATAAATGAGAATCGAACGAACAAGTCCACGGTGACAAAACAGCTGCAGCGGCATCTGCTGCATGAAGAAATTCACCCTGCTTATCAACACTGGGCTTCCAGGAAGGACATAGGGCTAACGACTTCCTTAGGTTTGGAAAACGTCCCACGTGGGTGGCAGTCACAGCATCAGGCCTCTGAATTCTTCTTTTACAGGTAGAAATGGCCTCGGGATCAATCTCCTTAGGGTAGTGATGGAAAGAGTGGTTTCACCCACTTTTCTAGTTACCCAGCATCATATCTGGAATGAAATGCAAAGGTCACAATTCCTACCCTAACTGCCCTCCAGAGCAAAACCAGACCCGGAGGGTGGTGGTAGGAGAGAGGCAGGCTAGGGAGCTCAGCAAAAGAAAAATGCAGGAGCCTGAGAAATCTAATTCAACCAACTTAATAGATTTGTTCAGATGACCTACAAGAAGGATAAGATTTCTCCAGTGGCTAGAATTTCCTCCTAAAATAAGTCATTTCGTCTAAGTATAAACTATTTCTTGGTTCTCTATCAAATCAGTAAAAATAACTGAGAGTCCATGGGTCTGAAGTGTCAGAGTAAACCCATATGGCTCGTAACATAAACATGGAGACCAGACAGGGTTTCCAGACTTTCACTGTTGATGAACATTTCTTTCAAGCACCAGTCTCACTACGTTGGTTTCCTTAAGGAGTGCTCATTCTAGCAGACCCAGCAACTGGGTAAGCATTATTACTTTTACCTTAAAAACCTCTAAATGTGCAAGAAAGCATGCTCTGTTAAATCCCTATGGGCGCGAAACCGTTTAAGAGTAAAACTCCTGATTCAGTGTTTCTCAAACATGAGTAAAATCCAAGCTTTAAAAAGGAAAATTTTCTCACAGACCTCAGTGTTAACTTGCAGACAGATAATCTCTGACTATTAACTTGTTATGATGAGTTCATTCATATAAACAAATGTAAAAATCAATAAAATTTAACATTTAGCTTAATTATGTTTTGTGGAATCAATGTTGCAAAAAATACATTTAATAGTGAAAATATATACTTGTTTGTTTTATATTTTACATTTCACTTTTGGGTTGGATTCTTTTTTTGGGGGGGGATTCTTTTCATTTTGATCACGATGACACATCATTTGAGTCACTGTTACTATAATCTTTGTTACTTTTCTTCGATAGTGATTTTTAGCCACTGATCCATGCTTTTGATGGGCCAAAAAATTTAATAACACATTCCAAATTACAATAATATGCCATAATAAGAAAAATTTAAAGCCACTTATTACAGATTTTTGCTGATTATTTATTGTATTCATTGTTAACAAGGTTTTTCAAGTTCATATGTATAAATTCAGGAGCTGCACAATATATATGGTAAAAAAAAAAAGTATGCTATCAGCTAATACAAATATAACAGTTTACTTATTCTAAGTTTCCTATGCTTATGACATGTATTATCTGCCACATAGTACCTAAATTCTCCCACCACTTTTATCTACATGAACTACTGTTAAGCCTTCGTGAGTACCCTAACATGTGATGCAACTCATACTTTCATTTAGCAAAGATATAACATCAATACAAATGCAAATAATGTCTCTGAATTATTCCTCAATCATCCAGATCATCTTAAATATATATGAATTTTGGACTCATTAAAAAATAAAAGCATCCAATTTTTAAAACTTGCATAGAACTCAGAGAATAGGCCTACAGACTGTAGTTAGAAAAGCGCTGCCTTGGCTCACTTAGTAATAAATTCAGCCTCAAAGAAAATTTATCATTTACAATACAGATAACTGTAGACAAGTACCAAAAGGCACACTGGAACAAAATTATGTCGACATAATCCTAAATTCATTTTCTTGGAAGAAAATCCATAATTCTCTTAAGTTTTTCTGAAGAAAACCATTTTTTTTTTTTTTAAGATACTCAGAAGGATTAATCCCCTTAAAATAAGAACCACCACTTTATATTCTGTACCTTCCTCTTTGGCCCCAGCTTTAGAATTTAATACTAACTAGGAAAGGCTCTGCTTCTACTTAAAGTGATATAGAAAAAAGTAGGTAACTAATTTATGTGTTTTCTTTTCAAGCTGGTGCCAGGAAGCTTAGCATCTAACTTGACGTTCAACCGGAACAACAATGTAGGCCTCGGTGGTGGAAAAATTTAGGTTTATTTGCCACACACTGGATTTTATAATCATATTTTCATTCTTACTTACCAGGAGTCTTTTTTCCTTATTTATCTTTGCCATTTGGATAATGATCTTGGAGGTAAGTCACCTCAAATTATTTGTGCAACAATGCAAGGTTAAAGAAAGTACGTAAGTTAAGCAATGCATGATTAGTAAATGAAGACAGCCCCCCTTTGTTACTAAGACCACGTTTTCCCTAAGTGTCTCCCTCACCTTGCCAAAAGCCCAAAAGCCAATTCTACATAAAATTGTGAATGGACAAGTTAGTCAACTGCGATTGCCTACTAAGCTATACCTACAAATAAGTAAAACCATCTACTAGCTGTCTCAATATTGAAACAGAGTTATGAACATAGTTAGGTCAAGAAAAAAGTGTAGTTACACCTCCGCCCCCACATCAGCTCATCTTCTTGAATAGTGTGTGCTGTCTACAGAACAGGGTATATTGAAGTATATCAAAATGTATTAAAAATTGTGAATTGATCCCCACTTTTAGAAGAAAGCAGGAAATCCATACTGTGAATAAAATTAAAATAGTAGAACCACAGGGGGGGAAATGGATACAAATTCAAAGGAGAGTTTTAAAAATCACTTTTTTTAATTTTAAAAAGCTCATTCTAGCAGATTTTCAAAGAACAAATCTTTTGATTAGAAGAAATCTTTCAATTTTGAAATCTTTCTATGCTACCAAAATCTACAGCGATCATCTCTCCATTGGTGAAAATTCAGAAATACTCCTTTTAAAATCAGAAATGGAAGAAAGATGTCCCCTATCTTTCTAATGAATGTTATTCTGGATATACTGGACAGTGCAGTAAGATAGATGATATAAATGTCTATGTATTTTTTATATCAGTAGATAGTTTGTTATCATTAATAAAAGTGATACAAGGTTTTCTAACACGTAAAGAATAAAAATAAAGAAACAGGAGATGACTGGATTTACTTTTTAAAAAGGTTATTCATATAGGTTAACTCAACAGTATAGTAAAATAGCTATTAACAAATTCCCTTAGAAAAAAATTTTAAATAGAAATTCAGCTGTTAAATCCTTTGTCCAAAAACATTTTATAAATTATGTGAAACATAGTTGTTTGCATTTTTAGCTGCCTGACAAAATATACAAGGGCAAAGTTCTTATTTCTCCCAAGTCCAGCTGAAATAAACAAGACAGATCTTAAGCTAAGAAACATCTGCAATTTTGTCTATTTTTCTAAGCATATAGTTAAGAGAATGAACTCTGGAGTCAGATCAAACTTGGTTTATTCAAATCCTAACTATAGCACTTTAAATGATTTTTACAACTCAGTTCCCCTTTAATAGAATCGGGCTCCTTATTTGAAAAAGAGAGTTAATACCACCTGCCTTATAGAACTTTCGAGAGACATACGCGGACTACATTGATCCTGTTACATGTTTCAAATATTGCATAGAGAAATAAATTTCTGTGCTTTGGTTTCTTATCTCAAAAATATGCCCTCACTCTTCTCACCCAAAAGGAAACCCAACTCCCTATCATGGATCCTGTGTTCAGACAAGTCAACAACTATATCCTGATCAACAGTACCAAGGCAAATGTGTTCCTTATGTCACCCTCTCTGCGTCCACCTATGCTGCTCCCTGTCTTAGAAACCCTTCCATCATCACTTCTCCAAAGAAATCACACTCATCTTTCAAAAACCAGCTCAAGTTACATAAGGATCCATATCCTGAATCCGTGAACAACAGGAGATTTGTTTGCCAAAATACATAAGGTGATACCCCACAATTTAACACATATGCAGCCTGACAACAAAATTAAACCAAGATTCTTCAGTCTTTCTTCCAATCTCTGCAATCACCGCTCATTTCTAAGGAGAGCTTTTGTTTATACTCCTGGCAGACATGGAGAATAAAAGGGGAAATAGTTAAATTAATCTAAAGAAACTATAAATTTGTTTATTTAATAAAGGGCAGAAAGTTACGCTGGGAACAGAGAAATATCCTGAATGTAGAAGAATGGGGGGGAGGGTGTAGGTCTCTAAATGTAAAGCCAAGTGGTTCTTTTTCGCAGAGTTGCAGAAAATTAGAGCAACCGCTATGTGATGTGAAACAGTGAGGAGTCATATAAAGTTTTTTAAATCAAATTTCCATTTACTATGATACATAGCATATATACACACAAATACATACATACATACATACATACATACATACACATAAATCTGCAGAAGTCTTCAGTGAATGCATGCTATTTTAAACTCTTTTTGATATTGAATATATGCTTCTCTTTGACGTGACACCAAAGGGAACTAAGCCTTCATGTATGGGCAAGAAGATTACATACATGAAACACTTAACTCTGAGACTGGCACAAAGTATCCAGAGAGCGGTGACTGCTCTCATCCCACTGTCTATTCTTTATTTATTCTCTGTGTGTTCCCCATATCCTCAAGAAGACACGTCATCTTGCTGATAACAGTATCTTACACTACTACAAGCCACAGCATCCAGCACTGTACTAAAGAAGGGGTCAGGAATCAATAAGTATTGGATAATTGAATCACTGACATTTGAGAAAATCCAACATCTGAGACAGAAATAATTAAGTTATAATGTGAAGCTCAGCTTCAGGAGAAACAAGAATGTTTTCCAATTTATTTCTCCTCCAACACCGTCTAGGTTTCCTTTTCTGTACATGACTCAGACTGGAGAGATAATATACTTGCTAATCACCATGCAAAGGAAGACACACTGCTTGCATTTGTATCCCATCTCACTGATACATCTTATTACCATGAAGGTGTTTAGTACAACCTTGCCTATATACCAAATGCCCTGAGATAATGAATCCAAATGTATAAGCCTTATTTCCATTGGAAATATCTAGATACATAGATAGATAGATAGATAGATAGATAGATATCTCAAATAGAAGCACTCAATTTTGATTACAAAAGAAAGCGCTAGTTTTTTTTTTCTTTTAATACCTACAGTATCTATTTTTTAAAGTTATATTTTCAAAGAATATATATCTCAGGCAATAAATGCCTTATTTATCTACTTTTACATGAAAAGCAGAAAAGAATGTGCTTTTACCTTCGTATACACCTACTGTCCCAAAACTATTCAAATGAATAATTATCAGAAGCAGGAAAGAAAAGAGAAATGCAAGGATATTATACTGCTGTTTCCCTGTTATGCTCTGAGTGGCTGAAATCCCACATAATCATGTGGGTTTTAGAGACCTTAGAAATCACTCCATTTGCCATATGTTTTATAGATTAAAAAATCTGAAAAACACTGACTTTAAGTGACATGTCTAAATGACAAATATTTTAAATATTCAAGGAAGCAAAGGAAAACAGAAAGATGAAAATTGAGAAGCAGTTTTTTATTTTTGCCTGATAGTGAGTAATCCTGTCATAAGAGTTGAAGTTTTTAGCCAATATTCTGGTACATCCCTTTGTATAATAAACCTTCAATTAATTAATTTCCTAAGTACAATGATTTTATTAATAGATAGTCTGTTGTAAAGTCCCAATCCAAAAATTTCATAAATTATAGGAAATAGAATTATTTTCCTTTTCAGCTGCCTGACAAATTAATCCAATATAGATTTTATTTCTCTCAATAAACAGATCTTACGGAAAGATAAAATGCTTTTAAAACTTCTAATTGCTCTCAACAATATGGATGGGGTCAGACCAAACTAATTTAATTCATGTTAAGTGTGTGATTTGCGTACATCATTTCTCCTTTCTAAAACACACGTCCTTCACCCATCAAACAGGGATAATACAGCCTGCCTCATAGGACTGGCATGGAGAATATATTGGAGAGCATCAGCAAAGCACTCAGCATAAGGCCTGACATACAGTAAATCTATAATAACGATAATCCCATGCTTTCTATCCTTATAACGACTGGAAAGAAATGATAAAATATTTACATGCCTCAAAAGTCTGATCTTAAGTGTTAATACCCTAACTCTCAAGCACACTAAAAACAGTAAATGAGGATCCTAACAAGTGACTGTTACAATGTTATCTCACTAGCAACAGTAATATAAATAGTACTTTAGTCTTTGATCTATAGGACAGAAATCTTAGTCACACACCAGCAAGCTTGGTGGGACAGTGAGAGAAACGGAAAGAGAAGGGAGGAGAGGGATCGTTGATATCATGGTGGCATTGTTTCCTGCCTGGAGGGAAGTCTGATTTTGCCCTCTCAAAACAATGAAAATATCATTCTGCCTTACTAAACTGATACCATAAAAACGTTGCTGATGCAGACAACTGAAATATGAACTAAATTCATTACAGAGTCAATTCCTGGCATTCTGAGGTACCTCTAAACTTGTAGAAACTGGAGATAAATCTATAGTGAAGAAAGGCCAATATAATATGTTGAGATTATTTTTCATTTATTTGCTTATATGTTTTTAAGACACACAAAGTCAACCCTGTATTAAGTTTTCCATTTCATCTGTGAAAGTCTCTATAGGAGTATGTATGTGAGAGGGAGGAGGGCGGCAGGTGCATGCACGTGGTAAAGCAACCTCTTATCTCATATGTGTTTAAGCTTAATTACTGTTCTTATCCTCACGTAAAATACAGTTAAAATATATGTATACTAACAACCATTACAAATTCGGTTAGTGAATCCCATTATTTGGAAATAAACCCTTTAAGAAATTTAAAAGTCTCCTACATTGTGTGTATTTATAGCACTTCAATCTCTACATTGTAGTTATAAGCACAACCGAGCATCAAAATACAATATTCCATGAACTAGCAGTTTTCATTTTTGCTCAAAAGGGTTATGCTATGTTTTTAAAATCTTGCTTTGTCAGAAATACAGTACCCACAGAAATTAGATTATGTCAATAGCCCAAAGATTATGACAAAAAATATTAAGATGTAGTTCGCAATATATAGCTCATCTATTGTAGATTTCACACAAACACAGATGTTTTGATAAAAAGTTGTGGAGAATAATAATATTCAAAAATCCCTATAGCATTCTTAGTTTGGAAACATGAAATGAAGCTATAGTATTTCCAAATATGTATTTGCTTATATAATTTGCAAAAAAAATTCTGATGACTCATTATATAAAAAAGAAATGTAATATAAACTAATAACAAATTGTAAAATTATGCCAAGAATGAGTTATTTTTGTCAAATGCTAATGCAAGACTTCTAAATAAAGTTTCTAATTCACTAGCTACCATCTCTAGGTCAATGATAAAGTAACTTCCACTTGCAAATAAAATGGTTGTTAGATATATTAAAAGAATTTCTTTATTTACATTAACATAACAAAACTCTCTCCCAAATCTTTAAAACATGACTGCAATTAAAACCTATCTTTATTGCATTTGACTCATAGTGAAATTTAAAGCCAAAACAATTTATTTAAAAAAAGAATTCTGTGGGAATTACAATCCAAATATCTCTTTGTAAATCGAAATATTTCAGTTTAACAAAATATACAATCAATTCCTATTTTTCCTACTTTCATTATATGAAAAGTTTTACTAGAAATATAATCCTAGCAGTCAAATTGAAGAGAATTACTTTTCAGTGAGTTATTATTTTTAGCAATGCTTTTAATAAGTCAT
Source organism: Ursus arctos (assembly GCF_023065955.2). Lineage (NCBI taxonomy): Eukaryota > Metazoa > Chordata > Mammalia > Carnivora > Ursidae > Ursus > Ursus arctos. The sequence goes on along the minus strand of NW_026622797.1, from coordinate 34,108,330 downwards.
GTATGAAAACTTGGAAGCTCTAAAACAATTTGTTTAACTTCTAAATTGGAGGTGGAGCAAATCAAACATCCTGTTGAACACTGATAAGAAAAATAATCACTAATTTGGCTACTGATGAATAAAAATATGTGGGCACCACAGCATACGAATGACTGTGTCCTTATTAAATAAGAAAGTAAATGAAAACCCACCTATCTAAGAATGCTAGTAATTGCTATGGGCTTTTGCAAACAGAGATTTCTATGCCACACCCAACCTGCCTTATACTATACAAGAAGGCGATTATGGGTAAAGAAAGAAATGAAGGTAAATGAGAAATCATGGAAAGAAGTATGAAGAAGGCATAAGAAAAAATGCTCATGAGACTACCAAAGAACTCCAGTGTGAGATACAGGGGGGAAAAAAATTCACAGCCAACCAAAGACAATGGCAAATACTATAGCAAATCTGAAAACACGGATGTTACTATTCCTCACGCCCCTTAGGCTCATTCACTTAATCAAATGTAAGCAGGAAACAAAATGCAGAAATCAATTTGCCCATAAATATCCCCTAGTGGATTTTTTTTTCAAGAATTAAATCCCCTGGACAGTGGTTTATAATTGAATGTACAATTGCAGATGAATGAGAGATTTTATCAACAGGAAAACACAGAAATCCATTTTAGCTTTATGCTTTCATGATCCCTGCTTTCTTATCTTCTTTTTATTGTATCAAATATAAATAAATGAATAAATGAAACATGCAGTGAATTGTCCGCTGGGACAATTTAGGTAAGGCCTTCTGCTGTTTTACTGCCTTAGTTAACAACAAATGTGTGTATCTTCAGAAGCTGATGCTGCTAAGGGGGAAAGAAAGGTAACCCAGCTATATTCACATTAATGTAATATTCAGATCAATGTACATCGCAGGCTTTATTTGGAAAATACACGTAGGATTCTGATGAAAAGAACTGGTGTTGAATAAATGTAGGTGTTATAGTCCGTTTTGTTTTACTTGAGGAATAAGGAAATTCTATACATTTGAAATCTACTCGAGCACTGGGTTTGGGCTAGGTCTCCAAGAGTGGAAACACAGTGATAATTTTAAGAGAAAAGGCCTATGGGTAGCGTGACCATATAAGTCTTCCTCCAAGCCAGAACAAAGAGTAAAATAGGGCATGGCCCTATTCCCCGTGGCCAGGACTGAGAGAAAAACCATGCACTACATCCATGCAGACGGACCTACCCATGCATCTGCTTGACGGGGATGGCAGAAAGGAAGGAATAAAAACTTCAGGCAACAGCATCAGAGCCAGAAATAACAGACCAGAAGGAGGAGTGATTAGATGATCAAGACATTTAATTTTTCGGGAGCGCCTCGCTGGCTCAGTCAGTGGAACATGCAACTCTTGATCTCAGGGTTGTGAGTTCAGGCCCCATGTTGGGTGTAGAGATTACGTAAAATTAAATCTTAAAAAAAAAAAAAAAAAGAATTTTTCACAGGGCACCTATGGATTAGTTCACAGCCAAGGTAGAAGCTACCAAGGGTACCACTCAGGGTCAGATAATAAATGTTCTGAAACTTCAAAGGCTTCAGTCTGTTGTAAAAACCAAATCATCATATTATATGTGTTGGAGGTGTTAAAGTAGAAGATGGAGAGGAAGCTAACTTTGCTAAAATTCGAGAACATGTACACTCATCAACACTATCAAAACACCTCAAAAGAAAGGAGGATAGAGGGTAAGGATGAGCACCCATAGAGGTATCATCAATTAAGCTAACCTTGATACAATCCAATAAGTGTGTGCAAGGTCAAGGTTTTCAAACTGAGAGGCTAAGGGTGCAAGCCTTCCACAGAAATGTTCTGTTTGGCCTGCACCATATTTTGTAATTATTTACGCCAATACTTACAAATGGAAAATTTCACATACAAATCAAGATTTTTAGCTTCTCTAGAATCCTTGAAAGTAACAGAAACACTAGACCTACCTTTCTCTGTAGCAAAAAAGTGTGGGATCAAGTACTCTTTAACATTTAAACTTCAAATGAAGAAACTATCACGAGGCCAGCTTTTATTGCCTACTGGCCTGGCAGATCTTTGAAGGTGCAAACCACATTAACTCCTTTGGAGCCAGAAAGCTACTCTTTCGTCTCCAGTTTAGTGTGGTACTCTTCTGCCCCTAACTTTCTAACACAGAAATTTAAAAAAAAAAAAAAAAAAAAAAATAGGGTGGGGGTGGACAAGAAAGATTATTTCAGCTCTGTTTATGTCTTCAATTCTAAGCACCTCTACATTGAAGGATGTGTGATGCTTTGCTAGGTGTTGAATCATACCAGTGAGGCATGTCCTGAAAATGGTCAGGAACCTGTAAGAGACAGCGTCGAGTCTATGGTTGAAAAATCACTCATTCCATCTTAGAGTTGTAATTTCTACCACATCCTTCTCCTTGAAGTGCTAGGACCAGAACCGTGAGGAATCTGATCAAGAGTGTGGAATCTCAGCACTTCAAGGAAATAAAAGATAGCATCATTGTGCCAAAATTAGCAGAGACATGATATAAATATAAAACAAAAGCATCTGCAAATCCAAAAACAGCAGTAGTCCTATTTTATATAGGCAAGGGGATTCATGTGTTTTATGGGGTAGAAAATGAAGTGTGAATTTAAACACATGTTTAGACAGGTAGAATAGAGTGAAATCATCACTATAATTCCTTAAAGATCTGAAGAAACATTTGATAGATAACTGTTGAGGACATGAGAACTTAAACTTCAAAATCAAATATATATATATATATATATATATATATAATCTCTGAGGATAGATCTTCAGCTTCTCACATAATTTTCACAAGTCAAACTGATTAAATGAAAGTTCCTGATAGTTCATTTTCTCACCTAGTTCTCACTAAAAATGTGCCCCAGAGTTTAAAATGTCCGTTCTCTAAATTAGAATTTACCAAACTGAATTCCCAAAACCCTAAGGGTTAATAAAGACTTTCAAACATTTTTTTCCACTGAGAATTTCTGTAAAAATGAAATCATACAATGAAACTGACACAAAATAAAAGCCACACTGTCATGGTTAAAATGGTAAAATGCACTCCTTACAAATGCACTCCAACCTACAGTGGACTCAGGGTTTGGAGAGATGGCCTCAAGAAGGGGTTGGAAGTAGGAAAGGGGAATCAGGTAGTGCTCTGGCATCCAGACCATCCATTTTAAGCAGAATAACTCAGCTCTCAGCCTGTCTTACAGTTTGATATGGGGCCTGCAGGTTAGTAAATAATCATTTAAAACATAAAGTAAAACATAAAAAACATAAAACGTAAAATAAAAATCTGCTACTCATAAACACCAAAACAAACACACACTAAAACATCTTTGAATGTAAAACATTTCTACAAAGTAGTAAATGCTTTAGTTGCATTTCCTTATAATCCATTCACCATACTACAGTCAGAGGGATCTCCGTGAACTGCAGATTTAAGTAGGTTCCTCTCCTGGCCCTGGGATAAAGACGCTGTGCTTCAGGACAGATTCTGATGTTTTTATGACCCTGCCTCCTCCGATCTGTGTAGCTTCTCTACTGCCTTTCTTACACCCTATGCTCCAGCCATACTGAACTTTTTTTTTTAATTTTTTTTTAAGATTTTATTTATTTATTTGACAGAGAGAGAGAGAGAGAGACAGCCAGCAACAGAGGGAACACAGGCAGGGGCAGTGGGAGAGGAAGAAGCAGGCTTCCAGCAGAGGAGTCTGATGTGGGGCTCGATCCCAGGACTCTGGGATCACGCCCTGAGCCGAAGGCAGACGCTTAAAGACTGCGCCACCCAGGCGCCCCTGAACTTCTTTTATTTCCACTAAAGTACCAGTGCTCTCTCACAGCTCCGAGTCTTTGCATATGTAATTCCTTCTGCCTGAAGATCACCCTCCCACCCATCTCTGCCTGGCCAGCTCCTATTCAGGTACAGACTCGCACTGAGACATCATTCTCACAGGCTGAGCGCTTCAACAGCATCCCCACATCCCCTAACAAAGCACATGTCCCACTTTATAATGACTACAGTCCTCTCCTCGCTCAGTAGTGTGGGACTGTACAAATGAACATGCAAGGTGAAATGGTGCAAATAAATCTTTATAATCAATGAGAAAATTCATGATTGTTCCATGTCCTTTAAAACCTTTTGTCAAAACTCTGAAAAAATTCTTTTACTTTCAGTCATAAATTTATAGGGAAATGAAAAAGTGAAATTAATAATTATTTAATACACTGAAATATAAAATATTAGAAATGTTGAGAAAACTAATTAAGGACACTCAAGAGTCAACACTTAAAAAAAACAACAGTCCAATAAGAAAATGGGCAAAGGACATAAACACTTCACTATAGAGATTTCACAGATGGCAAATAAGTACATGAAAAGATATTTAATACTATTAACCATTAGAGAAATGCAAATTAAAACCACAATGAGGGGCGCCTGGGTGGCACAGCGGTTGGGCATCTGCCTTCGGCTCAGGGCGTGATCCCGGTGTTCTGGGATCGAGCCCCACGTCAGGCTCCTCCGCTATGAGCCTGCTTCTTCCTCTCCCACTCCCCCTGCTTGTGTTCCCTCTCTCGCTGGCTGTCTCTATCTCTGTCTAATAAATAAATAAAATCTTTAAAAAAAAAAAAAAAAACACCACAATGAGATCACCAAACAACTGTCAGAAAGGCTGAAATATAGAATAGTGGTAACACCCAACGTAGAGAGGATGCTGAGAAAAAAGTGGATCCCTCATACCCTACTGGTGGGAGTGTATAAAATAGTTAAGCCATTTTGTAAAATAGATAGACAATTTTTAATAAAACTACACATGCACTTACCATACTATACAGCAACTGCACTCTTGGGCATTTATCCAAAAATAAACAAATAAAATTAATGTTCACACAAAAACATGCAGACAGGTGTTCATAGCAGTTTTATTCATAACAGCCAAAAGCAAACAAAAATATCCCTCAGGGAGAAAGTGGTTAAAGAAACACAGATACATGTTGGGGAGGATGTAGAGGAAAAGGAACCCTTGTGCACTGCTGGTGGGAATGCAAACTGGTGCAGCCACTGTGGAAAACAGTACAGAGGTTCCTCAAAAAACTAAAAACAGAATTACCATATGATCCAGTAATTCCATTACTGGGTATTTACCCAAAGACTATGAAAACACTGATTTGAAAAGATACAGGCACTGCTGCGTTTACTGCAGCTTTATTTTACAACTGCCAAATATGGAAGTAAACCAAGTGTCCATTTATAGATGAATGTATAAAGAAGTGATAATAATGAATACTCAGCCATTAAAAAAGAATGAAATCTCGGCCTTTGCAACAAAGTGGATGGATCTATAGCGTATAATGCTAAGCAAAAAAAGTCAGTCAAAAAAGACAAATACTATATGATCTCACTCAAATGTGGAATTTAAGAAACAAAACAAAAGAGTAGAGGGGAAAAGAGAGACTAACCAAAAAAAAAAAAAAAAAAAAAAAAAAACCAACAACAAAACAAACAAACAAAAAACCAGACTCTTAACTGTAGGGAACAAATGGATGGTTACCAGAGAAGAGGTGGATAGGGGATGGGTAAAATAGGTGAAGGGGATTAAGAGTACACGTATCTTGATGAGCACCGAGTAATATATGGAACTGCTGAATCACTGTATTGCACACTTTAACAGAACACTGTATGTTAACTGTACTAGAATTAAAATTAAAAAAAGAACTGTTGAATCGCTATATTGTATACCTGAAAATAATATAACGCTGTATGTTAACTACACTGGAATTAAAAAAAAAAAAAAAGAAAGAAAGAAAGAAATACCAGGGAGGGATAAAAAAGAAACAGTGGTACATACACTGTATGGACTACTACTCAGCAACAAAAAGGAAGAAACCACCAATACACTCAGCAACTTGCAGGTCTCTCAAAGAAATTACGCAGAGTGAAAAAAGTCAAACCAAAAAGAACATAGTATATACACACAGTGTGTGTTTGCACGCACGTACACACACACACATTCCATTTACATAATATTCTTGAAATAACAAAACTACTGAGAAGGAGAAACAATCAGCTGTCCCCAATGGGTAATAAGGAAAGGGCAGGGAGACTTGAACGTGACTCCAGAAGAGTAGCCCGAGGAATCCTTGTGGAGACAAAACTTTAATATCTTGACCACGGTGCTGGTTACATGGCTCTATACATGTGTTAAAAGCTGCATAGAGCTTAATACATATACATACACACACATGCAGAAATACATATACACACACGGGAGTTTGTGCAAAACTGGTAAAATCTGCCATAAAGTCAAGTTGTATCAATACCCATTTCCAGATTGTGGTTATTGCACCATAGTTAGGCAAAAACCTAAGGGAGCATCCTTGGGGTAAACTGAATGAAGGGTACATGAGAGCTCTCTGGATTATTTTTTTAAACTGCTTATGAATTTACAATTATCTTACAAATAAAAACTGACTTAAGAAATTATCAAAAGTAGTTTGGACTTTCCTTCTTTCCTTCATAAAACTTAGGATACAAACTAGCACCTTTCCATGACTTAGCAAGCTGTCGTGTTGCTTTCTAAATCTGGATTAGCCTCCAACCTTCCATTTTTTTGCATCTTCATTGCCATGAAATAATTCCTAAATTCCTTTACTGTAATTATTTTGCCAGTGTCACTTTTCCTTTTTGTCATGACCACTTCCCTCACTGATGCTAATAAGCCCACCTTCACTAAGTTTCTCTGGCCGCAGATCTCCACAGTTTCTTAAATAGTGGGAAGGTCAATATTCCCATGGTCAAAAATTTCCCCTACACCTCCATTTAGGTTTGATTCAAATTGTACTTCCAGCATTATCACTCTGTTTCTTCACTGTACGTTCATCTTTGTCAGCCAACGTCCTCTTTAAATTTCTCATTTTTACAAAATGTCATATAGGGAGACAGAGAGACAATACAACTCTGTGTTTGTTGACTGCTTGAACTGCCCAGCAGAGGAGCAGGGACCATTCACCAACGGACTTTGAAAGAAATGACATGACTGGTCACTAATCATGATGCACAGCTGTTATACACACAGTGATTTATGAGCTGAAGATCTAGCAGTAAGGTTTGTGCTTTATGCTATTATTCACAATTAATAGACCACGGTAACTGAAACCTGAACCATGTTGCTGGGGGGCCAGTAAACAGTCATGCAAGTGTGGACTGCTTGCATTTGTTCCATATACTACTATACGGTCCCCTACTCCCCTAGCATGCTTACCAAAAAATTCTTTATCTTATCCGTTATTGCCTCATTATGTGAATACCTAGATTTACGTAAGTATGTAAAATGTCTAGAAGTAACTATCCAGATTTACTTTGATGAGTGTTCCCAATACATGTGAATTCTCATAACTATTATGAACACATATGCCTGAAGAGAAACAACATACACAGTCATATTGGCATTAACAACCGTGTTAACACTGAACACTAGCGAAAGAACGCTATATAAATTCTGGGGTCTAAAATCATCTCATGATTATCTACTATTAATAAAGTAAGAAACAAAAAAAACTCTCCAGAAATAATTTATATGTGTTTGGCGGTTTTTTGGTTTTGTTTTGTTTTCTGCCGTTTTAACTTTACTCCTCTTTACCCAGCAATTTCCATGCCAAAATGCTGGTTTTCACTCCTTGAACAGACGCCCACTGACGTTAGGATGAGCCATCTCAAAAGTGTGCTGCAGTGTGGTGAAAGAATCTTATCCCAGGACATAAAATTGGCTAAAATGTCCACTTAATTACTATGCTCATTGATGAAATACAGAAATTGCTTCTACTTCTTAGAACTGCATTCCAAATATTAAAAAAAAAACTCCTTTAATACTCTTATTAACCTTGCATTTAATTTCTCAATATTTCATATTTAGAAAGATCTGTATGATTTCATAACATTTGCTATACGTTTTTATAGAAGTCATACATATTCTTAAAGAAAATATGAAAAATGCAAAAAAGCTAAAAGAAAATTAAAAACACTCATAACTACACCATCCATAAATAATCACTGTTTACATCCGAACATTTGTTTTTTTCTGGTCACAGAAAGAATTTTTACCCCCAAAAAATTAGATTCCTAGGATACTCATTCTTATAAATCACATTTCTTTACATAATATATTCTGAATGGGCTATATCTTTTATTCAATTTCCTTTTACTACCTAACATTGGAATCAATATAAATGGCAATAAGAATGGCTAACCTCATTAGAAAGAGTAGGGCAATGTGCTAAGCGGCTTATAAGTATTAACTGATCCAATTCTTATGACACTGTGAGCGTCCAATCATTATTCCGGTTTTATATGGAATATGAGGCCTAGAGAGTTTAACTTGCTCAAAATCACATCCATAATGTATGATGGAGTGCAGATTCAAGCCTGGGCCACTTCCATCTAGACTGCCCTGTAATCACATGGTCTCAGTCTCTGATACTCAACCCCCACTGGTTCAAGATCAGTTTGAATTAATTAAGTCCAAACTATAGCATGTTGGGGGGATATATATATATATATATATATATATATATATATTTATATATAGTCATTTCACTGGAAAACATTTAATGAAAATTAAGGAACTAAACACAGTAGACATTTTAACAAATTTAATGCTTAACTGGAGGATTAAGATTTTTTTACAAAAATAAAAAGCTTTTTTTTCCGTATGGTAAAAGCTAACTCTGAAGTTCTTAAAGGTATATTGACTTCACTGTTGTGCAGCATTTAATCATTCTCTCTTTATTAGTGTTGACACTCTGAATATTATGTTGTGAAGATGAAAGCATTTTCCTACACCTATCTGCAAAACAATTGAGTTCAGGGAATTACACGGTGTCCAAAAGCGGGCAAGGACAGGCTGAAGCTGCTTAGTAAACTATTTTAACAAAGATTATAGAAAAGTGCATTTCTAGCCATGATGCTCAAATTATTTGAAATTTAAAATAGGAAGAATTGAAATACTTTAGGTTTAATATTAAGTCAGTCCTTTACTTTCCCTTTCCCAACTAGAGAAAGAAGGTTTTTAATGCTTTAAACAAAGTACAGTAGAAATATTTTTATAGAGGGCCTAGCTTGTGTAGAGTAGCCTCTCTTTACCAATGATACTAATGAGAGAGAGAGAGAGAGAGAGTGTGTGTGTGTGTGTGTGTATCGTACTATACAATTTTAGCAACCATAGAGCAAAGAAGAAGATGCAGGTAAATTTTCTTAAATATTTTCACCAAAGTTCCCAATTCTACACATAAACATTTTTTTCTATTAGAATTTCATAATCTGAGAATGTTATTGATGTCAATTTTTCCCAAGTCATTCTCAAACCATCCTCCCTGAAGTTGTGAAAAACCAGTGAACCAAGCAAAAGGTAAATTGCTTTGGGACAAGTATGTAAAAGGAGATCAGTCCACACAATGTACACAACTTAGCCAAACAAAGAAATGTCTAAGTCACAAGTTTTACTCATCCTGTTCAAGGCTAAGCCTTCTTTCTAAGGATAGGATCTCATCCTTTCTGGGTCCTCTCCCCCATCAGTTACCTCCTTTCTCTCCTATTACTTTAGTCTGTCTCTTCTAACAGAACTCGATCCTGCATATAGTCTCCTCCATCTTCACAGCAACAACAACAGCCCCCCACTTAGGTCCAGATTCCTCCACCCAAGATTACTGAAGGCATGATCAGTACAGTTCCTCACTTGCACAGCAAACTCACTTCAATGCAACCTTGCTTTTATCCCTTCCTGTGGGTGAAACTATTCCCTCTGAGGTCACCAATGAGTCCTCAATTCATTAATCTACTAAGCATTTTTCATTTCTCATCCTAGCTACATCTTTCCATACAACAGGACTATTTGCTACTCTCTGCCCTCTTGAAACTCTCACCCCCCATGTGCTTCCACTCACAACCAGCACCATTTTTCCTGCTACCTCTCTAAGTGCCTCCTCAATGTTCTTAGGGACTCCTCTTTCTCTGCTGACCCGTCAATTAAAAAATTTGATCTGGGTTTCTTTCTTCTTTCTTCAAACCATAAATTGCACTGTTTTGAGGACAACCTTCCACGCCCATGTCTTCAGCCATTAATTTGTGTCAATGATATGTAAATCTGTATTTCTACTTCTAATCACTTTCCAAACTAGCATGCACAAGGGAGGTCTGGAAATTCTTCAGTTCTACATCACATAGGTAACCAGAATCAGAGCTGAAACTGAAAGCCATGCCCCCTGACTCCACTTCAGTTCAGGTTTTTTCCACCAGGGTGCACGGCTTCTCTAGGTCCACAGGGAGGAAATGCTAAAGTTCCAAAGAAGCAATAGAAAGAATGTGAACTTCAGGACTTTACATAAGGGTAGTACTTCATGGCAAAGAGGAGGCTTAGAAATTAGGAAGGTTGGGGCGCCTGGGTGGCACAGCGGTTAAGCGTCTGCCTTCGGCTCAGGGCGTGATCCCGGCGTTATGGGATCGAGCCCCACATCAGGCTCTTCTGCTATGAGCCTGCTTCTTCCTCTCCCACTCCCCCTGCTTGTGTTCCCTCTCTCGCTGGCTGTCTCTATCTCTGTCAAATAAATAAATAAAATCTTAAAAAAAAAAAAAAAGAAATTAGGAAGGTTGACACTTTCCAGACACAATTTAAGAATGAGATGGAGCCCGGAAGTGTTGGGAAATGAGACGGAGCACAAGGATCCATCTTTCATAAATCAAGGAATGCAGACAGTTTTTCATCTTCCACATTGTTCTTCTTGCTCTATTTTCAATTACAGAATAAAGCAATGCAAGGTAGCTCCTATCACGCTATTAAATCTGAGCTTTAAGCATAATCATTCTATAGCTGTAACTTAGGAACTATTTAATCAGCTGTGGATCAGAGATCACATTTTAATGGTCTCATTTGATATCACAATATTAAGTAGCAGAAAAGACGCAAAGATAGAGATCACAGACCTGTGATTACTAACTGCCTTTTACAAGTTGTATAACATGATCTAGGAAGGAGTCGTTTCCCTTTCAGGGCAAGAAAGGCAAGAGTAGGAAAGAAGTATGGAGAGATCTAGCTTTCAGGGCCTAGAAGGGGAGGCCCAACTCCCAGATAATCGAGTTCTATCACCAGTGTTAAGAATTAAGCATTTCTGGCCATTGGCACAGTACACACTGTTCCCAGCCTGTCTATTTATATTTATAGAATAGCTAGCTCTCTGTAGCCAGAAGACAAGACCAACACCACCCAAATAATTATAAATATTCATACTTATTATTCATAATTATGATTAAATATAAATATTCAAGAGCAACTGTCTTTATTTTTCAAAGTGATAGAAAAATGATACAATATTTCCATTTCAAGCACTTTACTACAATTATCTTATCATTGATCACATTATACTGGTACTATGTTTTATTAAACTGTACCTATTATTTATCTTCTGTCTGTTTACCTGGACTCCAAACATTTCTTTCATCAGTGTGTTCTTTTCTAGGAGCGTAAGACACAACATCACATTTACGAATAGCTTAAGTATTAATACGTTTTAACAGGCACTCGTACTGATGTTATATAGACATTATTCTATTCTCTTTGCCATGCCTACACTCTTATCAAATTTCTGCTAAATACATGAATAATTACACCGAACAGGACCACGCAAAGAGCCTGTATCAATTATAATTGTATTTTAGACTTGTAGATTTATCTCCAAGTTCAACTCAATGTGCTTTTATAACCTTTAATCCTCAAATACAACAAAACAGGTAAAATACTCAAAAGGTAAAAGTTAAATGAAGCCAAATGAAATTCTAAGCAGTTGTGAGACAGCAGAGACCAAATTCGACTTGATCCATAATAACCACTATTTACTTTACTGGTCTTCAGCCCTGAAGGAGGGAGCACACTCCAGCTGGAGCCTATAATCCTATTCAGACACAATCAGTGGAGGGGGCTGGCGATGCTCCCTCACACCTTTGTGTGCAAGCTGACCCTTCCTCTCCGGGCGCCACAGCTCATGACTTCTGCAGAACTCAAGGAGCTCAATACCTGCTACTTATTCAGAACAACCCAGTCGTGTGCAGCTGAATGAAAACACTGCTCCAACCACACAGACATTTTATTAGAAGGGGGTCACACCTCCCTAAATTTCAGCCAGAAGAGAAGAACAAGAAAAAGATGAAAGAGGGAACCTCCAGCACAGCTCTCAAGCACTTCCCAAAACCTGCGAGGTTTAATTGACCAGAACTTCTCACTGGATAGTGGGATAACTCAATGACACAATGCTGTCATCAGGAGCAGACTACCTGCAAGTGAGACGTCTTTCTACATCTGCTATTTCAAAGCAAATAATTATCCTGATAAATCATGCAAACAAAACTCTTCTTCTTCAGCTGAATGACAAAATATCCAGTGCATTATCTCAGCACACGGGTAGGCAGAGAGATAATACAAAATGAGATGCTTATTTCAATTTTTAAATATCTGCAGGCAGCAGCTGGAAAGCAATGTATTTCCATGGGGAGGAAGTAGTTCTGAAATTATAATAGACTGGTCAGATTTGAAGGCAGAAGGGGAAGAGTGGGAAGACTGACATACATATGGATAAAAGTCTTTACCTATGTAATATTTATTCTCATGGTTTCCATCATGTGAGCTAGTTAGAAAGGATGTGCATTGCAGACCATATTCTATTTAGCTTTGTTTGTACTAAGATACCATCTCCTCTAGGATACTGGCACTCAAACGTGGCACAGGCTTCCACTGGAAGGCGACCACACAATCCAATGGTTGCTTATTATGAAATATAATTTCCAGATACTACATCCTAATTTGGGGGCCCAAGAGTCCCCCTTTTAAAATAAGCACCCAAAGAAGTCCTGATGTATGAGATCCTTGGGTCACACTTTGAGAAACAGTAACGTGATTTATTAGTACTCTGTACCCTCTTTTATCACTGGCAGCCTAAGAAAACAAACGGCGTATAATTTTAAAGAAGTTTTAGGAAAACTGACTTATGTGACACTAGAAATATTACTACCTTGCTGAGTTTTATCAAGTAAGAAACAGCTGATTTTAGAAATGATTTCCATTTTCCAGTTTGAGAGCCACATGACATTTTTTCATTTACTTTATGCTTGCATTTTGTGCTTCCTGGATTACTGTATTTTATTTTATAGACATTATTAAATATTTAAGAATCATGAATTTCAATTGCTTGCAAAAATTCTTGTAAATTTGCAACAGTATTCACAGTCTATAAATTTACTAATATTTTCATTTTATTCAATTTAAAAGAGTATTTTCTACCTTTGAGTACATATAATATTGCTCTCTATATAATTCAATTTTCCCTAAAGAATAAAATTTTTATAACATTTAATAATAATCCCAAAGTGAAAAATATTTTTCTTTTGTGTTTGCAATTCAACAAAAAGTTTACAGCACATCTGTGAGTGTGTGTCTACCTATTACCTCAATTGGCAAGTGAGGAATTAATCAGAGGCTACACAGTAGTATTTAGTAGATTGCTCAGCTGCATTATCCTTTAGTCTAGAATCAAGGAAAGGTTGGTCTTTTTCACAAATATTATCCACTGTTGTAGTTCTATTCACTGTTTCCTGAGTAATGCAACTTAGGAGAAGACCTTCTTTATTAATACATATTTATCTAAAATAAAAAAGAATTTTTTTATTTCTCCTCAAATATAAGTATTTTTGCATTCACTGCTGCTCAAAGATAGATCCTACAAAGTTTTTAGAAGAGAAAAAGCCATCTGAGACCATGCATGATCTTTTGAGAATGACAAAACTCACAGAGAACAGCTCACAAAATTCCATTGTAGCATAAATGTAAGAAAACTTAAGACTCTTAAACTTTTCTCATTCCCAAAGCTTGTTCATTTTACTATCAGAAAAACAAGCAATGATTTTTGATCTCCTAATATGTACAAGGCCAGACGACTAAACTTTCACATATATTGCTTCATTTAATCCTCACTTAATCCCATATTTCAGCTGAGGAAGTGATGGTCTTAAACTCTGTGCCTCTAAGTGGCACAGAATGGATTCCAAAACTTTTGCTCTATTCAAGATCTTCTTGGAATTTCATCAAGCAGTGTCCAAGAAGTAGTGAGACGGCACTGAGATGTAAGGACAGCTGCTACTACTTAATGTCAAGGTGAATCATAAATTAGCATTTGAGAAACACATACCGAGTATTAACCTGATATGTATGGTGAGTGTAAAGTCAATTCACCTCCAAACGCATTCTTCTATGTCTTCTACTACCCTTGGCAGAAATCCTAGACTAATTCTCCAAAATATTCACTATTCAGAGGACCCAAGTGACTCCTTTCACATTGATGTGAGCATTGATAAAACTTTAATGTGCTTTTAATATGCTTTTAGATAAACACTGATAAAACTAAGAGCTAGGAAACCAAGCTGGGTTGGATGGCGATGTTATTCCACACCCCTATAACCGAAATTAGCCCAAGCTTGTTTTCAATGTAATATCACTGCACTAAAATGTCTTTTAGCTTCGGATATATAAATACTGCCAATCCAGAGCTTCCATGTAACATGTAACTTAAGTCACAATTTTGAAATAATATAACTTCAGTAAAAATCAGAGAACTGTGATGCTTTAGATGGAATAAAAAATTTACAAGGTAAATATATGATAGCTTTTAGATTTTTAAAAAAATATTGAAAATGGGACATTGGATACCCACTGTCCCTATTATTGCTTTCTTACACTTAAGCATTTGGAGTACATTGAGAATCATTAGGTACTTGAAATAGCTATCACCAAGTGCCAAGTATCCAAATCTATAAAGACTAGCTTTTCAGTTATTTAGAATGTTTTATGATTAGCACGGTTTATAGGGATTCCAGAATTTATTTCAACTATTCAATTTATAAACTCTGCATATAGTAGTCGCTGGACAAAACCATACACATAAAATGAATATCTCAAAAAAATATGTATTTATCTATAAGAAAATTTGCTCTCCCATTTTGTGCTTATGAATGGTTACTTGTTTTCCTCTGTGCAACTACACTTCTGTTTCTCCATTAAATAAATTAAAGCTGGGGAGCCTGGATGGCTCAGTTAATTAAGCATCTGCCTTCAGCTCGGGTCCTGATCTCTGGGTCTGGGATTAAGTCCTGCCTCCAGCTCCAGCTCAGCAGGGAGTCTGCTTCTCCCTCTTCCTCTGCTCACCCCCCCCACCCCACCACTTGTGATCTCTCTCGCTCTCCAAAATAAATAAAAATAAAATATACTTAAAAAAAATTAAAGCCAGGGAGCCCCTGGGAGGCTCAGCTGCTTAACCAGCTGCCTTCGGTTCAGGTCATGACCCCGGGGTCCTGGGATCGAGCCCCATGTCAGGCTCCCTGCTCAGCAGGAGCGTGCTTCTTGCTCTCCCTCTGCCTTCTGCTTGCCCTGCTTGTGCTCTCTCTCTCTGTCAAATAAATAAATAAAATCTTTAAAAGAAGAAGAAGAAGAGAAAGAAGAAGAAGATTATCCATTAAAAAAAATTAAAGCCAGTATCTAGCTACTTGTTGTTATTTTGTTTTTATCCTTTCATAGCACAGGCGTGACTGTGGATCATTAAGAACACTGGAAGAAGATTCTTTATCTTATAAAATGCATAATTTTCAATTAATATAGAACATTTTATATATTTAAGTAATATATTAAGGAGGTTAATTCATCTAAATAAAGATAGTTTTGTCAAATAAATGCCTTACAAATAGTAAATTTCATAGTTTCTAGTTCATTCCCACACACTGATATATTATCTCCACATTCCAACAGAATACGATGTAAACCAGATACCTACTGAAATAAATCTACTTGTCATATTTTAGAGCACAGAAGGGAACCTTTCACGTACTTAATTTGTCTTCAAATCTATGATGAGTCCACAGATATCATCAGGTAATATTAAGTACGTGCCATTCTAGAGAGGATTTATGAACAAGGATCTAAATTACACTCTTAAGGAAATTTGTCAAGGTCAATCTTTTGATTCCTGATTAGCCAAAAAATTAAGAGAAAGAACGGTTGTGTAACTTTTTGCTAAAGCAAAACAGAAATCCTGGTTTCTACATTTTAAAAGGCAGATTGAGAAGCCATGGATTTCTAATTTTACTAAAATGAATTTTAAATGTTGAATTAAAATTTTAAAGGGGCTAGTAACAAATAAAATGGCATTTACAAATGGAGGTAAAAAGCACACTTAATGCCAAATTGTAAAGAGAATAATTGCAAAGTAGAAACATAAATAAATGTGTGATATTTTTCTACTAAGAGAGCACAAAATGCAAGTTGAGGCAATCAACTTAAATGTGAGTTTCAAATGTGCATACACTTTCTCCTCAAAGAGATGTCAGTGTGCTAATGACACAGTATGAATTGAAATTTGACCTATAAAATAGGTCATTATAAACTGAAGAAAACTGATACCAAAACAGAAAAGTCAAGATAGGAAGGAAAAGAATCACTGCAAATACAGTAATAAAAATCAAATTTGTTTTAGTTAATACAAATCTAAACTTAAAAAAAAGTAGAAAGATGTAGAAAGCCTTCTTCTATAGCATTTCTTTGTATCACGGGCAGTTATGAGCATCAAGCATTCCATCTGTTGCCCACATATGCCATCCAGCATGTAGAAAAATGGTGCAATGTGACTTTTTATGACCAATGAGCTGTGACTTGTGTCACTTCCTGCAAGAAGCCGAAGAATGCCCATGCAAATGTTCTAGTCACTGTCTTCTCTTACCACTAGATAGAGCAAGTTCTGTGTTCCAAATGGTGCAGAGCCTCAGGTGAGCATGGGTCTCTAAGTAATTACAAGATACAAAGCCCTCACTGACCTGCTAGGAACAAGTAACATAGGTAGGAAATAAGTTTTTATCATCTCCCGCAATGCCACAGCTAATTAGGAACTACAATGTAATCTAGTCTAGCTCAACTGAAAGACCTTCCAAAATCAAAGAGATTGTCATAACAATGGTCTATTCTAAACTATTTGGTAAAATACTGTATCTGCTTCCATTCCTATCTGCATGTCCGGAAGCCTCCTTCATGCCCCTATATTTTGTCTCATAAATTACAGTTTCACCAGAAACAGGGACAACCACTGCCTCTCCATGATCAGGAGTCAGTTTCCTGATCACTTATTTCTATCACTTTCACCACTAATGGTCAAGCAAATCATGGCAAAGTGAAAATATTCACAAAACTCTCTCTGTCCCAAAAATGCCCATCAGAGAGGAAGGCCTTCTTTTGTAAATCTCATTGGAGAATTCCCGGTGTCTTAGGCCCAGAATTTAAGTTCCTAACCCAGTCTGTTTGCCTGTTGCTTTTTGATAGTCAATGCCTTTCCAAATGACATTCCCCTAGTCGCATTTATGGTTAATTATCCTACCAAAGTTAGAGCATTTCATAAGTAGGAAGAGCAGATTATTTAGCCAGCCCTCCTCCCGTTGTATAGATGAGGAAACCAAAGCCCCAGAGGTAATAATTAGCAGAGCAAAAACCTGAACTTTATGGTGTTATTGTAACCTCCAAATTAGATAGCTAGGGATTTATCCAGTAAAGGGACCACACTCAAAGTTTATTATCTCAATTATTAATATATAATTATAGTAGTCTAATGTGAAAACTTATTTTATACTATGTTATATAATAAAAGTCTAACATTGTGATTCTGAGTCATGACAGATTTTGTTCAAGGCTTAATTTTTCTTAAACAGTCTCAATTTTAAGTTGCAAATTTTGATATATTTCTTAGAAGCAAATGGCATTCAAACAATTTCATTTTATTTCTTGTGCTATTATGAGAGGCAAATGATCCATGCATAAACTCGCCAGATTGTTATAGAAGTTTGCATTACTTTTACTGAATTCAATACATATTGTATGTTAAGACAGGATAACTATAAAAATATATCATTAGAAACACATCACTGATTTGTCACCTGCATGAAAACAGGTTCAGTTTATTGTCATGAATGTCTCTCACATCTTGATAAGCTATTGGCAATATTCAAAAAGGAAAGTGAAGGCATTACAAGTAAGCTTTATCAATAGAGTCAATAATGATCACTGACTCCTTCAAAACAAATTAAACATACAAATAAATAACCTTCTCCTAAGCAGCAATGCTTAGATATTTTATTTTAAAGTACATGGATAATAATTATCTCACTTGTTCATTTCACCTATGTAAACACAAGTTCAATGCACACATATTAGTTTAAATTGAATAATGAACAGTCACATCCTTTCTATTGTATTCTGATTGTCCTACCATAGTGACCCACAGGCCTACAAAATCTTTAATATTCTGAATCCATTTGAAAAAAGAAAGAGAAAGAAAAAGAAAACTTTTCCTGCCCGCTCATGTATCCATGTCTGAGTTTATTAAACAGGATTACTGTGGTAGAATCAATGACTTCATCTTTAACTACTCACAGTGTGATTGCAATGAACTATATTTCAGTATCAGTAGTGGCGAATTTGAGGGTGGGTTATTATAAACCTACCTCTCTATATATCTGCATTACACATATTTGGAAAATGGCAAAAGAATGTCTAACAAACACTGTGATTCAAGCCATTCACTAATTTCTTAAAAGTGTCCTACAAAACCTAACACAATACGCAACATGAAGTAGATACAGACATGAATAAAAACTTGTAAGCATCACAGGCCAAATTCAAGTTCTAATGAGGGGTATAATACACACACTCGATTTTCTTTCTCTTAACAATCTTATCTACATCTCCATAGCCATGAACAATCAAAGGTATTTAGTTTAAAGTCATTTCTGAGTTTAAAGTTTAAGGGCCCTAATGTGTCATTTGAGACTTT
Source organism: Ursus arctos (assembly GCF_023065955.2). NCBI lineage: Eukaryota > Metazoa > Chordata > Mammalia > Carnivora > Ursidae > Ursus > Ursus arctos. Next base: position 34,089,402 of record NW_026622797.1, on the reverse strand, counting down.
CTTTCATTTGAATATGGATAGAGATGAAAGGAAAATTAAGGTCATATTTAACTATGAACAGATTTATTGGAAAAATGCAAGTACTTTCAGAGGATCAAAAATTAGATTACAGAAGTCCTTCCAAAGTCTTTTACAATGAATCTGGAGTGGAACTGGCATTTTCTCTAGCCAGTGACCATTCACACTCACATGCCACAGGTACTTCAATGGTCCATAACCACCAGCCATGGTGTCCCTATCTTCAGCTACTGACAGCATCTGGGCACTCTGGAACTGTATTTATGGGTTTGTTGCATCATTTGTCAATATTAGTCTTTTATAACAGAGAGAACAGGTCCCTGTTCTAGTTCAAGGGTTGGGTGTTTTCCAAGACAATGGACTTATGTAATGTTTAAGTTAAATAAAGAACAAGGAAAACCTGATAAAACTGGTTTAAAACCTAACCAGGTTTGATATCCAAATGCTAAGCCATTTTTGAATACTCTCAAAGAAACTCTAAGTAGTGCTATAACTATGATACTTGTCACCCACATCTCAAGTCACAGAGAGTACTGTTTTCCTACTCTCAATCTTTTTGCAAACACTGTGGAAAAACTGAGGAGTTATCTTCTGTGTTCAAATCAGTCAAAAGAAACGAGTTGTTTGAGCAGAAGACAGATAAGCCTTTCCACAGAGCACACCCAACGGACTAGCCCTTACTATGAGAAAAACTTGTCAGCACAGGGGTCAAACAGAAAAGCCCAAGGTAAGCACAGAAATGAAATGGACCCTAGATGCTTCTGGAAGTAGTTTATCACCCTGAACAGCTCTCTCACTGCCAAATTTTTGATGTTAGGGCATACTTTTGGAAAAGTCTACAAAAAAAGAAAATTTAAATCACTTGGGCAAAAACACTGTCGCTATCCAAAGCAACTCTGACTAAAACAACAGATTTAGAAAAATGCTTAAGCTTTGAACTGAAGGATTTACACAAACGAATTGTCTCGCCCCTCTTCTGTTGTGATGCATTAAAGTTCCTATAATTTCTCTATCTCTCAAAATTAAGTATTAAATAAAAACTGCTGCTTGTTTGCGTAATAATGGAATATTTCTGTTCACAAGGCATCTAAATATAGCAAGTACTAGGCTAAGGGCTTTACATATATGTCAAAGCTGCACAAGATCCCTACAAAGTGGGTATCATTTTATCAACTTTATGGCTGAGCAAACAAAGCCTTAACAAAGTTTAAGGTTAACTTCCCCACTACAGGGAGAAGGGTTGAGAAATGAACCAGGTCTTTCTGACCCCAGAACTTTAGTGTCCACAATGCCTTGCAGCTTTACAGCAATAAGGACACCCAATGAAGATGCGGAGACACCTCAAGTTATATCAAATTAATTGTGTGGGCTAAAGAAACAAAATAGAGTGAATTACAATCATGGCAGCATTTTCCCTGCTTTTGGATTTCATGAGCATGCATGTGAGACAACGAACGTAGGTCTGTTCTTTTCTTCATCTCCTCACATCTTCCTACCTCTCACATTATCTGATGGCTAGATGCAGAGGATCTAACAAAGATATATGTCTTTAAAAGATATATGTTAGAAGATATATGTTTTTACAGAAGCAGGCTTGTACCTCTAAGCGAACTACTCATCTGATGTTCCACTTCCCCAATACAGGAGCTGGGTTGGACCTACTGTAGGATAATACCTTGGGCACTATGTGGTATCTTCCTCAAGGATCTAAACTCTATAAGGAAAGAATCATTTACTATTGTGTTCACTTTTCTAATCCCTGTCCCTGGTATGCAGCAGGGCCTCAATAAACATTTGTTGACGTGTGGTTAAATGAAATGCAATTTACTGTATGTGGTATTCTTCATGTGGGTTTTCTAACATTGGTAACAGGTGATACTGAATTATCCAGATCCTCCCCACAACCCGTCTACCATTAGTTTATCCAGTTTGATAACATTTACTTAAAACATTACCAATATCACAGGATTTTAAAATTTTAGAGATATGTAAAATCAGTCATTAGAATACCCACTTGGGCCCAAAATAGTATAGTTCCTGAGTCTAAACCTTGTTGAATTCAGGGGTTCTCTTAGTGTATCCAATAGTCTCCATCTTGATATACCTTGGAGTACTTTTAAAAATACCAGTACTCTAGTCCTGTTCTTGGGGATTTGAATTTAACTGGTCTCAGGTGGGACCAAAACTGGTGAGTTTTTAAACTCCCCATAGAGTCTAAGTCAGGTTTGATCACCACTGCTCTTTGCTGAATCTCTGAGTGACACCGATGCAAGGCCTATATTTAAAAAATGATAGTACTAGGGTGCCTGGGTGGCTTAGCCAGTTAAGCATCCGTCTCTTGATTTCAGCTCAGGTCATGATCTCAGGGTTGTGAGAGCGAGCCCCACATCAGGCCTGGCAAATAGAAGGGAATCTGCTGGAGACACTGTCTCTCTGCTCCTCCCCCCATTCCTGCACACGCTCTCTCTCTCTCTCTTTCTAAAATGAATAAATAAATCTTTAAAAAATAATAATAATAATAAAATAAATAAATATAGTACTAAGTATAACAATAGAGAATGTTTCTCCTTCCAAGTTATTTCCTATATAAATCAAACCTTTAACTTGGGCTTCATTAATACTAGGTCCCTACAATCAAACATGGATCTCTCAGCACATAATAGCAGTGCTAAAGTGGAAACCATTAACTATTATAAAAAATACAAATGCCCTATTTGAGAGTTGGAGAGAAACTTCAGGAAAAAAAATAATATTCTCATTTTAATGAGTTGCAATGTTAGTTCAATTTTATAAAGCAATTAAATGAAGCAAATTCAGTACCTAATCTTTGAGATCTGACTCTCTCATGTGCATACGTAGCCTTCCCCACTTCTGCAATCAAAAATAATGCAAAATGCATAGATGTCCTCTCATTCTAGAATTGCTGAGCTTATTTTATAAGTCACTGGGCTTAAATCTACAGATGTCAGGAAATGATGAAATTGATTTCACTGAAATTTAGATGTGGAGAAGGAAGGGTATAGGGGGTAGGCAGGGAAAACAAAAAGCAGGGACTGAAGGAGAAAAATAACCAAATTTAGGATGACAGAGAGCAGAGAAAATAAATTGAAGAAGGATCTGGAATGAAAAAAAAAAAAAGGGACAGGGCCATGATCTGCACTTACTCTATTTAAACAAACAAAACAAAAATCAATTAATGTAAGAGCAATTCCAATAAAGGGAGAGGTGCCTGAACAATTAAGTATTCTGTTTAAAAAAAAAAAAATGCAGGCAAATCTGTGACAAGGCCAATGAGCAAGATCCTGTCTTTACCGGTTGCTTCCTCTGACTAGCTGCAGCTTCCTTTGAGTAATCCTAATTTTCCCCCAATAAAGCTTTCTCATTCTTTTCAAGTTACTTCCAATTTATTTTTAACACACAGTAAGTGCTACTGACCCAAGATTGCTACTAACTGGAATGAGGCGTATATGAATCAGAAGTCATTTTGCTTAACTCTTTAGGCTAGTAGGACCAGAGTGAGGGACCAGCCACCCCAATTATAACCTATCTCTAGGTAATTCTGTGATCTTCACCACCAAGCAATTACTGCTAATTCTCTGGGACCGAGTTTTCATATCTGTAAAGTAAGGAAGTGGAACTAGTTTTCTAAAGCAGTGCCCAGTTCCAAAGTACTGCAAGCAAGATGACAGACTACGAGAATAATGGTCTTTAAAATTCAGGTACCAGAAAATCTTCCCATTATTCAGAGAATATATAAGAATAAAACTCTTCACTTCTTTCCAAAAGAACAAAAATCACCACAGAACTAAACTGCACAGCTGACTCAATTCACCTTCTTTTAAAGAGACTTGGCTTTGCATGCAATTTGAATTCTACCACCTCTTCACAAGTCAAGCTTTCTGCCTTGAAGATATAGTAGGCATTTCACCAAAGGAAAAAAGAAAGTTAGCCAAAAAACATATTTCTATACTGATTTTGCCTCCTCACTGTCCCACCACTCTTAACCAAAGTTTCACTGAATCATTTCCTACTTTCATATTCCTGGAGAAGAGATGAAATCTTCAGAAGTGCTATAATAATGATTTTAGAAAGTAGGCTATTCTCCCACGTAGAAAATGAAAAGGTGCCATATGGAATTAAGGTTCAATGACCGGGCAGTTTAGGTAAAACCTCAGTAGATAACCACCATATAGACAGACATCTTGTAAGACATTCAAAATATATTGGGCCCCAGTCTGATAATCCAAATTTAATTTTGCTTTTCACCAAGTGAAATCAAATGCTACAAGTGAAAACTGAAGATTCTTCCTCCTTAAATGCTTGACATGGACGTGGATAGTTAAGAGAAATTTAGGTGTATTCCAAATCCAAAGGACTAAATATAGTAGAATAAATTTTAATAAACCTATAGAAATTACTTCCTTTCAAACGTTTTCAAAGTACATTTATTGAGAAGCTGGATGGACTCTGAAAATATAATAAATAAAAAAATCAAACTTCAGAAATTCTTAAAAATTTATTTAATTTATGTCTCTTCAATTTCGGCACATGCCACATAGAGACGGATGCCATGTTTCTGAACATTATCATTCTATGGCTACTTCTGTGAGGAAATCTTTCTGGGACTGAGCACTGTGTTCTGATGATGGAAGATAAGTAGAAAGTAAGAATCATGAGTCCCTTTCCTCTGACACCCTAGTAGAGAAGCAAAACATTCAAAATTCAAGAGAAGGAAAAAAACAAAACAAAACCTCAATAAAAGAAAAGCACATGGGAGACTGAAACTTTGAGGGGAAAACAAACAGTTCAATCATGAAGGAAATAACAGTGAAGGCAAATAAAGTTTGGAGCTCTTGTTCAAAACAAGAATCCCTCCTATTTCAGCTTGTCTCCCCCACACACGCACACATACACACACTTTATGTTTTAAGGCATCCTCAGAAGACTGCACCCTTCATACTTATGATGGAAATAAACACACACTGATTATTCCCCTGTAGAAGATTCAAAGTAAGGTCTTGAATAGACAGGATACAATAATGAGTAAGAAGTGGAAGCCGCATTTCAGAGGCTTAGATTCTACCAGGAAGGACGCATCATTTGGTCCCTTGCACATAACAGACCCAAAATAAACATCTTTCCAAATAAACATTAAAAAAAAAACAAAAAAAACCCAAGCAGTTCAATGATAACAGCTTGGCCTCATATTGTAGTCCTTGCCTTCCCACCTACGGAGCTTAATGCACTAAATAAACATCATCATCCACCGGGGCATCCATGTTATTGATGTAGCTGGAAAGTATTATTCATTCTTTATCCAAATGAGGAAAAGGTTTTGGAAGGTTAAATTAGTTGCTCACAGCTACAGAATTAACGGTAAAATAGGGAATAGAATTCAGAGTTCCCTAAGCTATTGCTCCAGATTTTTTTTTTAATCTCCTAAAGAAAATATTTCTACTTTACAGGTCTTTAGGGGTCCTAAGTAGTTTTTCATAGTAATATTATTCATGAAGCAGTGCCTTTTGAACATCAAGATAATTCATCATAACAAGTTTGCATTTTTCTATTTTAAAACCTACTTAAATAAACATTATTTTTGATGAAAATTTTCCACTCATGAAATCTCTAAGTGTTAAATTCTAAATTATCACCGAAAATTCCAAATTTTTATATAAAAGTCCAACCCCTCCCCTAAAGTCATCATTTTCTAAGATAATCTTAGGCATGTGTTATTATATTTCTTTAAGAAAGGAATCAATTGGCCTCACTAAAAAGAACATTTAACTTATACTTTAAGGATAAAAAGATTAACTTCATGATTTATAACAAAAATATTCATCATAAGAATGAAGTCTGTTTGCCTTGGAAATAATTTTAAGTATTTAGTTCCAAGAAATAGCACCAACACTTAAATACAAATCGTGTTTTCCCATTCTGCCCTTTGTTAACATGGCAATAACTTTACTATGTCTTGTGGCTATTGTTTCAGTATAATTGAATTCTTAGAAGATTTCATTTGCCTCAAAACATTTCAAGAGCGCAATATGAACAACTCAATTATAATGACAACTCAGTGAATTGAAACAGAATAAACAGAAATACTGGGATTTGTCTGAATTGCACCACACTTCCGCACACTCTAGCACTCCCACCGCCCCCATCAGCAAGAAACCCAAAAAACACTTTGTCTTCGATTCTTCCCCCTCCCAATTATTATCCTGCCAATTCATTTTATTAGTTACATCTGTTTCATCATTTTGGACCCTATTTGTACTATGCTGTGGAGTTAGTAAAAATAAATGGCTACTTCATTATCAATCACATGAAATATCACTTTTATTACAAAGCATTTCAAACCCAAACTGGATAGCTTGTTAGCATATGTTAATTTTGTATATTCTCATAAAAAAGTATTTTAATGGAAATCGATTTAGATTTTGACACAGCTATCACACTGTCATTACTCTTACAGGTCTGAACTGGTAGTTACTATAACAACTTGGAACACTTCAAAATCTACTACAACCTACCACTGTCCTTCTCATTCCTCATCAGTGTATTTCCACCCTAGCTCATTTCCTGGCTAAGCAGGCTTCTCCCTTCCAAAGGTCAAAACGGGACACTGGGAGTACCCTAACCACTAACTCACCCAACCAAGCACCAACCTTTGCCTCCCTGAATAACAAGTAAATTGTATTTAATCCCCCAAAAGACCGGCCATTCGGATTTCATTCTTTATCCCAAATTCTCAGCTCTTTAATGAATCTGCTTAAGCTCTGAGTTCAATGGCATTTTACTGCAAGGAAAAATGGTTAGTGATTAGAAACTCTGGGGACACACAGTGCATGGAATGAGCAGGGGCCCAGTTGTCCTAGCTTTGTCCCTGTTATCTCAGGCCTACCCAGTTAGCTATGTATGTAGTGGTTAAAATTATGTTCATCCACAAGACCATCCAAGAACAAAAGAAATAAGCCAAACAATTAGGCTTGAGCACATTCAAACATTCAATGTATCCGGGAAGACCAAATGGAAAGTGATCGCGGTACTGTAGGCATACTGTATATACTGTTCATTTAATCCTTAAAAAGAATTTCCAAAAGTTGAAAAGTTTGCCAGAAACAAATAAGGAGAAACAAGGCTATCAGGAGTTTATTTTTCCTAATGAATTTTAAGTTACTGAGGGCAGATCATGATAATGAGGACAAATAATTTTAGGTAGGCTGTATTTTAAGTGCTCACACATGATCCTCTCATAAGCACAAATGACTGGTATGAATGCCTGCTCCATGGGACATAAAATAGGGCCCTACCCTGCTCTCAGAAGAGTGTGTTTAACTTCCTAGTATGTCACAAAGACATTTCTGCTAAGTCAGTGTCATGAATTATTTTACTCCCTCTTGTCAAATTTTGAATAGAAACACGGAATGGGAAAATGAACAGAAAATATTGGCATATATGTACATACAGATGATGAGTGTGTATATAACACTACATGGAAGCACCATACACTTTAAATGTTGGAAAATAATGAAAAAGGTAATTTCAAGACAGGAAATGGTGACCTGAGACTGAAAACATCGTAATACATTTTTAGTTAGTATTTCCAAGTCAAAGTAAGGTGTACACAGCACATCATGACTTCCTCCCAAAATTTTTGTACTAAGGCTGCTAGTTAGCCAATTCAGTTTACTCCTAGTTTTCACATATAATTTCTTTTTTTAATTTTTCACCAAATGATCATATGCTTAAGTATAATTTCAAGACTTAAGCCTTGGACTTTATCCCTACATAGTTATGTTGGTTCACATTTTAATGTGCAGTGCACATACATCAATCAGGCACTAATGCATATTCAATACATCTATAAACAAAAACAGGATGATTCATTGTATTACAAAGTACTAGAAATGGTCTACACAAAACACACATATAAGCACTTCCTTTGCTTCCATTACTTTGATGTTTATTCCTTTGGTGTTGCACATTAGAATCGCCTGGGGAACTTTAAATAAATATCTATGCCCTGGCCGTAAATCAAACCAATTAAACAAAAGTTTCTGGGAGTGTGGCATTGGTCCTTTATAAAGAACCTCATTATTCTAAATTGCCGTCAGCTCTGAGAACCAGCATTCCATAACTGCCTTAAAACATTCCCTAAATGTTACTTATAATTATCTTCCCTTCTAGACCTAGTATCCTATTTTATCTTAATGCTAATAATAACACTATAAATTATTAAAGGCAATTATATAATACATTTGTGTCCAGGTATAGTGGTCTAGAATGTGAGTTTCTCCATCATCCTTTCATCTTTATGTTAGTGGTAAATCCAAATTTATGTTTGAGACTAATCTTTTGCCTGACTATGGGTACCCCTGAGTTACTCAGTATTTGAAGTGTTTATCATTCTTTTGAGTAACAAATGTGTTTCTATTGTATATCTTTTATCATATGTTGCAATTAATTATATTTCATTTTTTCTCTTGCTACATTAAAAAGAAAGACTCAGAAACCAATATGTAGTCCTCATCCTCCAATATTCTAGGACCTCTCCAGTGTACATTTAAATACTAATTTCATACCTTATTTTACATCATTTTTTTCTTTTATTGAGAAAGAGAGAAAAGTAGATTTTTAATTCTACACTAAGTTCATCTGCATCATTTCAATATTTGTTGCTGTTTTTGTCAATATGGTACATGTTCCTCTGATGACACAGGCCACTACTGATTAGTTTCCACTGTATATTTCTCTTCACCTTTGTCTCTAGGCATAGGAATAATGCTTGATTCAGTCCTAGGAATGCTTCTGCACTCTGTTCATACTTACCATTGTGATCTCATCTAGTTTCATGGTTTCACATATCATCTATATACTAAAGACTCCCAAACAGTCCATTCCCCTGAATATCAGACTTGGATATCAAATAAGTATTTCAAATTTAACATCTCTATGTTAACCCAACTCCTCCCACATTCATGCCCATCTCAGTTCTTGTCTAATCTAGTCCATCCTTCCAAGTGCTCAGGCCAAAAACTTATTCATACTCGACACCATGACTCCAATCCCATCAACACTACTGTTGAATCACCTCTTTTGATTACAGCCTGGTTCCAAGTCATAATCTTCTCACCGGGTTATCACAATGGCCTCCTGACTGGTCTCCCCATTACTACTCTTGTTCCATCACCATGTCTACTCTTCACATACTATAGTCACTTTGACGCTGTTAAGGCAGAAGTCAAACCATGTCACTCCACTTAAAACCTTGCAAAGTCCTGCCAATGAGCCTATTTACAATCACTGTTACTATCCTGACCTTATCTCCTACCACAACCCTTCAGACTCATTTTCCTTCAGCCACATTGACCGTGTTACTGTTTCTCAAACACTGGCATGTTCCTCCTTTAGGGATTTCCCACTGGCTAACCCCTTTGCCTGGAATACTTTTCCTTGAGACATCTGGATAGCTTGCTCTGTCACAATCTTGGTAAGTCTTTCATTTTCTCCACGGCACTCAGAAATACTGTATATTTTACTTCTAACTTTTTATTATCCTTGTTCCCATCAACATATAAGTTCCTTGAGGGCAAGGAATTTCATCTGTTTTATTCATGAATTTTCCAAGTGCCTGGAAGAATGGCTGGCACATATACTATTAAATAGATATTTAAGTGAATGAATAAATGAATGAATTGGCAAGTAATAGGTTACTAAAACTGACTAAATAATCTTCATCACAGTACTTTGATTTGTTATTCAAAATCTTGAGGAAAGTTCAAAGGAATCTGAAAGTGACCAACATCATTAAAGGAAGAAGAAGCCAAAGAAACAGAATCAAAGTTTACTAGACAAAGAAAACGTACTTAGCTCCAAAATAAATGAAAAAATGTCCTAATTAACATGGAAGGTCAACTAAAATGAGAACTACATGCAATTTTCATTCACTCTACAGACTTTAATCAACTTCAGAACTGTTATAAGCATATAAATTAGGTTGTATTTTAAACACATTAAAACTCTTGCTTTCTTAATGTGAAAAAGAGGTCTTGTTTCTGGCTCTGTTTAATTCTAATATAGTCAGGAATTATGCTTCAGATGTAATCCGCAGACACCTGTGCTTTTTAGAATCTGCAGCTTCACAAATCTTTATAGAAATACAACAAATTAACTATGCATATTAAAGTGAAAGTTATTTCAATAAATATGGATTATAAATTATTTTCATTAAAAATACTAAGAAATTATTGCATTTATATAGTAGAGAGTAAATATCAAAAAGTAAGATAAATAAATATGTTATCCTTGCCTCTGGACAAAACTGAGTAGCTTCTATTGAACCAACCTTCTCAAAGATAACAATTAAAAACTATAGAAGTTTTGGATATTTATTGCGGCATTAATTATGACAGAAAAAAGAAGACACAATATATGCCTACAGCATTATAGAAATTCTAACAAATGTATGCCACTTTTATATGATAAAGAATCAATATGTGTCACCCGTTCCAAATTATCTTGAAAGATGAGGAAAATAATCATATCTTATCTAATAAAAAGGGGGAAGAATCATATATGCTATATCATCATGATTTCATTACATAAATATACAAACACATACACGAAGATGTACACACAAACACCATATACACAAATATAGGCTCTCACAGGGGGTGGATAAAAATAACATCACAATACTGATAATGGTTTTTTCTTGGTTTTGAAACTAATGTGTGATTTTTAAATGGTTTTCTGATTTATATTTGTGCACTATATATGCACTAGCTTTAAATTAGAGAAAAAGGAGTATGACAAATTTCTACAAATAGAAATAAAGAAGAAATCTTGAAAAAAAAATCTTTCAGGAATGTGAAAAGAAAGACTAGATTCCAAATAATTATTACTAATGTATATAAGAATCTCTCTTTTTCAAAGAAGCCCAAAGAATTTCATGTGAACTATGCTACGCAACTAGAAATTATATATCTTTAACTTTGGGAGAAATTTTACAGAGAAGAATTTTATCACTTTCTGGTGTCATCTATTTTCTCTTTTCAAATGCCATTTTTACTTGTGTATAATTATCTTCTACATTTACCTCCATTCCAGTACAATTGTTACACTAAGTTCAAATAAGACTGGAAATAACAGAATGACATAATGAGTTATTTGTTACAGCTAAAATGACCTTAGAGACTAAACCTTAAGAGGCTATTTTAATTGTTGAATATTTATCACAGTAAAGTACTACCGTAGGCACTACGAAAAAGAAAGTGTAAGACACAGTAGCTAATTATTGACCACTTTCCCCCCTCCCTGATATTCTTCTATTAGTCTGTTTAGTTTCCGACTAAAAGCTCGACTCTGTTCTTTTTGGAACTTGGTCAGCTCCCTGTTCCAGCCACTTTATTTCCACATACTCCAATGTACCTGTGTCTTGCTCACTACTGTCTCCCTACACTCTGCTGTTGCTACCTATTGTCATGGTATAAAATACCGTCAGTCAATTAAACGATATACAGTGCACTGCTGTGACCATGTAATTCATTCCCATTCTTTAAAGCACTGACTAGTAAAATGACATGGAATAATTAAAGATATAAGGTCCAATCCATTTACATTACCAACACAATACACCTGTTACTTGTTGGCTCATTAAGATCTACTTTCACTGTTTTCAAAATATGTTCACAACCATATATTATTTCAGTTCTTACAAGTACCCTCTGAGAAAGGAAAGGCAACCATTAATTTCTTGATTTTATCTTCAAAAAGAGAACCATTCTCCAAATCATGTGGATGTATATCTAAGTCATAAGTGTTAGAATCTAGAGCCCGAGTCTTCCAAAATAATCTCTTGGTAAAATATGCTTCAATCACTTCCTTTTCTTCATAAGGCATAGGGTGTATCTCCCCAAAATGTCAAATCATTTACAGGTTGCAGATATTCTCAGACTCTTGGAAAATGCTTATTAAGTCATCTGTTCTCTTACACTAGTTGGCTAGGTCAGGGAGAAAAAGCTTTGGAATTCCAGGATATTCATTTCATAGAGAGGAGAGAAAACTCCCTGGTGACCATTTTGTCATTTAAAATTTGCCACCTAAAATTTTTTTGCCTAATGATGTTTTTGTGCTTGTTTATTTCGTTTGTTTATACATACAGCTTTTCCTGAAATAATCAACAGTGAGTTACAGGAAATAGAGAACACAGTGAAGCTCCAAGTAATTTATCTAAGTTTTCCAATGGACAATAAGTGCATGAAAGAAAAAGTAGGAAAGCTATGTCCTAACTCCTGTTCATCCTAGATGTAAATCCCTGCTAACGGGACTTCAATCCCAACACTGTGTGGCAAGAAGAATATCAAAAAATGGGCTAATCCAGTAATAGAAAAAACCTACAAATATTATATTCTTGGGAGTGAACATATTCAGAGAAAAATCCTTTGAAAATAAAGGATTTTAAATCCTTTAAACTCTGGATATGACTCTCTTTGAAGCAATGGAGGTGAAATTAAACGGATATAGGAGAGGACTCTGTAGAAACACATGATCTTTGAGTCAGTATAAGACACCAGACCAGGAGGTGAATAAAGTATAAATTTTGTTCTCCACTGTGAACTCAACCTTCCCCTAAGGACTGTGCCTTAGAGAACTGTCCAATTCTGGACTCTAAAGAATTCTGTACCATTCTGTGTGATTTATCTAATATTCAGTGCCTAATATTTTCCTGGAAAATCACATACATACCTACACATAGATATAAACATACACATATACAATATTACAATTTCTAAGGGTTCAAAAACCTCTAAAAACTCATTAATATAATATGTAGATGAGATACATAAAAGGCAGAGAGAATTGAACTTACCCTTTTCTCACTCTTTAAAGAGGAAATGAAGGCAAAAGAACCACTACAATCTATTTCCTCATTAGAACAAGAAATCATAACTAGTTACCTGGGTATACCTTTAGTTTGTGATAAAAGGTTAAAAATTTTCCCAAATATGTAGATGTCAAATGAGTATTTATACAAGTTCTATGAAACCAAAATCAGTTTGCATGATAGAAAATTCAGACTTAAAAATAATAATAGGCCATACCAGAAAGATTCAGATTCAATTTTTCAAATCTGGATATTTCCTGGTCCTTGCTTAAAGATACTTATATAGTAAAAGACACTCAGTTTTTGTAGCATGAGATACTTTTAACAATTTTTCCAGTTTCTCCATGTTTCCAATGTTGTTACATGTCTTCTTCCTATGCTTTTATGACATTATAGGCTGCAGCTGCTTTTGACATTAAATAAAATGCAAATTAGAATAATGTCCTTCATTTTTTAAATGTTGAAATAATGATCTCAAAGCAATTCAGTAAGCCAAATAAAAAAAATGTGTAAAATTCTTAAAGAGCTGAGGAATAATAAATCCTTTTCCAAATTATTTCCATGTCTTAAATATCCTATCTTTGTTAAGAATAGTATTTGAAAAGTTCAAGTTGACCTACAATACTGTTCTATGGAAATCATTTTCAGACATTATGTGTCATAGTGCAAAGTACCTGCATTCAGTGAACAGTTACGTAGGAAAGGTAATTTTCCGAACTGGACATAAAATAATTCCTAATGAGCTGCTGAAAAATTATAATTGGGAAATGCAATTTATTTCTTGCTAAAAAAAAGCAAGTGAAAGGAATTCAAATCAATTTCTTACAGATTAATGAGATTACTAACCAGCCATGTCATCTTGGGCCAGGGGAAAGGAGAGAAATAATATTTATTCAGTATCAACTACATGTAGATACTAGCAGATACTACACAAACATTTCCTTTCCTGGTACAACAAAATTAAGAGGGAGGTCTTATTATTCCTAATTAGTGATGGGAAAATGGAAGCACAGGATGATTATTACATCATAAGCAAATAGCAAGCAGTAGAACCTGGACTTGAATTCAGCTTACTCTGGTTCCTGTGTCAGTTTACCTACTTTTACACTATTTTGTTTGTAAGATGAAAGGTTAAATTAGAGATAATCTCTAAGGTCTCTTTTAGATATAATGGAAACTCATTGTGATAATGTTAAGGGTACTGTTCTGGTGTTACCACCCAAACAGTTTATACAACAGACTGAATTTGGGGACTTCATGTGTCAAAATACAAGGAAAACTGAACACAAAGGAACATGTCTTCTATTGTGGTATCCCATTATTATAGTATAACCACATATAGCCAAGTGTCCATAAAAAAAGGGTAGTACATATTTAAAAGCAGCATGAAGGAAATCTACATGAAAATTATAAATTGCTTTTGTAGACAACCTATTTCTCTTTATTCATTCCACTCGAATGATTTCTTGGGGCTTGTAGGTGTCCACTTTCTAAACACAGATATAGAACATTTAAAATTCCAAATACCTTTTGGACCACTGCAATTAGTCCAGTAAAAAATTGCTCAGCCCGCATAAATCAGAGAATTAACGTGAAAGTTTGTCCTATTTTTCAAAACGGGGTCCAGTACAAAGGGTTTCCATAAACATTGTGACCAGAGAAACCTGGACTTAGGGTGAGAAATGTGACATATAATAGCAATAGTCAGCTCTTCCCACTGGCTTATTGTCTTCATTGATTTTAGTTTTGAGTAAAAGAGAACAGAAGAAATAGTCACGTCTACCAAGCTAAGGAGACTCCTGTTTCTTGATTTCACTGGTAATGAATCTACCCAAATAATCCAGTTTAAAAAAAAAAAAATCAAAATCAGTGTCTGTCACATAAAGCAAGATTTCACGATCACAATTATACTCTTAATAGCCAAGTTAAACTATAAAGCATAACATGAAATACCATCTCCCACTATTGCTGCAAAAGTCTAAAATTCCAAAGATGCCACATAGCACACCGAAAAAGCATTAACAGGATCAATGAAATATTATTACAGTGTTAACCATTAGAAAATGTTTAGTAAGAAAGGTGATAAGAAAAGCACCAGAAATCATTTCTACATATAGAAAGAGGAGGAAATACAACAGGGATGGAATTAAACTCAACCCAACCCATGGGATGGGTAACTAGACCCATCCCATTTCTCCTCGTGGAAATGCTTCAAAGGGCTAATTTAGAAAGAGCAGAATACATTAACAACAGTTAATCCAAATCATTTCATAAAACATCCCTTTTTTTCTTTTTCATCAATATTATCATTCCTTCTATTTATTCATTCAAAAATAATTTGAATTTCAAGGTAATTAATAGATGCTCTCAAGAAAACAAATTGAGATAAATCTCATTTATATTTTTAAAAGATTTTGAGTCATTCTGTGTTGATGGCAGTGTTCTTAACATAAACATACCTTGTCATGTGACATATTCATTCCGGATGGGCTACTTCTCTTGTACTCAAAAAGCAAGGAAAGTACTTGCTTTTTTATTGTCAACTGTATTTTTGCTCTAACTGGACTTCTTAGGAGAATTTTATATTTCCTTTGAATTATATTAAACACATAGAAGCAGATCACTTTTATTTCTATCATTAGCTGTACACATACTATAATATTTGACAAGCATTCCAGGGTTTCAGTTTAGAGTAATTCAAACATAAAAACAAAGTAAAAACAAGCATTCTTGGGGAAGAAAAGATTTTGAGTCATTCGCCAATTATTTACTGCAAGTCCAAGCGCCAAATGCAGTGCTAAACTGAATAAAAGTGATTCATAGCATTGTTTCACCTTATTCTTAATTTTAAGTATCAGTCTAATTTTCAAGAACTATATCATTTTATTAACACTAGCTTATCCTTTAGCATTGTTTTAGATATCATTGTTTTAAGCCACAAAACTGTAAGTCAAAATCAATAGTAGGATCACATTCAAAAGTCTTTTACAGTTTAAACAAATTTTTTTTAATTTTTTAAAGATTTTATTTATTTGAGAGACAGAGTGAGCAAGAAAGAGAGAAAACAGGAAGAGGGTCAGAGAGCGAGGGAGAAGCAGACGCCCTGCTGAGCAGGGAGACTGATCCAGAGCTCAATCCCAGCACCCTGGGATCATGACCTGACCCAGAGACAGACACAACCGACTGAGCCACCCAGGCACCCCGAATTTTTATTTTCTATGTAATTCTAAGTTATTTTTCAGCCCTGTACAGAGCAAACAATAGAACCTTGACATAAATTAAATACCCGAATGCTATCTACAATTAATACTGAATTTATTTCTTAAACATTTCAGAGAAGGATTATCTATTTGTTGCAGTAGCTACTAATTTAGGGAGTATATTCATACCCTAATAGGCTGGTTCATTACCAACAATTAGATCAAGAATTTCAAATTAACTTTTTCTTTTTTTAAAACTTACTCCTTTCTCATTGAATAACTTCGTCTTGACAACTGGTTTCCAGTAAGCTTCTAATTGATGCATTCCATACACAGGTATATCCCACAAAATGTTTCCCTTGTTAATACCCAACTTAATAGAGATATCTCTCAATACACAGACTTTTGGCCAACATTTTTTTTTCTGAGAAAATATTCTTACTTATTACTCAAAAATTCAATATAGTAAATGAATTAAGCTCTGCATAGAAAGAATTGTGAATTACATTCAAATACAGTTAGTAAAACATCAAAATTACATATAAGTATTTGGAAAGCTCAGAGTAACTGTAAGTGACAGGTGTGCAGATATAATGAAAATACAGCAATGTATTCCATTTGAAGTAACTATAATAAATTTAATTATTTGGATTGTATTAATTGTTTGGATCACAAAACAATGTTTTAAGCATTAATTTTAGTGCCTACTTTGAAAATCTACTCTGTATGCTGTGTTTTAGTTACTTTTTAATTAACTGGTCAGGCATTTTGGTTAGCAGTCTCACACATTACAATTTTTCCTATTTAAAATAATAAGAAATTGACTCCTTGTTAGCATTTTCACACAGAGTATCTGATTTTCAGAAAAAGACTTTTATATTAAGTGGAGAAGCTTATAACTAATGATGACCTATTATGTGCCAGGGAAAAGACAGTAATTTTGCCTTAAAGAAAAAACACATACAATTGTTTAAGAATATGAAAGAAAATAGTCAAAAGCAAAACTTCAATGGCTATAATAAATTGTAACAAGTGTGCAAAGAGAAATTTATTTATCCTACAATATAATACTTACAAGTAATGAGTCCTGAAAAGAGGCAGCAAACTGTGTTAAAACTTTTGTCAGAGTTGACAAAGTTTTGATAGGATTTCTTTATCACATTTTTTAAAAGCTTTTAATGCCAAATATTACATTAATGCCAGACTGGAATTCTGTTTTCTTTCTGTTAAAATAATGAATTGATCTTAATAACCTCAGTCTCCTCTGAACAAGAGGCTATAAAAATTATTAACTTCTGTTTGAGCAGAGATTCTGTATCTCTCTAGAACAACTTTTTGCACATTATGTTGATTTTTATTATGGTTTTGATTAAGAGCAAACACAACTACATTACTTTTGAAAGAGCTAAGTTTTCTTATAATTTTGTTATCTTTTGCTATTTTATTTTTAAACACTAAATATTCATACAATATATTAATGCAGTTACTATTATAATAAATATGAATACTAATAATATTAACATAGTGATAGTATTCCTTGTTCTCAGACACGTATGCTACTATTGTAGTCAAGTGACCAATCTTCTGCAGTAACTTGAGATTCTGCCTGCTAAAGATCCTAAATTCAGAAAAATTAAAATGTCAAGAAGTCTTCTCTTAGTAACTGTGGAACTTCCCCTAGAGCTTTGGACAACCATAAAGATATGGTCTTTACCTGATAAGACCAGGGAAAATAAAACGCATTAAGTTTGTTTCGTATGCTCTACGTGTTTTAACTAGCTCAACATCACTGTAAGGGTTGCATAGGAAGAGCTTCGAATCAGAAAAATTCAACATTCTGTACATTTTCTTCAGGTAAATGTTATTACAATAAAATATGTGCCCAAAATACTACAATCTATAGGAAGAACCTGATATCTGTTACTACCCTCAATGTCCATATATCCTTACCCTCAAGCGAAACAACAACCAAATCCTTATGAAATAGTTAAGTCCAGTATCCCAAGGGAGAACTGTTCTCTTCTCCACTCAGGTACTATTGGTTATTCTAATAAATTAATCACAGTCATTCAGTCTTATTAGCAAGTGGTTTCTGCTTTCTTCCCCTACTTTGCCTGAAGGCTCTGCTAAAAGCTATAGGCTCTAGAAATCAGGGCCTCGACTAATGGCCTCAGTGGAATGAATGGACTAAGGCAGATGTTTCTGTGATGTCTTCAAGGACTAGCCTTGTGGGTAGAGGCTTCAGTGCTGACAACACATATTAGCCAGACCATACCAGGACACAGAGCCAGAATTTCCAGGAATAATGACTTCCTGAAACAGACTGCAATCCTGAAATTCGAGAGATGAATTAGTTAATGAATTAGTTAACTATAACTTAATGAACTAATGAGGGAAATCTAATTGGAATTATTTGTTTGGAAAATTATTGGTATATTTTTAATGGTCTTGCTCTCTAATCCATATTTTCATAAAACCTGAGATGGTATCTTGGTCCCACTGACTGCTCATATATTCAGGAATACATTATTTTTCTAAGTTTCTTTATTGTTTCATGGCAAAGCAGTTAACATGGTAAATACAAGAAGAATGGGCTCTTCCTTTTTACCGGAATGTAATCTGACAAATCAACTGTGTAACCAAAGTGTTCAAATTTTATGGAGTGTTATATTTAAGAATAATACTTATTAAAACACACATAATAAGCCCTCTAAAGTGACAAAAATGTGGAACCAATGACTAACAAAACCTTCTCAGTAATCAGGTCTATTTCTTGGTCTAAGTTTATGGGTTCTCTGCTTGAAAGAAAGATAAATATCTGACAGGCTAGGAATCCCAGCTGATTTGAGAGACAACAACTTTCCTTATTGTTTATAGACATTTTAAGTTGGGCTCTTCATTACTTGGAGCGGGAGAAAGCATAAGAGATTCAACTTTGACCATACTTCCAAGTCAGCCCTGAAGGTCTTTTTCCTGCAGTCTCTAAAGAAAGATCTCTACTTATACTTATTTATATAGACATCAAAAAGCTGGATCTTTTTCTCCTCTATCTCTACATACTTGGTTGGATTCCTAACCTTGACTTTCCCAAGGCATGAAACCTTTGGCAATTTACTCCACCTCTCTGAACCTCATTTCCTTTAGCTATAGAGTGAGGTTAATACGTACCTCAAAGGCTTTTATAAAAATTAAGTGATGGGGCTCCTGGTTGAGAATCTGCCTTTGGCTCAGGTCACGATCTTGGGGTCCTAGGATCCAGCCCTGCACTGGGTGCCCTGCTCAGTGGGGAGTCTGCTTTTCCCTCTGCCGCTCCCCACAACCCCCACGCCCGGCTCACACGTGCTCTCTCTCTCATTCTCCGTCTCTCTCAAATAAATAAATAAAATCTTTAAAAAATAAAATAAAATAAAAATTCAGTGAAATGCCATATTTTAAAAAATGCCTGAGATTATATGAAAGTGGTCAGGAAAGCATCTAACCTGGCTTGTATAAAAATCATACACTCAAAACATAACTTCTGAACAGCCAAATTGACATTCCGCTTTCCTACTTAATTCACCAACTATCTAAAAACAGGGGGAAAGGAGAAGGTACAGAAATACATGAAATGAAACTTGTGGAATTGTTCTATTTAATTTTATTCTCATAAACTGCAAGAAGTACATCAGCGTCTCTCTTTAATCTATGTCTCTAGGTGGAGAGTTCATGATGCTGCTGGCATTTATAAGTTGTCAGGTACTCTAAGTATAGAAAACATTCATTTTTTGTTGAGAGATATTTCCCAATCAATAACTTGCTCTTGGAGGGTGGGGGACAATGTCTGTACAACATACCATAGTACTCTGAGCAGAAATTAAGTTTGAAAACTGACAACCTTCCAAGATTTTTAAAGCATCTTTTTATGTAATGACAAGTACATAATCACAGCTCTATGATTTTTTACAATATCAACTACAAGATAAGCATCTCATCTTTTTTAAATAATCTCTAATTTAATCACTTATCTTTTGTTTGTGGGGTGTTGTTTTTTGTTTTTTTTGTTTTTTTTTTTTGGTATATTTTTCTTTTCCTGGCATTCTTCTTGTATTTGAAAGATAATAAGCTTTTAAACTGAGACTAACAGAATTTCTTAGCCACCATGAGGCAAGTTTACTCTTGGAGAGGAAAAGTATAAGGTCATCACAACACTTTCGATCACACTCCCCCCAAGGAAAAGTAATTTTGTTTCTTTGGACTATGTATTGATTTTAAGGTACATGTTAAAGGTACCTGTACAGTCTTTGAAATTACTCTGTATTCTTATACTAATTCATTTAAGAGACTGAAAGTTCTCTAGCCCTGACACCAGTATTTCTTTCTTTCTTTCTTTCTTTCTTTCTTTCTTTCTTTCTTTCTTTCTTTCTTTCTTTCTTTCTTTCTTTCTTTCTTTCTTTCTCTTTCTTCCTTTCTTCCTTTCCTTTCCTTTCCTTTCCTTTCCTTTCCTTTTATGCTAGCCTGTTTTTTTCCACTGAGATATATTGGGACATATCTAACTTAGATACATTATGTACCTGAAGTATCAGGAAAATATTCCCATCTCAGCATGCCATTTCTGTCCACAGTAATTTAGACATTCTTCATGCTGCATTTATGTCCGCAAGGGTAATAGTCCTTACATTAAAAACCAGCCTTCAAGAAGTGTTTCACCCTTCATGAAGCCCATTACCGCCTTTCTCTCTCTGACCCTGCACTGCCTCCAACTCCCACTGTTTTTAATAAGCAACTCAAGTGTGGTAAACTATCTTCTCTGTGCTGAGGGCAAAAGCACCAACAGATACATGATAACATGGTTTGGAAGAACACACTGAAATAAGCCCATAATTCTAGTCCTAAAATACCCCACTGCAAACAAAGTCTTAAAATTATTTTCAAACCCTAAACTTTAGTCTGATTCCTGTAGTCCATGAATTTTTCTTCTGCTTTATGTGCTCTAATGAGACAGCAGATAATATATGTGTTTCCAAAGGTCTGCTTATACAGACATGAGGCAACTGTTCATCAAATAACTAAAAATAACATGCAGGTAAATCAGAGAGGACCAAGTATTTCCCTAGGGGTTGAGAGTCTCATGTAGAAAACCCAGAAGCTCAGCCACAATTTCAAACAAGTCTCAGAGTCCATTTCATGCAAAGATGAAGAGACAGTCATTTACAGCTTTTAAATTTTGGAAATAGTATTTTAGATGAAATAGTAAAAAATCAACACAGATACCTCATTATACAGTGGATTTAAATGTCCATGAGTAACTCAAGGAACTATATCAGCTACACTACAATTACAAAGCAGGATGATATGGTGGCAAGAGTAATTCTGATATTAGACAGATGAACCTAAGTTCAAATCCCATCCCTGGGGGGCTTTAAGCAAGTTATTCACTCTACTTAACTCCAAAGTATCACTAATTTGTAGGGTGCATGTGAGGATTAAGAAAATATATCGTGTCACTGGTATAGTAAAACCCAGTAAGCCACCAATAAGTCATAGCTAATACCATAGCTAATGGTAGCTAATGGCTACCTTCATCTCTGCACATTTCATGTTGAGTGTGCACCAAACCATTGTTTTCAAAGTGTCCTTTGGAGACTTCTATCTCTTAAGTGTTTTTCACAGAAGCCATCTTGATGGAGCTGGGGTAGTGGAGAAGAAGGGTGTAGGGGTAGTGATGTAGGGAGTACAAAGCAAATAGGTTCTAGGACCATTAGCTCCTTGTGGCTGATTTTACATATGTGAATATTGTGAAATATTATTTTCATAAAAAGAATTCTATGATTTAAAAAAAGAAACTGAAAATCATTGAATGATGCATGGCCTTACAGTTTTAAACTTGTAAGGTTTTCAGGCTCTGTCACCTTCTTAGAATCTAATGCCTATATCCACTACTTAGAAATTTTCCCATCTGTGTTAATGAACTGATGTTAAGCTTTACTCTTACTCTTCCCCTCTCTCTCATTGTCTCCCTGTCCTTCGTTTTCCCTCTACCACCCACCTCTCAATTCTCCTTAAGACAACTGCACAGGTTCACACACATGCACACGTTATCTTTAGTCATATTAACAGACAATGATAACTAGACTACAAAAAGAAAATAAACCAACACTTTGGCCTAATTTGCTCTATCCTCTAACACAAACAAAACCAGCCATAATACTGCAACTTAGTATCTCTGTTTACCAACACTATATACCAACACTATATACAACTTTATTCTATCATCTCTGCCATGTTTTGACTCTGGTAAATTTGCTATCAAATAATTCTGTTCATTCAAATGTGTGAGATTTTGGCAGCTATGACCTTGTAGAAACACATGTCTTATTATCAATTGTCTATAATAGAGCGATGAAAAGATTAGGCAAGGTAATCCACTCATTTTAATGAGTGATTAAGGTTCCCAGAGAGATAGACGTACAGGTTAGAAATGGTAAGTCATTGCAAAAATTCCCTTGAAGTTTCTCCTGAGGTATATCAAACGGGATACAGTCCGTACACAATAACACTGTTTAGTAAATTGACTATAAGTCTTCTCTTATAAAACTAAGACACTATCTTCTTAACCTAGAAAACTTAGCTGGAACTGTATAAACTATAAAATGTTATCATATGAATCAAATTGTGGAACCCAATGTTTTATTTGACTTTTAAACATCACACTATCAGAAGAAAGCCAGGCACAAAATCATGTGACCCACGTACACTCCATACTGAATACACAAACACATTTAGTCTCTCCAAATAAATATTTGAAGAAGGCAATCTTTATTTTAACAACCTGGCTAATAATTCATGTTTAAACTCTGAGGGATAAAAAAAAAAAAAGGATACACAGTTCTAAAGGTAACAAATTAATATAAAGACACATTTCTTAACAGCATTGTTCATTCCTCATCCTTCTCTGTGTAATGCTATTTTTCTCTCTGTTTTAGTT
Organism: Ursus arctos; assembly: GCF_023065955.2. Taxonomy (NCBI): domain Eukaryota; kingdom Metazoa; phylum Chordata; class Mammalia; order Carnivora; family Ursidae; genus Ursus; species Ursus arctos. The sequence continues at coordinate 34,066,334 of NW_026622797.1, read as the reverse complement.
TGTGGGCTTCACCAAAGGGCAGAATTGAGATCTGTAGTTTCTTAAACTACTGAATCACACCTCACTAAGTTTTATAACAAAGAAGGAATGGTTTCTTACTTCAATCTTCAGATTAATTTAATGACATAGGGCTTTATCTTTTACTGCATACATAGCATGTATGCATTTTATGGAAGGAAGTCTGTACAATGATTTACATTGTTATTAGTGAAAAGCACCAGACTGAAGGTGGGATACAATGTAGTCATAATTTTAAATACTATCAAATGGATACTCTAGAGACTCTAAACTAAAATTCAATTAGTCATTTTACAAAAAGCTGTTAAATAAAAAAAGCAGTTATAATTATAGTAGATGATAAATGTATTAAGATGTCAATCATGATCCCCAATCTCAGCTCTAGGACAGAACGTATAGTAAAATGTTCAAATGAGTTTGTTTCATGAGGTCATAAGCATAAAAGAATATCTGACAAACAAGGTCAGGAACACAGATGTATTTGAGATCAAAGAATAATTTCTAGCTCCATGCAACATCTCTCATTCTCATTTCAGGCTGCTAAGGAATAAAAGATTGAGGTTAATTTGACATGCAAAAGACGAGAGAGAGAGAAAAAGAGAGAGAAAACCTAACGGGAGCTCCTCCTTGGTAGTATTAATAACATTTAAAATTATATTTGAAATAAACAGGTAAAATCATTTATTAAGGCAAAAGCCAAATATTAATAATTATGTGAAGATCTAATCACATTAAAATCTGAACTGAATATAATCTTCCAGAAATGGGGTATTTGTTTTATTCAATTCAATTTTTAGCAAGAGAAAGAAAAACCTTTTTTGTTTAATCCCTGACCAAAAGTATTTTAAAAAGCATATATAAGTTGACATTTTTGCCTAAATAAAATGAAATAGTATCTTGGGAAATCAAAGAAGAAAAACACAGTTTATGTTCATGAAGAACTTACAGTTTAGGGAAGAGAATGACATATACAAAGATGATACTGTAACAGCCACAACTGAAATATGTACAGACTACAGTGGAAAACATTCAGATATGAGGATAGAAGAAATGTAAGAGTTCCAAGCCAATCAGAAAAATCCTTCCTACACAGATGGAACTTGAATAGACACAGTAAGAATGGGTAAGAGTTTGGCGAGTGGATAAGTGGACAGAGAACTATCTAAGCAGAGGGAAGAGATCATACAAAGGCTCAGAGATGCTCAGAGACCATAGTATTTTTGAATTTCAGGGCACGGATCCAAAAGGGTGGAAAAGAGAGTTGAGCGCATTTGAGATGTCCTATGATACCTCTTTTATTTTAATCTATAACATTTTTAATGATTAGTTTAGTTTTCCCAAAGCACCCCTGTGAGCACTGGCTTTATTTTGCTTTATTTTCTGCCACTTTTTATTAATAAATAAGATATATAGAGAAAAGTACCGAGCTCACAATTATATAGCTCAATGATTTTTCAGGTCAGGCACACCTGTGTAAACACCATCCAGACAAGAAATACAGTACTACCATGCCACCTTCCAAGCACTAATAATCCCTCACCCCTGCCAGCCCCTCCTGCAAGTAAATAATACCCTGACTTCTAACATCATCAGTAGTTTCACCTGTCTTTGAAATTATATAAATGAAATAGGGTACATATTCTTTTATGTCCACTTTCTTTCCCTCAAGGTGATGTTTGTGAAATTCATCCATATCGTATGTGGCAACAGGTCATTCGTGTACATCATTGTGTTATACTCCCTTACATGAATGCATCACCATAAGCGCAGATTTATCCATTGCACTGTTAACAGATATCCTTGCATTGTTTTCAGTTTGGGCCTATTAGGAACACTGGTGCATTCCTGCATATTATCATTTGGAGAACATGTGTACCCAATTCTACAGGGCTTACACCCAAGAATGGATTTACTGGGTCATAGGTTGTACAAAGTGCTTGTACAGATTTATACTCTGACCAGTAGTATATGAGAGTTTCACTTGCTCTAAAGTCTTAAAAAACCTGAAATTTTTATTTTCATCTTTCTGCTGAGTATGCAGTAGTTTCTCTTTGTGATTTTAGTTCACACACCCTTGGTGATTGAGTTGGGGAGGTGCTCATATTTTCCTATGATTTTTGGCCATTATCCTAATACTAAATATCCTAAATTAATCCTTTTGCATATTATTTTTAATGCACTTAGCAGGCCTTTCAGTCACGATCATCGTCACCTGACAAAGGGAGGGTGGGGGCTAGGAACCACTGAAGAACATTTTAAACAATTACTGATAGCAATATATCTTCAAGAAATAATTTTCTTCTTTCCTCTTTTCTTATCTTCTACCCATCTTCATGCTTCTATTAATCTAATCTATTTGTCCATGCTATCCGTCTTCTTCCCTTCTATGTTTCTAGTCCAAAAAGGTCAATAAATAGGAGGCAATTAACGATGTCCAAGTACTGTCCAGAGAGTTCAATAGATCAATAACAGTTTACATCTGAGACCTAGTCTTCTTACTTTAGGGTTGCCAAAGGTTTGAAGGTGTTTGTTTGTTTGCTTGTTTGTTTTATAAATGAAACAAGTAAGCATGCCTATTTATTTGAAAATAAATGGATCTTCATAAAATTTAAACAGGATAAATATAAATGTCTCCTTTTTGTTATAACTCATGAACAATGTTTTAAAGAAATATCAGAAGGAAAAAACTGGTATGTACTGTAAAAAGAGAACAATAAAAGAAGATTATACAAGGGTGCTTTCTTTCGCTTTTCCTAAAGACCAAATACAAGCCACATTTGGCAAAACTAAAGTAGCCATGACCTTTTCCCTCCTCTGCATGATTAATTACTTAATGTCCTATTAATTGGAAGATGTGGCTGAATTTCAAACACTTTCATTTTCTGTGCACATCATCCTGTACTGTAACCACCGATTAAGCTGTTCATCAAAGGTGAGCCAACAAGGTCATCTGAGCAGTATCTCTTCAGCTATTCATTATCCATCTTCAATGGTAATTAACAATGGTAACATTTCCATAAATCAACATCTTTCTGATTATTCTCTGATGATACACAGTCAAAATGTGTGCATCCCAGCCCGCCCCTTTTAATTTTATATTAAAAAAAAAAAATTCTAAATATACCACAGAGAAAGCTCAGGTGAAATAGTACAGGAGTTTCTTCAATCAAAACATATGAAGAAAATAAGGTTATGTACCTTTGAAAGAGAAATACAAACCTATGCACAAAACTAAATGGGACTGCTGGCAACACAGGGAGCAAACATAAGCAGCAAAGGGTGTCAGCCACCTAGGACCAATTTATTCCCCTGGAGAGAAAATTATGGCTCAGTCCAGCTTCAGAGATAACCATTTGCCTAGTCAGCCATGGAAGGTGACAATTTAAAACAGGAAGCAGATTTAATTCACCTTACTCTCAAAACACACATTACCGGGTAGACCAATTAAAACTTGTCAAAGAATAGAGTTACCATATTCTTTTCCAGACCATAATTTGGAAATGTAATTTTTAGGTCTGGTTTTGTTTATTTTGTGTATTTGTGGTGTATTGTTGCTTACTGTTGATGGTTTAAGCTTTTTGGCTCTATAGATCAGATTAGTTAGTAAATCCAGAAATACTTTTGATAAAACTCTCTTCCTTGGTTCACTTGAATTGATATTTTCATCTCCAATGGCTAGTCTAAAATTGTCATTTCTAAAATTCACCACTACAGGAAGGTCTTTCTGAATTAATTGTAAAGTATTTTTAAAACTATCATAATAAAAGTACTGAAAACATGTGTTAAAACTTAAATTATTAGCAATAGGTAATCAGATTATCAATTACATAGGATTATATATAATAATTACATAATGATTATATATTACTACACAGCATATTAACATATTATGCTGTTAAATATTACATTGTAATTATTATATATACATGATGATATATAATGTATTGTTATAAGCTATATTTATTTCTAAACATTGGAAGGAAAATAATTAATGCTTTTTAATATTATATTTTAGTATTCCTGTTGACATTTTCAATTTTTGCAATTTAATAAGTTATTGCTAAACATACATATACAGAGTTTGGGATTGGTCCCAAATTAATATGTAGAACTGAAGGCACGTATATTAGTCTGACAGTACGAATAAATGATAGCATTATAAAATGATATGTCTATATTGCTACTGTACCTTAATGTGTTTTTCACAAGTAAGAGAAAACACAACTCAAACTGGCTTAACCAATAAGAAGATGTATTATTTCACAAAACCAGAAATCAAAGGATGTATCAAGGTCCAGATAAAGAATGAACAGGACTCAGAGCTATTTATCTAAAATTTACCCAGAAAAGACCTCCTTCTCCCTTTGATAATTTTGTCTCCAGGCAGCCTCTCCTCAGAGCTACTTGCATGCTTGAGAGCAGAGTGACAATGACATAAGCCATCTCTCCATCATGGAATATAAATCCATCCTTTCAGTCTGATTGGACTAAACCCGTGTCATTTAACTGACTAGGTACTATGCAAGTTGATCTTACATTTTAGATTATCTTAAAAGAATTTTGTTTGCTATGCTTTCATGGGGGTTTTTTGTTGGTTTTGTTTCCATTTTGCCTTTTTATTAAATAGGAAGAAAAAAAAAAAAAAACAGGGGCGCCTGGGTGGCTCAGTCGGTTGGGTGTCTGCCTTTGGCTCAGGGTCTGGGGATCCAGCTCAGGGTCTGGGGATCCAGCCCAGAGTCAGGCTCCTGGCTCAGTGGGGGGCCTGCTCCTCCCTCTCCCTCTGCCTCTCTCCCCTACTCATGCTCTTTCTCTCTCTCACCCTCTCCCTGTGTCTCTGTCTTAAAAATCTTAAAAAAAAAAAAAAAAACCCACAAATACTTAAATTTTTCCAGTCAGAGATAACAAAAACAGAGTGAGCATTCTGGAAGAACACAGGATTATAGAAAAGTTATTGAGGGAAAGGCGAAGACAACAATAAGGCTCTTAGATGTGCTCAAGTAGTTTGCCATAGTAGTTTACTCTAACAAATGATTGTGTTACACCTAAAGCAAGAAAATAAGACATATTCCAATGCCATTCCCCCAACACAGGATGAACAGAATGATTCTCACCTTGAGGCATCTCGGGTGGCAGATAATGAGGTTCTTGGGCGCTAACATGTACCCATTCGAAGTCATCATACAGATCCTGATGGTAATCACAGGCCCCTGGACCATCATCAAAAGTACAGCCACCTCAAAGAAGAAGAGAAAGATTATTGTTACATTCTACACAGATTTGCTAAAAATTGAGAATGTGCTGGAGAAGGAAAGATTATATTGAATATGTAATACAGCACTCTTAATAATAATTGGTATTCCTGTTTTTGACTATTCTCGTTAAATTTTCACATAAAATGAATTTCTATCAGTAGTTTCTGTCTGAATAGAAAACCAGTTTGAGCCTCAGAAGGAAGGCTGAGGTACAGGTTTTGAAAGATTTAAAGAGTAGAAGACACTTGTATAGAGAAGCTTTCCTGAAATATACAAACCACCTAAAATCTAAATAGATTTTAATAACTTCAGTGCGGAGAAGGGAAAGAGTAAAAATTGTCTTTTTTCATAATGCAAGTTCAAAAAGGTGAAGTTAATATCTAAATCTTACCAAATGCCTTGCTTGAAAAGAACACTTTGAAAGAACATTTGAAATAGTAAATGAAACATATAAAGCTTTATAGGGTCTAAAAGTATTTGAGGTCAGTGATACATTCTTCCATACTTTATTTAGATTATTTTCGTACACACTTATGACTTAAAAGGAGGGAAAAAAACTAAAACTTGAGTAAAGCTGATCAGATTCGCCTTTAATCACTCTCACCACTTCCACTTTATTTAATAACCATATATATACATATATATATGTGTATATATATGTGTATATATATATAAAGGAGGTAGCCTTTCCCCTTTATATCAGTCATTTTTTCTGGGTTTTTTTTCCACGGGTAATTTTAAGGCAAAAGTAGAATGATTACTTTTGCTTCTCAACCTAGGTATACAGGCACAAAGAATTCAACGTACTTATTCAGTTCATGAAAATAAGAACTGGCCTGTACGTCTAATCTTGAAAGAAAATGGATTAGAAGTAATGAAAATTCAGCAGTGGGTTTAATGAGAAAAACCAATAACGTGTCTCCTTTCAAGTAAGTTATTTGTTTAGTTTCCATGGGGATCTCTGTGAAGAAATTCAGTGAATTCTCTGACCAAACAGCAGACTATGGAGTGGTAAACTTCTGGCCTAAAAATTCTTCTCTGTAAACAAGGAATTCATTTTTTTTAACAAAAGTTTGTCAGCTTATATATGAATAAAAATTGCATTCCTCACCAGTGACAGAGATGGCAAAGAAGGCAAGATCAGAGATGTTCAGATGATGTTATGGCCCTAATAACCATTTTCGAAAGCAGAACATGTATGCGGGCATCCTTGAATCTTTCTTACGACTACATCAATCCTTTGAAATAATCAAACTTCAGCAGGTTGAAAGCTTAATAATGTCTTTTAAATATCCTAAAATAGCCTCCTTATAAATGTTTTCATGGAAAATGATGTACATCTTAATTTAAAATTAATCAATGAAAAAAGGTTGCTGGGAAATGCGTCTTCACATAGCAAGGGGAAAGTTTTTCTCAAAATATAATTTGCTATCTCAAAGCCAAAATTACTTACTGCTTTGTAACACATGCCTTCAGGGCCCCCACTGCCCTTTATAATAGTGTGAGTGGCCTCTGTATGTAAATTTAAACTACCAATGGAACCTACATTGGCTCATTTGGAAGACGAATGACCTTAATTGCTGCCCTTCATAGCCATTGTTAATTTTAGACTCCAGGATTCTGATGAGCAATAACCACTAGAAGTATCTGTACAAAAGAAGTGGGTCAACCCCTACTATCTGTTGTTGAACTTAACTGCCACATCAGTCAAGAGTTTTGGAAATAGTTAGTGGTCCACTTGACTTGATTGATAAGAAAATTTTTAAAAGATGATTTTTTTCTACGGCCGCTTATAATAAATTCTAATCTAAGAGGGCCCATATATCTATTTACAGCACATAGGGCATATCAGTAAATCTCTGATAAAACTTTTTTTTATTCTTTTTATATTTTATATTTCAAGGGTAAGTACTAATACTGTATACTGAACTAGATGAGAGGAAATTAAAAAAAAAAAAAAAAAACTGATCCTGGCCTGATGAATGGCATAGTGACATAGAGAGACATTTATATATATAAATACAGTGTGTTATAAGGGATAATAACAGTAGGACCAAGGTCACAAGGAACACAAATGACAAATGAACAGGCTACCTACACCATGGCTGGTTAGAGAAGTCTTCATGTATTTAGGCCTATAAAGATGAGTAAAGATAATGCTGGACAAGAATAGAGATAGGACTAAAATTAGAGAAAAAGCAAGAGCAAAGGCATGCAACTCTAAAGAAACATGAGATTTGGAGGGATCTCGAATATCCTCAAAAACTTCTGTGTTACGAACATGAAAAGTATGTACAGGGTAAGGCAGAAATAAAACTAAATAAGAAAGATTTTAGATATAAAATGCTTAGATTTTATTCTGTAGTTGTACTGAAGACATCAAAGAATTTTATCCAAGAGTAGTACAAAATTCAAGCCATGCTAAAAATAATAGCAACAAGAATAATAATAATAACAACTCTAGTAGTCATGTAGAGTTTAAAGAGGAATGGAGGAAAATGGAGGTAGAGTGTTTGGTTCAACCTTACAACAGATAACACCGAACAGATAACAGATAACAGAAGATAATTCATCTCGAGGTAATCCCATTATATACAATCCCTGTTTACCATTTAAGACTCACTAGAAAGTCTTGTAAACAAAGTCTTGTAAACATACTCTTCTATACACATGTTCCTGAGTTCAAGACATCTTCATATATAGCATTAAAATCTACTTAAAGGAGAAGCACCTTAGCAAGATTCCAACTCACAAAAACATAACTCATTAAAGTTTATCTGAGCTTGATGGCAGAACAAAAGGAGGCAAGATGTTCAAGAACTTTAGATAGGTCGAGGGAATGAAAAGAACAGCAAGGAAACAGTTTACATTTCAGTTGTTGTATTTGCCACCAGTAAGACGACAATGAGTATCTGCAAATCAGGTCAGAGAAACAGCAATCACGAGTTCGTTGACCCTTCGGGGAAAACTACTTCTGCAGAGCCATTTCACAGATTGCTACTTCCTTCATACCAACCAATCAGCTAAGGGGCAGATCTATCACTGCAATGGTCGGCTTCCACTCTGGCAATCCACTTATGGGGCTTTGCAAACTGTTCACCTGAAGATAAAAATCAAGCTAACTTGGATTTGCCTGAATTTCTTTCCATTCCTAAACTGCTCACTGAAAGGACTGGTACTAAGAAACATAGTATCCCAACCCCAAAATGATATTGCTTAAACATCCAGCATTTAGACTCTTGAGTGTTTATTTAAACAGGTGGTGGTAGACTCTGAGAGAGCATGGAAATAGAGACCCTTTCTGTGGAATCAAGAAAGAAAGAATACTGAACTCGAATCCTTTCTGACGTCAAACTTTTCAATAAAAACCAGTGTTGGGTTAATTTAGGACAAAGTTAAATTGGAGAAAAATATCAACAAATTAAAAATAAATTTAATTTAAAAAATAAAATTAAAAAAAAATTGAGAAAAATAAAAAGTCAGTAGGGCCCTGGACAGCTCTGAACATTTTGTAAAGGACATTCTTTTAAAAGATATTGTACTAGGGGCGCTGGGGTGGTTAGGTTAACGGACTGACTCCTGATTTCAGCTCAGGTCATGATCTCAGGATCCTGTGCGTAAGTCCTGCATGGGGCTCCTAGCCCTGTGGGGAGTCTACTTGAGGATTCTCTCTCCCAATTCCTCTGCCCTTCCCCCTGCTGACGTGCACATGCAAGCACACGCTCTCTCTCTCACACACACACAAATAAATAAATCTTTTAAAAAAATACAATAAAAGATATTGTACTAGGATATTCCACATTCTCCCCTCCAGGGCACTTATGCAGTCTTAATTTCCTGACTGCATACAATAAATTGCAAGAAACATAGAATATTCTTTTATGGTTCTTTACTATATATAAAGAACAAGCTTCATTTAGTTGAAGACACAGATTATTTTTCTTTTTATTTTCTTAAATAGTTTGGAATAGCAAGGTTTTAAAAAGAGAAACTCTTGGACAAAATATGTTGGCAAATACAAATCCTTAGCACAGCTGTTTATGATCTTCAAAAATGGACATGTTAATCTTTTCCATTGTGAATTAAGCTGTGATACACAAATTCACTCATGTAAGTTATCATCAACTTTGCAATGATCTTTCTTCCATTAAGAACAAAAAGAAAGATTAACACATGTTACATTAGGACACATGCAATACCGAATTAAATTAACTTTGAATAGATCATCTTTATCTACACTAATCAGACACCATAATATAAGTTTACTGGTATAATCCCCAAAACTCATTACAAAGAGGTCAACGCATTTTACCAAAAAATTCAAAAAGACAAAAAAGGAATTTATTACTAAATATCTTAAATGTAATTCTACCTATAATCTGAGTCAATATAGTCTATTCCCAGAAAAACAGATTGGAAAAGGGTAAAAATTGATGCTTTTATATAAAGTTTGTATTTCCTCTTAAATCTTACTGGGTTATCTTAATGGCTTTATTTGTCTGTTTTTCTTTTCAACCCTACAGTTCTGGGAATACTGAAGGTACAAAATAAGAATTAACAATGCTATGGTCCATGTTTAGGTAATTTACATCTGCTCTAAAAATGAGCAATGTTTTTTCTCAATTTACCTACTGAAGTTCAAGAAAAAAAAAATCCAAATAGATGCAAAGTACAAATGCCTTTGGGAGCATAAGTATGAGTCGCTGGTCGTTAATACATTGCTCTGATTCAATACCAAAGAGGATCTACTGAAGAAAAATTAGAAAATTCATGAATAAGACTTGCTTAAAAGATAATCACTTCAGATCAAAAACAAAATAAGTCTTTTACTCTGCTAGTAACTAATTAGTATGTGAAAATATTATTTGAGCCTAGCTCCTCGATAAAGGAAAAGAACTTGAAACACATTTGTGGAGATCCAAACCCATCATTTATTGATAGATACAAATGATTCCTAATGATGAGAGAAGAGCTCATTTCAAACACACCCATAAATTATCTAATTGTTCATCCCTAAAGTTCCATTTCTAGCCACGAATATATGTTTAATATATATAATCCAACATTATTTAGCTCATAAGACTTCTATTCAAACTGTCTATGATTCAAAGCAAAATGCTATACTCCATCTGACTGAGTAATCTTCCTTTAATAAGACTGAATTAGCCAGAACAGAATAATAAACCCAAATTCACTCCCCTCCATCTTTGCAGAGGCAATATTTAAATCTCCTAAACTTCAACGGATAAAACTTAAGGAATTTCAGGGTTCCTGGGTGGCTCAGTCGGTTAAGCGTCTGCCTTCAGCTCAGGTCATGATCCCAGGGTCCTGGGATCAAGCCCCACATCAGGGCTCCCTGCTCGGCAGGGAGTCTGCTTTCCCTCTCCCTCTACTGCTCCCCCTGCTTGTGCTCTCTCTCTGTCAAATAAACAAATAAAATCTTAAAAAAAAAAAAAAAGAAAAGAAAAGAAAACTTAAGGAATTTCAAGGAACTGGCACACACCGCCACTTACATGGTAGAAGAGAGACTGTTTCTAGACACAGCAGGAAGCGAAGGCTAAACACATACACAGCTTTGCTATTTTACTTCTTTGAGCTTTAATCTCCATCTCAGTAAAATCAAGACAATGAGAGCTACAGTACAGTTAGTTTGTAGGAGTTTTAATGGTAATGCATATAAAGCTCTTAATACTCAACAAGTTTTCTGTTCACAGTAGCCTTATTTTCTCATGTCCCATTCTTGACAGTTTATTATCTATATATGCTATACAGATGTAAACCTGTGCACATATCTAAGTACTAAAGCCTAAATGAGAAACTTATGATTTCCATATAATTTACCCAAAAAGTCTAAAGCATTTCCATAAAGACTTTTTACCATATTACCATATTACCATCATCAGACATGGGTTCAATTAGGAAGTACCTTCCTTTAGATCAGGGGTCAACAAATTTTATCTGTAAAAAACAAGTTAAGAATATCTTCGGTTTTGCAGGCCATACCACTTCTTTTTCTTTTTCGTTTTAAAGATTGTATTTATTTATCTGAGACAGAGACAGCATGAGCAGGGGGGAAGGGTAGAAGGAGAGAAAGAAGCAGACACCCCACTCAGCAGGGAGCCCAACGCAGTGCTGGATCCCAGGGCCCTGAGATCATGACCTGAGCTGAAGTCAGATGCTTAACCAAACGAACCACTCAGGCACCCCCAGGTCATACCATTTCTGTCACAACTATATGTCATTAAGCAAAAAAGCTGCCACAGAGAATAACCAACAAATGGATATGTCTGTATTCAAATTAAACTTCTATTTACAAAAATGGGTGGCAAACTGGATTTGGCCTGTGGGCCATAGTTCAGCAACACCTGGTTTAGATCACTCTGATCTTAAGTAGTCTTTTTTTTTTTTTTAAGATTACTTATTTATTTATTTATTTGAGAGAGAGAGATAGCAAGTGATAGCACAAATGAGAGAGATGGAGAAGCAGACTTTCCGGTGACCAGGGAGCCCAACGTGGGGCTCAACCCCAGGACCCTGAGATTATGACCTGAGCTGAAAGCAGATGTTTAACCAACTGAGCTACCCACATGCCCCAAGTATTCTTGAAAATTATAGGTAATATACGGTCTAGCTAAAAGCTTACAACCAAGAGTCTTTCATTTCTGTATCACCCCCATAAGACTCAATTTTTTCCCCCATATATCAAGACAAATAGCAGTGGTCCACAGCCAGGAAACAGAACTGAATGGAGTTTGAATGACAGAACTACATCTGAAACCAAATCAGATTATCTGGCTGGGCAGAGATTCAAGTCAAAAACTGAGAATACGGAAATGCTAAAGAAACTCTCAAGGACCTCTAGTCTGGGTTGCAAACTTTTCAGACACAAAGGGAAATAAATATATTTTATATCATGATTCAGTATATACATGCACACACACATGCAAATATTTATATACATAGTACGTGTGAACAATCACATTCATTCGATCATTCGTTATCTCATTCTATGGATCACTAATCCAGTGCTCTTTCTATAAATGAAATAAAATGTAGAGGAGTTGTATGAATCAGGGGAGTAGATATGAAAAATAAAAGGGGCTACTAATCCTTTGTCTCAAATACACGTGAGCACGTGCCCACTGTGGGAGGGGGCCCAGAAGATAGGTGTGAGCAATCCAAGTTTCCATACCCAATTTCTAGGTCTCAAGTTGAAGTCCAAAAATTAGCCTCTGATACATGGGCAGCCCTGGCAGTATGTGACTTCTTCCAACCTCATTATGGAGCTAATGGATGGTTTCATGCCAAACAGCCATAGAAATGATTTCACACATGAAAAGAGGTTTATTTAAATATAAAAGGAATATATTAATGAAAGGCACCTCACAGTAGAAAAAAATGAAAATTGCCCAGTCACAGAGCCAGAAACTATCAGAGCCAAGAACCGAACCTGGGCACTATGGGTTCTTTGATTCTTAACCTACCTACATTAAATGGCTCCTCAAAATCAGGGTGAGATTAGACATTTTCAGAATGATCCAATACAGCTCCCTCCAATGGTAAAATTTTCATGGTATTACTCAACACAGAGCACATTACCTATCCCACCCATATGATGGTGTGGTAGTGTGCCATCATTTGAAAATGAAATATAGTAAACCACATCACCTATCAAAGTCTCTCAGGCTTAATGCCACAGATAGGAAAGGGTCTTTATTGGACAGAGTTATAACAGCCTAGCTGATTAACTAGTAACTCTGGCAAAGAATTTTATGCAAAAAGGGTGACTTAAGGCTGAGAATTTGTATGTTTGCAACATTGTCCTATCATTCTTGCTTGACAACTTTTACTTTTCACCTCATCTCCCCCCCAAAACATGTATAAATAAGTAGCTTTTCTATCTTTAAAAACATTAAAATAAACTAAAAGCTATTTGTTCTGGCAATTTTTACAGTAGCCTTCACATTAATCCTGGTTTTAAAAACCAGGTGTTTATCCCAAGATCGTTAATATATTTACACAAGTTTCCCTTCTTATTTTTTATCCTTTTATCTATTCCAGTAAAATCTCATCTTTTTTGCTTAGCATTAGATACACAATCTAGACAAACCCATTGAACAAAGTAATGGAGAGTAAATGTACTGAAAAATAAAATTCCATCTGAAGCCATATTTACATTTCGGTAAAATTGGAAAACCACCCAAGCTCACACTTAAACATTTCTTTGTTTTGTTTTGTTTCTCATGAAGGGATTGCTGGTGGGCTCTACTTTACCCATATCAGACACATCCTGGCTTATTTCAGCCATTGCTCCTGACTCTCAGCTCAAACATGATGGGCAACAGACCATTTTTCATTTATGAAGGGCGTTCTGTGAAATGATGAAGCCGTGTAAAACGGAATTCCACAACCCACCCTCCTAGAGGAGGGGAAAAGATCTGCTTTGAGGCTTTGAATTTAAAGATTTACATCAGATTGGCAAAGGAATCTTAAATATAATCAAGCACATTGTAAGAAGGACAACAATTCAGTTTTGTAAGACTTTGAAATACACTTCAAGGAAATGATAATCAACTAATTTAGGTAAATATTTAAAATACATCACAAAAGTAAAAAAAAAATATTCCATTAAAATGAAGCCCTTTTCTTATAAAATCTTTCTAGACTTGGTATAATGTATAAGGCATACTGGCCAATGTTTGGGTTTTCCATAGTTTTTATTTACTTATTTATTTATTTGAGTGGGGGAGGAGCACAGGGAGAGGGACAAGCTGACTCCGCACTGAGCGCAAGCCCTATACAGAGCTCAATCTCACAACCCCGAGATCATGACCCCAAAATCATGACCTGTGCCAAAATTCAGTCTCAGATGCTTAACTGACTGAGCCACCCAGATGCCCCACGTTTTCCATAGTTTCTAAAACACATTCTTAAAAGTAAAAATTATATTGCCTTCTGCCATTATCTTTATTTAGGAAAAGAAAGTTGGATATCATCATTTCAATCAGTATACACACTACTGATGTTGTCTGTATTAACCAGTTCCTCGCATTCTGAACGTCATTTATACAGTCAGTGTGGCATCTTGCCAGGTCCACAGCAAGCAAGCCACTCATACAAACCACAAGTAAATCATTCCACTAATACTGAGTGATGCCAGAAGCCATATTGTCGGGAATCTCTGCCCCTGTCCTCGTATAGTAAGCATTCTGGGTTTTAACCAAAATTCTGGTTAAGAATTTTACTACAGTCTTTAAAAGCATCAACTTCTAACCAAACCAGTGCTGCAGCCTGAGTCAGTAACTTCCTCTTCCCAAGGTTCCTTTCTCAGAAGAGTGCACGTGGTTACCATTTAGTGGAATCACCACAAAAAATAAACATTTCTCAAGTAGCAAAAAACACTGCTACTCACGGACATTTAAGTCAATGGCCATTCTGACCTATGGAGAGAGCCTTTTTTTTTTTAAGATCTCATCTATTCATTTGAGACGAAGAGGGAGGAGCAGACTCCTAGCTGAGCGGGGAGCCCGATGCGGAACTCGATCCCAGGACCCCGGGATCATGACCTAAGCTGTAGGCAGATGCTTAACTGACTGAGCCACCCAGGCACCCCCAATGGAGAAGAGTCTTAACTGGGAAAATATTGAGTAAGGTTTTACACACAGCCTCACCAAGATTCAGGCCTGCCTGTATCTTCATTTTCTCATCTCTATACCAAAAAAAAAAAAAAAATTGGCTTCACTTTCCCACCTACTACATAGCAATTCTGTGCCAATTAATTTGAAAAATCTCTCCACGATATCCTGTGGCATTAAAGCTAAGTGCTATACACATCTAAGGTATCATTAAGATAGAATTTTAGTTAGCAAAACATCTAGGTGAAATCGTTATTCTTGTTTTATAATTACATGAAATTTTTAGAGTGATACGACCAATAATTTGGAGGATTAGAAGGGGAAGATGAGCTTACAACAATATCCTATCATTCGTGGGCTTTTGTGAAAAGATGAAGCAGCTCCAAGATAACAAATTCAGCTGTATGTCTGAAATTCATGCTACCACTGACTCTACTCCCCAGTAGAACTCCTAAAATATAAACTACCATAATCCAGCTACCCTTACATAACAAAAATATTTTAAAGATGTTGACTCTGCCTATATTAGAATTTCAAATGAAATTCAAAAATATTAAAAAGTGCTTCAGTGCAGAAAAGAGGTCTGGGTCTGGAAGAATAATTTAATAAAGATAAGAAAGTTAACTTTCTTTTGTTGCAAACTCCATGCAGATCAGGGGTTCACGGTGCCCATGAACAGTAGATGTAATATCTACAGACTTGCAATAGCCTTGTCTCATGTTTAGATTGGCTGAAGCTTTATATCCCATTTATTTAACATTCTTATTTTAATTTTCCCTCCAGTTCTTGCTCTAAAACGTAATGACTGACTTTAAATCTATCCAACTGTACAGTTTACTAATTAAAGGCAAACACATTTCTTCAAAATGAAACATAAAAACCTGGAAATTTCTAATTTCAAATATGAGGGGGTGAGAAGCTGGCAAATAAGATGTGAATAATAGATTAAAAGCAGTAGCAGGTGATGAAGGCATTTGAAGTCTGGGATCTGCTGTGCAGTAGGACAGCCTTCCTATCTCACTTCTCACCTCAAGCCAGAGCTTAATATTTTGGAATTTTCAGCTCTCTAAAAACAAATAAAATAAAAGGCATTATTACAACATGGTACTGACAAGGCCATCCAAGCAAATAATTAGTAAAAACAAATTGCCCCTAATTAAAGTCCCAATAAACTTAAGCAAAGCCTGTCATGCTCACTACTCAAATTCAAGTAGAGGCAAATTACAATAAAAGTGAGAATTTTTTTGGCTACAGCATTTACAAAATGTCAAAGGACTGATAATATCTAGTATTGATAGGACATGGGGTAACAACAGGAAGGCAAAGGGCACTTTTTTGGGGGGAGGGGCAATTTGGTTTTATTTACCAAAGTTGTTAATCACTTGCTTTTTAAACCAGCAATTATACTTCTAGAAATTTACCCTACATAAATGTCCACATATGTGCAGTCCTGAGTCCTACAAAAACAACCCAGGACTACCAACTCCGCCCCACAACCAAAAACGAATTATCTATGGGCTTCTCAATGACACCCAAGACAACAAGACTACCTCCGAGCCTGAAGAGCACTTCCAGCAATAACGCTTGCAAATAAAATCCCAAACTTTGGGCTAATGAACACTAGTAAGGTATTATAATAGTTAATTCACACGGGGAACCCTAAATGTTCAACATTATCAACTGGCAAAGATAAAAACAAAACAAACTTTAACAAGCAATACAGAATTTAGCAATTATCTGGCAAATGTTGAGACAATAAAAATATCCTAAGATATTATAAAGGCAAAGAAATGTTGAATCAAGTGCACAAATGGAAAGATGAAGGTGTAATAGGAGATCAATGATATAAAAGTATCCTTCCCCAGTTACCACTCTTCACCTGGCTATTTAAGCACATTGGGAAAAACAAACACAGGGAAACTACTTATGAGAAGTAACATTTTATGATAAACCATTCAAGATAAGATTGATTACAGCAATAGCATTGTAAGTCAGCCAAAAATAAAATTATCTAAAAGAATGGCTTTGAGTATAACTTCCTAGTATTTTTCTGACATCTAATAACATAACTTAGCTCCTTTTCACTTATCACTTCAGCAACTTCAGGCCTCATCTGAAAGTACAACCAGAATGCAAAACAGATTAGGATATAATAGAGAGCTAAACATGTCAAAAGCATTTCTGAAGCTACTTTATCTGCAAGGGTAAGTTTATAACTTTGTCAGAGAATGCATTTATGTACATATTTCCACATGAAATGCTTGGACCATGATTGGGACTATCTAGCTACTACTCATAACTTTATTTAATTCAAAATTTTTCTATAATCTATTAAATCTAATAAAATAAATAGAGTAATCTGATAAAATAAAAATCTATTCCTAGAAATTGCATTTTCAATTTGTGAAATACAGTAACAATCAACTAGAGAAATCACATGATACATTTATTAGGGGAAATAGAAAAATATCCTCCAACTTCAAGTACTTTCCTAGGTCCTCTTATGTCTCAATTTCATGTTTACTTTTAGTCTACAATTGGGATGTTAACACTTTTACGTAGATCAATATGATGCATGAAGGAAATAGGACTGGAGGAATTAGGGCATGAAAATCATGGTATAGAGCAACAATCACCTGATATTCCTGGTGGCTGTGTTTGACTAAGATTCTTTCAGGACATATTCTATAGAGTAGGTAGTAACAGAAAGAAGGGCTGCAGGATTAGAAAAAGTAGGTGATAGAGACGTGGAGCAATGAAAGCATCTCTTGGGGAAGGAACAGAATGGGGGATCGCAGGGGGCTGGGCTAAAGACTAAGAGACTAAAGAGTCCTAGGGTTTGGAAAGGAGGGGCAGTCAGAGACCACTGACGTGAGGCCTCAGTGACAAGAAGAGCGGAGTTTGTGACCTACTCAATCTAAATGGCAAAGCCATAATCCAGGTATAACTGGCAGACCACTCATGATACCATACATTGTGTAAAGTTAAGAATTTTAAGAACTGCCTGTATATACATAGCAGGTTTTCAGATAAGTAAGAGACATTCAGATTCTTGCTCAACAGGTTTTTAAACTCCAACCTGGTAAGGACTGCCCACATCTAAAAGTAAATGTGTGAGCTCAGGAACCTTCTTCCTGCTATGATCAGATGAACAAGCAAGTATCCCACCCACAAAAGAGGAATCTCCCATTTATAGGATTCTACAGTCCACCTCCACCCCTCCCCTTAGTAATCCATTAAAAGCAATTGGCTATGTTTCATATTAGGATTTGTTTTTCATGTATTTGAGGCATCTTGTAAAAATAGACAAAAGGGCTTCTTTTTGCTGTGGAAATACTGGCAATAACATGGTCATGTGTTCAAGAAAAATTATTTCTACCAAAACATCAAAAGGCATTAAAAGTTAGTGACTGGTCATGTGGCCTCACACCAAGCTGCAGCAATGTCTACAAAATACAGTCTTGAACTAGGGTATCTGTGATTTCTTTAAGACCACAAAAGCTCAATGAGTGAAAGGCTATCAAATCTGACTCAGTGGCATTAATTACACCTCCAAGGGTGAAGTGAGAATTGTGTGAGCCAAAGAATAAAATTTTATAGTACTATAAAACACTGGTCTAGAAGTCGCAAGGGAAGGGAACTGCAGGGTAAGTAATTGAAGGCAGGAGAGTTGACTTCCTGCCCAATCACTAACTTGGCTGAGCCTTTAGTGGTAAAACTTTCTTCCCAGCCTTAAATTTATAATCACAGTAACAACCACAGCCTCCAAAGAAAATCAAATGAACACACTCCTCTTCTTAAACATTTAAGATACAATGTAAATCTCTCCAAGGATCCCGAGTGCCAGGCATATCATACCTTTTCCAAATCTCGACGTTACCATGGAGAAAAGTCAGATCTAAACTAGTCAACATTACTACATACATTATACACCAGAACATACAAATATGTGTTTTCATTCAGAGAAGGGAAAAGATTTTTTAAGTTTCCACTCCCAAATTGAAAGCAGTTTTATTTCAACTGTAGGATCAAATCTATTTTTTACATATGGACAGCTTCAAGTAGATATAAGTAACAGCAACTTACAATATACGTCATTTGGTATGCAGTTTTGCAATTACAATCTTTAGATGCATTGGAATTCACAAACAAGACTCATAAAGACTTTATGAATCTCGAAAGGGATTAATGAAAATTATCTGGTCAGAATACAAAGTATAACAGCAACAGTTATTATTAACATACAAAAAATATTTAGTTCATAGCATATTATACTAAATAAGCATTAGTATTTTTTTTTAATTTAAAAATCACATATATGCTCACCAACCAGAGATAACCAGTGCTAACATTCTGGTGTGCATTTCTTACTAGGCTTTCCAACATTATATTTTCTTACTGCTTATTGAGAATATTTAGGAAAGTCACTCACTTTTTTTTTTTAATTCAGCGTACCCAACCATTTTGCAAATGTTCTCAATCTAATAATGTTACTAGTTGATGTTACTAAGACTTCTAAGTATAAACTCCTAATGTCTAAATAATGCTAAGTTTGTTCTCCTTTGTGTGTATTATTATTTAAATTCATAGGAATCTCTAAACCAATATTAACAATGGTGATATTGAACAGATACTAATTCATTAATGCTCCACACTCCACCTATTAGCTGGAGTGTGACTTTTTCCGTCAGTTAGTATGTCTCTCCATTCATCTTTGGCACTACTTCTGATCAGGGGGTAATCTTTAGGCACCAAGCAGGAGTCGTGATAAAATCTGTGGCAATGTCGGAGGTGGGAAGAGAAATTCCTGCCACTACACCAGAGGAGGAAGCAACAGCAACCACAGCAGCTAATGATGACCGAGCGGCCACCATGTACCAGGCACTGCTCCGAGTACTTCATGCAAAGTAATTCACCTAGTCCTCACGCCAAAACCTAAAATAAGGTGGCACTGTTATTATATCCATTTTATAGATGAAGAAACTAAGGTAAGCTTAGTTCACCTGAGCTTAAGTGATCTGTTCAAGTCACACTGCTAGTAAGGCACCCATCCAGGACCCAAAACCAAGGGAAGTGGACATTTCTGAATTTCCTTCAAATGGATGGAAGGAAGCACTTCAAAGGGAAGAGCAGCATCGAACTCGAGGAGAAAGCCAACAGGCAAGCCAGGTATTACCAAATCAAAAATGCAGACTGGACAAGCAGCCACAAACCGTAGGCCAGACACCACCACAACCTACAGACACAGGATTAACACGAGATGTTTTTGCACAAACTATGGCAAATCACAAGACTTCCTCTAGGAAAAGCAGATTTCATGCTCCAAACACTCCCATGGAGTCGAATAATGGCTTCTTCTTGGTTCAAGCCAGGGAGTTTTAAAGAAGCAACTGGCACCGGCCCTCTTCCACTCCCTTGTCCCTGTTCCTTCTCTTGGAGAGAGGAAGGAGGCCTAGTCTCGTTTCAGCAGCTGTGACTCAGCTGTCCACTCTACAAGCCCGCACCAGGAATGTGGACATCCTTTCAGAAATGCCATTTACAGGCAAGAAATTGTTGGGAGAACAAGGACACATGCCTCTTTCAGTTCGCATCTCTTTTGTGTAACGAGTATTTTTAACCGTTTACTTCAGCATCCACAACCCCTACATTTCCTCAGTAGTACAGTGCATTTAATTTACTAGAACTAGCTATTTGAAGTCGGTGACTATATTTAAGCCCGCCTACATATCGCTAAAGCAGGGCAAGGCAGTGACATTCTAACCTGACTCCTGATAGACTTCAAAGCAATCCCATAGAGAAAGAGAAACACAATATCAAGGGTATCTGCCAAGTGTCCCTCCGCGTGGACTGCTGCTCACACAGTGTAAAAAGAACATTCATTTGTCCCTTCCCTCAAGGAAGTCCACCTTAGTTTTGTTTCTTTGTTTGTTTTTAGGAAAACGCCAGGCTCTGTGTGTTCTAAACGTTCATTTATTTAAAAGTGAAGTTATTTGAAAATGTGAAGAATTGCAAAAGATCCTGAAGCCAGAATATTCTCCACCCAGTATAGGAATGCCCTCCAGCGTCTCAGGACAGATGGCCTCTTGGAATCTGCCTGGATATTTTCACACCCTTTAGAGTAAGGCAGGACCTCTGTGGTATCAATGGTATTCCCCCATGATGGCTTTGAAATCACTTGACCACTGGGATTGCAATGGCATGACATCTGTGAAAAATTTCATCTTTTCAAAGGCTACACCCTATGGAGTGTCATACAACCATTAGACTTCAGAACTGGAAAGGACACGGGATCATTTAAGCACAGGTCACTTTTTGTTTAATCTAGACCACAATCTAAGTTCAGAGAAGTAGGAGGCCTATAGGCGCACATATGTGAAGCTTAACCTATAACAATCACTGCACAAGGATCACCCTCCCATTCTGAGCCAACCCCTCAAACAAAGCTTCATTCCTGTTGACTTTTTCTTATTGAAACTGAAATCCATTTGTAACTTTTCTCTTTCCATCCCATGTAATTGACCTTAAAAACCCTGATCAAAAAAGCCCACAAAAGGACTAATAAAACTTAATAGGTCAGCAGAAACTACACTACTGAGATTCTAGTGTCCTATGGTCACAACTTGGATCAGCCTTTAAGAGGGACAGCAGAGAGAAACAAATTCTATGTGATATTCCCCAGATTCTAAAACATAAGCCTATTCATACTAAATGTATTTGTAATAGTAAGTAAAATAAATGCTCACAGAAAAAGGCCGCATTTTCTCCACCTTCTAGTGTGTTAAATGTCAGGACTAAAAGGGACATCAAGGTTTTACCTGAATCAGCTCCTCATCTCCAAGGTAGAAAAGGTATATAATAGGTTCCAGTTACCCTGGAGACTCTCTAAGCTCAGCTCACTTTCCCAGACTCAGTCAATGAAGAAAGAGAGACTCCATCCCAGGGTCCCTCTCTCCTCTACTGCGCCCCACCCTATAATGTTTATGATTCAGCTTGCCTCCCTCAGCCAACTTACTTTTTTTAAATTTTTTGTTAGTGTGCACAAACGAAATTTCCTCAAGGTGGAAGATTTCTTAAAGACAGCACTATTATATGTCATTCACCTAATTTTTCAAAAAATAAATCAAGTGGACGAGAAGTTGGATTGCTTTGCCGCTACTTATTTTCAAAAACCTCATCTTCTGAGGGAGATTAGTTCTTTCATTGCTCTGTCCAATTGATCTAATGTAAAAAAGCCATTTCTAAGCTTTTCTAAATGTGGTTTAGAACTTGAGAAACCAAACACTTCAAGGGAAGACCAAATTTTATTTTACCAAAAGGAAACCTAAGTATTTTTTGTAAATCGCATAGTATGTGTCAGGCAGCGTAGGTGGTCCTTTCATTTAATATTTACAATCATTTCATTTAATTGTATATTATTGAATTTAGTATTTACAAATGTTAATTTATATCATTTTTCATTTAATATGAATATTTAATTTCATTTAATATTTACAAATACAGTAAGTGAAACTGTTCTCATTTTATAGTTCAGAAAACTCAAGAGGTAGAACGATTCATTGATCTGGATCAGGGCACATAGCTATTAATTGGTAAATTGAAACCTGTACCTGATTCCAAAGTTTGTGTACTTTTCAATCCACCTGAAAAACAAAAGCAACTGGGGTCCTGACGACATGCAGGAGAATGAGGAAACGGCAGGCCCTCTTCAGAAGCACACAGTCTAGGTAAATGGTACTAAATCCAGTAATCTCAGTTTTTCTCTGATGGAATTTCTTTAATTTCTGCTCACTTGCTCACATGATTCAAGGGTCAACACAACCTGGCTGAGCTATTCTCTGCCTGTCACCTTCCAAACCTCCTTCCCAGCAACCTCAAAATTCTTTACATAGATGCCAAGGCTTCTATGTGAAAATAAAAAGGAAAAGAGAGTTTTCTTGAAGAAATAATTTTATTTATTCTTAAGAAAAATCTGGATGAGGCATCATATAAAAACTTGTGCTTCGTGTCCAAGTCCACAAGACAATTGCCACGATTAAAGAAAGCTTTTCCTTTTAAAGAACAATGGTTTATTATTTTAATAAGCACGAAAGAACTGTATTCAAATTTCAGTCGTGAAAAAGGTGCTGTTTGAGACATGTCTGAGAAGTAAAAAAAAAAAAAATTTTTTTTTTTTTTCACAAATCACTCTCATAAACCACTTTGGCAAAGATGACTCTTAAGGATAATTTCCATTTGTCAAGTCCCCTTCTCTTCTGAAAAGGACAGACTTGAGCTAAAGAGGGGTATCTGAAACCAAGAGGCCACAGACAAGCCTCGCAGAAGAGAATGCCATGAAAAAAGGACCTTAATCCAGTAATTGTTACAATTACAATTACATTAAGTCACCGTCTATAAAAGACTCTTAGTGTTTATTTGTTCAGTCACTGTAGCCTGTGTGAATATAGCAAGATCCATGGCACAGAGGAAGGTTTTAATAAAAAACTGTTGCAAATAATTGAAAATATAAGATGAAAAGCTTCGTTCTTCTATATGATTAAAAAGCAACTTGGTTGTGTTAAATTTGTGATGGTTAGGATTAAATACCTGGGGCCAATAATACCTTTACAGGTGATAGCAGAGCTCTATGAATCTAGTTACCAGTAAAGAATTCAATTCAATAAGCATTTATTGAAGTACCAGTAGTACCAGTACTATACTAGATATTGGGAATACACAGACAAAAAAAGTGCCTGACATAAAGGGGGCTACAGATATATAAGTAAATAATTATAATACAAAAAATATACATCATGTGTATAGTAATAGAATGAAAAATGATTAATTAACACTATACTCAAGTAGGTGGTCAACAAAGACCTCACAGTAACTGACATATTGAACTAAGTTCTGAAGGAAGAATGAACACCAAAGAAAACAGTACAAAAACAGGGATGACCAAAATTGGATTAACTTTGTTTTGAAGCAGTACTAGGTTCAAGAGAGGGATGCTAAGAGAAGATCTAGAGAGATATACAATATTCAATAACAACTGGCACTGTATGTCATGCCAAGGATCACAGACTTACCTTTATAAATAAGGGACACAAGTGAAATTTGTTTTAAAAAGACCCCATTGGCAACAGTATAATAAACAGATTGTAAGGGGCCCCACACAAGGGAGAAAGACAAGATTTAAAGAAGTGAATGCAATAGTCTGGGTGAGAGCTGGTGATGGTAACCAAGGTTTAAAACCAGATCTACTTTTAGTACAGTGGTATAGTTACAAATGGATTTCCTGTTTTGCAGGTGTTGGGGAAAATCACAGAGGGACGCCTAGGTGGCTCAGTAGGCTAAAGTGTCCTACTTTTGATTTGAGCTCAGGTCTTGAACTCAGGGTGGTGAGACCGAGTCCTGTGTCAGGCTCTGCGATGGCCATGGAGCCTGCTTGAGATTCTCTCTCTCCCTCTCCCTCTACCCCTCCCCCTCTAAAAAAGAAAAGAAAAAAGAAAATCATGTAAAACTATAAATTGATAAGCATTGCTTTTTTTTAATTAAAATCAGTTTACAAATTCAATGTCTTGGCTTTCCTTTAGAATTAAAATCAGAAGAGAAGGCACTGATGCACAAACACATACATATGCATGCATACATACATGCATACCAAAAAAAAAAAGACACAGGAATAGGTCAAAAATCAAGCAGTCATTTCTTTCAGACTACAGGGCCTACAAGCTTCTTTACATTTTCCAATTTCCCACTATGAATTATTTTTCTTAAAATAAAGATGTCATTTATGCTCTCCAGCTTCTAAACGGGGGGGGGGGGGGGGGGCATTTTAAAGCATAAAGCAAATGAGATTTTCCCATCATTGAGTAGATATCTACTAAGTAAAGACAAATCATATAGAAGCAGAAAATATTATCTAAAATTCATATCTTCCCTTTTTTAATAGTACTCTGGCATGCAAAGAAAAAATAATTACTTTTTTTTCCCCTTGGGTTAATGTTTACATTTGCAGAATATAAACTAGTTAGGCTTAACAAATGGTCCAGGATTAAGGATATGTGGTATGTGTAATGGGTAAAAGAGCCTAGGAGTTAAAATAGTAAGACAAGATGAGCCATTATGGTCATACATAGGAAAAAAATAGAAAGTTAACACTAACTTCAAAATTGCTCTATGGATAACATTATTCTCCTTGAACCATACACAATGATAGGCCATTAAATATCAGCACCTCCAACGAGAAGCTTATATATTACTTATACATAGAAAAAAATACAATGGTTAACAACACGAATTCAAAAATCAATAATGTTACAATGGAAAGCATGGGAGTCATTTGATAATACTAACAGGCACACTTCACCTTAATACAAGAAAACTAATTTGTTGGCATATCATTAGAGCTTCTTTCTGCATCTATCATTATTATAAATCACTCTAAATTCACCAGCAAATATTTAATACTCAGGTAATAATGTTGAGCCTTCCATCTTGATTTGCTTAATAACAAGAAAAATTTCTTCGATCATAGCAGTATTTTCGTCACTCAGTCTCTCTTCCTTAATTTTCTCACTCCTAGTAATACTGCCATGAATTCAGGGTCCACTTTTCCTCCCTGAGGAACAAACAGCATTCCACAGTAAATCTCATTTACCTGATGTGGATGAGAAAAAACAAAAAGAATATGGTCCTTTTCATTTCTAATTCCCAGAGACATTCTGGCCAACTCTGCTCTCATCCTTCACAGTCTGGGGCAATGAAATGCACTACTTCCTACCCACACCCAGGAGATGAAAACGAAAGTAAAAAAAATGGTTCAGGTGCAAGTGGGTGTGTTTATTAAGCTGTTTTTTAGAATATATATATATATATATATATATATATACACACACACACACACACACACATACATACATACACACACACACACACACACACACACACACATATAAAGGATAGACGCTAACGTTTCATTAGATACTGTATCTGCTCACCAAAAAGTTAATGCATTTTACCGAGAGTATATTTTATGAATTCTATTTATCGTAAAGTTATGATCACTTAAAATACATGAGGTACCATTTTCTTAACATAGTCATAGTTCCTTTAAACTCTCCCTCCTCAGAATTCCAAATACCCCAAACAAAATTTTTCCTTTAGGAAAAATATGTGGTTTGAACCAGAGACCACAGTCCTTATTGAAACATTTTTTGGATGTCCTAAAGCATGCACTGCAAGCATAGGCCTATGTCACTATGTCTTGCAAAGGTGTCCTTGGGGATCAGCCTGTCTCTTCCTCAGCACCCGAACACTAGTAAGAAGAAGCAACAAGGAACTAACCTGGGCATATCATAACTCTGCCAAAGTTCAAATGTTGCACAGTGTCTGACTTTTTTTTTTAATGCATTTTTTGGGGAAAGATTTTATTTCTTTGTTAGTCAGAGAGAAAGAGCACTAGCAGGGAGAGGGGCAGGCAGAGTGAGAAGCAGGCTCCCCCCTGATCAGGGAGCCCGATGCAGGGCGATCCCAAGGACCCTGGTATCATGACCTGAGCTGAAGGAAGACGCTTAACCAACTGAGCTATCGAGGCGTCCCAAGTGTCTACTTTTTAATAAAACCACCTTCTTGCCTACACCATTCTCTTTCCCTATGCGCATTTTTAACGTCTCCCCCTTCTCGTTCTAACAATTTCCTCTAGTTCTGTAATGCACTGTTCCCAATCCACACCACTCCCTCAATAGCAATCAATTACATGAAGGCTTTGCCCTCTTTCCTTTCCGAAATTCTTATCAAAACTTTGGGAAGAAATCTCCAAATGTCTACAAATACCTAGGATCCAATAATCCAAAATAAAGTATAAATAGTAGTACCAGGGTTCTTTTTGTTCTTACTTCATCAAGTTCAGAAAACACTTGGGGGTGAAAAACATTTGGGGACTAGGGGGTCATTATTTGAAACATAAGACCCATTCTATTCAATCTGTGTATTACAGATAAATGAAAGAGGATAATGGAGGCTGAAAGGACAAGATGTCACCTTTAGTTAGTTGACTCTTTCAAATAATGAAAAGTGAAAAAACAGAGAATGAAAATTCAATGGGAAACCAACCTAAGAACCTGCTGAAGACTTGGATTTCCAGCAGGATTGCTGCCCTGGGCGCCCCTCCCTGGCAGTGCTGAGGGGCCAGCACAAGACCAACTCCGGGGTGGAAAGGATCACTCATTGTTTGTATCCCCCCCCCCAAAAAAGCTGTTAAGCTAAAATGGTGAGAAAAGTTCCTCTGAAGCCTTCCCTGTGGAAAAGAAAGCCGCAAGAGCTCCAAAAGCTGTGTTTCTGTCCCTCCCAAGATCAACCCTTTACTCTTGTGGAAACTCAGGAGGTGGGTTTAGTTGGGTACATAGCAAATGAATAATCATGCAAACATTGAACATGTGTTAGATTTCCTCTGTTGTGAGTTTATGCCATTACATTTCCAAACTTTAGTTCATGTGTACTTAGTTCATGAACTTAGTGCATGGCTTAAAATATGGCTGCCTGTTCTCCCTAAAAGAGGAAAGGGAATGCTGTCATCAGCTATAAGGTTTGCAGAGAAAAAAAAGTCAACTTAAACAACTACAGCAAATTGAAAGAAAAATATATAAATTGTTTCAGTGAGGTTGAAATTCTGGGAATAGTCTTTTATTCCGACACAGAGTGAAATTAATCATTTAATATAAACACAAGTCTCTAAACTGATTTGCACAATTATGCCTGAGAGTCTTCCTAGTAAAAAGCTAAAAGCTATATTTTCCCTTCTTTGATCTGTGAATCAACTGTTGTTTTAAATCAATAAATGTTTAATTACCACCTACTAAATCCAAGACTCTGCACTAGATACACGGAACATGCTTTGATGAATGAGACCTTGTTGATGCTTTCAGAGAGTGTAGAGCTCCATGGAGAAGCCTGGGCAAGGATACAAAACACAACCACACAGAGCGATCTGTGGTAATTACAACAGAAAGCACGAGCAAAATTATGTAAGGGCTCAGAAGAAAGCAGGGATGCCGTTCTATATTTGCCACTTATGGTCGAGAAGATTTTATGGAAATGGCAGCATTAAGAGTAAGCCATAAACATTTCTGCCAATGACAGGTGAAGGAGGACATTCAAACTGTGGGAACAGCATAGGACAGAAAGCCACAGGGTGTTGGGGAACCATGCATTATGTGGCTTATATCTGAATCAGAAAAACAGCGGTAAAGATAGAAATCAGATGGTTGCTCTTAGTATAATCATCTTCAACTCTGGGCAGAATGACAGAATCCAGTTTTGGTATTTGGAAGAGACTTTCTACGCCCAGGTGAGATACTCTCACTTCCTACCTCTGTAGCCCATCTGTGTCTCTCAAACTTCATCACTTTTCCTATAGCGGTTTCTGGTTGCTTGTATACAATACAATCATTCATTTTCAGATTCTTTAAAACCAGTATTTATCAAACCTGGCAGGTTTAGTTTTCCAACTACCATTCTTAAACAAAAGTTTACTGTATTTTTAGTACATGACCTGGTAGAGAAAACCATTAAAATAGTTTACTTTTTTAAAAATAATAAAGCAGCAAAGTTTGGGGTGGAAAACAATCTCACCACATAGAATAAAACTGGAAAATATAATTTTTGAGTTAATGAGCTTGAAAAGAAAGAGCAAAAGAGGGAATGAAAGCAGAAGAGGGGAGCTAGCTGTCAGAAACATCTCATAAGTATTTTTTTTCACTGGTGATTGTGTCAGACTATATTACTCGGTCTTTTATCCAAAAATGTGGAAATAAGATAAGAGTGGGAAATAAGAAATTATTGTGTGGTTGGGTGTTTTCCTTTCCTTCTTCTTTTTTAATCTAACAGAAATACTATTCAGATAAAGATTTGAAACTTGTTGAATAATAAGAACAGGATTTTTTACAAAGCATTCAAGACTACCTTCCCAAGCATTCACCCTTCCAGAGTTACAATCCATTTCATGAAGGAGGGACTCAGTAACTATAAAAGAAAGCACCTCCCTACTTCCCACATCACACAATAAACCCAAAATGAATTGCTAAATAGTAGAATTAGTCAGTAATGTTGTTCTTCTTTAGCTGGGATCACAAAGATCTGCATACAAAAAGCAGAGTTAGAGGTTGATTATAATGACAGAATTATCATCACATAATATTTCTTCAAGCTCCACAATAAATCTGAGAAGCTAAAATTCCGTTCTTAAAATCCTTCTGGTATAAAAAGGGTCTGGGTTTGGTTACCTTTCTGGCAGGCTTGTAAGAACACCTTACTCTTATAAACCAACAATTCATGATTCATGAGGCTAGATCCATTCAAAAAAAAAAAACAAAAAACAAAAAACTACACACACACACATTGCTAAGCAACATACAAAGGCTTACCCACCTCTGAGCCCAGGCCAGCCACCAGGAGCCAACAGAGCTGCTTTTTACTTCTACTCAGAGCTGCTTCAGCCTACAACCCCTTTTTTACATTGTAGATTTTCTAAGTGTGTTGCTAAAATGTTGTGTTTAATTTCTCACGATGCATTATTTTTCCCCATGCACATATTTTAATCTCTTATTTAAGCTATGAATTTAATGTTGTGGTTCTCGTGTGTGTGCAAGCATGTGTATGCGTACAAATGACCTTATTACCTTATAATCACTCTATAATAAAAATCCACTCTTCTCCACTCCCCTGCAACAAATATAACTATCTGTGAACTGAAGTACCACAAAAATTTCTTACCCTCACTCTGAAAAACAAACATGTGCCACTATGAAAATTCATCCAGATACAAGTACGGACAATTTATTCAGAAAACTGCAAACTAAGTGACATACGCAAGTCATTATTTTTACAGCAGCCACACATGGGATGTGTGCCCAACCCCCAACTATCTCTAGGTGGTTCCACTGCATCGTCACCCCTAATCAACACGCCTATTCAGGCTGCTGCACCGTCTGGTCCACAGACCTTGTTCCCTTACCATAGTGAACTGGCACAAGGGTGGGACCAAACCCAACACACCAGGAGTCTCTGCCTGGAATTTTGGACCCAATTAAGACTCACTCCACTGACAAAAATCACGATCTAAAATTTGGGAACTCTCAATGATCATATTATGGTATGAGAAAGGGTGAGAAAAAGGGTGTACCTCAAAGAAAGAAAAATGAAACCAACACACAAAGAGAAATAGAGAAGTAAACGAAGATGAGCCCTGAGGGGTTCCGTGTCCCAGTTCTACTCGTTCCAGAGGTCAGACTGCATGCCTGACCTCCCCGTGGCTTGTTGTTTATTATTCAGTTCATTCCTGGACGTCATTAGACTCCCATGTAGCCTTCTCATATATTCCTTTTTCCCTCCAAACAGTCAGACCTTTGTCTATAATCAAAAGATCTTAACTAACACATTGGTCCCATTCGTTATAGCATGGGAGAATGCTTTTTTTCCCAAAGAACTCAAAATAAAAAGTATCACAGATGTCTTTTAAAAAATAAACCGAGCATTGCTGCTCTTTAGAAATGTTGAAAAACAGAGGTTAAGAGGTTGAAGTGACTCACATAATAACCTAGGCAATCAGTGGTATGCATACTGTGCTAAAATAAAAATTTTCAAAATTACTCTTCTTTGTTCCCTAATCTATGTGGTTCAAACTCAACCCTAGCACACAGTCATCTTAAAACAGGTTCAGCTCTCTATACCAATTAAAAACTCTTTGATGAGTCGAGTTGGGTGTGGTCTTTTCTGAGCACCTAAGATCAAATTAAAACGTCTGGCTGGAAAACCTTGGCAAGTCCAGCTCTTCTGATTTAAAAAGCGGAAACTATTTGTGAATTCTTTCCCCCTCCTTCCCTCCCACCCTCCACCAGTCAGTCTGTCTGTCTGTCTCTCTCAATGCAGGATCTGGACATTGGTTAGTAATAACAGCTGTAACCAACAATGAACAAAAACTACTTTCAGACTCTTCTCATGACCTAGGAACATTACCAACCCAAAATTTAAAAAAAGGAAAAAGAAGAGCCTAACATTTTATGAAGTGACTAAACTATCAAACCTTTTATTTTTTTTAATAATTTTGTTTCATCAAAGCAGCAGGGACAGGGGAGTAAGAGAAGAAAAAAATACAATCATGAGTTTCATGACATTAACTTTTATGCAGGTATAAAGGGTCAAATAATATATTTCAGAGTAACTTAAGAATTATATATTGAATAAACCTTTTGCCTTTTCATAATAATCTGCTGGATCAATATTTCTGGGTGGGAGGGAGCTGGTGGTTTCTAATAGATATTTCTTGAGTTTTGCAGACCTATAAGAATAGAATGCATGGGAAGGAACACATATAATTCAATTTATTTGAATCTTTAAGAAAAAAAATAACAGACTAAATTATTTAAAAGAACCACAGCAAATAAAATGTTGTGATACAAAAGGTTTTATTTTTACAGCTAGAGTGTAAAAAGCTACTGAAGAGAAAGAATGGTAGCCACTGAAAAAGCATTTTAGACAGGAAGTTTAGTCCTGCTCACCTTGCCAAGTTAATACCTGGAAGGCTGAGGGTAAGATCCGTATCTTTCAAGAAAGCAGCATTTTGCCTAACATCACACTACACAGCTAGATAAAATAGGAGTAGATAAATAAATAAGTGAAAGTTCAGAAGGATTTCCTCACTTGTATTGACAGCTCAAAAAAGCCCATGGCAAAAGTCATGAAAGATCCTGGTCCTAATGCCTTGTTCTCATTTTCTCTGAAACACAGCACATTTCCTTTGGCCCCAGTGATGACAAGAGGACACCCTTCCTGTGTCCCTTCTCTTCCAAAAAGGAGTGGCCAACATCATACCATTAGAAATTAAACCCCAAGCTACTCTTTGGCAAACATAATCCTTTATCTTGAAAGCACCCTTGACAACAATGGTATTTTAACAAATCTCACTTTATGTGCCACTCAGAAAGACACCGGCAACTAAATAATGACTAACTGCTGAGATACTTCCTAATTTCAAAGATGGTAAAATGTTAGGTGGAGGAGATTTTTAGAATCAAAAAACCAATCTATAGACTCTCTCATATTTGCCACAGCCCACTGACATCAAAGAACCGCTGGCTCTTCTTCCAGAATATCCTTTACTTCCAAACCATCCCAGGTGAGACCTACATCACCTCATTATCTAGTCTGCTGAAAAAGACATATTACTGAATGCCCCTCCATAAATCTCTTCCCAGTCTCCAATCCATCCCATTTCATACACAGGCCCCAGATGAACTCTCCTGAAGAATACAGCAGATCATGGCTCACCCACATCAGAAAGCTTTACTCTGATGTTCAAACCTTCCACCACCTTCCCCCAACCTAACCTTCATGGACCAATAATTCCCAATAAGGGTCTACATGAAATTGTTTCCTAACATTTTCATGCAATTTACTAAAAAGGGGGGTTTTGTGATTAAATAAGCTACCGTAAACAATATTAAATATGTGTTTTAATAGAAGACATCTCATAATCTTTTAATACTGAACCATCTGTAGGAGATATATATAGTATATAAAGTTTCCCAAACGAATTTCATGATAGAAACCTCTCTGAGCACATCACTTCTTAGGATTAGCATTCTTGAGAAATAAACTGTGACTTACTGC
Organism: Ursus arctos; assembly: GCF_023065955.2. Classification (NCBI taxonomy): domain Eukaryota; kingdom Metazoa; phylum Chordata; class Mammalia; order Carnivora; family Ursidae; genus Ursus; species Ursus arctos. The sequence continues at coordinate 34,033,783 of NW_026622797.1, read as the reverse complement.
TTCCCATGATCAGTCCTCTGATTTATACCTCTAGTCCTTGCATATTCTAGTCCCTTTGACAAAGATGCTTTCCCCCCTCATGACCTCCAATGTGTATCCATTCAAGGCCCAGCGCAAACACCAGTTCATTTTTTAAGCTCTCTTTGAGGGCCCTAATAGAACTAATACCTCCCAAAGATCACTGATTCTACTTTTCTTTCAGTATCTACCGCCTTCTACTTTCTATTAAAGCTATTTTTCTAGTATTTTATTCAATCCCGTAATCCCTTTGAAAGCAGCATCTAGGCCTTATTCATCTTTTTATTCTTCTCAGCACCCAACAGTGGGTTTTAATTATTTCTTAAGTGAAAAATTCAAATGTAGCCTAATCCTTATAACTTCTTACAACTCCCTATAACCCTTATCACACACCATGCTCCTTCCAATGCTCTTTGCTTTGAGAAAAAATGAATAAAAAGTCAGGATTTCCAGTACTCACCACATCTTAAAGATCATACAGGAATAAAGTCTAACAGTTTCAAAAGAAAAGATTATACTGAACATTTTGTCACTTCATCTTGTCATTTGTAACTAAAAAGACTGTTATAACCCATGTTTTGGGGGAGGCAGTGAAAACAATGAAAATCATTTTTTCCTGCATTAGACAACCTTATAAAGTCATCTTTTTTTGATTTACCTGAAATTAATACAGTGTTCCCAATCCAAGGCAGAACTGTCAAGGAAACATTTTTTTTCTTTTTTTTTTTTTTTTTAAATAAACTGATACACTCTGAAGAGTTCAGAGCCTGGTATTCATCCATTTCAACCTTCCTTCGGGGAGTTGTCCACCTAGCTAGCACGGTCAGGGGTGAGACACAAGTTCTCCTTTTAAAACATGAAACACCACTAAGTTGAAGGATTATGACTTTCCTTTATATATCTCCCCATCATGTGTTCTAATGTGCATCAGTACCGGACGGGCACAGGTCAAGCGTGAAAGCCAGCACTGATGTATTAATAACAACAGCAATGATAGCTAACACGTCTTGTCCCTTTGGATGTGCCAGTGCTTATGTGCTTTATAGACATTATCTTATTTAACCATCACAGTAGCTCTGTGAAGTAAGCACTGTTATTATTTCCACAAATAAGAAAACTTAGGGAGATGTTATATAACTTACCCAATTCACACAGCTAGTAATGATAGCTCCAGGATTTTAACCCAGGTAGTCTGATTCCAGAGCTACTCTTCACCACCAAGCTCTCCTGCCTGCCTTATTAAGGCATACAAGAAACACCATGCAATTACATTCATGGTCGGAGAGCTACTCCTCTCAACCAGCACACTTCTTACCATTACCGACAGTCTGAAGGTATGTCAAGATATTGGAAAGCAATAACGTCCCTGTTCCTTCCTAGACAAGGGCAGTATGTCTGCTAGGAAGAAGACACGGAATAAACTATAAATACGACTTTCAAAACTTTTATGATTTAATTAACAGATTTATAGGTTAATTAGATAGACTTAATTAATTTATCAATTACCTCTGTGTTCCTCAAAGTAAAATTGGAAATCTTTGTCAATTCCTGGATGACTACCACACCAGAATCAGTCCTTTCTCTTAACTTCTCCATCCACCAGCCTCCCCACTTGTGGTACCACCTACCAGCACCAGCTAACAAGACATTATACAACAAAATGTTTAGCACTGCTTTTTCCATATACAGAGAAATAAATCATAAAAGAACTTGTATTTCATTTTCTTTTCAGAAGAATTTCATGGATTCACTTGTTCAGGGACAACACTGAGTCCATTCTACCAAAGAATTTGCTGCTTGGAATTCTAGAGCAGGACTGCCCCATCACTAAGCATTGTACCCCTACCCGAGAGGAAAACAATTCCAGCAATCTAAAAATGCACATCATTAGTAGACTACTGAAAAGACCATAAGCCTATCATTAGCTGTATGAACTTCCAGTTTGTTCTGTAAATATTTATTAAATGCTAGGCACTATTCTGAGCATACCAAGATCAACAGGACAATGCAATGTTCAGGCCAACATGGCAGGTAGATCTGTGAATGTAATGCCAAGCAATTGAGGGGATGCCTCTCAAAGGAAGAGGTAGAATGACTAGAAGGAAGACAGTATGAAGATCTGTGGTTAACTCATTCTGGGCAGAGCAAAAATCAAGGACAGAGTGCCTGAGGTAGGAGCAACCTTTTAGGAACCACAGGGTGTCCATCAAGTATAAACCTAGGACGTCAAGCTGACTACTGCATTATTTCTAATAATTGAACGAGTCACCACTACCAAAATCTCCAAGTCGTTCTTGATAAAAATAAAGATTTATATTCCGTCATCCTGCCCTACTAATGAAAAAAAAAAAAAAAACCAATAACCCTGGAAATAAGATACTAAAATTTACCTTTATAACAGCAAGGGCTAGACTATGATAAAACAAAGGTAAAAGTATCACTTCCAAAGTAATAGCAGAATAAAGCTTGACACAAGAAACCTATCCCATCCATCTCATCTATGACATATATCCACTTATAATGCATTCCAGGGCATTCTAGTGGTAAGACACTGGCAGAGAAGGGTTTTAAAGGAAGAGGATACCTGTTAACTAAAAAAAAAAAAAAAAGCTGTAAAGTCCTTTCTAGAAGCTTACCTTAATGACTCAGAAAACAAACTTACTCTTCTCAATGAGGTGTGCTATTATAAGATGATTTCTGCCTTGAAAGACTTACAGTAATAAAGATCAAATACAAATGAGAGCATCCACCACGATGAGCTATGTGTACGTAATATCCAATGCTATATTAAGTTTTACACTGTAGGTGTAGTTTTCATGTTTTTAATTCACTTCTTAGGTATGACCTTTTAGTCATAAAGGATCACAATTCAAACCTCAATAGTTTGTAAGATTTTACATGTGATTCTGATGATAAAAGGTTACCTATAGGAATACTGGAATCACCTTGATAAACGAGTGCAAAATCGGGTATATTTTTGTAACATGAGAAATTTAAGCAAAGACCTTAGATTTGAAAATAGTAGACTCTACCGTCTCAGCTTAGCAGTGATTTAAGAAAGAAAAAGGGAAAAAAAACTGCAAAAGAAAAAAATCTCTCAGGCGATAGCTTAATACAATCTGATAGGAGACAGAAGAGGGAAGATAATAAGCCTTTCACTCCATTTCAGAACAACACATACTCGTTAGCCCCATAGGCTCCTTGTCTTAGGTAAAATAGTGATAGTGCTTCCTTTCTCCCAAGATTATTTGAAATAGCAGGGGCCCTAAATTCTAAAGTAACCAGTGAAGACCTGAACATAAATTAGGTAATCAATACACATTAGTTCTATTCCCAAATCATCCTCTTTTGAACTCCATTTGATTTCATTTGATTCAACAAGAATTTATTGAGTGCCTATTACATGTCAGAAAGTATATTAAGTGCTGGTGATGCAATGATGACTAAAACATGTCACAGACCTTTAATGACAACAGAAAAGATAGGACACAATAACTAATGCAGCATGGTATGTACTATAGGAGAGTGCAATAAAATACAAAGATGTATGTATATATATATATTTATACATAATTCTGCTGAAAACAAAATAGAAGGAAAGCCACAAAGAAGTGACTTTTGGATTTGACCTCGAAATATAAGCAAGAATCTGTCATGGCAAAAAGATGAGAACGGCCACATCAAGAAAAAGGAGATATAAAATCAGTAAATATTGATTAAGCAGCCTACTGAGTGCTAAGTCCCAATCTAGCACCAAGTATGCCTAAGCAAAAGTCTGGAGAAGTGCATATACATGGCATCTTCCAGAAAGAACAAGTATATACTATGAACTCCTTCCCCAATGCCTATCCCACAATCCCACATAAAAATATTAATCAGCACAGTAATCTTTCAAATATTCTTAATTACTGTGCAAATGTGCAGATCTTTTATTGTTGTCACTGTTCTCCAGAGTTCTTTATAAATGCTAAATAATGTCCAGTCTTAAAACACAAGTGTCTATTATATCTGAAATGCATTTTGAAGAAGAATACAACTATCTTGGTCAGCTAAACAGTCTGAAAAATGTTTTATTTAATAAATAATTGAGACAACAGAGTCCAGTCTCTCCAGCTCAACTAGTGGTCATAGCTGATGATGTGAGAATGCAATCAGTTTTTTAAGTACGCTTTAAAATTTATCAGATGCTACAAATAATGCCAAGAGTGTATCAACCAAAATGAAATGCCATTTCAGTTAGGGCAGCCTCATTATGAAGCTCAAGACATGTTCATGTTAAACCATCAAATAGTCTAGCCTTCTACTGGATCTAATTGCTTGTTTTTCCTCCCTTTTTAATGAAGCAACTGTCTCTTATAACACCTCATTTAAGTACATAGGACAAACTAAAACTTAACAGGAGATCTCCTTTTAAATCACAGATATTTATCAGTAAAACTGTTTCCTTGTAAAGCCAGGAGAAATACCCAAATGAATAAGACCTGGCCTAAGGATGGGGTGTAGCTATCATGGTATCCTGATATTTTCACAAAAAAAATTTACTGTTCTCTACTCCCAGCCTTTGTAGAAAGATATATATTTTCTTACCGCTGATACTAGAAGGAAGGAAGGAAGGAAGGAAGGAAGGAAGGAAGGAAGGAAGGAAGGAAGGAAGGAAAGAAGGAAGGAAAGGGAAGGGAAGGGAAGGGAAGGGAAGGGAAGGGAAGGGAAGGGAAGGGAAGGGAAAGGAGAAAGGAGAGAAAGTCTGTTGAAAACATAGCTCCTTACAGTTTTATCTAAAAACAATTTGTGAGAACTGCCATAAACCACCGTCGATCATCACCTATATAACTACCATTTTCAAAGGATTTTGTTTTTTAAAGCTCAAACAGAAATTCAAAAATCCCACAGAAAAATAAATGTTATTCCTTACTACAAAATAGGTAATTGTGATAACTTGTTATTGTATGAACACTCTGGTATTTTAAACAGGATTCGTTTTTTTTAAAAATAATCTGATATAAATAAGCCTTTTAAGAATTACTACTACAAGATATAAACTCAAAGTGCACCTTTGGTACATTTGCAAATGCAATAATATAACTGAGAGCAGTTCTTAGAGATACAGCTAAACAAATACAAGTTCTTAATAAGCCGTTCACTCCATTTCAAAACAACACATACTAGAGTATAACTAAATACTTCTTAATATCTTTCCAACTTTTTTGGAGAGATTCACAATAGAGAGGGCAGCAGAACACAGTTGTGAGTAATAGCAGAGTAGATCCACCCTCTGATAGTTATGTGACCTTGAGCGAACTTCTTAACTTCCAGAAATCTCAGTTTATTTACTTGCATAGAACTTGCCATGTATACATACATGCATGTATGTATACACATATATATACACATGTAGGTATGTATGTATATGTATGTATACATATATGAAGTATTTAATACATACATATGAAAGTATTAAATGAGATTGTGCACATGGAGCATAACAGCACTTCAAAACACAATAAATGTAAACTAATTAAAAAAATAAATAAAATCCAATCCGTCTTCATCACAAAAATCAAGAAGATGCCTAGGGTTGAGATTCTCCCAAATAGGATCTATAGTTGTTTAAAACCATTTCAAAGCTTAAAACTTCCAAAAGCTTGGTTTACAATGGTCATCCTGATAGGGTATAATATTTTGAGCCCCACAAATGTGTAATTAAATAGCTTCTCCTAAGTTAGTTGGTCTTCCGAGGATGAAAGGTTTGACTGGAGGTGTATTGTACAACTAACACTAATGTATGGGATTTTTTTTTTAATTTTTTAACAACTTTTTTTTGATGTGAAATTGATCTCAACATAATTGGCCAATGACTTAGATCTGAATTTACTATACTATCTAGGGAGAAGCTGGACAAATACGAGTAGTTACACAGAACAGTCTGGGTCAGGTGATGAAAGGAGAAGAAAATGATAGTTTTCCATCTTGCTAGTGGGTGACTTTAAAGTAGTTCCTTAACTGTTACTTTAAAGAAAAATGCTGACCCAAACAATCATTAGAGCTTACTCTTAAGGGACAAGTCACAAAGAGTTGATGGATAAAGGGCAGGACAGCAATCACGACACTTGTGAAGAAGTAAACTCCTCTAGTATCAGAATAGTTTGGCCACTATGTGAAGCTGGACAAAAATTTTCAGAAGACTCAGCACTCAGAAATTATAATGAAAGCAAGCTGTTATGTGCTTTCTAGTGATCAAAAGTCTTCTAGTAAAAATTGAGCTCTCAAATAAACCACACCAGAAACAAAAATTTTGGCTTAAGACTAGTTTAGGAAAAGAAGCCAACTAATTGGCTCACCAAAAATTAAAAAAAAAAAAAAAAAAAAAAAAGACAATATGAAAGGCAAGATTTATACTTCTTAGGAGTTTTGGAAAATCACCAAGGGACAAAGAATGTAAATGAAAAGATAATTTGTCAGTTGTTCAACCAACTTTGTTGGTTGGTTGGGGTCTCAACCAACATTTTTCCAAAATAGTGTTTAAAATAATGATTAGTGGGGCACCTGGGTGGCTCAGTCATTAAGCGTCTGCCTTCGGCTCAGGGCGTGATCCCAGGGTCCTGGGATCGAGCCCCACATCAGGCTCCTCTGCTGGGAGCCTGCTACTTCCTCTCCCACTCTCCCTGCTGTGTTCCCTCTCTCGCTGGCTGTCTCTCTGTCAAATAAACAAATAAAATCTTTAAAAAATAATAAAATAAAATAAAATAAAATAAAATAAAATAAAATAATGATTAGTTTCTCAGGATAGCCCCCTAAAACTTGGTGGGTAGTTTAAATCAAGTTTTAAAAGACAGTTTTAAATTTCTGTATTTAAATTGGAAAATGACAAAGAAGCAACATTAGCAATTAAAACACTAAAATGATCCAACTGAAGGAATCTTTTAAAATATATCTCACCTGCTAGAGCTTAAAGAAAAGCAAATTTGAAAATTTGTGGAGGAGGAATATTTAGAGATATATGAAGTTACTGAAAACTTTTGACAATTTTGCTCACTTTAGAAATTGATGTAAAGCTACTTTCTCTAAAACACCTTTTCTTTTCCATGCTTTGAGTATATACTGACACTAATTTCATCAACTGAGATTATTTATGGCACATAAATGAAAGGGCAGAGTGGCAGCTAAATAATAAAAGCTAACAATCACTGAGTAACTTTTTCACATAAAATGATATGCTGAGCACTTCACATACATTATTTTATTTTAGCCTCAAAACAATCCTGTAAGGTAAGTATTGTTTTCCCCATTTTATAGGAAGCAAAAGCACAGAGTACAAGCTAACTTGCCCAATATCAGCAGGTAGGAAGAGAATTAAAGCCCATGCAGTAAGACTCCACAGCCTTAACCATCACGCTATATTGCTTCTGTGAAAGGTTTTCCCAAAATTTAGCTGGCCAAAAGTTGGAAGAGAGAAAAGAATAGAGATAAAGAAGCTCTTGCTAGAAAGAAATGTATTGAGATAAAATTAAATGAGCAGCAGGTGAAGAAATAATGAAGGCACATCCAAAAGTAACAGTATAGGCAGTGCAGATCTCTCTGGGCTGGGGCGTGGGGCCACAAGGATATAGCCTATGTGCCATGCGTCAACGTGCTGAACTTGAAAAAGACAGCTCCCACTATTCGCCAGAAGGTGGCGCTACTCCTAGAAGCGCAAGGGTCAATGGAGTCCATGTTAGTTAGGGCCTCTGATTAGCTTTATTACCAAGACACATCACAGCGATTTCAAAAGAGAGTCTTGTCTGTGGGGGACCCCACTAACACTTCTACTCTGCTCAGGAGTGAAAAAATAAGTGAATTTTTGGCATGCCCCTTTTAAATGGATGCCAATTCCTGGCTCATTCTACCTACTCTTACACACACATTAACACTCTAAACCATAATAATTCTTCTACTGGAACTTTCTTCTTCTTTGAAACAGCAATTGCCCGTGGGGATTTCTCTAAGAAGAATGTGTTTTATCACTGCCAGGGCACAGAGAAGTTTGAATTAAGGAAACAGCTCCCTGCTTGCCACAGGCAGGGAATGGGGAAGAGAGCGCCACTCTGCATTTATCTCTACTTCTGTCCAACTAACTACTTCCAGCTCTCTTCATCTGCCTTCATCTTACCTCCTTTGATTTGGGGGTCAAATCAAAGAGCTGTTGCCCACCTCAGATGCAACGCTCTATCAACTTACAAAGAGATAAGAAGACTTAACTAGGGCTGCCCCAAGTGCCAAGCTATGCTGAGAAAAGCCTAAAAAATATCCTAAGTGCTAAGTTAGGCTGAGAGAAGCCTTAAAAAGGAGTTAATACTCCCAGATTGATATTTGAACACACCGCCCAATACTGGCTAGCTCTCACAGAGCTCCTATTGTATGCCAGACGTACTACAGATACACCTCCAACTTTTGCATCAACTCTGGGAGGTAACTTTTGCTCTCCCATTGAAACTGAAGTTCAAAGAAAGAGTAACTTAAATATGATCATTTAATCACTGTAATGGATCAGTATTCCAATCAGATCTCCAAATCTATGTCCTTTCCATTACACCATGATATATTTCTAATACCAGAGGCACACTGAGATTTGCTTACAAAGGACTTCACAGCAATCAAGGAACTACTTTAAAAAATGAAAAAATTTCTTAAGAGATCAAGATTCCAATAAATGATGATAAAGTTATTGACTAAATGGGAACTGAATGTTTAGGAGAGAAACAACAAACCACTGAACAATTATCCATCTTTCCCCTCCCCCCCTTCTTTGAAATATTTTACATTGAAATATCAAAGGGGGTCTGGGGGCTATGAATAAACAAAGTTGATAACATCTTTATCTACAAGACCACAAATTAAATGAAGGCAGAAATTTTGTCTAATTCACCAGTGAATTCCCAGAGCCATAAATAAATTATGGTGCATGTCAAGTGGTCAATATATATTTTTTAATAAAAGAATTTAATTAAGAAAAGTGAAAACTATTCACACTGATATAATTTGAAACAATCAGCCTTAGTACAAAGGCTAATTCAACTGTGAAATAATCGCAGTAGGTTTATGGTAACAGAATCTCCTTTAACATGCTATCTTCATGATTTCTGCTCTAATTTCAGAATTCTAAAATCTATCCTTTAGGGTAAAGAGAAAGTACTGAGAAAACAGGCCAAACACCAAGGAGTAAAGTCCACAATGAATGACAGGGTCTATAACCCTGCAAATGATTACATGCTGCTCCTAATTAGTCTTTCAAATGCTTGAGAATTAGTTTGCTGAAAATGAAAACTCAGTTGCAATCAGATACAGATTTCTAAACATTAGTAAGTTTCCCAGAGTAGATAATTAAATATATTTGGCCTGTAATAAACCTCAACCATGTGCTAATACAAAGCATTACTTTAAATTCTGCTTCTGAATCTGATTTAAATTCTGATTCAAACAAGAAGCAGGAAAATGGAAATGGAGGAATGTCCCCATCCTAGCTATTTGCTTTGTTTGGAGTTTGTTGGCTGGAGGCAAAATTTCCGAGCAGTTTAAATTAGCCTTTGGCATCCCCGTTACCTCCAATTTCTTGCAAAGCTCCTACTACCTAATTTTCAAAATCTCCAAAGGGCATCAAGATGCCCATGTTGTAAGGTATGGATGTATCCTGCCACACCTGAGGCTTTAATGCCCTGCAATTCGTTCAGGTCCTCCTTCCTTCCCAATCAACCGCACCCCAACTCCCACCCCCAACCAAGGGAAACTGATTTCAGATGAGCGTTAAGAAGGAAACAATGTCATTAACTCAGACTAACCTATAGTTTTTAAATTTAATTTTCAATAGATAATGTATTTGCATGTTTCACAAATTAAAAAAATTAAAGGAACTCAGTAAAAATTCCCCCTTCCACCGAAACTGCATTATGTGGATCCTTCCTAAATTTCTTTATATGTATGTATGCGTGAATACAAAAAGTAGGAATACACTTTATTTTCTCTCCTATTAGAAAAGCTAGCACATTGTACACACTATTGGACACCCTTTTTCCCCACCTATTTTTTTAGAGAATGGGCAGAAAGAGATAAGAGAGAAAATCTTAAACAGGCTCCAAGCCCAGTGTGGAGCCCAACACAGGGCTTGTTCTCACGACCCTGAGATCATGACCTGAGCAGAAATCAAGAGTCAGACGCTTAACCAAATGAGCCACCCAAGCACCCTTTTTTTTCTATCTTTAATAAAATCTCTTAAGACCTTTCTATATCAATATATACAGGACTGCCTCTTTTTTTTTTTAAACTGCTGGAGAGTATTCCACTGTATGAATGGACTAAAATTGATGTAAGTACTTCCTGTTGGTGGACATTTTATGGCTTTTCAATCTTTTACTATTGAAAACAATAAAGCAGTGAACACTTTGTATATAGCTATTTTGAATAAATTCCTAGGAGAGGTATTATTGGCTATACCCATCTACACTGGATGGACACTGCCGAATTACCCTCTATAGTGTGTGTTCTATTTTATACACCAAAGAGCATGCAAGAGAGTGCCCGCTTCCAAAACCTGTGCTTACAGAGTGTTATCAAATTTCTGGATATTTGCCAATTTGATAAGTGAACAAATGGCATTTCTCTGTAATTTTAATTTGCATTTCTATATTATAAGGGTAACTGAGCATCTCTTCATCTGTTTAAAGGTTTGTATTTCCTTTTTGTAAAAAATTTGTTCACATCCTACCTACAGCATGAATTTGGGGTAGCCACTTAAGTTCCTGAAAGGCATTTGATGTTTCTTTTTTTTTTTTTTTTAAGATTTTATTTATTTATTTGAGAGAGAGAGAGGCAGCCAGCGAGAGAAGGAACACAAGCAGGGGGAGCGGGAGAGGAAGAAGCAGGCTCCCAGCAGAGGAGCCTGATGTGGGACTCGATCCCAGGACTCCGGGATCAGGTCTTGGGCCGAAGGCAAACACTTAACGACTGAGCCATCCAGGCGCCCCCCATTTGATGTTTCTTAAGAAGACTTAATCACTGAAATTAGTTCTCAAGTGGACTATTTCAGGAGAATATGAAAAGGTGAAATGAAAACTTTAGGCAATGCAGGGAGAACATACTACTGGGCAAAATCAATATCAAAGAGCTAGGTCAGTCTGGTCTAGGTGTTTTGAAGTGCTCCTTTATGAATAAGAAAACCAAAAATTAGAAAATTAAGCCAATCCGGAAAAAGCGTTTGTTTTCATGCTGTGAGGACCACAGCTCACTGAACTCAAGGCTCCTCTCCCAAAGACGAGCCCTCGCTCCCTTCAATTAAGACCTTATGTTTCTCCTCTTGGCAATGTAGTAAAGTATTAATTTGTGTAAGCTTGGGGATCAAACAGATCTATCTTCCATGAATAAGACATAATAATAAAGGTATAACACAGTTCCAAAAACAAAGGATTAAAAAGATAGATTTACACTAAAAGTGATCTCCTAAGAGGTAATCACAAAATTAGTAATTTAAGCAGGTATGTCCAGGGTGCTTACACAAGAAAGCTAGGCAGCCGGTGTTATTCACTATGATGGTAACAAGAGAGGTTAGGAAGGCACAAATAGTCTGCACCATCACCCTAAACAGAAGTCATCAGAAAAGAGCCTAAAAACACAGCTCAGAAGAAACCTCAGCCCAGCACCAATGCTCAGTAGCTCAGGTAAGTCCCACTTCTAAAGAATAAGCATAACTAATCCTTCAGAGTCATTCAGACTTCCAAACCCAGACCGACCAACAAGTCATCAAAGGCCAATATTAGGTACGGAATCAATATCTGAATGAATATCAGCAAAGACAGACAGAGATGAATACTGGGTGAATGTGTCCTTAAAATACTTCAGAATACTATTTACAATTCTCAACAGAGATGCAGCTTTGTAAAATTTAAATATGCAAAACTTAGTTCTGGAGCCATAAATACACTACGCAGGTGGACAAGTCCTTGCTGAATTCTCTTCTACTTTGCCAGAAAAATCCTCCTAGCCCTGCCACCACAGTCACCTCATTTTTGTCTACACTGCCTGCTCCCTTCTATACTATAGCCCCTTTGTAGCTCCCTCTTTCTATTTTATCCGTATTCTCTTTCTTTCTTCCAACATTGGTGGACCCAGAATATACTGGGGATATATGGTCTCACATCTCACCCCCTTTTCCTCAGGTCCCCAGAATCACCTCAGGTAAACTACATTCCAAGTAAATAAACATTTGCTTGCTATCAAATGCAGCTTCAAAACAAGCCCCTCAGCCTCCCACCTGCAACCACAGAGCCATCCATACGCCTCTCCTTTGTAGAAAACTGGGCCACCAGTGCCCATAAAATACACCTACTTGACTTTAAACCCAGATGCTTATACGCTACCAATGACCTGTGTCATTTCTCCCACAGAGTTGGTGAGAGTCTAAAGAGTAAAAGCATGTCTTTACAGATGGCAAAAAATATATTCAAACTGAAACTGTATAAAAATGGTGAGGGAGGGGGGCGCCTGGGTGGCTCAGTCCTTAAGTGCCTGCCTTTGGCTCAGGTCATGATCCCAGAGTCCTGGGATCCAGCCCCATATCAGGCTCCCTGCTCAGCAGGAAGCCTGCTTCTCTCTCTCCCACTACCCCTGCTTGTGTTCCCTCTCTGTCTCTCTCTCTGTCAAATAAATAATAAATAAAATCTTTAAAAAGAAAAAAAAAATGGTTAGGCAGGGGTGCCAGGGTGGCTCAGTTGGTTAAGCAACTGCCTTCGGCTCAAGTCATGATCCTGGAGTCCCAGGATCCAGTCTGCATCAGGCTCCCTGCTCAGCGGGGAGTCTACTTCTCTCTCTGACCCTCCCCCATCTCGTGCTCGCTCTCTCTCTCTCTCTCATTCTCTCTCTCTCAAATAAATAAGTAAAATCTTTAAAAATTAAAAAAATAAAAAAATAAAAATGGTAAGGCAGTCTCTACTATATCCTGAGTAAAACAACTGAGGACAGTCACAGGCACATAAAGGGTTAAGGAAACAGCTCTAATTTATTCATTAATTGACTCTTGCATTTTCATGGCTCTAATTAGTGTAGCCAGTACATTAATACAGTATCAGTTAAGTAACGATCAGGAACCTTAATGACTAATTAAGAAGAAAAATTAAGATTTATTGTAAAAGCAATTCAAATTCTGATAGCATTGGTGAATAACACACATATGTGTGTTTTTAGCAGAACTATAAAGTCCAGAACTTCAGAAGTTGCAAGTTTAAATGGAAGCTGGCAAGTCAAGTTACAATAACATAGTAACAAATAAGAGAAGCTCATTTCACAAAGGAAAAAAAAAAGAGATGGAGATTAATTTCTTTAAAATGGTGGCAGCAAAAAACATTCTGGTCATTCTTTAAAAAGAACAACAGGTAATTTATACATTGTCTTTAAATAAGTTCGGTCTAAATCATTAATAAGCCCCACAGTGTACTTAAACATGGAAGACTCCTCATTGCATTTGATGGGCACCTGGAGAAGGAGAAGGCAAGAGGAGCAGATGGAGTAGAGGGGTAGAGGAGGAGGGAAGTGAGGAGAAGGAGAAGAGAAAGGGGAAGAGAAAAGTAATATGATCATAATTACAATTCAACGACATATGCTCTATGAAGAATGGATTTGAGGGAACTCTATGTGAATTACAGAGCAAATCCAGTAATCCAGGTGGCTTAGGCTAAAACGGTGAAGTTGGGTGAATGCAATAAGGAGAAAGATCTGATAATAAAGGGAGCCTCCCAAGGAGAGGGACAGAGTAAGAGTGACTCTCAGGTTTCTGAGAGTAACCACAGAGGCTAGACTAGCAGGGCGGGGCGGGGGGGGGGGGGTTGGAGGAAGAAAATACAGATTTCTACGGGAATTTGACTATTTCAGTTTGCCTAGTAAATAACCAACTAGAGATACAGAATGGTGAAAGGAAGACCCAGGGGCTTGACAAAGATCACCTCCTTGACCAAACTTTAGAAAGGCTCCTTTAAGCCCTCTTCTTGACTAGGCTATGCATTTACCACACCGGCACAGCAAAACTCCTGCTGACTCAGTTTATCCAGAATCCCTACCCTCAAAATCTGATCATCTTCAATATCTGATCAAATCCCTCATCTTCCACCACCCTCCTTGGTGATACCGCAACACCCTGCCTGCCTTCAGCGAGAATCCTGTCAAGTAGGTTCAACCAGAATCTCCCCTTACCTCGAGATTTCCTCTTAGCAATTTTCTCTCCACTGACATGCACCCTGCTCCTTGGCGATGAATCCCGACTTGTCCGCGCTCAATTAGGAACCGAGACCAGTCCTATCCTGAGGTCTCTTTTTCCCTGTAGTTCTACAATAGTTCCTGAATGAAATCTGGTTTTACCACTTTAAAATACTGTCCAGCTCTGGTTTTCTTTAACCTCTCTTCTGAGGTTTAAAAGACTTAAGTTTAGAGTAATTAAAGGGTTTATAGATGGTACTGATAGCTATGAGATTAAACAATCAAGGAGAGAGTATACAATAAAACAGAGAAGAGGACCACAATGAAGCACCAAGGACATCAAACTAAAATTTCAAGTTGAAAAGATAATGACTTTCCAGTTGGAGCTAGGCAGAAAGGTAGGAGAAAAAAACCAAGAGAATGATATTAGGAAAAGGAAGGGAAGTAGCTTTTTAAGGAGTTTGTTATCAAAAGAGTATGTCCATTCGATGAAAAACAGAATTTTTTCCAAAACCAGGTTTTTCACATACGACTGAAATAGGCAGGTAATCACTGAGAAAAAAAAAAAAAAAAGACAAGAGCTTGAGCCTCAGTTATTTGTGTGTAAAGAATATGCCATTGGACTGCTAGGGAAATTTATATATATACGGTGTGAGTGTGCATAACGTGTACATAATATCTGGGACATACTGAAGCTCAAAAATGAAAATTCCTTTGTATTATAAATTGGAAGGCTAAAAATAAAAATGTAATAAATGAGTGTACATCTATTTATGGTATACATTTTTTCTTCCTAACAATGGGAAGGTCACACCAAAATATGCTGCTTTGGCATACTGATTATTTTGAATTAAAGTTACCAAAGAAAGAGCCCGTGCAAGAAAGACATCAGACCCTCCTCTGTCCCCCTGTAAGCAGAAAATAAATTCCGCATGTGAAGGTACCCTCCCTGCACCTGGAGTGTAAAAGGAATCCTTATTGCCAGAGATCAGGAATTTAAGGCCAAGAAGGCTATCTAAACAAACCTTGTTACTTCTTTCACTAATTTACTACCCTAAGTCTAAACCACTTTACTTGTCAATTCTTCACAAATTTAGTTTTTCTTTGTCTAAAAAGCTGTAAAAGATGCCTGCTTTGGTCACTTCTTTGAGGCTCCTATTTCTACAAACTCCCGTTCGTACCAATTAAATTGCTTTTCTCCTGTTAATCTGTGTTATGTCCATTGAATCAGCAGACTAGCCAAAGAACCTAGAAGGGAGAAAAGGAAAAGTTTCAGTTTCCCCTACGTGAATGTGTGACCAAGCTGGAAACAGTGCAAAGGCAATAGGTATACGTTTTCATATCTTGATTTTTTTTAAATGCTTTGAAATTTTTTAGTTTTGCCTTAGGAATGTATACTGACATTTATATGACCAGTATAGTTGTAGGGCCCCAGTAAGAAAAACTACATTAACAATAAGATTGTTAATTCTAATTTGAGAGGGTCCCCCCAAATAAGGATTGTTGGATGAGAAACACACTGTTCACAATGCCAAATTCTTTGCCTCTCTTTTTCTGTGTTTTTGAAACTGAGCAGCAATTAACCTTGGTATAGTTGCAGAAACCTCCCCGAACGGATAGGCCTAACACGTTCCATCTTGTCTAGGTTAAGACTGGGCCAGTTTTCTTCGCTGACAATCCTAGGTTGGCCTCTCACCAAAAAGACATGCTAACTGAAGGATCAGACCAAAAAAAAAAAAAAAAAAAAAAGAACAACTAACGCTGCAGATTTCTCTAAGTAACGGTGATGAACTCACGTATGACTTTGTAACCTACAACTTCTCCGCAACGTTTCGAGATGTCTGGCTGGATAAGCGATTTCCAGATAAACAAGAGAAAGGGTAAACCCTCTCTCAGAAACTCCCTCAATTAGCAATCACCTTCATTTAGGAGCAGCACCTCCACTATGCCAGCTGCAGGGGAAATTAATTAAATTTAATAGAAGCCACGGGGGAAGTAATTAAATTTAATAGAAGTCATGGATTCCAAATGAAGATAAACTGTATTTGTAATCAGACCTACTGTGTCACTTACTCAACTAGCAGGTTTGTAAAAGCATGAGCCAAGTGCAAACCACCTTCCACGGAAACACGTTACCTGGAATCCCTCCCTCATGCTCACCTCAAAATGTAACATGACTGATGCAGTATGCTATGCAAAGCATCCCTAATTTTTTTGAAGTCCTTTTTTTCAAAATAAAAAATCTGCACCAGCGTAACAAGTCAATTATGTGTAAACAAGCAGATCTGAATAGCACAGAAGCCATAGCACAGACAAGAAGTAATGAAAGGTTGGCATGTTTGCTCTGGGAAGCAAACCTAGCGGCCCATTCATCTAAATGCAGTTATGTTTCAATTTAACTAAATTACAAGGTTTGAAATTAGCAATGCTTCAAGCGCTCCGGGCTACCGCTCCCACCAGAACACTTCATCTTTAATACCTGCTCCAGCTTGCAAATAAAACTAAGGAAAACAGTAGGGAAAATGCTCCAAACATCTTTTAACAAAGGCCTTTCTAACAACTGCAATCTTACGTTTTTTACCCCTCAGAAACTCAAACGCTTAATGGAGTCAAAGCTAAGTAATACTTGATCCTTTATTATTATTTTTTTTTACTATACGTTCTATGCATGGTTATTTAAATATTTATCTTATTTATCATAAATTATAAGCTACTTAAGGACAAAAATATTTTCAGTTTCAAGTTTCTTATCTCTAGAATACTTAGCACAGTGCTTTGTACACAGTCAGGGATTAGAAAATAGTTATTATCCCACTTGAATGTGAAAGAGCTGGATAGCATGACTCTCTATGAAATCACTACCAGCACTGGTTCGAGCAGGCATGCTTTTCTTGGTTGGTAGTACAAGGCCAGGCAAGAATGCCAAGATTTCCACCTCACCTGTGAAATAAGAAAGAATTCTATTTTGGAGTTATTTTGAGGACTAACTGCTTTGTGGTTTATTAAAGCACTTTGTTTAAAACAAAATAATAAGTAACATATAACAAGCATCTACCACATGCCAGGCACCATGCTAAGCACTCTACATAGATTATCTCATTAAATGCTCACCCAAACCCTAGGAATTAGCCACTATTTCCATCTCTCATTTACAGTCTAAGAAAGTACAGTTTAGAAGAGTTACACAACTGATTCAAGGACCTCACAGCTAATTAGTGATGGAACCAGGGTTTGAACCAAGCTTAACCTGTTACGGGTGCTTGAAGGTAATGGGAAAATCTTGGCCACTTTTCAATGTGCAGAATCAAGACCATGCTCCCTAATGACAAGAAATATAGCACAAAAGCAAAGGCCTCTTTTTATTTAAAAATATCAGTGCCAAGTACATAAAAAAATATTCCATGACTCAGGAAGCATCCTTCTTTACATTGTGACAAACTTAAATGTCTTGGTGATGTGGCCAGCCACTGGCCATTTTTGGGGGTATGCACTACAATTCTGGGGGCATGTGGTACATCATAGTGAAATTATATGGCTCTCCCCCTAGACTGCAGCCCAGTCAATGATAAGGACCATGCCATTCATGAGAGTATCACCAGGGGCCACCACATAATAGATGCTTTATGAACATTTGTGGGCTAAATGAAGAACTACTAATTTTTTTTATAATGTAAGTTCTAGAGTTCTAGAGAATAATAAATGATTGCTACTTATAATTATTAAATTATCTGAGTACAATATCTGAGTATAATTCTAGTTGGCCACCTGTTCTAGAAGAGACTTCTCTGGTCTTTTCATTTCATATACTCCCTTCTCCATAAAATCAAATTCTTACCGAGTGCCATACACTTTTTCCTCACTTATATTCCCCACTGTCTCCCTCTGTTAAACTATAAAGATCTTATATTATTCCTCTTTTCTCTTTAGCACCCAGCACAGTGCATGGCATATATGAGGCACTAAATAATTATTAGGAATAATTATTTATGTATGCAGCTCTTTATGATGCTCCTCTTTGCCATCGGGAATCTTTTTTTTTTTTTTTTTACCTTTGTGTTTGGAGTGGAGTAGGGACAAGAAATTAAATATCATTTACAACCTAAACTGTGATCATTAACCTAGTGCAAAAAATATTAACGAGGCACAACCTTTAAAAGCGGCCCCCTAACAAAATATTTTACCTTGTCTAAGTAGCAAAGAACACATTGATTTCCTGCGTATTTCTTATGCCATCCCAGTTTCACAAAATGTGTTTCCATGTTTTAGTCAACTAATTTTTAAATATAAACATGCACATGCATGAGGAAGGGGCTTTACAAACTCTTATACTGTACATGGTTGAAAACGGGCTCTTTTAAAACCCCGTTTACAATGTTTTTTTTTTTTTTTGTCTACAGAACTTTGCATTATATAAAACAAAAACTAACACCCAAACTTTATTATTTCATTAGAATTTACTATTTTAGTCACTCCTAGTACTTGGTATCAGCTATACAACTGTTTTAAGTTCTTAACACATCTGTGGACCTTAAAAAGAAAATATAGGCATTATTATCACTAGGACATTTCTCTTACGGTTCCACATAACATTTTAGTGTCTCTTTTTTCCCCACAGGGGAAACCTGAAAGAGAAGGGGAAACCCAGGAAATACTGGAAGAACTTACATAATCTAATCTGTTTCCCAGGTTAAAAAATGGTATTTTTCCCAACATGCGAATTTTTTAAATGGACTGTCAACAAAAATTAGGAATAAAGATTTAATACTCGTATGTAGAATAGACCCTTTGTGAATTCAATACCTTAAGAGTCAAACACATTCACCCTTAAGTTATTTTTGCTCATATACTTACTGTGTGATATTGAACTGTAGTACCATACAAATCAAACCAAGAACTCTATAAACAGAGAAATGATTATAACTTTGACACTGAAGAAGTATGTCACCTGCTCAAACCATACTTGCTTCTAAGGATACATACAAAGTTGTAATAATGAGCAAGATCACAATTAAGAAATTCACTGTGAGGCATGATTGTACTTAATTTATTTGAAAATTAAAAACAAATTATCCCCTTCTCTATAAAAGCAATTTAATTTTTTCAAGCTGTTAATGAACCGATTAAACAAAACCATTTATTCTAATGCATGGAAGAAATTCCACTGTTAGAAATATATACAAAGAGAATTTTTTTTACATATAAGAACAACTGCTTTACATGTATATGACAACATGTATATGACACTCCCCTAAGCCAATGGTGCTCAAAACATGAGTTCCAGGGACCCTTCTAGGAATCATGAGATCAAAACCATTGTCATAATGATACTAAGACAGTATTACCTTTTTCACTGATGATGCCAAAGCAATGGTAGGTCAACCTGCTGATGCCATTAGCATGAATCAAAGCAAGGGCACAAAATTTTACTAGTAGTTATTTTACTCTTTATTGGCATGCAATTAGAGTAAATAAAATGCAGTTTCACTTAAAAATGTTTTTGGGAAACCTGTAAAGTTAGCTAATTTAAAAAATCACAATCCTTGAGTACAGGCCATTCTGATACTCTATGTAATAAAGAAGGGAAGCATGCATAAAGCATTTCTGCTGCAAATCAAAATACACTGGGATAGTTGTCTCAAGAAAAGCACTTATGTGACTGAGATATGAGGTGAACTAGGCATTCTTTTCATGAAATACTCTTTTTATTTGAATTAATGACCAAAGACAAACTATTTCGAATTGGGCATGACTGACATTTGTGGAAAAAAGAGCAAGTTAGCCTGTCACTTCGAGAAAAATAACTGACAGTATCTGTTGTCAATGATAAAAAATTGAGCTTTTAAGTGAAAATAAGTATCTTGAAAAATTTATCCACCATCCTGAGCTTGACAGCTTTCCAGCTCTTAAAACATTTTCTGATATTAACAAATGTTGATTGTTTGATTTTCTATAATGAGATGTGTCAACAACTGGAAGATCTGCATAACTTAGTAGACCAATATTTTTCAACCAAGCAATGCATGGGTAAAAGATCTACACAAAGTACAAAAAATACCATATATTTTAATGTAACGAAGTACGAAATGTTCATTGATAAAGTTTTCAATTCCTCATTGAAACTAACTTTTAGGAAATTACAATCCGTAGAATTTTAGTGTAGTATCGAAGAAGAATATCCACAGTTACTTGGAAAGTCTATTAAAATGCACCTCCTTTTCTTTCATATACTATACCAAAACAACATATCACAAGAAACTAATTTCAGAAGCAGATGCAGAAACCTACTGTCTTCTATTAAACTACAAACTATGGGGCGCCTGGGTGGCACAGTTGTTAAGCGTCTGCCTTCAGCTCAGGGCGTGATCCTGGCGTTCTGGGATCGAGCCCCGCATCAGGCTCCTCCGCTAGGAGCCTGCTTCTTCCTCTGCCACTCCCCCTGCCTGTGTTCCCCCTCTCGCTGGCTGTCTCTCTCTGTCAAATAAATAAATAAAATCTTTAAAAAAAAAAAACAACTACAAATTAAAGGGAATTGTAAAATATGTAAAGAAATGCCGGTCTTCTCACTAAATATTTTGTTTTGGAAATGCGTCATGTGGAGAGGGTTCCCACAAAAACATGTTTTATGTTAACACGTAATGAATGTTTTAGTGACTTTTTTAAACTTCTCAGTTCCAATTTCTTATATAGTAAATATTGATAGACATACTCCACATAAACAAAAGTTCTTTTGAGTCCTCAATAATTTCTCAAATCTTAAAATGGGTCCTTAGTCCAATAATGTTTGATAGCCGTTGACCTAAACTAAAGCAAAGGCTCATTATCTACCTTACAGCATGATTTTCAAAAGGATTTTGACCAAATCCCCAATAAAACTAAAATATGCTTTTCCTATGCACACTTAAAGAGAGTCTATAAAATGCCAAGCATCATGTGAATTCCTCATGATATATGATGAAAGTGCTTAGTCTCAAGTTGCTTATAGTCTCACAAGGAGATGTCTTAGTCACCTCAGGACTATCTGAGGACAGAACATGTGACAGCTTGAACCCACTCTCAAAGTCGCCTCCACTGTTCTTCTAGTTCAGAAGTTTGTTCCAGTTCAAGTGCCACCATTAATCTCTGCTGATTGTAATTCCTGTGTCTTTTGTTTGTGTTGGCCTTCTTTCCCCTTTCCTGGACGTTCCAAATCTCACATAAAAGGTCCCTTTATAAAGGGGTGCCCTTTAAATAAACAAGGCTATCCATCTGAAACCACCCCTCTTTTCACTTAAAGTATACACCAGTGTGTTTGGTATAACTTTCAGATCACTTTTTATTTCCTGAGTTAATTTGTTGCTGGCTACTGATTACGTCTTCACTACCAAAGAATGTTGTAAGGATTCATTTTATGAGCTTTTAGGTTTTAAAAACTTTGGATTAGGTAAAATTCTATACCTATAAAACCCAAGCTTTAATTACTGGAGAAAATAACATAAGCTTACTTTTCTTAAAAGTTCAAACTCTACATCTACAATGAGGCAAACCATACAAGAATAAGATACAGCAAGATCTCTTATTGAGATCATTTCCAAATAGTAAGTAACACCTACTGAAAAATCACAGCAAAATTCTGAGCGGATCCTGATTAGTCAACACCCCATTCTTTCACTGTTCAACATTAGGGAATAACTAAAAAGAGAGAACAGACTACAGAGATATGACCAAGACCTAACAACATAGGAAAGTTAATTGGACCATACTCTCTAAAATTCATGTTTTTCATTGCTATGTAGGTCTCCTGTATTGGCTGAGAAACCACCTTAAATGACTCTGGAGAAGGTTCTGTGCTACTCTCCAAACCACTCTTAATTCCTATGAACTCTTCCACTATCTAGTCAGCATAATATGGCTAAGAATAAAGACTGGTCAGAGGAGACCTGGTTCAAAGTTCACTACATGACAATGAGCACTTAACTTCCTTAAGTCTATTTCCTCAGACATAAAAAGAGAGCTAATAACTAACCTGCAGCTTTTATGACTGAATGACATCATAAAGTAAGTAACCACATTTTAACCATTTGCAAAATGCTAGCTAAATGGTCTAATCAAAATTCCAACCATCATTTACAGCTATACATACATCCCTTTTCCTATGGCAGAATCTGAAGATTAAAAAAAGTCATTCCACTTCTTTGCCCCAGAATGAAAATAGAAAAAATCCACATGAAGGATGAAATTTAACATATGCAATGTCTTACTCTGAGAGCAGAAGAGTATTGGGATCCACCGCATAGGTTCTAGGTCCCCCAACTGTCTGCACCCCTCAGCCCCAGCCCCCCCCCTTGGCTAATCCCATAATTTTAGACAAGTAGGTACATTTCGGCTTCCAGTTCCTCCTCCTTTGCCTGAAGAATTAGATTATATACTTCATAGGGTCAAATGAGCCAATGATTGCAAATGGCTAAACGCAAAGCTGGACACAGAATGAGCCCTAAATAAATGTTAGCTATTTTATTATTATTTTCAGGTTGCCTTTGGAGATTTTTCTATAGTTCATTTACTTTATAATTTAACAAAAATAAGCAAGCACCTCCCAAAACACTCCTACATAAGTTGCTTTGAATGAAATCCATATACTGTGATAGAGTCTGGCAAAAGAATATATCATGGACCGATCTTGTAAACTTGCTTTTATAATAAGTAATAAAACTTTGGGATTTGGGATGTATCCAAGCTCTAGCTTGGTGCCTCTCTACCCCGGCAGCATGTAAGAATCACCTGGAGAGATTTCTTAAAAAAAAAAAAAAAAAAAAAACCACAACAATGCATACTGAGGACTTCACTTAGTGTACTGAAGATTGATACATAAAGAATATATATCACACTGTCCCATTACGAACTGTATTTCAAAGTAAACAATAGCCCTAGCAGATAAGAGTTCTTCTATATAAAACAATTCTAGATAATGGAGAAGGAACAATACAATAAGGAAATCTCCATTTTCCATCCCTAAAAAAATGAGGCAATAGTCCTCAATGAATGAAAAATCATTAGGTGTTAGGTTGATGAGGAATCCTATAACAAAACAATTGGGCTTTTACCACTTGAAGCCGCTAGTCCATCTTCTCACAGCTACATGTGAGACAACTGGTCCTATATTCCCTGAGATAAGATGCGACAGAAGTAGTTGAGGGCAAAGGAGGAGGCAGGATAGGAGGAGGGGTTTGGGGAAAGGAGGGACAACAGAAAGAGAAGGGGGAAGGGAGAAGGGAGAGAAGGACGTAGAGAAAAGGGAAGAGAGGAAAAAGAAGAAAAGAGGCATGAAGAAGAAGGGAAAGGGAGGAATACAGGAGAGGAGAAACGATGCAGAATGGGAAGAGTAAGTAGGGTCAGGAGAGGGAAGGAGAAAAGAGAGGGTATGCTTGAAGCAGAGAAGGCAAAGAAGCAAAACAGTCAGGTTCCTGACTCGAGTTGATCTGAAATTCACCATGTTCTTGTCCTTCGGTAACTAGGCACCCCAATTGCCTTATCAATTTTTCTGTTTGCTAAAGATAGCCAATGCCAGTTATATTACTTACAGTCTTCAGAGTTCTTAATACAAGTAAAATTGAGAGACCAGAAGAAGGATCTACTTTATTCCTAACTTAAAACATGGCAATTATAGGGACTATTTCAGATTGATTATTGATAGGTATCCTAAATGACAAAACAGAAAATGAATGCAATCAATAACTTAACCACATTGTGAAATGATTCAATCCAGTGAGTCTAAAATTGAACTGTAACAAGAACTTAACGAAATAACACCAAAGAAATTAAAAAGCCAAAAATCTACTTAAGACAAACACATTCTCTGCATATTTCAGAAATATAAATCTGGGTTAATGATGGATGGATAGATAGAAGGCAAGGACCGAAGTAAGAGGGAAGAAAAGAGGGAGGGAGGGTAGGGAAAACACTTAAGCCCTGATGCTGCTTAACAAATTTTAATGATATTCAAAAAGGAATGTCTAATGGTAATTTGGGTAATGACAATAAAATGCTTCGAAAGACACAAGTTCTAGACCAGACTCTGGCTAACCAACCATGTTATTCTGAAGAAAACATTTTACTGTTCTCCTTCCACATCAAATTGACCAGTCTGAAAAACAAGGGTTCTTCTGAGGCTTAAATGTACTGCTGTACATGAAGTCTTTTGCAAAGAACTGATTCCTTATGTAGAAAATATTAAAGTATTTCAAAAGTCAATTAATAGCATAAACAAGATGAAAGGTAGAGTACTAATGTAAAATAAACTATTCTAGCAAGTAATTCAGAAGCTTAGTTTTCTCAGCTCCTAAACAATAGGCTAATTATATGTATCAGAAAATAATAAAACTTAATTTCTATAAAATTATTTTGCAATTCTGACTTTGTTAATTCAAGACAGGTGTTGCCCACAATTTATCTAAATTAGCAAGTTTTAACTGCAATGCTATTAAGGTGAATGGGGAAAAAAATGAACCCAAAATGGGTATATTTGCTCATGTGAAATCTCATTATAAATTCTTATCATTAGGTACACTCATTTTCTTCTAGCCTTATGCCAATTCTCTGCGTCTGTGACCTTGAAAGTAGGAATACCACAGGTAGGAAATTATCATCCCCACTTAGGTGTTACAGTCAGACATTCTCAGAATTTGGAAACAAGCTCACCTTCCAAAATTGAAAATAAAAATTAAAACATAAGCAGCCTACCCCACCTCAAAAAAAAATAAATAAAATAAAATAAAAAATAAATAAAGGTCTATCACTCTGTGTAAGTGCCTCAACTCCAGGATGAGCAGAATCAGATTCAAATCCCAGCTGCTCCACTTATTTCAGGATGTGATCTGAGGCGAGCTACTGCACATTTCTCTCCCTCTCCTCCCCTCTCTCTTCCGTGAGGAGAGCAAGAGTAGTGATCTCCTGGGTTTTCAAACAATTTGAATGTGATGACATACACAATGCACCATGTCGGGCACAGAATAAACCTTTGACAGACATTGGCGATCATCACGACACAGTCCCGGGGTGGATTCTCAGGAAGGTCAGAACAAGTTTTTACAAGTTTACTCACACTCCATTGTCTAAAATAATAATTAAAGGAAGGGCAAAGATACGCAAGTCCTCTCAGAAGAAAAGGAAAATGTAATTATTTGTGGTTATGTGAGTCAGGGCTCTCCAAAAGACACAGAACCAATGGGAATATATAATATAATATAATATAATATAATATAATATAATATAATATAATATAATATAATACAATATAATACAATATAATATACATAGATACACTTACATAACCAATGGGATAATATGACACATATATGTATGCATATATTTATGAAGGAACTTACTATAGGAAGTGACTTACACAATTACAGAGGCTGAGAAGTCCCACAATCTGCTGTCTGCAAGCTAGGAAAACCAGTGGTATAATGCAGTCCGAATTTCAAAGGCCTGAGAACCAGGGGAGCCAACGAGTTAAGTCCCAATCTACGTTTTAAGTCCCAAGACTTGAAGAACCAATGGTCTAAGTCCTGGTCCGAGTTGAAAGTCCAAGAGAAGGAGAAAGATGGATGTCTCAGCTCAAGCAGAGAGTAAATTCGCCCTCCCGGGCCTTTCTGTTCTAGTCACGTTAGAGTAAGCAGTTAAATAGACAGGAGCAGGAGGGGAGAAAGGAGTGACACAGCCGGACAATTGCCAGGGACTATCCCTTCTCTGCCCAGAGACCACCCCATCTCCCTTGGACCAACCCATTTTGCAGTTCAGCACAGACCGCTAAATAGAAGCAGGCTACAGGGATGGCCCCAACTTTGGAGCATGCGCACTTAAGAAAGAACGTGCCTGCTAGTAATCCAGAGGCTATTATCATTTTCAGACAGGGAAAATTTGATTTATGATCCTACCTACTGGACTCAATGGATCAACAATAGACGACGCAAAGTTTACATTTTAAAACATATGTCGGGCTTTGGGCCAAACTGCAATATCAGAAAGCAATCCAAGAGACTGTGTGTGTGTTGCAGGGGGGAGGCGGGCAAGTTGGGAACAAATGCACTCTGAGTTGTTTTTCTTCAGCTGCAACTAGAATTGCATCCTTCTTCCTGAACTCTTTGAAGCTGTAAAGCTTAAAATTCCTAGGGGATAAAAAAAAATAGTAATAATATCATTATAACATCATTTGCATTGTGGTTTAGGCTCCTCTGTGGGGTGTGCTGAGGCGCTCATGGGAAGATGACCACCACAAACTTGCGCAAAGGGTTGGAGGGGAGGAAACCAAGACAGATCTAAAGGTAGGGTGATAATAACAAGATGCGAGGAAGGAGACCCGATAAACCCCCATAAAAGAACACAATGAGAAACTCAGTGGGCTGCCACTCATCCTGAGGTCAGCCTCTCCTCTGTCTCCAGAGAGTACTTTGCCTTTGCCAAATTAAACCCTTTGCTGCTTTAACTCTCTATTGGATTTCTTACTGAATTCTTTCTTCCAAGAAGACAAGCAAGGAACTCCACAATCCACCATCACCGGGGCACAGACTCTCAAAAGACGGGATGATGCACACCAGGGCCGATGAGGGCAATCTTCTCTACTCAGGCTGCCAATTCAAATGCTAATCTACTCTGGAAACAGCCTCACAGACGCCCAGAAATATTTTACCAGCTGTCTGGGCATACCCTTAGCCCAGTCAAGTTGACACACAAAATTAACCATCACAGTGGTATTTGTCCAGCACAGTTCAGAGCGACAGAATTTTTCCATCCTAGAGATGGTTATTAGATACCTAAACAGAGATGTCCAGAGACAATTTATACAGCAACCAATATACCTTTGAATACCTAATTCACCAAGTTGTAGAATTTGTTCACCCAGGAGCCATCTAATATATATATAACATAACCCCTTACGTGGACTTGGTCATCAAAAGAAGTTAATACAATAAGGGAATTATCTCCAATTATACACTCTAAGTCATTCTTTTTTCAGTTTGCTTATGATGAATCATTCCTCTAAAAACAGATAAAAACAAAATGTTAAACCTATGAAACTCAAAATCCAGCAGGAGAATGGACACCATCAATGTTCTGAAAATCTATAATGCCCTGAAAACCCATCAGATCACACCTATTTTTCAACAGACGTAAGGTACCCAATATGAGCTAGAGCATGACAATGACAGCCCCTCCCTTGACAATCTAGTCAGAGAGGCAGAAGCCCAAACAAACTTAAATATAGTGAAACCACCCTTATGGCAAGTTACATATAAAGGGCTATGGAACAGAAAAGTATCAGAAATAACTTTAAATTAAATAAAGTTTGTTCATGGGACTCAAATCTAATTGTTTCCCCTGAGCATTAGCAATAAAGAATGGGTAGAATCACATTTGGAATAGGTAACAGAATACTAAATGCTTTTCACTGGAGCACAAAATAACACAAGAAGGCAGGCAAAGTACTGCAAAATCTTTGACACTATGCCAGCCATACAGTAAGTACGATATTCTAAACCAAACACAGAGAGATTACATAATTGAAAACTGAGGTACAACTCATGGATAGTTTATATATATTACTTAACTAAAAGTAAGATGGTTCTGGGCTTGTATCATTCTGTACTACTGATAACTGCTTGAGCCTTTACTCTAAATTTCTGAATGAACACTAAATCAGGTTCAAAGTCTTACTTGCAACGGTCACAGAGAGTATATGTTTGCGTGCATGTGTGTGTCTGTGTGTGTGTATGCATGTGTGTATATATGTGTATATATATAAAGATGGAAGAGCAGTATTCATGTACTTTATGTATAGTTTTATATTTTCCTCTTTAAAATTAAACGATTCTTTTTTAAAAGCTTAAAATTATTCCCCAAAGATATTTCTATTTCTCTTTCTTAAAGACCTGTGCTTCAGTAAGAATTCCCAACCACCCTGTAATCCAAATTCTATTTGGTCCTGCAGTGAAGTCAAATGTGAGATCCTGACATCAATTTGTTGCCATGGAAATAATTGAGATGTCAATGTTTGTGCATTATGACTGTACTATAGGAGCAGATGGGCTGACAAGGGGAAAAAAAATCTTTGCAAATATCTCTCTAATAATTAACCGAAGTGTCAGGTATTACTTTAAATTTACATTATTATAAAAACTTGAGAAAGATCAATTTGAACAGTACAAAATAAAACCAATTTCAACTTCTGAGTTTTTACTAAGGAAGACGTTTTTAAATTACACAAAAAGAAGGGCTTGCATATCCTTTTATCCATTTGATTATGTGTTCTTGCTTGTTGGACCACTTTTGCGGTGCCTGAAAATACATGTAACCAAGTAACTCATAGAGCCAACCATTTACAATATAATTTTACTATAAAAATATCTGTCTGGTTCTATATTTGCCAATGTCCGATGAATTTGTTCCAGAAAATTACTTCTTTGAATACAAAGACCAAATTCCTTTCTGGATCCTCCACAGTACTTAGCCATGTCTCCTGGGCTAAGCTGAATGAATAGTCATTTGTGCATTCCCTTACAGCGGATTTTTTCCTAAAAGTAACAAGTAGGAATATACTTATATAAAATAGGCTGGGAAAATCATATATATGTGCATGTATGCACCATAAATGCTTAAATCGTGAGGTATAAAACTGTCACTCTCCTAATCCTTACAAGGTATTGTCATTTTGAACCTCTTACTCGGCCACCCACAGTGAGCCCTTTTTATCCAAACATAAAAACGTTGCTCTTCCCCATTGTGGGCTAATTATACCATCTGTTTAGCCACAGTACTATTAATGTTAACTCCTTAGCATTCCCACATGCATGTCCTCAAACACCTTATACTGTCAAATGTGCAAGAGGTAGACAAGGCAAGGAAATCAGTGCCCTGATTTGTATTCATTTTCCGCACCTGGGCAACGCTATGGACTCTACAAGGGACCCGAGCATTTGGACAATTCCCCTGCATCTCACCTCAGTTTAATGGTGCTAGATGTAAAGATAAACAATAACAACAATAAAAATCAATTCCCTTCCCTCCACCAAAATGAAAAATTGGAAGAGATATAAATGTTTTGGGAAGTAAATGGGATCGAAGTCAGGAAAGGGAGGGAAATGAAGAATCAGTCACCTGACAATCATTGCCAAGCCTTGAAATTAAGCCAATCAGTTTATTTTCTGTATTATAAAGACAAAATAAAGACAAAATAAAGTTGATACAAAGGTACAAATATCCTCAGAGATTAGAGGTGTGTGGCCATATGCCTACTACAGATAAATTTAGATAGATAATTCTACACTAAGAAATTAAAAACATAACCTCAGGAAAGATCATAAACTAGATATCTGATCGTCGACTAGAAATAAATGGCTACCTTATTTAAATTGCTCACAGTAGAAAACCACACCATTTGAAAGAAGCAGAGCCTTTTAAAATGTAATTCTTTATTAAACTTATGAAAGAAATCCATTATGCTCATCTTCTCCAGTGCTCTATACCTATATCTAGCACCAATAAAAAGGCATACACAGAATGATCTGTAACTTTTCTTAAATATAATTTATTTCTTAAAAATAAATACACTCTTTTGATTATTAAAGCTCACAAATTTTGGAATTACACACATTTACCTAAAAATTATATGCACATGGGGTGCCCGGGTGGCTCAGTTAGTTAAACATGCATGCATCTCTTGGTTTTGGGCTCAGGCTGTGATCTCAGGGTCGTGGGACCAAACCCCGTATCCCCACATCCCCTTACCTCCCCCCATCATCTGCATCATCTGGTTCTGTGCTCAGGGGGGAGTCTGCTTGAGATTCTCTCCCACTCCCTTTGCCCCTCCCCCAGCTCATACACTCTCTTGAGCATGCACACTCTCTCTAAAATAAATACACAAATATTTTTTAAAAACTATATGCATATAAAAAGCTATCCTCATAGCTTAAAAACCGGAACATTTAAAGATGGATACTATGGGTTAAAATTATCAGGAGTGTGTCATGAAGGAGGAAAGGGTATTAATGCTAAGTGTGCAGGGAGCTTTGGTAGAATCCTCGTCTGAAAAATGCAGAGGACAGATTTCATTAACTCTATGTTCCTTAAACTATAATATCCAATAAATCAAAACAACTCCTTCTATTATAGTGTCACACTAATTAACATACCTAGTTTCTACGAAGGTCAGGACATGGTACCAAAACTTGTTAGAGTTCAACATATCTTATAGTTTTTAAGCCCCGTGCTAGAATGGGACAAAGAAACAAAGGACGAAAGCAGGAAACTCACAGCCACCAGACCAGTGCACCTTGTTCACCTCACACCTCACCAAGACCCACCCTGGTGGCAGCTAAGGATACAGGTCAACCTCCCACTCTCCAAGTCCTTTCTTACGGACTCTGAAAAGATGGCTTTGAAACCTTTGTATCCAGAGCTGCTATCGCAAAACAAACAGACACCCACAAAAACAACAAACGGAGTTATCTGCATCAATAAAGAAGCACAGGTCTTCAGGTTGGCTCTATACTCTACAGACTACAAGAAGCTACTATTATTCTTTAAGAATTTGTAAGTAATAAACCGTCATGGGTTGCCATTATTAGCAAATAAGGCAATAATGGTCCTTATCTGTCAAATGAGCACAGTTACATTGAAGATAATAGTAGACTCTTAATCCATTTAGCTGCTATAACAAAATACCATAGGCTGGGTGACTTATAAACAACAGAAATTTATTTCTCACATTTCTGAAGGCTGAGAAATCCAACATCAAGTCACCAGCAGATTCTGTGTCTGGTGAGAGCCTGCTTCTGGGGTCATGGATGGTTGTCTTTTCATGGTGTCCTCACATGGCAGATGGGGGCAAGGGGCCTATCCTGGGACCTCTTTATGAAGGCATTAATCTCATTCATGAGAGTTCTACCCTCATGACCTAATTACCTCCCAAAGACCCCACCACCAAATACCACCACACTAAGGATTAGGTTTTAACATATAAATTTTGTGGAAACATCAATATTCAATCTATAGCAAGTAGCCTATAACTAATTGGGGAAGATACAGAGAGGTAGAGAGTCATAATATATAATTGATTATATATTTGTTATATAGGCCAACCATGGCTTGAAAATCATGAAGAATGATCTTTTCCTTCCCAAAGAAGTAATCATTAAGGATAAAAATAGCTGCAAATTTGGGGGTTCCTTGACCATTAAGTCATGGTACAATTCAAGAGATTACAAAATTCTTCAGAAGAAACAGAAATTATAAAATTCTTTAGGAGAAACAAAGCACTCCTAATTTAATAGAACCACAACTGCAGCTGATGGAAAAGATGCAAAAAACAAAACAAAAAACAAACAAAACAAAGAAAAACTTCCTCACTGAAGATGCTAAACTTCTGTAATGAATGACAAAACTTACCAAACTTTAATTTCTCCACATTTTTCTTACTTAAGGTCAAATGGATCAAAGGGGCAGATAGCACCTGTTAAAGTTTACATTAATTTTATAACTGTTTACTTATACATTTATTCCCAAGATTAGAAAAGTAACCATCTCAAAATGGTGGACAAATGTAAAATAATGAACACTTAGAGACATAAATGTAAAAATAACATTTTTATTGCCATTTGCAGCCATCTTTAAAAGAAAATGGTGAAAGGAAACATGCCGATTGAAAAAAATTTTCAAAAAATGCTTCCACTAATCTTTTTTTTCATTTCTTATAATGGACCAATTTAATCAAAATCTTTCTCTTCAGCACCCAGATCCATGTATTGTCCAGGTGTTAGAAAAAAAGTGTGTATTTATGCACTTGTAATATAAATAGATATGTGTACCATTTGAGAAAAATATTTTTTCTCTTTTGTTTTATATATAGCATATGAAACCCAGATGTCCTAATGAAAAGCCACAATTCATCAGATGTTGGAACACCACAGAGGTAGAAAAGAACAAATAAAAACTATAAAAATGCATTAAAATGACACTGAAATACATTTGCCTAATAAGTCCCCGTAGGGGGAAAACTGCATTAAAATATCTGTTCTGCACATACACCAATTTTAAAAGGGGATTGTAACTGCTTACAAAAGTCTCAACACACACTGACTGATTTTTTTTCATTTTTTTTTTACAATGAAAGCACCTGACTGCTACTAACATTAACAAGAAAATAGACTTAATTTCCAGGAAGGCTAAATTGAGAAATAAAGATAAGGCAAACCTGCCCTAATAAGCAGAAAAAGGGGAGGAGAACAACAAACAAAACCAACCCATAACACTTTGATGTGATGAGAATGATTTAACATTTACGAACAACTTTACTGACATATAATTCTCATAATCATAAAACTCACCCTTTTAATATAGTATACAATTCAGTGGTTTTTTAGTACATTCAGAGTTGCGCCGCAATCACCACTATGAGATTTTACATTTCAACTTTCCTAAAAAAAAACCTAGCAGTACCTACCGGTAGAGTCATTCCTTCCCCACAACCTACCCCCCACCTCTACGTACTACTGATCGCCCTTCTGTCTCTATAGACTTACCTATTCCAGACATTGCACATAACGAAAATCCTATAGTATATGTTATGACTGGCTTCTTTCATTTAGCATAATGTTTCTAGGTTTATCCACATGTTCACATGGATCAGCACTTCATGGTTGCTATTGCTGAATATTCCATCTAACATTGATTTGTAAAGACAGTTTTAAGAGATCTGCCAATTTCCTAATTTCTGGACTCTGTGAAAATACTGGGGGCCCAGGGGTGTGAGGACAGAACAGGAAGAAAGGTATGCCAAGAGAATTAGTAAAAAACCAATAAAAGAATCTACAGTAGCACTCTCCAAGAGAAATATAATTAGATCCATGTATGTAATTCTAAATTTTCTAGTTAGCTACATTTTAAAAAGTAAAAAGGAGATGATGTTAATTTCAATAATATTTCATTTAATCCAGCATACCACAAAATATGATCACATCAATATGCAATCAATATAAAAACTGAGACCTTTTACATTATTTTCTTCATCTCATATCCACCATGTAACTTACATTTATCACAGATCTCACTTAACACTAGCCACATTTTAAAGGCTCAAAAGACACATGTGGCTCATTGCTACTATCTAGACAGCATGGCTTTACAAGGTAGAGGAACAGGAGAGGGACATCAGAGAAAAAAAGAGAATGGTTAGAAGGGATGGGGGATGAGAACCAAGAAGCAAAAATAAAGTCGGGAATTTAAGAATTTCAAAGGTAGGGTCGCCTGGGTGGCTCAGTCATTAAGCACCTGCCTTCGGCTCAGGTCATGGTCCCAGGGTTCTGGGATCGAGCCCAGCACCGGGCTTCCTGCTCAGCGAGAAGCCTGCTTCTCCCTCTCCCACTCCCCCTGCTTGTGTTCCCTCTCTCGCTGTCTCTCTGTCAAATAAATAAAAATCTTAAAAAAAAAAAAAAAAAAAGAATATCGAAGGTAAAAAACAAGTAGATTTTAATTTTTGCATTAAACAATATTTTGAATCCCACAGCTATGGCACCCACCTCAATGCATGACGCATGGTAGAATGAACCGACCAACTGGCTTACCCAGGGGACTATAAAGGAAGGTACAGTCTATACCTGTCCTCAATAAAATATCATCAAGAAAGGGAGATAAAATGTTCTTAAAAACTCTAAGTAAGAAAACGATGCCCCCTCATGACAAATTCAGAGAGAGTGATATGGAAAGGGTTTCGAGGTAGAGGAATTTATTCACAAGTGGGAGAATCCAGCACTGCCCTTCCAAGCTTGTCCTCTATTCTGTGCTCCTTTATACCTGAATTGCCTCTATTAGAACAGTTAAAATTAAAAGTCTGCTTGATGTCAGTGTTCTTATCACCTGATAGCCTCTAGTGTGCTATCCCCAGGGGTAATAATCATTTTAGGATTTGGAGCTCTGAAGCATTACTTACAAACGTTTCACGTCTGTGATGTACACTCCCTTCTTCAAACTACTAAAGCCTCAATTTGTCTGTGAATTTCATCTCCACACCATACGTAGCCAACGCGTACCAACCACTCCAGACTTCGTGTTAGTTTGTCATTCTACGTCATCTGTATTCTATCTTAAGTAGCTTATTTATATAAAACAAATTTACACTTTGAAGTTAAATAACCATCTAGGTTAAGTACAAAATAATTTGGTCCTCTCTATACAAGTCAAAGTTTACTTTTATTTATTTATTTTTAAAGATTTTATTTATTCATCTGAGAGACAGCACAAGCTGGAGTGGAGGCGGGGGCAGCAGAGGTAGAGAGAGAAGCAGACCCCCCTGCTGAGCAAGGAGCCCAAGGCAGGGCTCGATCTCAGGGCCCCGAGATCCTAAGTTGGGCTCCTTGCTGGGTGGCAAGCCTGCTTCTCCCTCTGCCTGCACCTCTCCCTGCTTTTGCTTCCTCTCTCTGACAAATAAATAAATAAAATCTTTTTTTTTAAGTCATAAATTAGCAACCTTTAAACATCTCATTATTATATATTTCACAAAAAGCCCTTTAGAAGCTTTATTTTAGTTTAAAAAAAAATACAACAGATGGCTCAAGCACATTCCCCAGTGAGTACCTGTAACACCAGCATTATGACCTCTTCCAACTCATGACAAAGAAGACAACTCAAACAGTGACACCAATATTTTTTTTTAATTTAGAGGAAAATAAGGTCATTGAGGTGATTTTTTTTAAAAGACAACAACAACAACAAAAATATTGTCAGTTCACATGTGTGGGAATAAGAGAGGTCACAGAAGTTATGGATGGAAAGATTAAATACAATTTGTTCTCTCCATCTCTTGGGTTTGATTTTTGCACTGAAAAAAAAAAAAGGTTTTAGAATTTGCCCCAGGCAGCCCTGCACTACTTTTATGTATTAAAAGGCCCTGTGCAAAGCAAATACGGCCTTCAGTAAAACAATCAATTTAAACTTACATTTTCCAAAAAAAAGCAGATTGCTAACTTAAGTCAATTGAGGGTAAAAGAACAGCTGAAATGTGCAGTGCGAGCCAGGGAGAGGTTATGATGGTACAGAAAAAACTCAACTTAAAAGTAAGTCTCCAAATACAAAGTAAAAATATATAATCATCATTTTAAAAAGATCATGAAAAAGAATCTTTAGTAAACAATTACTATCCAACAGCTTACTTTCCAACAAAGAGTAAAAATAATTGTACAGTATTTGGAATTAATTTTGTAAATTCATATTTGAAATTCAAATTCCATTTGTTACTACTGTGAGGGTATAAAGAGCTCAGTTTACAAAATCTTTTTTAATGAAAAATAAATTTAAAGACTAAGAGCATAATCTGTGGAAAAACAACTACTGTTAATAAAATATCTGGCTCTAATTACAACCAAATCCATTCATATACCATGTTTCAAAAAAACTAAAAATTTTGAAAACTTTTACTTTATTTATAATAATACAATCAGTAAGTTGAAAAGGAGAAATTAGTTTCTAGGCACTAGTTCACTATTAACAATTTTAAGGGCCAACGACATAATATGACCAAAGCAAAATGAAAATCCATGCCCCTTCTTTCCATAAACAAGTAAAAATTCTTTCCTTAGTGTCTCAACCTGTTGTCGTATTTTTCATTTGCTATTTAATGTCAAACTCTCAGGTGTGGGAATACTCATATGGTGATTACAAACCTTCACAGGTGCCTGAGGTCCTATACTATAAACTTAAGAAGCAGGAGGCCCATGCCAGATTCAACCATTGCTGCATGTACACTCATGCTCCCTCCAGGGACAGAGGACTCACTGGACTGGGAGAGGGCAGCAGAGTGAGTGGCCAAGAACCCACCCCAAGCGGATGGGAGGGGATGGGAGGTGGACCACGTGTGAGGTGGGATTCCAAACCTCAATCTCTTGCCCAGGTGTCCCACGGAGATTCATTCACAAAACCCAAATCAAAGAAAAACTTAGTAAAAACTTCAAAACAATAATCATGGGGCATTAAACCCCAAATGTGGGTCCTCTTCTGAATCTGAGACCCTGTGTGACTATTCTGGTTACTTGCCCATCAAACAAGGCCTGAAAATTGTTATTCAAACTAAGGGAAAAAATGACTTAATGTTTTGTTTTGTTTTGTTTTGTTTTGTTTTGTTTTGTTTTGTTGTAGCAGCTATTGCCAGTTTACCTAGTTGAATCTGTCTTCATAATATCTACCTCCAAGTCTTCATCAATGCTACCATTACAAATAGGAGGAATCTGATGAGAAAAGAAATATACTGCATATACAATATCTTATTTATTAATTCATGTGTCAGACAATCCATGAACTACAAAGCAAATGAGTCCTAAAATTTAAAGAAAACGATGCCTGGGTAGCTCAATCAGTTAAATGTTTGTCTGTTGATTTTTGGCTCAGGTCATGATCTCGGGGTTGTGAGATCAAGTGCCCCGTTGGGCTCCACACTGGATTGTGGAGCCTGCTTAAGATTCTCTTTCTCCCTCTCCGTTTGCCCCTCCCCCACTCTCTAAAATGAATGAATGAATGAATGAATGAATAAATAAATAAGACCATAGTATGGGCAGGAACAACAAAGATGAATATACCAACAAATAGTTTTAGAGTTTTTTAATCTAGAAAACAAATATACAATTTATTTATAAATTCATAATTATAGCTGAAGTACTTCCTATGCGTAATGGACAAGGAACTCCTACTGACCCCAGGGTAACAACATTTCAGGCCTTTGAAAAGCATAAAATGACCATAAATTTTTGAAAATCCTTGAAAGGCAAAGTGACCGGAAGGCAAATAGTTTCCTTCGTAATAACTACGGGCAAGAACAGTATGTAAGGTCAGATATATGGACATTTAAAAAAATAAATTATTTTTAATTGGGGGTTGGAAAATAATGATTTTCTGAGTTCAAAGGAAAGTGACTAAGTCTCATTCTAACAAAACAAACGACTGAATATGCAATGAAGATGAATCAACAGAAAAGGCAGGATATGCTTAAAAGCAACGTGCAGTTCTTCCTTTGACTAAGGTATTTAATATATATAAAATTTGCATAAAACTTAAGAGAACAAAATAATACAAAAGAAATGTACCCTCAAATAATGTCAGAGGGACTACAGTTGAGAACAGACTAAGACTCAAAAAAGAGACTAAAGTAACAAAAGAAGCTTTTACTATTGTATTTGACACAAGAGAAACAAAAGATGTTCAAAAAAAAAAAAAGAAAAGATGTTCATATCAGGACAGATAATGTATTGTTCACAATGGCAAATCCTATTTCACAACTCTCATTCTATTTGGTTTTAAGAGGGTAAGATAAATACCACAAAGAATGAATTAATGAATTAATTAACGAGTGAGTGAGTGAGTGAGTGAAAGAATAAGAGGACAATGAACCCTGAATTTAGATGAGAATTCCATAAAATAGCAAATGACCACTTCTGGTAAGTTCAAGTGGCCACTCCCAGAAGAATTATACCCACCCTAAGAAAACTTGCAGGTTCATGCCATTGAAACCATTTTGCCTAAAGTCACTGATGACTTTCATATCACTCATGCAACAGGCATTTTTCACCCCTCACTATTCTTCATGTTTTATCAGAATTCAACACTGATGATCACTCCCTCTTCACATTTTTGGTTTCCCTGATGTAAACCTACAAATTTCCTCCAAACATTCGGGCCACGCCTAGGTTTGCAGATTTATTTGCCTCTAATTGGCCATTAAATGTTGGAATTTCTCATCAGCGTCAATTTCTCATCAGTGTCAGTTTTTCAACAGTGTCCATTACAAGGCAATGCAGATATACCGTAAGTTCTCTGACCAAACATTTCCTCTACACTCTAGACCTATATATCCAACTGCCTAACTGATGTTTCAACTTGTCCGTCACAAAGGTATTTCAAAAGCCTCCACATCTGTGCTTATGATCTGCACACCCCCATCCTCACCCTCAAATGTGTTCCTCTTCTAGACCTCCCTC
This sequence comes from Ursus arctos, assembly GCF_023065955.2. Classification (NCBI taxonomy): domain Eukaryota; kingdom Metazoa; phylum Chordata; class Mammalia; order Carnivora; family Ursidae; genus Ursus; species Ursus arctos. Next base: position 33,995,564 of record NW_026622797.1, on the reverse strand, counting down.
TCTCAGTAAAATATCTCCTCTCATCCAGATATGAAAGCTAGAAAAAAACCCAGACACATTTTTGACCCTACCTTTGCATCCGCAATCCCTCATCAAATCTCGAGATTTTAACCTTGTAACTTTCCTTCAAATGCATCACCTCCTCTACACACCCGCCAATACTACGTAAGTAATGACTTTCTCGCACTCAGATAACTGCAGATATCTCAACTCATCGCCCTGTGGTCAATCCTACCTGTTTCTATTCTGCCTTCTACATTGTAGCCAAAATGATCTTTTGAAGTCCAATTTTATCACCACCGTGACCTACCTTGTTACAATTCTTTAATGATTTCCTACTATCTATCCTTATCCCTGGTATCACCTTATTCTCCACCCTCATCTCACTCAACACTTTCTTCCATTCTATACTCTGTGAACTCCAACACCTTCCAGCCACATAGCCTTTGTAAAAGCTGTTTCCTCAAACTTGAATGCTTTGCCTCCCCCCCACCACCAATTCATCTCTCTTCACTGTATTACTTTCTGTTTTTCCTCTGATTACAGCTCACCTTTTGTGGGAAGGTTTTCCAGATTCTCATCGCAGCATGGACCTTAATGTTGTATGATTAACTAATTAAAATGTAGCTTCCCAGGGCTCCTGGGTGGCTCAGTCAGTTAAGCGTCTGACTCTTGAGTTCAGCTCAGGTCATGACCTCTGGGTCATGGGATGGAGGCCCACGTCTGGCTCCATGCTCAGTACAGAGTCTGCCTGAGAGTCTCTCTCCCTCGCCTTCTGCCTCTCCCCCCACTCAGGCACCCTCTAAATAAATACATACAAACATATATACATATATAAAATCTTTAAAATAAAAAAATTAAAATGCAGCTTCCCCATTAGACTATAAACTGCATGAGGTCAGGGACTAAAGTTGTTTATATTCAGTATCCTACATCTTCCATGTAATATAATGCTAGGCAATCAGTGGACACTCAAGTTCTTGTCAAATAAGCAAAGGCTGTTCTAATTTGAGAAATCTTACTTGACAATGAAGAGGACAAGACTTTTTATTGGTGATGGAGTCATTGGGACAAACTAATTTGGAACTCACAGTCTCTAGGAATATTAACAGGTTGATATTTCTATGTTTACTAAATATATATGCAAAACACACATACCATCTCGGACAAAATTCCAGTCTGGCAGCATCACACAAATCTTGAATTTCAAGCTTTTAGTTAACTATAGTCTTCAGCAGAAGTTTATTAGGACCTTCATTTAACTGCCTGTCAATACCACAACTTGACACCTCTTAGAATGTAAGTTTATTTTCAAATAGTGTAATTTGCCTCTATTTAGACTGATACCTTTTTCTTTTCAGTGTTCAAGTTTATAATATTGTTGAACCTATCATCTTTTATGTAGTTTCATGAGTACAAAATTGTTCTGTACCAGATTTACAGACTCCCAACAAACTCATCAGTAATTCCATGACTTCCATGGACAGCATCTAAACTTCCTCACTGGCCATTCATTTATAGACATGTCTATTTATTCCCACCCCAAGAAACAGACTGCTAGGGGTGCCTGGGTGGTTCAGTAGGTTGGGCCTCTGCCTTCGGCTCAGGTCATGATCTTGGGGTCCAGGGATCAAGCCCCGTGTTGGGTTCCCTGCTCATCAAGGAGTCTGCTCCTCCCTCTCCCTCTGCTTCTCCCCACTGCTTGTGTGCACTCACACACTCTCTCTCAAATAAATAAATAAAATCTAAAAAAGAAAAAAAGAAAGAAAGAAAAAAAGAAAGAAAGAAACAGACTGCTACCAGTCCTGTTCTATTTTCTCTCAATTATCTTTCACCTAACTATTATTTGGAACTTTCCTTTAATCAGAGATTCCTCCAGCCCTTTGAAAATTTGCAGTGTCTCTACCGCAATCAGAATAAATTTTCTAAAGTCTTTGTACCAAACAGAAACAGTGCCTCAGGCTGGGGAAATTCAATATACACATTAAACACCTTTACAAAACAAAAAAGTCTAATGTATCTGATTCAAAGAATACAGTGCAAATTCCTTTCCCACACAAGTTCCCTTTGATAAATAAATCTCACATCTCTGAAACAAGGTAGTTTGTTGATAGGAATGATAAATGTACTTTTCATACCTGTAGAAAAATAAGATCACAATATCCATGGCAAGATTAACACAAGCAGACCAGCATCTAACCTTGTAAAAAAATAGAAATGACCACTATAAATGACTGCTTTCCTCCATTTATTTTATCTAGCTAGAATGCATATATTAAGCCATCTATCAAGAAACAAAACGTTATCTTGTGTACTTAGCTGCAGGTGTATGCCAAGAAATTGTTGCCATTACGAATTAATAAGGTATGGATGTGCACAAGGAGAGCACCCATGATTTGCTCAACTTCTAATAACTTGAAAATACCTCCAAAATAATTTATATCCTGACCTGAAAAGCCACTTCGAATACAGTAAAATAAAATGCTAGCCATTTCTTATATCGGTGTTATTTATTAATGCCCTACAGTAGCTTTAAGGAGATGTTCTAACATAAGGGTTGAGAATAGGGGAAGAAACAGGAACATTAAACAATCAAATAAATTCGTATCTGTGCCTCCAAACAAATAAGCATTTAGGTGCTTCTTGTCATATTTTTATTTTTACATAAGTATTTAGATTAGTACTTGTGATAGGCAAGATAAAAGCCTCCCCAAAGTATCTATATCCTAATCCCTAGAACCTGTGAATGTGTTAGATTATGAGACAAAAAGGAATGAAGGTTGTAGATGAAGCTGAGGTTGCTAAATCACCTGACTTTGAGATGGGAGATTATTCTGGATTGCCTGGGTAAATCCAATGTAATCCTGTGTGTCCTTATTTGTGTCAGGAGGAAGCAGAGGAGGAGAACCTGAGAGACAGCAATGCCTGACCTTGCAGGCTTTAAAGATCAAGGTAGGAACCATGAGCCAAGCAAGGTTGACTTGGCTTGACCCTGCAAAAGGCAAACAAATGAATCCTTCCCTAGAGCCTCCAGAAGAAGCCCAACTTTGATTTTAGCCCACTGAAACCCATCTGACTTCTGACCTCAAGAAATGTAAGTTAATAAATTTCTGTTGTTTTAAGCCACTACCTTTGTTTCAATTTGTTGCAGTAGCCATAGAAAACTAATACACTAAACACTTCGCAATCAACAAAAATTTTATATATCCTGTTATTTCTAAGCATACATAATAATAAATTAACCATTTTACTTTGTATACCTTGTAGTTAAAAAAAAAAAAAAAAAAAACGGGGCGCCTGGGTGGCACAGCGGTTAAGCGTCTGCCTTCGGCTCAGGGCGTGGTCCCGGCGTTGTGGGATCGAGCCCCACATCAGGCTCCTCTGCTATGAGCCTGCTTCTTCCTCTCCCACTCCCCCTGCTTGTGTTCCCTCTCTCGCTGGCTGTCTCTATCTCTGTCAAATAAATAAATAAAATCTTTAAAAAAAAAAAAAAAAAACCTCACAGTCTACTTCAGACCTCAATAAAACAATTAGTTACTTCTCCTTAGGTCACAGTTTCCTTCTTTTTAATATAATGGAGTTTGTTGGACTATTGTAAGGTTCCTTTGAGCTCCAAAGTTCTTTGTGTCCTTGTCTCATAAATGCTAATTATGAAGAGTTGTCTGAGCTTTGGCTTTCTCTATGAAATCATTTTGTTAACCTCTAATGAGCTTTTTAACAAAAGTAGTCATGTTAAAATAAATCTGATGTAAGTTCACAAAATTATTCATAATAACCAACTGCTTTTCACTTTAGGTCCCTAACAATTTCTTTGCTTTACTATGGCCACTTCTCTCATCTTTCAAAAAGACCAGTTCAAGTGAAAGACTGTTTCAGTTAGGAATTTCTTGCAGCTTTTTTTTGGTACCTCAGAAAAGGCAAGGGGAAAAAAAATCAGTACAGTACAGAATTTTGCTTTTCAGTAATTCTTAACACAAAGATTTTTAGGGGTTCGATAAAGCATTATTGAGAGATGAAACAATATTATTATCTCCATTTTAAATAGCTAAAAAGCCTTCCCTGTAAACTATTACAAGTCCTGGGTATATCACTTAATATGTACAATCTAAAAAAAAAAAAAGTACTCATTTTCACTGCATTTAACCATAGTGAATTTCATTCTCTTAAAAAAAGAGAGTATGTCACCAAACTGAAGAGAAACCAAACAAGGAAAGTTAAGCAACATTACATAAAGGGCTAAGTTAAGTATCTTTTAAGCTGAACATTCAAAATATCATTAGAATACATGATAGTGCTTTCAATAAATAATATTGAAGGACATCATTTGAAAGTAAATTTTATGCAGCAATGTTCTCCTGGCATTAAATGAATTTAATGCAAGTACTGACTGTTAAGACCAGTAGTTGAAAAAATTCAGAGGGTACACATGTGCAACATTTTCTCATTCACTATCATAAATATGCCAAATAGTAAAGGTAGTGGCAGGATATCCAGTTTTCTGATAACTGTCACATCTGTTGTGTAAAATTTTACCAAACAAAATAAAATATTTGCTTTTCAATACACTGGAGGGCAGAAAATGAATAGAAAAAAAATTGGGCAGAGATTTATAGATATTATGGGAAATGAACAGAAAAGATTGAGACAAACCTCTTGCAGAAGAAAACAAAGGATGATTTTTAAAAAGTCAAACTTATACAACCAGAGAATAGGACTGTGGTTTCCAGAGGCAAAGGGGGTAGAAGAAATGGGGAGCTGTAGGTCAAACGTGTAAACTTACTCTCTTTTTTGTTTTTACTTATTATTTTTAAGTTTTTACTTTAACCCGTTAGTTAACACACAGTGTTATATTAGTTTCAGGTATACAATATAGTGATTCAAAAATTCCACAGGTCACCTGGTGCTCATCACAACAAGTGCCCTCCTTAAACCCCATCACCTATTTGACCCATCCCCCCACCCACCTCCCCTCCGGTAACCATCAGTTTGTCTCTCTCTTTTTTATCCTTTGATTGTTTTGTTTTTTAAATTCCACATATGAGTGAGATTATATGGTATTTGTCTTTCTCTGACTATTTCGCTTAACTTTGCACTCTCTAGCTCCATCCATGTCATTGCAAATGGCAAGATTTCATTCTATTTTATGGTTGAAAAATATCCATCATATATATAACCACTTCCTTATCCATTCTTCCATTAATGGACACTTGGGCTGCTTCCACAATTTGGCTATCGTAAATAATGCTGCTATAAACATAGGAGGGCATGGCATGTATCCCTTTGAATTAGTGTTTCTGTATTTGGGGGGTACATACCCAGTAGTGTAATTCCTAAATTGTAGAGCGGTTCTATTTTTAACTTTTTGAGGAACCTGCAGATTCTTTCCACAGTGGTTGCACCAGTTTGCATTCCCGCCAACAGTACAAGAGTATTCCCCTTTCTCCACATCCTCACCAACATGTATTCTTTCTTGTGTTGCTGATTTTGGCAATTCTGATAGGTGTGAGGTGATACCGCACTATAGTTTTGATTTGCATTTCCCTGATGATAAGTGATAATGAGCATCTTTTCATGTGTCTGTTGACCATCTGCATGTCTTCTTTGGAGAAATATCTATTCATGTCTTCTGCCCATTTAATTGGATTATTTGTATTTTGGGTGTTGAATTCTTAAGTCCTTTACATATTTTAGACACTAACTGTTTAACAGATATATCATTTGCAAATGTCTTCTCCCATTCTGTAGGTTGCCTTTTAGTTTTGTTGATTGTTTCCTTCACTGTACAGAGGCTTTTTATGTTGATGTAGTCACAATAGTTTATCTTTGCTTTTGTTTCCCTTGCCTCAGGAGACATAGCTAGAAGAAAGTTGCTACAGCCAATGTCAAAGAGATTACTGCCTATGTTCTCTTGTAGGATTTCTTTATGGTTTCAGGTCTCACACTGAGGTCTTTAATCCATTTTGAATTTATTTTCATATATGGTAGAAGAAAGTGGTCCAGCTTCTTTCTCTTGCATGTTGCTGTCCAGTTTTCCCAACACCATTTGTTGAAGACATTGTCCTTTTCCCACTGGATATTCTTTCCTGCTTTGTTGAAGATTAATTGACCATAGAGTTGTGGATTTATTTCTGGGTTTTTTATTCTGTTCCATTGATCTATGTGTCTATTTTTGTGCCAATACCATACTGTTTTGATTATTATGGCTTTGTAATATAACCTGAAGACCAGAATTATGATGCCTCCAGCACTGCTTCTCTTTTTCAAGATTGCTTTGGCTATTCGGGGTCTTAGTTCTATATAAATTTTAAAATTATTTGTTTTCGTTCTGAGAAAAAGCTGTTGATATTTTGATAGGGATTGCATTAAACACGTAGATTGCTTTGGGTAGTATGGATATTTTAACAGTATTTGTTCTTCCAATCCATAAGCATGGAATGTTTTTCCACTTCTTTGTGTTATCTTCAATTTCTTTCATCAGTATTTTAGTTTTCAGAGTATAGATCTTTCAACAATTTGGTTAGGTTTGTTCCTAGGTATCTTATTATTTTTGGTACAATTGTAAATGGGACTGATTCCTTATTTTTTCTTTCCGCTGCTTCATTACTGATGCATAGAAATGCAACAGATTTCTGTACTTTGATTTTGTATCCTGTGACTTTACTGAATTTATCAGTCCTAGCAGTTTTTTGGTGGTCTTTCAGTTTTTCTATATGTAGTATCATGTCATCTATAAGTAATGAAAGTTTTACTTCTTCCTTACTGATTTGGATACTTTTTATTTCTTTTTGTTGTCTGATTGCTGTGGCTAGGACTTGCAATAGTATGTTGAATAAAAGTGGTGAGAGTGGACATCCTTGTCTTGTTCCTGTCCTCGGGGGAAAAGTTCTCAGTTTTTGACCATTGAGAATGATGTCAGCTATGGGTTTTTCATAAATAGCCCTTATTATGTTGAGGTATGTTCCCTCTAAACCTGCTTTGTTGAGAGTTTTTACCATGAATGGATGTTGTATCGTCAAATGCTTTTTCTACATCTACCGAAATGATCATATGGTTCTTATCCTTTCTCTTATTGATGTGATACATCATGATGGTTGATTTGCAAATACTGAACTACCCTTGCAACCCAGGAATAAATCCCACTTGAGTGTGGTCAATGATTCTTTTAATGTATTGTTGGATTCAGTTTGCTAGTAATTTGTTGAGGATTTTTTGCATCTATATCCACCAGGGATATTGACCTGTAGTCTTCTTTTTTAGTAGTGTCTTTATCTGGTTTTGCTATCAGGGTAATGCTGGTCTCAAAGAATGAATGTGAAAGTTTTCCTTCCTTTTCTATTTTTTAGAATAGTTTGAGAAGAATAATTATTAACTTCTTTTAATGTTTGGTAAAATTTGCCTGTGAAGCTATCTGGTCCTGGACTTTTGTTTGTTGGGAGTGTTTTATTACTGCTTCAATTTCTTTGCTAGTTATCGACAAACTTTCAGTTACAAGATGAAGTTCTATGGATCTAATGCAACATGGTGACCACCATTAATAATACTGCAATGTACACTTAAAATCCATGCTAAGAGAATATATCTTAAGTGTTACCATCACACACACACAAAAATGGTAACTATGTGAGATGATGGGTATGCCAATTAACTTGATCATGGTAATCATTTTACAATGTATATTACAACATCACAGTGTACACCCTTTAAAAATAACACTGTTTTACATGCCCCAAAAAAAGAAAGCTGTCAAGAAGTTTGGGGTCAGGTTCAAATGGGGCAAGAGAGCTGTGATGCGGGCTATGTTCTTGGAGGAAAGGAATGTCTTAAAGGGAAACAATTACAAATAAGTGAAAATAGAAATCAGAAATGCATTTAATAGAAAAGGAAAAAAACCAGGGCGCCTGGGTGGCACAGCGGTTGAGCGTCTGCCTTCGGCTCAGGGCGTGGTCCCGGCGTTATGGGATCGAGCCCCACATCAGGCTCCTCTGCTATGAGCCTGCTTCTTCCTCTCCCACTCCCCCTGCTTGTGTTCCCTCTCTCACTGGCTGTCTTTATCTCTGTCAAATAAATAAATAAAATCTTTAAAAAAAAAAAAAAAAAGGAAAGGAAAAAACCCTCCCAAACCACAAACACACATGCGCGTGCACGCGCGCGCGCACACACACACACACACACTCCCCCAAATCAGGCCAATCAATAAGGAGAAAATGGCCTGACTGTGAAATGGACCAAGCTAATGGACAGGCGAACCATATTCCTTCCTATTTTTAATCACAAGCTAAATGCCCAGCAGGTATATGTGAGTATGTGTGGACTTAACACTGGATGTTTCATATTATAGTTTTGGAGCTAGGTTTCTAGCGATTTGAACATAGTTGTGCTGATTATGGCTTCTCTACATTGATTTTAACTCAGTTGATGTTTAGTAAGAATATATCAGAAGCAAATGCATGTACTACCTATCTTATGAGACAGAAGTAAAGAGTAGAGGGAGAGAAGGAAAAGACTTAAAAAAGGCCAACAACAGAAACAAAAGGAGTGGGGGAAAGAGGAAGAGAGAGAAGGGGGGCACTGAGAGAGGGAGGGATTGAGAGGAAGGTAAGGAAGGCAAAGCAAAAGCATCAACAACACCTGCACACTTTGCTTTCTCCCCAAGGCTTCATCCTTCAGGAGAGCTCAAAGGCCAAATGAGGTTCTGCTGAAACTTTGTTCCTAATTCTGTTCTTTGTTTTCATCTCCCTCATGAATTCTGTCTTTTAATTGAATAGTCCCCCGAAGCCTGGTTTTGTAGCTTCTGTTTATTCACATGGTTCGGTAGGTCACAGATGGTCCAGCACTGCGAGTGGGTGTGTGTGCACATGTATGTTGATTGTTAGTTTTGTTTCTTGCTTCCTTCCCCATTTTAGTGTAGGGAACTCTTTTGATTTGCTTGTATCTTTTTATTTTGAAATAATCTCAAACTTGGAGAAAAGTTTCAAGAATAATACAAAGAACTCCTGTATATCCTTTACTAAACAAATTCATCAATTTTCAACATGCTATCACATTTATTCTCTCTTTATCTTTACATATGTTTAAACATTTATCCTATATAATTCTATACAATTTATTTATATTCCCTAAACAATTTGATAACATGTCCTTAATCATCCAGTGTTTCCATGATATATATTTCCAAACCACAAAAATATTCTCTTACATAACCTCGATACTGTTATCAAATTCAGAAACTTTAAAATTGACACAATAAGATTATATAGGGCAGGGTTCAGCAACCCTGTGAGCCAAACCCTGGCCTCCCAACTGATTTTGTGAATAAAGTTTTACCGGAACACATGCCCATTCTTCATGTATTGTCCATGGCAACAATGTGAACAAACAGCAAAGTTGGATACTTGTTGCAAGAGAGCCAAGATGGCCTGCAAAGCCTAAAAAATTTACTATTTGGTCCTTTACAGAAAAAAATTTGCTGATCACAATATAATTCATACTTCATATTCCATTGTCAACTGTCTCAAGAATGTCTTTGTTAGTTGGATTCAATGAAGGGTTATAAATTGCACTTAACTGGCACTTCTCAGAGTCTCCTTTTATCCAGTATAATTCTTCAGCCTTTCTTTGTCTTTTATGACATTGTCATTTGGAGGAAGAAAAGCCAGGTATTTTTTTTTTAGAATACTTCTCTATTGGGGGTTATCTGACATTTCCTCATGATTAGATTCAGATAATGCATTTGTTGTCAGAACTCTACGAAAGTGATTTTATGTTCTTCATCATAAAGAGGTCACCCCTCTTCAATGATGGTCATTTTTGATGTTCTGTTTCTCCACTACACAGGTATTATTTTTTGTCCTTGCAATTAATAACAAATCTATAGGGAGATGCTTTAGGAGCATGTAAATATTCTGCTCTCCATCAAACTTTTCCTGCCCCCAATTTAACCTCAATTGATGATTATTTCCCAAATTAATGTTTACTATTATTAATGTAAAATGAAAATATTCTTCGTTCGTAGTATCACAGAATACAACATGGTATCAGTTTTTGATTAGAAATCAGATGTTCATAAATACTAAACGACTCACCTATTGTTACCTACTTTTCAAGTATCTCTTTAGAGAACCTTACAACTTTTAAAACTCTTGAATTTCCATGGTCCTAAAGTCTCGCAGGCTACAGACTACAAATTCGGCCAAGTGTTCTCAAGACTCACATAATCAGAATTTCTTGCACATCAGCATACAAAACCTATCTTATAAAGCTACCACTTATGTTCAAAAGCTATGTTTTTAAACTTCCATTGTTTTTACTTTATCCTTTTTCTTTTCAAGATTTTATTTTTTTATTTGAGAGAGAGAGAGAAAAAAAGAGAGCATGAGTCAGAGGAGGGGAGGTAGAGGGAGAGGGTTGTCCTGCTGAGCAGGGAGCCTAATGCAAGACTCAATCCCAAGACCCTGGGATCATGACCTGAGCCGAAGGCAAATGCTTAACCCACTGAACCACGGAGGCGCCACATTGTTTTACTTTAAAACGAACATTCACTTCTGTAGTACAAAATAGAGAAGAAACACCCACAAAAATTAACATGGGGGTGCCTGGCTGGCGCAGTCGGTGGACCAAGTGACTTCATCTTGGGGTTGTGAGTTTGAGCCCCATGTTGGGTGTAGAGATTACTTAAAAATAAAATCTTTAAAAAATTTTTTAGAAAAACTAACATGGTCTGGATAATATCAATTTTGAGTCTGCCCATAGGTCATCCCTTTCTACTTAATCTACCAGGGCCACAAATCATGGTTCAATAATCACTATCTCAGGCTTGAGGACCTAAGGCACAAAGTTTACATACTATATTAGTTTGCTAAGGCTGTCATAACAAAATACCACAGACTGGATAGCTGAAATAACTGAAATTTATTTTCTCACAATTCTGGAAGCCAGAAATCTAAGATCAAGGTGTCAGTAGGTTTGGTTTCTTCTGAGGCCTCCCTCCTTCACTTACAGATGGCCTCCTCCGCACTGTATCTGTCTGTGCCCTAATCTCTCCTAATAAGGACTCCCGTCATAGAGGATTAGAGCCCACCATATGACCTCATTTTCTTTAAGTACATCTTCAAAGGCCCTATCTCCGCATACAGTCACATTCCGATGCACTGGGAGTTAGGACTTCAAACACATGAATTTGGAGGGGACGCAATTCAGCCCCTAAGAGGGACCAATAACTAGGTTCTATTTAAGATAACCGCCATAAAACTACGACTTTTCCAGGACACAAAACTATACCTACTTATATACTTGGGTCTTCTAATTCAAAGTGGGAACATAATGGTAAAAAACCTGAAAGTCATGTTGTGAGTGGAACCTAAATATTTATTTAAAGGAGAGGTGACATGGGAGGGCGTGATGGCTATCATCAAATAGACAGTCTTCTCATATGGAAGATGCATTTAGAAATTCACCTGTTTTAAGTCATTCACAAAAGTTTGAACTATGACCAAGAATTCATTTTTCAATGAAAAAAGTGATCTTTCTAACTGATCTGACACTAGAAAGAAAATGAGTGACCTCAGAAAATAGGATAAATGCTCAGAATAAACTGAGGATTGAAAGGATGGCAAAGAGTTGGAAAAAGGAGGCTGTGTATTTGGATTTATGTGTTCCTTTCCTCAAATGAAACTTAACTTTCAGACAAAAAGCTTTCAATGGCTCCATCCTTAAAAATTTTTAAGTTTTCCCAACTTCGGCAACAACTGAAAACTCATGATTGCCTCAGGCAGAAGCAAGAAGTGAAATATCCTCATACCAAAGGCTCAGTGTCATTATATTTTTCTCTGGAGCAAAATGTACGCCCCAACTGTCAATGACACAACGGCCAGGAAAAGATACTGCTAAAAGGAAAAGATCATGTCCGAGTGTTGCAAAAACATTTAAAAATGACTCAACTAAAAATGAAGCCATACAGTGTACTAATAGCTTAAGAGCCATTAGTACTTACGACATACCACCTCTCAGGCCAAGAACCGTTCATTGCCTTTCAACATTAATTTTATACCGTAAAATTGAAAACAACCTCCTTTACAGAAAGTGGCAAGGTAGACCACAAACATGGGTATGTGGTGATATAAAATGAGTACATCCTCTCTGTTCCCTTTGAATTTCAAACTTTGCCTTTATGGGAAGCTAAGTTAGAAGCCTCATAGCACAGTGTTGACAAACAGGGGATCTAGCATCAGGCTGTCTGGGCCAAATCCTGGCCCTGTCATTTATCGGCTACGTGAGCCTGGGCCAGGCACTTAATCTCTCTGTGTCTGTTTCCTCATTTGAAAAATGGAGATAATAAGAGGCAGTAAGCACCTCATTTACTTGCTGTGAGGATTATTCAAGATAATATATTTAAAGAGTGTCTTATACACAGAAACCGTTTAAGAGGTAAAGCTATATTCTGTTGGCAATAGGGAGGCAGTGAACATTTCAGATGGGGCTCACATGATCAGATTTTTGTTTCAGATAACTCACTTTGAGAGCGCAGTGAAAGATGGATTGATTAGAGGTCATTTGTGCAGCTAAGGCAGGAGACCAGATAAGAAGACTACTGCAATAGTCCAGGAAAGTATTCTGAGGGTCTTAACTAAAGCAGCATTGGAACAGGCCAGAGGCATAGATTGGTATGTGAGATTTTAAAGAGACAGTACAGGATTTGGTGTAAGAAAGGAAAGAAGAAAAATCAGCAGGGTAACTGGAACTAGGAAGGATTATAATGAAGCATACTTGAGAGCAAATGATACAATTGCTTTTAAACATGGTGAGATTGAGATACACTCCTGGGCATCCCTGTGGCATACTGTCTTAAAAAGATCTAAAGCATAAAGGACAGGACTGAGCTGGAATACCATCTTGATTGAGAGTCAATCATATTTTACTGATGAGAAAAACATTTTAAATTTATTTTAGAGAAGGAACAGATGGCATTTCCTAATAAAAGAGAGGGTTTACAGCCACAGCCTAGTTAAAAGTTTGGTGTCGAGTATTTTTGTACAGTATTTTATAATTACATCAAAGTCCTTCGATCAACATCACGATCATTCTTCAAAATCAGCACTGGTTTTGACAGACCAAGTCCTTCTCCTAAAACATGTGGAAAGGATGTTTCACAAATACAAGTTTTCGGTTATGTTTCATTCATGATTTCATTCTGTAATTCCCAAAAGAGGACATTCAGATTGCAGATCTAATTCTGCGGCCCAAGAACTACAGCTCCCCATGGCAACCCTTGTGTTTCCCAGCACTTTTTCCTCTCCTACCAAGAAGGGGTCTAGTTTTTATTGGTATCATATAAACAGACCCTCAAAAACATCTCACACAGTATCTTGGTCATGTATATATGTTCAGCATGTCCTGTGCACCGGGAAGCAGCCGTTTTGTCTGAGGTCAACTCACCTGAAACTATGTCAGCAGTATTGTCAGCTAGGTGTGAATTTTTGGATAAAATACATATAAATAATTCACTGGAGAATCTTAAAGTCATGTTAACAAAGCAGGTTTAGTTTAATTAAGTGTCTAAAATATGTAAATTTAGTTTTTAGTTTTCAACACTCCTTTTACTATAATTTGGTAGTCTTTAAATAATTTAGTTTCCTTCATGGGTAAGAAAGTACAATTTCATTTTGGTTTGATTCCACAAATTACTGCATATTTTTCAGGTTTATGGTTTATTACTTATTTAAGTCCTGGAAACCTGCAAATAATTCCTGAGGAACTTGGGCAATATGACATTAAGGTCTAAAAGATGATAAATGTCATCAACAAGCATGGGTTCTTTCTAAACTTTTAAAAAATTAATCTGGAGATTGAAAAAAAATAAAATTTTACTAGGTTGTTACCACAACCTAGTAAAATCAAGATGTTTCCATGTGTTTAGTGTTCCAAACACTTAATAAAAAGGCAATGAAAAGTTAAAATGTGATTTCCAAATTTTATGAAGAAGTCAGAGCAATCAAGCCAGGAAGAATAAAAATGTTTACCCATTTTGGTGTGAAATTACCCTGACTTAAATTTTAGGAAAAGTAACACACTTATGACTAATAAAGCAAGCTAATTTTATTTCAGGAAAGAAGCTAACAAATTCTATTAAAGAAAATGCACACAGTTACACTTAGGAATCTCTAGCAGATGTAGCTGAGAGAGCGTGAGAGAGAAGGAAGGCGATAACATTATTTTCATAGTTGCATTCAACATTTACCAAAAAGTTGCAATCTCTTTTCTATAAGCTGTAAATTAAAGTCTAAAAGCTAAACTTTTAAGAGAAGTAATCACCACAAATCAACTAACATTATTTAAAAGCACCAAAGAAAAGGCTACATTCACCTAGTTCTCTCTAAAACACTCATAAATGAAATACCCTTTTGTGTAAAAAGCAGCTGATATTTGTGATGTAAACTTGATAAATACAGAATGTATTCAAATACACAAGTGAGACACTGATGATTTTTTTTCCATTAAGAATAGAGCAAAGTTGACGACAATAAAGTTCCTACTTAAAAACCCTCTTTTCACAGGTGTATGAGAAGAGGCACAGCTCAATTTCAAAGCGTTACAATAGCTCTTCTTGCCATTTTTCTCAAATGCCATCACCACTGCCAGCAACTGAAAGGGCCTGGAGAGAAGGACTATGCACTCCCTGTAATAAAGGCATGTTTAACAACCATCACTGTACTTACAGCGTATCTGCTAACGCTATTTAAAACTAGCTGAAAGAGTGGGAGTGCCATTCCTCCCTACTTGGGATTAATGAATGCAGCCAATATTTGGAGACAATGTTTTGATATCGGTGTTCAGTGGGAAAAAGGGTAAGGCACAATTTTGTTGGAGGTTCACGGACGGCTTCCCACCTTACCCATATCTCTCCTCTGCATGCCACTGTTTTCTGATAGCAATACCTGCATACACACAAGACCTTCACTTTTCCCGTCCTCACTGGATCCAGCCCAATGCGTCCATGCGTTGGTGGCTGCAATGGGACACATCCCTGGAGATGCTTGTAGTGGTTTATTTGTGCTCCACGGGAACTGCCTGGTAGCTGGAGATCTGCTTGGTACTTGAATATATGCTTGTGCTGGGACTGCTCCCATATACGTCCGGCCATCTATCTACTCTGGGAAGTAGAATGTGTGTATTCAGCAAACCCTAATATGACCTGTATCCTGATCAAGGTAAACAAAATAATGCTACAACACAATAGTGTAGATACGGGCCATTTTGCATTTTTATGATATTTTTGTCACTTCAGGAGAGAGAGGATCTCAAATACATGTGGCATTTGGTAGGCTGGTATTTTAGCAAAAGGAGAGATAACTGTGCCTTGCATTTCTTTTATTTGGAACATTTTCATAGCTGCTTTGTGTTTCACATGCCCACCTCAAAGAAAAGTGCTTTTATAGCTAGAAAAAAAAGTAGTTTTATTTTTCAAAGAAACAATATTTTAAAAGTTTTGCTAATGTGCTGACAAATTAAGAAGTGCTCTCAGTTATAAGCTGAGATATATGGCTAAGAAATAAAATCCCTAGGATATGAAATTCGGCAGCTGTTCTGTACAGCACTTCCTCTTCCTGGACAAACAGGTGAGAGGAGCCTTCAGCTCCACACCAGCCTCACTGCGGCTCCCTCCTGGCTTCATCTTCCTCACCCAAGGCCGCTAGGTTCCCAGCCCCTCCTGAGGAGCTACAGAGGAAGATATTCTCAGGGCGTAAAAAGAGGTGAGCCTGAGGCTGGGGTAACCCCTCCACAAACACGGACTATACCAGAGTGGACCTGGGATGTCCCAGTCAGCAAAAAGTTGTTCAGCGACTTGCCCATGCTCTAAGGCCCAGCAGACTTCTGATCCTGCAGAATGTCAGGCATGTACTCAATGGGTGCAGGTGTTCAGGAGAGCTTTACCCACCCCACCCCCGGCATCAATAAAACCGTATAGTTCTGGTGCTAAGTCATTGCAACTAATTAGATGTCTCAGATGAACCAAGAAAAAGAAAAAATGCACATTTTACTTCTGAAGTGATGATGGTACTTAAATATTAGCGGGGGGGGGGGGGGGGAACAGTCATCTTGGCCGTCCTCGGGTAGATGTTTCTCACTACAACATCTTGCTTCAAGTTCTTATTTACAAACTAAACAAAGTCATAAAAAGTCCTGTATTGACTCAATCCCACTGTCCAAATTCCACTGTAACAAAAACCATCTTAACTCACACAGTGTTTACAGACTGGCGTGGTCAAACCAAGCTGGCCCAGGGCCTCTTTGTAGTAAACAGATGGGGGGGGAGGTAATTTTTAATCTCAGTAGTTGTGAAAGAGTGGGTGTCACACATAGATTTTCTCTCTCTGCTTTCCTGTAAGGGAAATGCTTTGTTTGGGTAAACCATACTGCTGTTTTGGTAGGATTTGAAAGAGGAATGATAACAAAGAATTGTTAATTGCTCACTGAAGACAGAACTAAAGGAGGAGAAAGTTCTTCTTTTCTCTTGGCACACTAGAAAATTAAGTGCCTTAATTTTACTTAATACTATTTATTTTTCTACTTATTAGAGCTCCTGCATTCTGTCTTGTGGTTAAAATAAAGAGTCTATTCTTCCATAAAATTCTTTCTTACCCTTGAGTATTCTGGAAATAGTCCAAGGACACTACCTGAGGCCTCCTACTATCACAACCAAATTCAGTGGCTTTCTCAATCTCTCAGTTCCCCTTGGCCTTCTCCCATTCCTCTAACTTGGTTTTGTTCTTACCTTCCACACCATTGGTTATGAATTACACAAAGCCTTTTCCTCCCTCCTCACTCCAGCCTTAGGCCAATGCTCTTCCTTTCTTTTCATTCCTCCCTCAAGGAGCTGGTTCACTTTCAGTTCTACAGAGAGCCTGTGGCTGACACCCAGGAACCTCCCTCATTCACCTTTCACTCTTGTACTTCTAAGTACCTGCAGGACATCTCACTCAGATGTCTGCTAAAATCTGACATGTGAAAATCTGAACTCATCTCCTCCCTCCAGTTATAAGGAAGTGTTTACAAATTTCCAGTAAGTGTCAGTATTAACTCTGTTCTCCCAATCCCCTGTGTTCAAAACTTTATTTTTGATTCTCCCTCTTCACCCTCAACATTCAACCTGTCTACAGACTCTGCCATTTCCACCTCTATGATATCTCCCTGATCTATCCTTTCCTCTACATTCCTTTTTTTCCCCAAGATTTTTATTTGTTTATTTATTTATTTTAGAGAGAGGAGCAGAGGGAGAGGGACAAGCTGACTCCACCCTGAGCACAGAGCCTAACAGGGGGCTCAACCTCAGGATCCTGAGATCATGACCCGAGCCTAAATCAAAAGTCGGAGGCTCAACCGACTGAGCCATCCAGGCCCCCCTCCTCTTCATTCTTAAATGTCATTCCAATACAACCCTTATTTCTCAGACATGAATTAACATTAGTCCCTGGCTCATCCACCCAGCCCCGTGCCTTCCACTATACTGAATTATCAGAATAAGCTGCACAAAATACAGAAAGCACCTTACAAATCAGTCTAACACCCTTATTGCCCTGATGAAAACAAAGGCTCAAAGAGGCTCCATATCTAGTTGGAGATGGAGTCCAGGCTACAAAACACAGGGCTCATCACTTCTAGTCCAGTGTTTTACCCACTGTATCAAGGTGCTTCCCCATGTCACATCAACCTCCCATGGCCAAGGCCCACTCTGAGTCTTCACGCATCACATTGTACAAGGCCTCAAATCTTATACTACACCATTCAAGCCCTTAAAAAAGGGCTTCTGCTGCTTCTCCAAATTCACTTATAACTCATCATTATGCCCCTCTCTCTTAGGTCGCTCTCCTTATTATATCCATACCAATATTACTTTGTGTTTTTTTAAGGATTACTTTTAAGTAATCTCTACACCCAACATGGGGCTTGAACTTACAACCCTGAGATCAAGAGTTGCTTCTCCACCAACTGAACCAGCCAGGCACCCCCGTACCAACATAACTTTGAACCCCAGTGCTGGCTCAGTGTATGTACAACACCCTGCAAGCACAGTCTTCTAATTTTGATACATAGTTAAGTCCTAACAGCAGTTTTAAGACAAATATGGGAGTCAAATAGGCTTACATTTCTAATTCTAATTTCAGAGAGTAAAAAATTTATTTACAAGCCCTAATTACATCATACTTTTGAAGTAATTTTGAAAGTGTATTTTCATCGCATACATATTCTTTACCTTTGTTCTACCATTAAAACTAAATATATAGCCAATCACTTAAGTTCACGTGTTCACTGGCCAATTACCTTATGCCTCATTTATCGATAGTTTTACCAAGATTTAAAATGTGAGATCCTTTAACATTTTTAAAAGTTTGCAATTTTGCATACCAAAGGCTTTGCATTTTTTTTTTTTTTAAGATTTTATTTATTTGAGAGAGAGAGACACAGCGAGAGAGGGAACACAAGCAGGGGGGAGTGGGAGAGGGAGAAACAGGCTTCCCGCTGAGCAGGGAGCCCGATGTGGGGTTCGATCCCAGGACCCCGGGATCATGACCTGAGCCGAAGGCAGATGCTTAACGACTGAGCCACCAGGCGCCCCAAGGCTTTGCATTTTTATTGCTTTATAGATGCTTACAACATACAACAATCTCAGGAGACTAACCAATTTAGATTGTAAGATAGTGGGCTGAGAAAAGATGAAGGAATAGAGTCGTTTTTAAGTGACGGATTAATTCATGATTCTCCTGTTTCTCCATGCACAATATTGCATTGCAGGGATTGTGGTAGTAAGGCCCCCTTTTTTAAAAAACATTTCACACCTTTTTCTCCTCCAGTTGTAAATCTCTCCCTCTTCCTTGACCTAATTCAATAATTACTCCTCAGTTACCTTAGAGATATTCTGATCACATTACATCCCTTCAATTCATTTGTTTTAAACTGCAATATTGTTGGGGCGCCTGGGCAGCTCAGTCAATTAAAGTGTCTGCCTTCGGCTCAGATCATGATCCTAGGGTTCTGGGATCGAGCCCCGAGTCACCATGCTGGGCTCCCTGTTCAGTGAGGAGCCTGCTTCTCTCTCTCTCCCTCTGCAGCTCCCCACTGCTTGTGCTCTCTCTCTCTCTCAAATAAATAAATAAAATACTTAAAAATAAATAAATAAACTGCAATATTGCCAACTCAGTGAGAGCTAGTCCTCAATTTCTACCAAGAATTTTTACAAATATACATTTCAAGAGTCCCAACGACATTTACATACTTAAAGGAATGGGGTCTTACATGTACTTTAGCTCTTCGGGACTACAGAGCACCCTAGCTTCCAGAAGTCAAGCACTCAACAAAGGCTTGTTAACTCACTCAAGAGGGGTTCTAAAATGGACCATCTGGCTGCTGTGTATTTTCTTCTCAGAATTTAATTTTGTTCTAATCAAATTGTTCTCAAAAAAATAAAATGTATAAAAATAAATGAATAAATAAATAACACAAATTAGCAATTTACAGGGTTTCTTTCATGTTGTTGTTTGCTTGCTCTTACCACTCGCCCTTAGTGGCAGAAGCACATTCCTGCTTTCCTCAAATGAGAAGCCTGACTCAGGCGCCCAGTAGGACCTGTGCTGGATGCCGCCGAAAAATACAACTGACCCTGGAACAGCACGGTTTTAACTACATATGATCCACTTATACGTGGATTTTCTTTTTCAATAAATACAGTACGGTATTGTAAGTGTATTTTGTCTTCCTTATAATTGTCTTAATAGCATTTTCTTTGCTCTAACTCAATCATAAGAATACAACATATAATGCATATATAAAGTATGTGTAGTTTCTTGATATTGAGAAGGCTTCTAGTCAACTTCATGTAAAGTTTCTGGGGGATCAACAGTTATATGTGGATTTTCAATGGCACTGGGGTCAGTGCCCTCAACCCCTGTGCTGCTCGCGGGTCAGCTGTACTGCCCAGCCTGAGGAAGAAGTGAAGCACCAAGTGAAATAGCCAGGGCTGTAAAATGCACCTCGGCCAGCAAGTAAAATTGAAAATATATTCCCTGTGGCCCAGCTCTCTCTCTCTTTTCTTCATAGCCCAAACTGTACTATAGTAGATTTGTTTTTAGCCCCAATGTATTGCTTCAGGTACTTTGCAATGGGAACAAAGGTAAAGAAACTCCTGATTATGAATGTTTGGTCATCAGATGAGAAATAGGAGGAGGTGGAGAAGGAAGACTGGAAACAGAGACCAGTTTAACATAAAGTGTATACAACAGAGGCATCTGGGTGGCTCAGTCAGTTACGCGTCTCTGCCTTCAGCTCAGGTCATGACGTCAGGGTCCCGGGAATGAGCTGCAAGTTGGGCTCCCTGCTCAGTGGAGAGTCTGCTTCTCCCTCTTCCTCTGCCTCTCCCTCCCATACTCACTTGCGCACATGCTCCCGCATGCTCTTCCTCTCAAATAAGTAAAATCTTTAAAAAAAATAAAAATAAAAGAATAATAAAGTGTATACATCAGAAGACACAAACAGAAACACACTGTGGGAGACAGGCTCAACAGAAATGCTACAGATGAACTAGCAATATGAGCATTTTTAGATACTCCGTGCTTACACCAAATACAATTAACAGCCAAATCGCAGAAAAGCAGTCTCTCTTCAAAAGCCACCAATGTGCCACTTCAGTTAGTCAGTGCAGTTTTTGCTACTGATGGACACACATGAACAACAACAATAAAAAAAACCAAGGTGGGAGAGAATACAGAGAATCCCTAGTGTTTGCAATCAACAAGACACCAATTGTTCTTGGTTGAATGGCTTATT
Organism: Ursus arctos; assembly: GCF_023065955.2. NCBI lineage: Eukaryota > Metazoa > Chordata > Mammalia > Carnivora > Ursidae > Ursus > Ursus arctos. The sequence continues at coordinate 33,974,750 of NW_026622797.1, read as the reverse complement.
CTGGGAATTCTTCTGACAGGAGAGATCAGATAACATCTGTCTCTTACAAGTAGAGGCATTAAGCCAATGAACAGTTCTCATTATCCCAGACAACAACAAATGAAGTCAGAGCAAGGAGGAACCAGGTAGTATATCCTACTGGCAAAACCACTTGATGCATCCACACCATGCTTCTTCCTGAGCCGAGCCAATTTAGGACTAACTTCTTAGATGCATGATTCTTGATCAAAATAAAATTTTACTAATCCGAAGTCTAATTAGTAAGTATTTAGACACAGCCCTAATAGTGTAGTAAGGCCATCAACACTGGGTCCAGCAATGTCTCTATTCATTTTTAAACACTTCAGCAATATATTATATTATCAAGACCTACAAGAGCAGTATTTTTTCTACCACTGTATTTTATTCTATTGACTCGTTTACATCGCATTTTACGCCACTCAGTGTTTAAAGGGGAAAAAGCAGCGTGACTTTATAAAAATAATATAATTCAAAAGTAATATAATTTTGGGGCGCCTGGGTAGCGCAGTCGTTAGGCGTCTGCCTTCGGTTCAGGGCGTGATCCCGGCGTATCGGGGATTGAGTCCCACATCGGGCTCCTCCGCTGGGAGCCTGCTTCTTCCTCTCCCACTCCCCCTGCTTGTGTTCCCTCTCTCGTTGGCTGTCTATCTCTGTCAAATAAATAAATAAATAAATAATCTTAAAAAAAAAAAGGTAATATAATTCTAATTTTTCACTTCCTTTTCCTTCTCCTTTTCTCTTCCTTGGAAAGTATGAATTAGCACAGTTTAAGTGTAGTAATATTGAGCCTGACTCTTTTTGAGTAACAAGGAAACAGAAAAAAAAATAGTAATGGAAATCTAATGTACTAAAGGAACTCACACCTTTCCCTAATGCTCAGGTCATAGACACTAGGCTGTCCATTCAATGTCATTTTGCACACAATCATGGCTACCACTTGAAGAGTCAGTCCTAAATAAAATACCTGTACTCTATCATCACACAGCGCCTGCAACTTGTTTAGAATTATAGCGTAATTAAACTGAAACCCTAATTAAAAGTACTAGGCTAATGTGATATGAAATGTCCTTTATTACCACAGGCCAATTATATCTCAGTTTGCCATTGTCCTCAAATGTGTATAAATTTTATCTTTTTATAAAAGTAATGGAGCACAGATTTGGTAATGACATCCTGGACAGGATGTCCTGGTAATTTCCAGGATCAGTCATTTCCTTCTCAATTTATTTCCCCTCTTCATGACTCTGTTATATATCCCTGGTATCCCTTGATTCCTCAGAACATATCTTAGCTACTGACCAAAGTGTCCTTCAAATACAGTAACTGGTGAATTCTAGATATACACATTACAATTGCCATGTTTATCAAAGAAAACAAAAGATTTTTCCTTTTCTCTTTTGGTATAGTGAGCTTATCCATCACTCTTGGTCTTAAATTATTTCAAAGACAGTACAAAAGAGGTTTAATAAGCAGTAATGTTTCAGCAAACCTACATTTTCCCCAAGAATAGTGGGTTTCAGTTCCACTAACCTTTCCTTCTGCTTCATTCTACAGAAGTCCTATCAACAAAGGCTTAGCAACATCTTGACCTCCTAACAGTAAAATTAAGATTTTTTTTTTTTGGAGAAGCAATGCTTTTCTATAGGTTATTCTCAATTCTGTCTATAACCTTAGTTAAATTTTCAAGTAAATAATTAGCCTTCAATAAACATCTGTCTCCAAGTTTTAACAAGTTAACAATCGAATACTAGATATAACAAATTTGAATAAGACTGACTCCATGCTGCTAATTTCATTGCTATTGAGCCAGTTATCAAATGATAATAGCAACACCTATATGTTCCCATGCTCAGAAGTAAACTGAGGAAGAAAATATTTCCTGAGTAATCCTTTACAAGGTAATAAGACACTTGTGAATGACTTTTTGTTACTGCCCTATTTTAAAAACAAAATGTTAAGAAAATACTGAGTTACACTTCATAAATGCAAAAAGAGGAATGGAAATTTATCCCCGTTTATATTTTTTCTGATACTGTCCTCAAAAATAAATTTAATTAGCATGGTTCATTCAAATCAAATCATATTTTTAAACTCAATACTTTCCTTCCTTTCATAAAATACAAATCAAATCCACAACCCTAACTGCTGTAATTTTAATTTGCTTCAAAATACATACAAACCTCATAAAAATTAAATTTCCATTTTAACAAGCAGACAATCTCAACAGGATGCTCACAGGATCAAAAGCATTAGAGTGGAATCTCTGAACCCACAATAAAAAGGAAGAATGATCTACATATAACAATGTCAATTATGTGAGTTTTAATGCTACCCACAAATAAATACAAGCCACATAATTACAATTCAACTACTATATGATCAGGAAAATTATCAGAAAGATCTAGTAGTCCATAAAAATGTTAACCTACAGTTTTGCTGCAATCAATCCATATGACATTTTTTAAATAACTTAAGTAATGACATTCTAAATACAGAACCATTTTTATAAATGGCACACATCAAACATTTATCCTCTGGTTCTAAACAAATAACCAGCACTCATGCTATTTAGTCTTCACCCAGTTCTGCTGCCATCAAATTTCTAACAATTCCCTTCACTGAGGGAAAAATAAGAGTGGAAAGAGAAAAGTTGCCTGTCATCTCATGTAACGTCATAAAGACCCATATCATTAAAACATTATATCTAACAAATCATTCACTGGAATCACAAACAGATGACTACACTTAATACTGTATTGAACGCTGAAAATATGCTAAAATAGTAGATTTCAGGTGCATTCATCACACACAAACATGCTAATTACAGGAGGAAATGATATGTTAATTAGCTTGGCTGTAGTAATCACTTCACTATGTATATGTACATCAAATCATGTTGCACACCTTAAATATATACAATTTCGTTTAAAAATATATTGATAAAAAGGGGCGCCTGGGTGGCTCAGTCGTTAATCATCTGCCTTTGGCTCAGGGCATGATCCCAGGGTCCTGGGAGCCTGCTTCTTCCTCTCCCACTCCCCCTGCTTGTGTTCCCTCTCTCTCTCTGGCTGTCCGTCTGTCAAATGAATAAATAAAATCTTCAAAAATATATGTAGATATAGATATAGATAAAGAAAAAAATGCATATATACACATACATAAATGGCAAGCATTATTATTACAAAGACAAGGTCCCATTGGTGGAGAAGAGACATAGAACTAACTCACATGTGTTGTTACAATTAAAAAATGAAATAAAACAAAAGAAGAAAGAAAACAAAAAAAGACTGTTCAGGCTACAGCTGCACCAATGAGGGATGCCAGTGAACAAAGGGAGAGCCAGCCCATGGAGCCACTGAGAGAAGCTCTGCAAGGGGACCAAGCCTGGAGGTAATCACTACAGAAAGAAGACAGAAGCAGAAGGAAGTTGACTGGGTCCAAGAAGAAACTGAATGTTGCTCCTGCTAGAAACAGGTTATCAAAGAATACATTAACAATAATCAGACAAGCAATAATGGAAAATACCTTCTAGGAATGAAAATAATCAGCAGTTTTTCTCGAGCATTGAACATACTTTTTAAAAAAATCTATGTACCATTTTCTTTTTCATTTCATCTTTATAAGAGCCAGAAAACAGGTATTTTCCCTGTTTTGGACAAAGAAGTTAAATAATGGCTTTAACTAATGTAACTTAGATTGCAACTGGCAGAGTCTAGATTTGCATTAAGTTTAACTGGGCTCCAAGGTCCACATTTATTCCTTTACTCTGAATTCTGTGACAAGATCAACAAGGGCCTGCCCCCAGCCCCCACACTGCTGTGCCACACATTCGTTTTTCTCACTAAAGTCAGGATTCGTGTGGGGACAGGGTACACCGAATGTGAATGAGGGCTCTGTCCGACTAATAGAATTCTTAAGTATTCTAGAAACTTAGTACTTGTCTCATATCTATATTCTCTGTCAGTGTATCTTGGTCCTCTGAGTAACCGTGAACCAAGTCTACCCCCCAAAAAAGGGAAGGGGATTATCTAAAAATCCTGCCTATAAAGAGAAAAGATACTCCCAGAGGTACTGAAACTAGTTATAAGCCAACAAAGACAGATCCTCGAAAGTAGGCAAATTGCACTGGTTTCAAGGGACGGATATACCCAGCGCATAAATTTCTTATCATTATCTTGTATCTTATGTGCCAGATACCATGCTAAGGATTCTACATGCATTATACCCCTCTAAGGTGTGTACTATTATCAGCTCCATCTAGATGAGTCAATTAAAGATTTACTATATTCTTCAAGGTTGCACACTTAATACATGATGGAGATGAAATATGACTGGCAATGGGAGAGACCAAATACATTAAACGTTAGCTGGGAATTTGTTTCAATAATACAGGAGTAAATTGATAATGGGCTGAAATAGGGTAAAAGTAGTAAAAATTAAAAGAAGGGGATGGGGCGCCTGGGTGGCACAGCGGTTAAGCGTCTGCCTTCGGCTCAGGGCGTGATCCCAGCGTATCCGGGATCGAGTCGAGTCCCACATCGGGCTCCTCCGCTGTGAGCCTGCTTCTTCCTTTCCCACTCCCCCTGCTTGTGCTCCCTCTCTCGCTGGCTGTCTCTATCCTGTCAAATAAATAAATAAAATCTTAAAAAAAATAAAATAAAATAAAAAGGGGAGATCACAGAGTCTAAACAAAAACTTGATAAATAAAGAATTTAAGTAATTAAATATAGAATGTGTTATTAAAATGTATTAATTTGGGGGGCACCTGAGTGGTTCAGTTGGTTAAGCATCTGAGTCTTGATTTTGGCACAAACTCCATGCCTGCTTAGGATTCTCTCCCTCTCCCATTGCCCCTCTCCACCCTTTCTCTCTTAAAAAAAAAAAAAAAAGTTAACATGTATTAATTTTTAGAATAAACAAAGCTTATACAGTTGTGAACAGTGGAATATAGAGCTATTGTCAATACAAATGTGGAATATCCATTTAGGAAACAAATACGAAATTAAAGAATATTAAAATTTTAAAAATATAAATAAATAAATAAATAAAATTAAAAACAGTCTCAGGGCACCTGGGTGGCTCAGTCAGTTAAGGCTCCGAATCTTGACTTCAGCTCAGGTCATGATCTCAGGGTCATGAGATCGAGCCCTCCCTCGGGCTCCATGCTCAGTAGGGAGTCTGAGATTCTCTCCCCCTCTCCCTCTGCCCCTCCCCCAACTTGCTCACACGCACACGTGTGTACACTCTCACCCTCTCTCTAAAATAAATAATTAAAAAAAAAGAATATTAAAATAGTCTTATCTTTTTCTTGATAATAGAGCTTTTAGAAATTAACCCAGGGAGGGGCACCTGGGTGGCTCGGTCATTAAGTCTCTGCCTTAGGCTCAGGTCAGGATCCCAACGGCCTGAGATCCAGTCCTGCATTGGCTCTCTGCTCTGCAGGGAGCCTGCTTCTCCCTCTCACTCCACGTACTTGTGTTCCCTCTCTCACTGTCTCTCTGTCAAATAAATAAAATCTTTAAAAAAAAAAAAGGAAGGAAAAAAAAAAATAACCCAGGGAATACTACTCAAAATGCACAAAATTCCTTGTTATTTTTAATTGTTTAAAAAAAAAATTCAAAGGTTTGAAAGGAAACCGAAATATTTAACATAAGTTAAATGGCATTCTAAACTACAATAAAAATTCATCTATTTTACAGGTCTTTATAACAAATAGAAAGAAAATATTTAGGGAAAAAAGCATGCATTTATCAGATGAATTAATTGGGAAAAAAACAGAAAACAAAATTGTGTATGTGCTGTGATTATAACTATTGGGAATAATTTATGGATAGGAGAGAAGAAATATGAACACACACACAAAAATAATATGAGATGATTATCAGTTTGGTTGTAAGTGACTGAAATTGAACCCAAACTAGCTTGTGCAAAAGAAGAAATGCACTGACTCAAAGGAAATGCTGACTAATTAGACCATAAACATGCAAGGAAGAAACGTTCTCATAAACGGATAAGTAAAAAACAAAATCCAGACGCACGTGGGTGGCTCAGTCAGTTAAGCATCTGCCTTCAGCTCAGGTGATCATGGTGGGATCAAGCCCCACCATGTCCGGCTCCTTGCTCAGCAGGAAGCGTGTTTCTCCCTCTCCCTCTACCCCTCACCCTGTTCATGCTCTCTCTCTCTCTCTCCCCCTCTCCTTCCCTCCCTCAAATAAATAAAGAAAATCTTCTTTTAAAAAAATCAGCTGAGTAAATTTAAAAGTACTTATTGGCTTTATTCAACAATTCATCAACCAGGCAGCATCCAATCTAGTAGAAATAAAGGAACTCCAAGGAGCTGTACAAAATGAAAGACTTGTATAGACCGAAGGAAGTAAGAACAAGGAAGTTACACTGGGCAAAAAAGTGGGTTGGTTATTGCCAAGTCTATGAGGCAAATTACCTAATGCTGATCAGAGGATTCCTGGTTGACTGGTTTAAGAATTCATTTCTGGGAGAGCCAAAAGCCGTAATTAAGTCTTGGTTTGGTGACACAAAGCTTACGATAAGCAAGTCCACTTTAGGCCTGGTGCCTCGTCTTTACAGTTGGAACCAGGGACTTTTAAACATGAAAGGGAATCTCCAGGTCCTCTCTCTAATACCCTTCTACTGCTTTCTCCACAGGCAGAAAAAATGAATGTCACAAACTCTCTCATTTTAAATCTTAAAATTTTCTCTACCTGTTAGCAAATGACTTTCTTGATCTGTTGAAGAAGCCTAGGGTAACAAGAAACAAATGTTGGGGAGGATGTAGAGGAAAAGGAAACTTTTGCACTGTTAGTGGGAATGCAAACTGGTGCAGCCCCACTGTGGAAAACCGTATGGAGGTTCCTCAAAAAATGAAAAATAGAGCTACCCAATAATCCAGGAACCACACTACTAGGTATTTACCCAAAAAATACAAAAACACTAACTCAAAGGAATACATACACCCCTATGTTTATTGCAGCACTACTTACAATAGCCAAATTATGGAAGCAGCCCAAGTGTCCATCTATAGATGAATGGATGAAGACAGACACACAGACACACACGTACACGTACACACACACACACACACACACACATGAATATTATTCAGCCATAAAAAGAGTGAAATCTTGTCATTTGCAACAACATGCGTACAGCTAGAGAGTATAATGCTAGGCGAAATAAGTCAGAGAAAGACAAATAGCATATGATTTCACTCATATGTGGAATTTAAGAAACAAAACAGATGAACATAGGAGAAGGGAAGGAAAAATAAGATGAAAACAGAGAGAGAAGTAAACCATAAGAGACTCTTAACTACAGAGAACAAACTGAGGGTTGCCAGAGGGCACGTGGGTAAGGGATGGGCTAAATGGGTGATGGGCATTAAGGAGGGCACCAGATGTAATGAGCACTGGGTGTTTTATGTAAGTGATGAATCACTAAATTCTACTCCTGACACCAATACTACATTGTATGTTAACTACCTTGAATTTAAATAAACACTTGGGGAAAAAAAAGTCAGTCAGAGAAAGACAAATACCATATGATCTCACTCATATGTGGAATCTAAGAAACAAAACAAATGAGCAAAGGAAAGAGAGACAGAGAAACCAAAAAACAGACTCTTAAATGTAGAGAACAAACTGAGCGCTACCAGAGGAGAGGTGGGTGGTAGGATGGATGAAATAGGTGATGGGGAATAAAAAGTATACTTATGATGAAAAAATAAAATAAAAAGATTAAAAAATGAAAACATTTATATCTTTAAAAAAAAATCCTAGAGTAGGGATTTTATTTTCCTAGTGTAGCTAAGCTACCCCTCCTCTGGATAAAGGAGGGCAGGACAACTTGGTTGAAAGTTACTCCAAGACTACATACAATGAAGAGGTATAGCTTACCAAAGCAAAATCTGGGTGCTGCTATTCGAGTAAGGAATAGATGCTGGGCATCCACAAACCACAATCGCCTACTTTAGGATCCAAGATAATATGATATTTGTAACCTAAACAAAAGCAGATCATTATCTTTGAAACATGTTGAGCATTTTGATACTGTGATTTATAAAAAATATAATCTTCATCCCTGTTTCTGACACAGAGCTTCTAAAACCCTTGGAATTTCCTAAGTTGTAGAGTAATAAAGGTATCTTGATATTCATTAAAAACCCTTTTCAACCACACCAGAGCTGATGTTAATGAGGTCACCTTTGGAAAGCTCCTCAAGATGGGGGCTGGTTGCCAGGAGAACCAACCATGTGTGTGGAGGGTTAAGCTTTCAGTCACACACCCCACCATCTCCAGGAAGGGGAGAAGGGCTGGAGGTTGAATCAATCACCCCATGTCAATGATTCAATCAACCATGCCTCTGTAATGGATACTCCATAAAAACCCAAAAGGACTATGTTCGGAGAGTTTCCAGGTTGGCGAGCATGTGAAGATTCAGGAAGAATGGCAAGCCCAAAGAACATGGAAGATCCTTACCCCTTTTTCCATACCTTGCCCTATCCTTCTCTTCCATCTTGCTTTTCTTGAATTACATCCTTTTATAATAAATTGGTAATCTAGTAAGCAAAATGTTTCTCCGAGTTTTGTGAGCCATTCTGGCAAATTAAACAAATACAAGGAGGAAGCTTAGGGAACCTCCCATCTATTCGTGGTTGGTCAGAAGCAAAGTTGACAACCTAGACTTGCCTTGGCATCTGAAGGGGAAGTGGAGACAGTCTTATAGGACTGAGGCCTTAAGCTGTGGGATCTGATGTTACCTCCAGGTAGACAGTGTCAGAATTGAGTTAACTGCTTGGTGTTGTCGAAAGAAACACACATGGGAAATGGTATCAGGAGGAGAAGCAGTCTCGATAATTCCAAGCAAACCTTGCTAGAATGCAGAGAAAAACCTCCTTGCTACAGTTAGTTTGGGCAACAGGTAACTCAGATTTAACACTTCTGGAAGTTCAAGAAGAAAATCATTATAACCTATATTAGTGTGGTGGTATTGATGTTTTTCAATAAATAAATGCAAATGTCATTTAATTATTTAAAATCTGATGAGAATTTGTAAAATAAAAGTGAATTTCAGCTATAATAAAATATGCAGTAATTACTTTCACTTTTCACTGGCAAACAGAATGTTTTAAAACTAGAACAAGTTTACTGATATAAAAAAATATACACTAACACATAAAGCCATTGATCTCTAATGGAAACGAAAACCTACTCTATATGAAAAAAAATCTTTCTCATAACTTACATTCTCTTATTTTATTGTGAGTAGGCATGAGAAAAGAGCATCCTTTAAAAAAAAAAAAAAAGAACAATTCTTGTGAGTCTCTGATACACCTTCTACAAATCATATAAGCTTAGGGTTTTAAAAATATTTCCACAGCAACCAATTTCAGTGCCGTAAATTGAAGAGTACGCATTCAGGTATTAAACAAACTTATAAAGACAAATGTAACTTATAAAGACAAATGTCTCGTTTTGAAAATGGAATATATTTCTTACTGAAATGGACACAGAGAAATGCAGAAATAACAAAGTGGTTCCAGATAGGAAAAAAAAATTTCATAAATCATTCCAAAGGCAGGTGTTTGGAGTTTCACATATAATGAGTAAAGTGCAACACATACTCCTGTCTCTTCTGATCCTGGTACTAGTCCGGCGTACAGAGCAGATGATGGGTTGGTCTCCGAGCAAACTTGACTAGGAAAAGATGCACATTCTCAAGCCTCTATCATAACATGAAGTAAAATAATAGTAAAACCATGTTTATCACGTAGCTCTCAATCATATAAAATTAAATAAAATATTAAACATAAAAATTAATAGGTAAAACATAATTTCATCATTTTTATGTGTCTTACTATTTGTATCAAATAGCGCTATTATGTAAAAGGCACCTGACAATGCACACAAACTAGTCTTCATTTAATTACATCATAAATGGAGGATCAGGAAAGGAGTCTAAGTATTCATTATAAGTTCTACTTTCTTAGGCCTCTTGGGTGGCTGGGTAGGTTGGGCGTCTGACTCTTGGTTTCGGCAGGGGTCATGGTCTCTGGGTTGTGGGATAGAGCCCACGTCTGGCTCAGCAGGGAGTCTGCTTCCTCCTTCTCCCTCTCCCTCTGCCCCACCCCCCACTGGCACTCTCTCCCTCTCTCTCTCTCTCAAATGAATAAATAAATAAATCTTTAAAAAAAAATAAGCTCTGTCTCCTTATACAACCTATATATCCTCGATGGTCACTGTATTGCATTTTTAGAACTGCCTGATTTCTTTAGGTTTACTGAGGCGTAAGATCCTATTTACCAAAAATACTACCAAATTTTAAAGACTATTTTAAAACATGTATGATACTAAACATATTTTTAGATAGTGAAAAAGTGCTCAATTCACCAGTTAGAACAGTTTTGGGGCATTAACAGTCGCTGTAATTCCAAAACCTTTTCTTTTCTCTCCCTTTCCTTCGTCCTGTCCTTCCCCAGAAATCCTCTGGCAAAAGACAGCAGTCAGGGAAATACCACAAAAGCAGCCTTTAACAAAAATAATGAAACTAATGCTGGGAAAAAAACGAAGGTGAGTTTGCTATTATTTGAAAAGTTAATGCATGACAAGAAAAATCTTAACAGTGTTTGCTGACCCTGTTCATTCCAAACCATGAAATTGCTTGAGCCGCACATAGCAAATTACCAGCCGTGGTAAGTGTAAGGGATTCTGCAGATGTATCATTCCTACACAGCACAGCCCAAAGTGAACAGTCCATGAATGTTGCGCACTAGAAAGCAGAGGGGTGGGTGGAGGAAAGGAGAAAACAGAAAATTCCACAGGCAGTAGGGAGTCACCACCGCACCCCTCCCCCCCAGGTATTGGGAGGCTCTATCTTCATGAGATCCAGTATAGCAAAGTGGTTAACCACACTGATTACCTAATCACACTTCCCACGTACGAATCCTGACTAGGTCGTTTTGTTTTGTTTTGTTTTAGTTGTATGACCTTGAGCAGAGTTGCTTCATCTCTCTGCCTGCATTTCCCTGTGTGCAAAATTTATATGTATTAATCTGTTAGGGCTGCCATCACAAAAGACTACAGACGAGGTAACTTACAGAACAAACGTATTTTCTTGCAGTTCCGAAGGCTTAAAGTCCAAGATAAGGCTTAAAGTCCAAGATAAGGTGCTGGCAAGGTTTTCCTGAGGCTTCTCTCGTGATTAGCAGGGGGCTGCCTCCTCCCTATGTCCTCACAGGGCTTTTTCCTCGTGCCTGCATCCTTGCTGTCTCTTTCTCTTCTTATAAGGACACTGGTCCTATTGGATTAGGGCCCCACCCTGAAGATCTCATTTAAACTTAATTACCTCTTTAAAGGTTCTATCTCCAAATATAGTCACATTAGGGATTAGGGCTTCAACATATGAATCTGGGGGGGGGGCACATAATTCAGTCTGTAAGAGTGTGTAACAATAACATCTACCTCAGACGCTAGTGAAGATTAAATGTGATCATTTACATAAAGTGTCTGGCACGTGGGAAGTGCTATGTAAGTGCTTACTATTAGGCTAAGCTCCATTAAATTTCCATTTCTAACAAGTACCCACAAATCACAGCATCAGGTGGATTAAAAACAGACATTTATAGTCTGTCTTTAAGAGATCCTGTATTGGAATGGTGATATCTTTCAGAAAAATGTAGGACACATCTTGCTGGAAACATTTATCTCAATTCAAAACCTGGGTGTTTAATATAGAAATGTTAGTGGTTCCTAACCAGGAGCAAAACCAATATATAGGTTTGATTTTCTCACATTCCCAATGGGACACAAAGGCGTTTTGTGTCTCAGGATTATGTGCTGATAAAGAATGGGGAAAGAATGTTTATGAGGAAGCAGACAAAAGCAGTCTGGCTCCCATGTATCCACACTTGGCAGCTGTAATGTAGTTTGGGTTATACCAATAATTTCCAATTATTTTACCTGTGGTCAATGCCCGAGCTGGAAACCTGTGATGAGAACGTCAGGTTAATTTAAACAGACTCAAGCATTCATGTGAACACCAAAATCCAGCACCAAAATAAACATTAGGCTTACATTAATACATAATTTTTTTTCTCTTGTTCATTTTTCAATCTCCCTGCATGATCCTGGCTGGAGCGCTGTGCACCACAAACATGATGGATGCAGAAGAGAATGGTGGGTAGCAGCAAGGACAAGGGTAGCAAAAATTACAGCAAGCACAGGACGCTAAAAGCAAAGGCTGCTAGGTAACTTAATAGCTCAAGCGTTAAAGCAGGAAGAGAGCTAGGTGATGAAGCTTCCCCTGGGAATTGATTCACCAATGTTCCCAATTTTTTTTTTAATGAATTTAACATAATCTTCTAATTGTGAAAATCAGATCTATCACTCCCCTACCTCAAATCCTTTAATGTCATTAGGTTGCCTCCAAGATAAAGTCCATGCTCCCTGGCACAGGACCCAAAGGTTTCATGGTCTAGCCCCAACAACCGGCCACATTCCCCTCTGGCACCTTCCGACGCCATGATAGCAGTTCCAACATTTCACAGGCTGCTCTCCCTGCCTTTCTAAGCCCTCTTTGGCTCTCTCTTGATCCTACAAATTCCTACACATCCTTAGATCTCAATGCTTCGTAGGTAAATTCCTTCCTAAGTAAACTCCATTCATTCACCCACCTCCGCATGAGTAATAGGCCTCTTCAGTGCATTCCCACAAGGCCAAACCTAACACTATTACTGAACTTATCACACTGTACCTCTGTAAATATTTAAGCCACTCCCCTGCCGTTTATCTGGAAACTCCCAAGGTAAGACTTAACACAATTGCCCCTTCATCTAGGATGCTTTTCCCAACTTTTCTGGGTACAGCCAGTCCCCACCCCTCCCCCCGCCCTACCCCTGTCTTTCAGCGCTTCATGCCAAAGTGACTTGTAACATTTATCAACAAGTCCATTTCCCTCAAAAGACTGAAGCTACTGGAAGGCAAAGTCTAAACAGAAAGAGCCTAACACAGTGCCTGGCATACACTCGTGGCTTAACACATTTGTTGCTAACAATTAACGGTGAATTAAAAGAGTAGTTACTAGAACCTGCTACTGGATTAATTTGCTTGAGGTTTCTTAGACTAGGTTTTATACTGAAGTTCACCATAACCATTTCTTCAAAAGGATGTAATAGTTTAATTCAATTAGATTTCATGTTTAAAAAAAAATAAGCTGCATTCTGGTAAGTTTTGACAAAGATCTCCTGTCAAAATATATTTCTGAAAACTAGTATCTTATACTTCATCTAAGACTTGGGAAGTTTTCTGATCAGCCAGAATTACAGTGTGTAAATAAGGAACAACTTTGAAACTGATGCCCAACAGCTGGAGAACCCAGCAGGAGCACCAGAGTAAGAAAACACTTTTGTTTCCCGGGGGTAAAAGGTTAGAGCCAAACACAATGGTACAACAGAAACAACAAAATGAGAAAAAAAGGTTTACAGGATTTATCTTGACTCTTTGGGAAAGAAAATAAAATATTACAAGCCTTCAATCGAAGTGGCACCATGCCGTCATGCAATCCAAAAGCATTTTAAAATCTGCCCACGATGTTTTCTAGTAAACATTTCCGAAAGAGCCTGAGACTTGATTTATGTGCATGAAAGGGAATTAGAGTATAACTCCTACATTTTACAATTCACATTAAAATTGTCATTATGCCCTGAAAGTATGTGGGGGGAAAATAAGAGTAGAGTTCCTATTTTTCCTGACTTTAGTAAGTGGCCAAATGGTAGAATCTTTGCTATTCTCTTCAAAACAAAAAGATTCTCAGTTTCCAACTTCCTATGTTTCCATTTACTAAGGCAATCCATTAAAAAAAATTTTTTTTTAATTTTCTTCCTTTCTCCATATTTTATTACATACCAGCTCAGTGTAGTCTAAAAGAAACCGTGTATGTGGATGGTGGATACACACATACGCATATATATGTATTTTTATATATTCTAAAGAAGAGAAAGTTAACAGGAAAAGAACTTCAGAAATAGTAAAGCTTATTACTCAGGGAAGCTGAAGTATAAAGGAGAGAAAACCAATATGGGAAGGTGTCTGAGAATAAGGACTCTGTTGTTTGCAATTGAAATGGGTAATTTTAAATGAGTAAGTTTTCAACAGATACAAATGGACAAATCCTTACACACATACCTTCAACTGTAGGTGAAAAAGAATATTCAGTCATGATGCCTAAAACAGAATCATGCAGGGGAAAAGTAACATAGAGACTTCTTTTTAAATTCTCAAGAGTGTTGGGGCATCTGCGTAGCTCAGTCAGTTAAGTGTCTGCCTTTGGCTCAGGTCAGGATCCCAGGGTCCTGGGATAGAGTCCCACATTGGGCTCCTTGCTCAAGGGGGGAGCCTGCCTCTCCCTCTGCCTGCTGCTCCCCCAGCTTGTGCACTCGCTCACTCTCTGTCAAATAAAATAAATAAAATCTTAAAAATAAAGTAAAAATAGTTAAATAAATTCTCAGGATGGCAAAGGCCAAAAAAACCTAACTTGGACATTCCCTATCTTGGCAAACATTACAGTTCAAACCCGGTGCTTAGGCAGCACCTCTCATCCTTCCTTCCCACCCATCTATCAGCAAGCCCCATCATTCCTGTCCACTTCTCTTCTACCATACCCTCAACAGGTATCCTTCACTTAGATTCAAAAGATGTCGTCCTAAATGCTCTCAACAAAATCCAGATGGCTCCCTCCAAACTATTTTTTGCACTGTGCCCAGGGTGATCCTTATAAAATGAAAATCTGATCATGACTTTCTTGGGCTTTGATTCCAATTTTTCCTTACAATAAAATCCCCACAATTACTGATAGTCAAGCTCCTCTACCCAGTCCCCTCTCCAACTGTGATGGACTTCTGACCGTGGCTACAATACACCATATTCTCTCTGGTCGCCATGCAGGTTGTGCTATTTGCCTAGAATCTACTGCCCAGGTTTCTTCACATCAAGAATTCCCGTTCACTCTTTTGTTCTTAGCAACTCCAAGGTAAGGACAATCTTCCTAAAGAGACATTCCACTAGCTACTTTGCAGTACTTTACAAGCTTAGGATTACTTATTTACAAGTATCTCTTTAAAATCTGTCTACCCTAGATTGTAAGGACCATAATAAAAGGTTCATGCTAAAAAGGATCATGTCCTCAGTCCCTAAAGCATGCTGTAGTGAAGGTACTCAACATATCTCTAAAGATTCATTGAAAATGTCCTCCAAAATCTTGGAAGAAGAAGCAGACCTAATGAGGAAGTCTCATCTTAGGGTCCAGCAATGTAACAGTTGGGGGGGGGGGATTTTTTTTCCCTAAATCTTGAGGAAAAAGGAGGACAGATGGAGAGATGACTGGTCCTAAAACCCTATCCAGTAGTAAAGTGGAAAACAAAAGATATTAAGTATAAAATTCTACCTATGCTTGTTTTTTATTAATGAATTTATTATATATTTGGGGCACCTGGGTGGCACAGTTAAGTGTCTGACTCTTGGTTTCAGTTCAGGTCATGATCTCAGGGCGGTGAGATCGAGCCCTATGACTAGCTCCATGCTCGACAGAGACTCTGCTTGAGATCTTCTCTCCCTCTTCCTCCGTCCCATCCACACCCCCCACACCAGCACCCCCCCAAATAAATAAATAAATCTTTAAAGAAAATTATCATATACTTTATATCCTGACAGTTTCTAGCTAAATGTACATATAGTTAGTATTTAATAAATGATTGTTTTTTAATGTAAAGTATTAGGCCAGAATAAGATACTAGAACTTAAATCTCATTTAGGATCTTGGGATGTAAGACTAGGTCTGGAGGTTCAGATTTAATGCTTAGATGGTCTTGTCCTGGAGGATCAGGAAAACTGCAATCTTTGAAATAATATGACTTCCTTCAGCTTGACCATTAGTAATAACATATACAGCCCTTCAAATTACTATCCTTTAAAATCCATTGTATTTTATATATAAACAAATAAATATTATATAAACCAATATTAACTGCTTCTAGATTTATAAGAAGAATAAATATTATACAAGGTATGATAATGATAATGAACTAATGATGATGTCAGGTGACATTTTCAGGTGTGCCTTGTGGAATTGTTCTTTTTTTCATCATGATAAGTGTACTCTTTAATCCTGCCACCCTTCCCCCTCTGGCAACCAACAGTTTGTTCTCTATAGTTGAGAGTCTGTTTCTTGGGGGGCACCTGGGTGGCTCAGTCGGTTAACCATCTGCCTTGGGCTCAGGTCAAAATCCCAGGGTCCTGGGATTAAGCCCCACTGCTTCTCCATCTCCTTCCTGCTCCTGCTTTCTCTCGCTATCTCTGTCGCTATCTCTCTCTCTCACTCTCAAATAAATAAATAAAATCTTTATTTAAAAAAAAAAAAGAGTCTGTATCTTTGTCTCTCTCACTCTCTTTTTTTTTGATGAAATTGTTCTTATTTTATAAAATTATAAACAAAGAAGATCATAGTTTCCCTCAGAAAATTTTACTCAAAATATGTTTATGGTGCTTGGCATCACAGCAAACTAAAGGCGCCAAGGGTATACGGCGAAGGGTATACATTAAGGGTAACAAACATTAGGTTACTTATACACTAAAAAGGGTAACAGCCAAACAAGATAACAAAATAACTCTACGCCATAACTCTCCCACATACACAGTAAGAGCATGTGATTAATCACTTATAAAACTGCCTTTTATCCATTGTCAAAATTGGAGATGGCTGTGTTCTATACTACCAGCAGCTAAGTCAGTTTTCACTTCAGAGAGACAAAATAAACATGCCCGTGAGAGTCAGCAGAACATACTAATCTTAATAGTGATAGTTTCAGGATTCCAGGGAATGAAGGAAATAAGTAACATTAAAAAATAAGCTCCATTTTAAGTATCTTTATTTTAATTATCGCTGGCTATACACTAAAAAATACTTTTAACACCAACTAGACAGAAATAAAATTGCTCTAAATACTTGAGATTTTTATCTTGCTTTCAAAGGAGTAAAAGTAAAATTTCACTTAGTCCGGTAACATCCAAAGGAGTTATGCATTTAAATACCTCAGCGTTCTTGTTTTGACTGAATTCTTCTCATTTTTCCCTCCTTTATTTCTTACTCCAACACCCTTACACATTCTCTCCCAATTTTTATACACCCATATTTTAATGATCCCTGTTCCCTTAGTTTGGATCTAAAGTTGATATGATTACCACTTACCAGAATTTTTTTTTCCCCATAGATGTAGCTAACACATAAAGTAAAATCTCATTATCTGAAGGTGCGGTAAGTTCATTCAGTGAATTATTTTAAAATCTGAATTGCAGAACATTTTAAAAGAATATGTTTTTATACTTTGAAGTATTTTTTTCCTAATAGTAAGTTTTTTAACATGTTGACTAATATAACTCCTCTAGAGAATTTTTCTCATGAATAGGTATGGATGCTTTGCTATTAGCATACGGTTCATACCTGAAGTGTGAAAAAGTAAAACAATTAGTTCTCTTAGGAACCATAAATAAATCCCCTGCAACTGTAGCTATCTTATTTCCTTAACACTCTCTTTCTGTCAAGTTGTTAAAAAAATAAATCACAGCCTAGCTTCCGATCTAAGGAGCCGAACTTCCCAACTATGGACAATTCCCAGTTTCAAAACAGATCATCCTCTCAGCCTGGGCTCCTGGATGGGGAGGGGCCTTCAGGGCTGCTCCTCCCACCAGGGCCCCGGGAATCTACATTTGGGGTACTTCTTTGAGAAACCTCAGCATTTGGAAGAACGCTTGCTCTTCCTGCCCACTTATACTAACCAGCTCCCTCCAACCCACTGGGGAGACATTTACTCTGTTCAATAAACAAGACTTGGCTAAGAGCCTTCCTCTACCTAATTTGCATCCCAATAACCTCCTCTGCTTTTCCTAGGACTACATTAAAGGGGGGCTGGAGAACAGAGGCATCAATGCTCCTCTGTCCAGATAACTGCCTGTTCCTCTAAATGTCTAATTATGATAATGTTCATAACTCTAAGACTTCAGGATGTACACTGAATTATGAGGTCATGCCATACTGACACACAAAATGCAAAATATGCATATTTTTATCATTATATCCTAGAATTGGGCTACAGAATAAATATGGAATAAAAACATATACCGTAACAATAAGTTTGGCTAGATGGGCACATAGATAGAAAGATGATTGAGAGAAAGGAAGAAAAAATGACAGATAGTTAGAAGACAGGCAGAAGACACACAGCTAGCTATTTTACTAGCTTTTATTCATTGAAATACCTCCACTCACAAATTGTACAATCAACTGAAGGTTTCATATTTGCTTTTTGTTCCATGGCTGTTGTTTTTTGTTAAGTCTTGGATATAGATTTATTCAGAATTTTTCAGATGTTCCATTAAGTATCACCATTGGTATTTTTTTAATCAAATTTTATTTACATAGTGTTTTCTTTTAAAATCAAGATGCAGGTTTATTTGAAGACAAATGGGAATAATGAGCTTATACAGGTATGTCCAAAGTACATTTGCCTTCTGTTGTTTTGTCAAGAGTAACACCAAAATAGGGAAAGTAAATAGAAATAAAAGTCATAGCTTCTTCATTCACTACAACATTCTGTCATAAACAAGAAACAAAAGCTATAAAAGTACCCAACAGGAGTGATCTCTACTCCTGAAACACTGAATTGTAAACTTTTGAGTTTGAAAAATATTTTTTTATTAAGTAATCTCTACACCTAGCATGGGGTTCAAACTCACAACCCCAAGATTAAGGGTTGCATGCTCACCGCCTGAGCCATCCAGGCGCCCCCCTGAAAAATACTTCAAAAGATACTTAATCCAATCATCTCTAGTCAACCTAGTAGTCAATTAGTATTTGAAGAGCCAAAGAGCAAGTCATTATAATAATAACTTACATTTGTATAGATCTTTGAAGGTGGAAGAGCATATTCACATAAATTACCTTATTTGATCCTTAGAACCCTCTAAATAGTGAGCGTGGTAGTGGCATTATCCCCAAACTGAGGATAAGGAAACAGACCCAGGTAAATTACACCACTCATTCACCAGATTAGGCAAACCCTGTGTTCTTTAGAGTACACCAAAAATGCCACATCACAATAGTCAAAGACTAATCTTGGAGTTTACAAACTACGGGACCTTGCGCACACCACCCACCCTGGGTTACTTCATAGGATTACTGTGAGCATTACATGAAAAAGTGGAGTGCTTTCCTGCTTTTTTGGTAAGGCTCACAGTGAGAAATTTATTTCACGCTGTGACTCAATACACAGACAAAAAGATATATAAATCTATTTAATTAAAACCAAAGTTTCATGAAATAATACTTCCTCCATGGTGTGTACGCCTATGTTTATTATTGTTGTTATATTCTCTTCTATTTCATGGGTTTTTTTTTTTGTTTTTTTTTTTAAGCTGGCTGCTACCTACAGAACTGAATTCCATACCCACAAAATGGGTGGTTACATGCAGTTTGAAAATACTGAACTGATGCTTATAAAGTCCTTAGCCCAGTGCTAGATCCAGTAAACACTAAAATTTTAGCTACTGAAAATCATATTTTTGAAAGTTAATGTCACTATAGGTTAAGGGGCCTAAAACATTAAAGAAGGAATTTTTTTCCCTTGAAATGACAGTCTAGAAAAGACATGTAAACAGCCCAGAGAAATATACCCCAATGCCTTCAGTTTCTGACAGTATCAGGTAAAATCCTAATGCCCACGCATTGTTGTGTCATGTCATCTGGCTTCAACAAAGAAGAGGCTAACATGGGGTGCCTGAGTGGCTCAGTCAGTTAACTGTCGGACTCTTGATTTTGGCTCAGGTCCTGCATGATCTCAGTGTTTGAGATCGAGCCCCTCATCGATCCCCATATGGGGCTCCATGCTGGCTGTGGAACCCGCTTAAGATACTCTCTCTTCCTCTCCTTCTGCCCCTCCTTCCTTTCCCCCTCTTTAAAAAAAAAAGAGAAAGAAAGAAAGAAAGAAAGAAAGAAAGAAAGAAAGAAAGAAAGAAAGAAAGGAAGGAAGGAAGGAAGGAAGGAAGGAAGAAAGAAAGAAAGAAAGAAAGAAAGAAAGAAAGAAAGAAAGAAAGAAAGGAAGGAAGGAAGAAAGAAGTGGCTAAGGCAGTGAGAAATGAATTACAAATCTTTATCAGGCCCTGATGTACAAACAGTGTTGCCACAAAAAGTAATACTAAGTAGAAGTTGTCTGTTAAAAACAAATTCTCTAAAATGGCTTGTCCTAGACAATGTAATCATTTGATTACCTCAGAAATGGGGAGAAGGGGAGGTACTTTCATTTCAATCACTGTGGCCACTATTGGTAAGCTTTCCAGACTTATGAATTACTACAGTATACCTAACATAATTAAATCTTCTTATGCTTAGCTAATTCAGTCATCATTCTGAATATCAATTAATTGCTATAGTATTATAGGCATAAGAGACTGAGTTTAACATTTACTGATCTCAGTCATACAGTAGGAATTCATTTATAAAGTAAATCCCTGAGAGTTTATATTAACATATGCCTCTTTCCTATAACCACGTTTAAATGCAGAAAAACAAAACTTCCAGCCAATTTAGTACTACACCTTTATTAATAATACTAAGAAATATTTGTCTCTATCTCTTCTCCCACTTGGTTTCTTCAAGGAAGAGAGACCACTAATTAAGAATTAAAATCTGGGGGCGCCTGGGTGGCACAGCGGTTAAGTGTCTGCCTTCGGCTCAGGGCGTGATCCCGGCGTTCTGGGATCGAGCCCCACATCAGGCTCCTCTGCTATGAGCCTGCTCCTTCCTCTCCCACTCCCCCTGCTTGTGTTCCCTCTCTCACTGGCTGTCTCTATCTCTGTCGAATAAATAAATAAAATCTTTAAAAAAAAAAAAAAAACAATTAAAATCTGTATTTTGTTTTGAACAAACGAGGAAAAATTTTTATGAGACCTAGTTTTAAATTGTAAAGTTTGGAATACTTCCAAATTCTTAAAATTGTCCTTATGTGAAGGAGAAAAGATTTTTTTCCCCAAATATGAGATGAAAGATTTTATCTAAGATACACAAAGTCATACCGAGAGAGAAATCCATTTTGCCAAAATAAGTCACTTGGTAGCCTTGTCAGCACTTTATCATATTACTAAACTTAATTCACACACACATTTACACACACACACACACCTTCCTACCAAAAGGGAAAAAAACCCATACATATACAACATACATACAATCTGCCAATTTCACAAAATATCTTACAATATACTCCCTAAGTATGAATATCTACTTTTTCGACACCAACTTCTAGGCAGAGCTTAAAAAAAGCATACAGGACACAAGAATTTTCATTTAGCACTATAGGATGAACTTTCATGACATTTTTTAGAACATGAAATATTCTTATCTTATGGAAATAAATACTGTAAGAGCGTGTGTTAAGACAACATTCCACTTGCATGTGACACTGGGAGAAATTAAAAGATGAAAAGGAATTTTAGATAAGTAAAATAAATCAAGTAACTTTGTCAAACAATCGATAATTCAGTGGGAAATAACAACAAAAGATCATTAAATCAAGAACTCAAATATATTTAAGAAATATATGCCTTATATAAAAAAAATGTAGGTTTTGTAGATATTAATTTCATATACGTCAAAAAAAGCCCATCAAAGCAACAAATGTAAAGCACACGGGGATGCAAATCCATTCACTTTCACCGGCATGTTTATTCTTCAAATATTTCTGAATAACTTAAATGTTGGGTGCTCTTGTGGGTCACAGTGATATGTTATTATAGGGATTACATAATAATTTTAAAGCTCTATTGGTTGGAAACCCACCACCTACTGTGTAATATTCTGGAAAAGATGGTGCTGAGCATGAAAATGTACATAATTCAAAGGCATTTAAAAACTTACTTAAGTATACTTAGCAGGGCTCTAAGTTAACAGCCCTTAAGGAGAGTGACTATTCGCACCAACACTTATGACCAAAGATATTCACCCTGTGCAGTAAGAAAACTTCAATTTGGCAAGAAAACAGTCTTCTTAGGACTTTTCCTGAGAGTAGATTCCATAGCGGATGGCTCCCAAAGCCTTCTGAGCTCAGGATTTCCTTTCTATGAACCTAAACCTTGTTGGAAACTAAATCTTCACTAATGGGTTTCAGTGTGAACTAATCTTTCTCACACTAAATTCTGCTTTATTGGGACAGTGTTATCGAAAAGCCTCATAATTAAAGAGGATTCACTCACTGTACCCATCACACCCATATCCAAGATTATAATGCTATAATGCGTTGAGTGGTGCTAGAGCCAGCCCATACCAGCTCCTGACCATCAATTGTTAAAATTTCCAGCAACTTTGTCAGCCAATTGTTATTCAACAGCCATTTTCAAAAATTAAATTATCTAAACTTAGTTGAATAAATTATATTTAAAACAGAGGTATTAACTCAAAACGCAAAACTTCCTCAATATTTTATTACATTTTACTATTACTATATTATCTTTATGCTCTTGAAGTTATTTACTTTTCTTGTATTTGTATGGTGGAAACACTGTGTAAAGGTGTGCTATTACTCATCTCTTCCCAACTCTGCGTTCAGTGATGTCACTCACATTGGTAGTTCGGTATCAGCTATAGTGGTAGCATTTACAACCATGGAAATTGGCAAGTGCTAAAACCTGAACGTGGGGTTTTGTTTTGTTTTGTTTTGTTTTGTTTTGTTTTGTTTTGTTTTGTTTTGTTTGAAATCCACTTTAAGCATTTACCATCATCACCATTATTTCCTCAGTTTTCCATGAGTATTGTGTGGCCATTGTTCTTGAGCATTTGCCATTGACGACCTTCTGACCCTGAAAAGCCTAACTAATCAACAGTGAGTAACTGTCCTTTCCCCACATTCAGATGGTACTCGCTCATTGTACCTCCTGCTCTTAATTATAACTTATTTATTTCCAGATCCTCTGACTAGTCTGTGAGAGTACAGGGAGTTGGTCAACTTTTTCATCTTTTTGCCCTCTTTGCTAAACACACTGCCTGGCACAAAAATGGACAGTCATTCAGTAGTTGATAAACTTAACTTAATTAACATGAAATGAAACAAGCTCTTCCATACACATCTTATTTAATGAAGAAGCCACTAGCTCACCAGCCTCTCTAACTCTAACAGGGATTCTAATCAACCATATGAATGCACAAGTCAATGTCGTCTGTACCAACAAGGTATTGCCAGTCCTAATAATTTAGATTGGTTATCATCTATTTTAACACGCTCATAAGAATGTTATATTCAAGAAGCTGTCATATAGTGTTCAAATCTATTGCCATAATGCACAGAATAGATATATCCTTCTTCTCATTGTTCACATAAAAGACAATGCTTGAGGTCATCTGGCTGGCTCAGCTGGAAGAGCATATGACTTTATAAAAAAATAAACAAAAAAAAGACAATGCTTGATACAGCTCTAATTCCAACAATTAATGGGAGTGTTACAACAAGTCTCCACCTAAAAGGAAATGGCACCTGAATAAGTCACTGCTGGTAGGACATTCTGCCCTCCGTTCTCTCCTACCCTTCATTTGACCATATTTGAAGCAACATGAGATACTGGTTTTTTTTGTTTTGTTTTTTGTTTTTTTTAAGAGAGAGCACAAGGGAGTTGGGGGGAAAGGGAGCAAAAGTAAAGGGAGAGAGGAGAGAATCTTAAGCACCCTACATACCCAGCACTGAGCCCCACCCAAGGCTTGATCTCACGACCCTGAGATCATGACCTGAGCCAAAATCCAGAGTTGGATACTTAACCAACTGAGTCACCCAGGCGCCCCAACTACGTGAAACTAAAGATACTAAAATTACATGCTTTTTAAAAAAAGTTTCTTTCTTTCTTTCTTTCTTTCTTTCTTCCTTTCTTTCTTTCTTTCTTTCTTTCTTTCTTCTAATAATCTCTACACTCAATCTGGGGCTCAAACTCACAACCCCGAGATCAAGAGTCGCACACTCTTCTGACTGAGCCAGCCAGGCGCCCTGAAAACAATCGTTTTTATTTTTATTTTTTTAAGTAACCTCTATGCCCAACACGGGACTCAAACTTACAACTCCAAGATCAAGAGTCACATACTCTACCAACTGAGCCAGCCAGGCACCCCTATGCTTTTCTAAAATGTGCTGCAATTGGGGAAGTTGGTGGAATAATTATGAATGAGTGAAGGGGGTGGATAAAGTGCCTCTTTCTACTGGTATCCTAACTCCAAACTGTGAGCAAACTGCTGAGAGACCTGGGAAGATCTTAAATGAATATGTAAGTGAATGGCCATGATAACTGTGGGAAATCCAGAACACTATCCTATAGATTCCTGTACCTAAGCTCAAGGAGTGAACAACAGCCCTCAAAAGAATTCCCAGTCCTCACCTGGAATCTGTATTCCTGATGAGAATGAGCCAGAAATCTACTTTGCAGAATCTAAGCAAGAAGTCAAAACACCTGGGTCCTTCTGGATATCTCTGCTCTAACACTCCCTGGTTATGGGTTTCTCCAATTTCCTTGAGCCAAAAGATGAGAAGCCAGTTTGAACACACTGGTTAGAATTTAGAGTGTGTATATACATATACACACACAAAATATATTTTTTTTCAATTTTTTTTTTTTTTAAGTAGGCTCTACACCCAACATGGGGCTTCAACTCAGGACCCTGAGATCAAGAGTTACATGCTCTACCGACCAAGCCAGCCAGGCACCCCAGTTCCTATATATATCATATTTAAGTATACTGTCCGTTACATAGTGTTTCCATTCCCTACACAGTTCTACCATTCTCAATCTTTTTCCAATTCAGTATCCTTTAGTTATTTGTCGTGACTTACATAAGAACAAGTTCACTTTCCAAATAATGGCTGGGTCATGATTCTGGAGCACAAAACAGGTAGTCCAGTGCACATGCCCTTTTTTGAATGGTTCCACATTTAAGTTTACATAGGCTACAAGAGTTTGTTTTGTTGTTATATGCTCCTTCCTATTAAGACTATGAACTTGGTCAAATGTTGCATCAAAACGACATCTTGAGAAATTTTTAAATGGAGAGGAGTTTATGAAAACACCTTCTGTCACAAAAACCTATATTAGTAGGAGCATCCAGTCAGGATACAAAATCACATTATTATGGTAAACTGAATATTACAAAAGTATTTATGTCAGTGAGATTCAAACCTGCAGTGCAAAGAACTTCTCTGGTAAGAAAGTTGACAGGAATTTTTAATCACATCTGGAGAGCAAACATTTTCATCAGTATAACTCAAGGAAAAGGGAGGTTTATTTCAATTAAAGCTAGAAGAGGTACAGTAAGAAAGTGAGAATATAAGAAATCTAAAGCTTGAGTGGAACCTAAAATCCTTGCTGCAGTTTAGAGCGGCTTCCCTCTGTAATGACTCGCCACAGAGCAACTCTGTAACTGAGCTAACAATTGTCAAAAGTTTAGCCAGACCCTCCAGCCATTTGCCAGGATTCTAAAATGGCTTTTCCCTGTTGGCAGGGGCTTGAAAAAGTCTTGGGGTTTAAATGGATTTGAAACTACCTGAGCTAAGGAAGATTAAATATCAACAGCAACCTTCAAAAGGAAAACAAAAAACGTTATCTAGAATTCACAGGGAAATAGACATTCTAAGTACCTGTAATTCATTTACTCAGCATGCGTTAAATGCAAATGGCACATTACAGATACCTTTTTCTCATTCTACAACCTTTGGAGAAACAACATTCCTTAGGAACTAAGGAGATGTCAATTTATCTTCTGCTAATGCTTATCATCTCATTTCGAAATCTGAGTGCTTCTCCTGGATTGGACAACAGTTAGTTATCACTGGGATGGACGCTTCTTGAAGTGGCAGAGATTTCACTCCTCAGCTTCCGGCTCAATGCCCATTTTACTCTTATTCCCAAACCAGACTTTTTGTATTTTATCTGAGATTAAGTCTGTCCAGGCAGTAAACATGCTTATTTCAGGAATGCCCCACATCTCCCACGTCTCCAACCTGGATAAGAAATGTTAAATGCATCTTCCAAAGATTTCTGAGGTATTTATACTTAAAAGTTATAGCTTCTGGTACTCTCACTCTACATATGTAGATTTGGGGTTTTGTTTTATTTGTGGGGTTTTTTGGGTTTGGTTTGGGTTTTTTGTTTTTTGGGGGGTTTTTTTTTGGTCATTCATCCTAAGATTCTGGTTCTTTAGGAATCAGTATAAATTTGCCACTTGTTTTCATACCCACTGAATGCTATTCTTTATAATATTTGCTGTGGTCTTTGTTAATCAGCATACTGAGTTATTTCAGGCATCCTATTATCTACTGTCTGCTGGTTTTATTTTAAAGTAAAAGATATAGCAGTTATTTTTAAAAATAACAGCCTGGGATAGGATATTGTGCAAACATGGGTTGAGTCCACTCATTAGGATGATGATAACAAAAGCTAAAGTGAATACATTTTATTAATGTGTCAGGTACTCTTCCAAGCACTTTAACTCAATATTCTTCAAAAAAAAAAAAAAAAAAAACCAACCAGAACATGTGGGTGACTGGTATTATTCCATTTCACAGATGTGGTGTGGAAACTAAAGGAACATGGTTAGGTCCCATAGCAAGAAAATGTTGGAACCAAAATTCACACTCAAGCACAATCAGGTTCCCAAGTCTATGATCGTGAACATTATGCTATATATTTCATATGTGGAGATCAACATTCCAGTGTCCCTTGCTTAAGTATAAAATGGGCACAAAATGTTAGTGACTCAACTAAATTAAAATCAGTTTTCTAAATTTGGGGGCTCCTGGCTGGTTCAGTCGGTGAAGCATGCGACTCTTGATCTCTGGGTTGTGGGTTCAAGCCCCACGTTAAGTGTAGAGATTACTTAAAAAAATAAAATCTTAAAAAACAAAAAATAAAATAAGTTTTCTAGATGTTTATTTTTGAAGCTTGGGTCTATGAAATTTGGGATTAGTTCTCCTGAGAAAAATGTACACAACCAAAATTACTTCTCTCCTTAATTCACACACTACAGGTCATTTGGGCCTTCTTCAATACAGAGGTTCAAAATCCCCATTTCCTGGTAGAGCAACAGGTATATTTAAATGACAATACTGTTGCCCCCTCCAAAATGAATGACTAAAGCACTAGGAATTGAATTTGCCTCTTCCAGGATGCAGGTGCAGGGAGTCTGGGGATTATCTCAGCCCACTGGATTCTGGACTGCCAGGCCTCTCTGCCAGCCTCCCTCCCTAGGGGCTGCCCACTATGGGGCCATGAGCTTCCCTGAAGCAGCAGCAGAGAGAAGGCTGATCAGAGACTGGAAAAGCTGTCGATGAACAACTGTAGGTCACAGCAAATATGAATCCGCAGCCAAACAACCATGGCCTCTGCATCCGAACGCTGTGAATGCACATTTACATACAACCTGGATGAGGCTGCCCTCCAACCTTCCTGCTCATGTTCCCAGAGGGAGAGTGACTGTGAGCCTCTAGAAAAACAAATGTGCTCTCTCCTCTGCCCAACTTGTTTACACTTGCTTACACTTCCGATTACTCAACTTTTGGGAAATTCCACTTGATGGAATTTTATTATCAGTGCAGCAAATTTTTGCATAATGCTTCTTTGGTAGGCTTCTAGCTCTTTTGTGTGTAGACTCAAGGATATAGAACGATTGCTGACACACTGGATTCTCCCAGGCAACTTCTAAAGTGGACCAGCAAATTCTGAGAGACAGCCTGCACTCTGAGATTTGCCAAGCCACAGGCAGGGGTATGGTCAGTTACTGAACAGCCCCAGGCTTCACCCATGAATTGCTAGATGTGAAGCTATGCAAAGATTACCACTCCTTAATAGTCATAAAAGTCACATTTACTGCCAAAGTTCAAGGACAATGCCTGGCTTGCTTGCCAGCATACCCAAGACCTGACACAGCACTGACACTTAGCAAATGTTCAAAGATATGTAGAGTGGAAAAATTCAATAAAGACATACAAGCCTTATCTGAATCACTCTCTCCCCAGCTAGGCACACCAGTTCAGATACCAAGAGCATTTTCTGTTTCTTCATGAAAATACTCAAAGGAAAAACTATACTGTACATTAAACTTGCTCTATATAATTACAGCCCTTAAAACATCTCGTTAAAATTTTACAATAAAAATATTTCATAATCATGTAATCTTTACTGATATATCTGGAGAAAATACAAATACTATTTGGCAGCATTACAGAGTAAAGCTGACTTATAGAGAGAGAAAATAAGTATATAGGTGAAAATGAATCAGGGGGTACATTTTATGATACATGATAACAAATTTACTCACTGTTCACAGAACCATATTGACCTCTTCATCATACCACTTTTCCCAAAGCTTACATATGCAAACAGATATGCAATGTATAACTGCAAATATACAAAGCATCTATTGGTTTCATTTCCATTGTTCAGTATATTATTTTTGCCCTTAGCAACAATTTATCAAAATTTATATTCCCCCAAAAATAAATTATATTTTTATGGTAGTTTACAATTTAAAAAATACTTCTGCATATGTTTCAGTTTTACCTTTCAAAATTGTCCTATTGAGTAGCTAGAAAAGATATTATTCAAAATTGCCCTATTGAGCACCTGGAGAAGATATTACTATCACTATTCATTGTAATATTCCCATTTTAATGATAAGGAAATTAAAGATTCAGCAGAAAGGAATTACCTCCAAATCTCAATGCCAAAAAGAAACAAAACTAAGACTGGCACACAGTCATAGCAAGCCCAATGCTCCATGCACTGAATGGACTCTTACACAGATCTCTAAAGGAACCTTTTGCTCTCTTAAGCAGGTCACTGCCAACCCGCTGACCTCATATACTGCCAAAGTATTTAAATGTCCGTTTAGATAAAGGGGCAATAATGGGCCAAGCCTAGATAGCACTCTGCCTCAACCCACCAGGTTGTTAGGCAAACTATCACAAAACTCATCATTCAGGAATCACACCTGATAAGAATATAAATAAGGGGTAAAAAAAAAAAAAGGCATAGAGAAAGCAGGCGATACACAAGGAAGAAAATAATAATTCAGTAACTTATTTAAGATAACGCTCAAAGGTGTGTGAACAGAAGCCTCCAGTGACAGAAAGAAGCATGCTCCAGTCAATAAATCTTCCACAATCACTGTCTTCACCCCAATGTAGCCAGAGCAGGCCGTTATCAGCCATAGAAGTGCCCGGGAATGATACTCTGGTCTAAACTGGCACAACCACGTTTGAGCCCCTGGTCTTCAGTCACATTCAGCTTCAGGTCATCAGCACAGATGTGTATCTAACACAGGCTGGATAAATCTCTCCTTGTAAGTGGGAGAGGCTGGGCAAACAGCTGCTACTTCCCTACATTTCATTTCTTATCAAATACCCCAATTATTGTATAGCAACTCTTGAATATCCCATGTTGTGCAGATATGCATTATAAAGTTAGGCAGCAGAGGTGAGAAGATCAAAATTATAAACAAGTTCACCTTTGCATCCTGAGTTTTTCAAAACTAGTTTCCAAAGTGAAGAGTTACCAGGTTCTACTTCTCTGTGTCAATTAGCATCATTTATCACAGCTTAGCTTACTCTCTGGCTTCTCTTAAAAATAAACAAATGCACGCATGCAAATACCTACTCAAGTACATTTGTAGGATATTCAGCATAACTGAAAACCAAGCAATTAACTAAGTGGTCTCTTTTATTCACAGACATATTAATTATTATCACCTCATATTTGGATTATAATTTTAATTAAAGCCAATCATTAAGTCAGGTTTGCTTTTGGAAACACTGTTTTAGAACTTCAAAATACAAACCAAAATAATTAAAGAAAAACCTAAATAATTAACTGCCTGTATAAATTACCATTAAGCAAAACAATGTGTATGTTGGTGACAATAGTGAATTAAAAAATAAAAATCTTGGGGCGCCTGGGTGGCACAGCGGTTAAGCGTCTGCCTTCGGCTCAGGGCGTGATCCCGGCGTTCTGGGATCGAGCCCCACATCAGGCTCCTCCGCTATGAGCCTGCTTCTTCCTCTCCCACTCCCCCTGCTTGTGTTCCCTCTCTCGCTGGCTGTCTCTATCTCTGTCGAATAAATAAAAAATCTTTAAAAAAATAAAAATAAATAAAAATCTTGAATTTGAGAGGCACGTGGATGGCTCTGTCAGTTGGTTAAGCGTCCAATTCTTGATTTCAGTTCAGGTCATGGTCTCCGACATGGGACGACGGGCTCTGCACTCAGCATGAAGTCTGCTTGAGATTCTCTCCCTCTCTCCCTGCCCCTCCCCACCGCACTCTCTCTCTCTCTCTCTTTCTCTCTAAAATAAATAAATAAATCCTTAAAAAGAAAATCTTGAATTTGAGCTAAGTTCTTCCAGGCTGTATGACTTTGGACAAGTGATATCAAATGAACAGGCATTAATTTCCCAAAGTCCCTTTCAACACTTAAAATTCGGTGAATTTTTAATGTTGGATTTATTCAATACTGAGGCAAAGAGAATAAAATAATGAAAATAATAAAATTCAAGCTTTCAAGTGTGGCTTAGAGGATAAACCAAAAAAGAAACACTTCGAAAATTATGAACTGCTGATCTGCAAGACACACAAGACTGCCAGGTGCAAAGTACCTCTTTCCCCTCTACCTCCCCACCCTCTTCCCCTTAGAGACTAAGGCTTAGGCCACCATGTCTTCTTAACGTTACTACTTAGTGGTCCAGAGCTGGGAACCATCTGATGCAACTGTCTTTTCCTCACCATATACTTTCTTCCCCCTCAAAGGATGCAGCCTGCTTTCTTTGCTTTTTTTTTTTTTTTAAAGATTTTATTTATTTATTCGACAGAGAAAGAGACAGCCAGCGAGAGAGGGAACACATGCAGGGGAGTGGGAGAGGAAGAAGCAGGCTCATAGCAGAGGAGCCTGATGTGGGGCTCGATCCCTTAATGCCGGGATCACGCCCTGAGCCGAAGGCAGACGCCCAACCGCTG
Source organism: Ursus arctos (assembly GCF_023065955.2). NCBI lineage: Eukaryota > Metazoa > Chordata > Mammalia > Carnivora > Ursidae > Ursus > Ursus arctos. The sequence goes on along the minus strand of NW_026622797.1, from coordinate 33,943,643 downwards.
TGCCACCCAGGCGTCCCTGCTTTCTTTGCTTTTATTTCTCATTCCTTATTTAATTCTATCTGGAGCAACCACACTGTAGTTTGGGTGTCTTTCCAGAACTCATTAATGTATCTGTTGATAACCGATGGTTTGATTCGCAGTGCTCCCATCAGTCCATGTGACCTGAGAGAGGATCTATAGCAGAACCCAGAATCCTAATGAACTAAGCCAATCAGTGCACTTACTTCCCCTCAGCTGGAGCCTCTGATTCACTGATTCTAATCAGAGTGAACCTCAGGGCCTTTGGAGGTAAAACACCACATAAAGTACACATTTTCATACCAAACTTGAACCAAGAATCTCATGGTATGGGAGCTGCCAAAGCTACCATGCTCTATATGGAGCCTAAGAATGAAGCTCCTACAGTGCCCCACAGGGAAGCTGAGCAGGCAGAAAGAGATCATATCCCAATGGAATTATGTGAATTCTAAGTCAAGTTGCATCAGTTAGGAGAGAAAATAAATTCTCAGTTTGTTGTAACCAGTATGAGTTGTATTTCCTGCCAACATGCAACCAAAAAAAAAATGCCTACCTGCTACATATATGTATATATTCAATAATGAATTTTGGCTCTACTGGTTCCTCACATGGTCACCTGAGGCAAGTTATTACTTACCCTCTCCAGTCCTCAGTTTGCAAAGCAGAGAGGATTCCATTCTTCAAGGATAATCGCGAGGATTTAAATGCATGTGAAACATTGACCGTAAGGCCTGACAGGTAGTAGGCACTCAGTACATGGCAGCTCCTATTGTTGTTTCTGAAACTGCTCTTCTCCAACATGTGAGAGGATAAATGAACCTATTTACATCTGACAAGAATAAAAGTAGAAGTAGTACAAAGGGAAAGCTCTAGAATTTGTAGTAAAATTAGAAAATATAACAAGTCAAATTCTTCAGACTCCAAAGATCTTTAAGATGTATGGAAGTACCTTTCTGGGTTTCTCTCCATCGCTAAGCTCCACACTAGCACTGATGTATCCACAGTTTAACCTCTTCCTTTAAACTCCAGTGTCTAGCATAAGTAAATGTGGAGATCATTGATTTGTAGTGTATTTATGAATCCAGCAACTGTATATTTAACACAGGTTAAGAGACTTTCATTTCCAGTCAAACGTGCAGAGAATTCTGTTGTGTATGGCCCCAAACTCCCGCTCCCGATATCATAACACAACCATTCTGGGTTAACATTAATTTATATTTCTTGTTTTCCATTACTCTCTGCCATAACCATGTCATTACGCCAGTATATTCTGAATCGCTAGCGAATGGCAAAAACAAATATAGCAGTTGTGATTTAATCAGAGACTTCACTGTTAAAACAGCCAGCCAAAGTAGACACGTTTAGAATAGTAAATGGATAACAAAACACACTTACAGGCTCATTAATAAGAAGGCAATTAGGTCTTCTGGGAAAATTCATTTTCTAAAAGAATGCTAAAGCAAGCTATAAAATGCAAGTAAAATTGTGTTTTGACATGAATACTGTACACTGTCTATTACATCATAATTTTTCTCTTGAGGAAACTGACAAGAATCTGTTCTTAAATATGAGCACAAAAGATAGTAAAAAGAACACCAGTGATATTTAATGCATTCTACCTCCCATTCATTAAATTTGACTGTCCTATAAATGAGCTCCTTATTACAAAGATCCTTACATTACACTTAGAAGAAAAAGAGAAATATAAAACAAGAAACTGCTTCTACTATTACTATCAGAGGGAATATCATTTCCTGTATCAACATATCAATATGCTTAAATAAAAGTTATTGGACTATATCATGTTTGGTTCCTTGATAATATCTTTACCTTTAAATATTCTAACACAACACTTTCATAACCAAAACCATTTGGCCTTATTTTTGTTCTCTTATGAAAATACTTCTTTCAAAATCGTCTGAGTATTCTTTTTAAAAAGTGAATGGTACTGTTGTTTTGATCTGTCTTGGGCATTAAATCATAATTAAGTAAATACTGATCAGAAATATAATTCCAGGGGCGCCTGGGTGGCACAGCGGTTAATCGTCTGCCTTCGGCTCAGGGCGTGATCCCGGCATTGCGGGATCGAGTCCCACATCAGGCTCTTCCGCTATGAGCCTGCTTCTTCCTCTCCCACTCCCCCTGCTTGTGTTCCCTCTCTCGCTGGCTGTCTTTCTCTGTCGAATAAATAAATAAAATCTTTAAAAAAAAAAAAAAAAGAAAAAGAAATATAATTCCAGGGAAATTTGTTTCATATTGTAATTAATCCCTTCACAATACACTTACAATTCTACAGTAAAGTCCATGTGACAAATCTTTTCAAGCTGAGCTTTCTTTATCCTAAAGCAGTGTTTCTCAAAATTACATGTTCAAGCAAATTGCCTGGGGATTTTATTAAAATGTAGATTCTGAGTCAGCAGTTCTGAGAAGAGCTCTGATAAGAGACCACAAGATCATCACAAGTTCTCAAGACTGATGTTGCTGGTCCATGGACCACAACGCAAGTAGCAAAATTCTAGGGCACCTTGGAGTTGATGAATCCAATGACCATGAGACAGTCAGACATCAATCCGTAGGTGGACTGTGAGGGCACTAGAAAGGCTTCCTCTCTACTCCTGAATTTGTTGAATGACCTAAGGCGAATTATATCAAGGAGCTGTGGCCATATGAAGCAGCTGCTAGGTCACCCTACTACTCAACAAGGATTAGGGGAATGTCTCTAGCTGGTCAGCTGCTGCTCTGGGTAGGGTTTGGAGAATCAGCCTGCAAGCAGCTGGTTAAGGAACAGGCTGTATTGGGAAGGGTTTATATAAATAGACACCAATCTGGAGGAAGATTTATTATTTTCTCCTTAAAAGTATAGTACAATATACTATATACTATATAGTTCGTTTACCCATTTCAGTTTTTTCATCTATGAAATAGGCAAAGTAATTATCTACTTGCAATACTCTTTCCAAAATATAAGTACAGGAGTTTGATTCCATCTGTATGTGTTCTTAGCTTCCTTCTCACCTGAACCTTTAGACAAGTTCTATCACTGGTAAGATGTGTCTGTGTGTGTGTACAAAATACAAATATCTTTCAGCTTTCCCAACAAAATAAATGCAAATGACTCACCTAGACACTCTTTTATTTGGCTTTATTTCTACCTGTGTTCTTCTCAAGAAGATAATTCCTAGAATGACTTACCTGGAGAAAAATTCAGCCAGCACTGACCTGCTCATCATTTTTATTAACAGAGCTCTACAATCATATAAAGTGGAAACATGGATTATTTCATTCAGGACTGCTTAATTTGCTCCTAAAACAACTGTAAGTGACAAAATAAGCCACTCATAATTTTTATGGATTATCAACACACAGCCGAGAATGCCAAAAACTCCAAGCAGAGTTAAGTGGTGAAATGGCAATGTTCCACAACAGGATCGATGTGGTCTTACACCCCCCCGCCCAGCGTTTTCCCAGAACCTCAACACACAGCAAGACCTCACAAAACTAGGTTGAATTATGTACGTTCAGTTTTTATTACTAAAATATTAACTACAAAAGAATTCCCCGATGACTACTTCAGGAAAATAAACGTCCCTCTCTCACCAGAATCTTCATGGAACTAAGAAAACCTTGTATGTGGAACGAAGTTTCTTTAAGAGCACTGCTCATAAAAACACATGTCTCCTAAGATAGAGCTTAAAGTTTATAAACTATTCTACCTCCAGAGTTCTCACTGACATCAAAGATTCAAACATGGTTTTTTTCATTTTTTCCTTTTACCAAAGCATCGTTGTATGTAACTTTTCTCACTCATCTCAAAATAACAGGCAATATGGTCCTCAAATTTGTTCTATCCCCACTAACAAAAAGGAACTTAAGGGCTCTCTTCCATCTAGAGACACTTAAGCACAAACACTCTGTGACATTAAAATATCATTTCATGGATTGACAACTTATTTCTGGCTTCAATTAAAATTAAAATTAGCCTGATGGACAGACTTACTTAATTTATTATCAAATACCAGTTTAAGGCATCATGAATTGGGAAGATATTATTGTTCAGTAACCATGACAAACAAAAGCATGAGTTTTGGTGAAAAAACAAGTCATGTTCAAAAGCAATTATAACATTTTTAGGCAAAGAGAAACACCATTTGATAAAGGAACACAAAACAAATACATATGATCAAAGGATAAAGTCTGAGAGGAATACACAGAGGAAAATTTTTACATCTACAGAATAAGAAATGAATGTGTTTGGACGAAGGCAAAGGCTGACTCCAATAAACAAATCAAAAATAAGGTGCTTTTTTCCCCTCTTTAGAAAAGTAAATAAAAGATCAAACACACACACAGAGAGAATCCTAGTGTTCTTTGTTTTGTCTTTAAGAACAATCTGTAAACTCTCTTGATGTTTCCTGCTCTAAATCGTGCAGCAATCCTCTTCCTGCCCTCCATGAAGAGCAAGTAGAGGAAATGGGAATAACACAGGGCAGATGAGGACAGCATTTTCCATGCCTCTGAGAAGTACATCCATATTTAGCATGATTTACACTGTCTTTAATACCACCTTGAGCAGACCTAGATCATGGCACTTTAAAAGCACTGGCAGGCAACAACACAGTTAGTTTCTCTATATAGGACCATATCACATGAATTAAGTGTTTTTTAAAGGCCATAAAAATGTGTAGTAAACCATCACTGGTAGAAATATGAGATTTGATGGGAAAACTGGCATTTGCTCTGGGTAGTGGTTGAGTCATATTTCCAGTTTTTAAGAACATGTCCAACACCAAAAGATATTTAGTGGGAACAAAAAGGCTGTGATGTTGTGTATGTGCATGTGGGCTTTGTTATTGCTACAGAGGAGAGGGAAGGAGTGTGGGAGAGGGGGAGAGGGGCAGAGCGGCAGAGGGGTTGATTTATTTTTCAAATTCGCATTTATGAATACAAAGAGAAGAGCTGTCAGCAGCACACATGCCAAGGCCAAATAGCAGCCAGACCTGCCTCTTCCCGTCTGGGTAGGCCAGACACAAAACGACATCTTGCAATCTAGGAAAATTAGCAGAGTCAGATACATGGAGAATAGTGAGAGAAAAAACAGTTCTGGAAATGTACACTTATATATCATTACTAGTGTTAGAATTTATAGTTTTAATGAATTGAGGGACTGAGCGATTCTGGTCAATCAAAAGCAGAAAATCAGCGAGCAAAGCTTGAAACAAGCTGTTTCTGATGTATTTTCCTAGTAGGTAGTAAGTATGAGAGAAATTAACTTCACATATAGAGACAGCAGGGAGTCAGATACCAGGGAAGTGGCATTGTTTATATGAGTTGCAAGGTCCTAATGGATCAAGTGAGTGCACACTTACAGTGTGACATGCCAGGAACTAGATCAAGTGAGGATCTTGAGCTGCATTTCCAGGCTCATATCATACTAGAGACACAATAGTCCCTCTCTAGGTCATTGATAAGACTGCATCTAAAATGCTGCAAATTTTTTTCTCCATACTCTGATGGAAAAGCTGAACCAACAGTTGAACAAAGAGCTAAACAAATGACTAAAAATATATTTCTTCTATTGTTAGAATACTAGGAATATTAATAATGACTCTTCCACAGGTAGAGCTCAAGTAACAATTTACATGAGGTAAGCAAAAAAAAAAAAAAAAATTTAAGGATAATTCCTCTCACTGTATTGATAAAACTATAGTTTGGCCAATCTAGGATGTTTATGTTTAATAATGATTAAAATGAATGACTGGCAGAGGAAACACACACACACACACACACACACACACTCCTGAACAGCCTGTCCTCACTAGGCAAGTGTGGGAGCAAGCAAAGGGGACTAAAGTCAAGGCACTTAGCTACCTTAATGTATGACGCCTACGCCCCAGGAGAGCTGCATAATGCTTTATAACTTACAGTGCCAATTCACATAAATTATTTCATACCATCCTCATAAAAACCAGGTGGAAAGGTTAAGACAGGTATTATCCCCATTTTACAGATGAGAAAGCTGAGTTTCCGAGTTACTTCTCCGTGACTGATTTTGTCAGGCATCCGAGTCCCAGGACAGAATACTCTCTCACATTATATCAAGAGGTAACAGCTACACAACCCTGTGAATGTCAGTGCATCTTTGTGCTTCTATGCCTCAGTTTCCCCGAGGTATGACACTGGTATCATTTTAAGTGAAAGACTAAACTAAAATAGATATTTACAGGCTGTTCTGGTTTTAAAGAGGCTCACCATGCAGCATTTTTATACCTTCATTCCAAAAGCTTAGAAACAAGTCCCAGTGATAGAAATATTATTAAATTTGTGCTTTAAAGACAGCACACTGGATGAGTATATGACATATCCAACAATTGTTAGTCTTTCAAAATTTGCTTTTGAAGTGTACTACATTAGAAGCCACATGATAATATCTAAAAGTGGTAAATTGGCCTTAATGGATGTGATTTAAAAGACCTATTTAACAGGATATTTAAAAATTCTGAATATATATTTGTTTTAGACTTTTAAAGCATTTTATTCAAATTTCTCAAAAGAAATAAAAGTTCATTATTTAAAGTAGAATCTAAGAAAAAAAAAACAGCAAGAAAGACTACATCTTAAATCTCTGAATCTATGTATTTACAACAGATCTGACTGCCATAAAATCTGATGACAGTGGAGTACCAAATGCCTTAGGATAACCAGAACATGAAAATGTTTACAAAACAAACTTTTAATTCATGAAGAAAGGCAGATTCACAATCTGACTTTAAATAGGGGGAATAAAAAGCATTCATTTCTGGGCAAAAATGTAAATCATGAATGGCAAAATTTTTGAGGTACAGCCCTATAAGAATTGCATTTATTAAGACTGCACATTCTCTTACTTAAACGTAACATGAAGTCAAGTGTTTCGCTTTGTCACTAAACCAAAGCCAGGCATATTTGGTAAAATTACTTAGAACTGGATGTCTAAGAACACAATTGTTCATTAGGAGATACCTAAACTCTGGGGATCAGAAAATCTCATCTGCACATTCTATTGGAGGCAATTTAATATTTACTAAAGGGTAAATAACACTTGAAAGGAGAAATATAAAAGTTTCTTTACTGCTGAAAATATATCCATCAGCTGTTGAGGCGTTAATAGTTGCAACTCTTGAATACACGTAAGTCTAATCATGCAACTGGTAGAATTCAAACTTTCAATTAACAAACTACATGCCTTTTGAAGCATAGGCTCTCAGTGCAGTGACAAACACTGTGCAGAAATCAATACCCACTCTAACTTGCCTGCATATAATGACTTACATCAAGCACGGTTCCAATACCAACCGGCATTATATGTCAGAGATGCATTCTGTAGTAATGCTTACTCCAGAAAGAATTAAATTAAGCCATCGGATCACTCATTGCATAGATCTGTTGTCCAGCATACATCATCAATATACACAGCTTTCCCTCTACACGCTGCATTTCATAATCTGCCTTAGTGCACAACACATGCTGCCACCTGAATCTGGTCTAACTCCTTTTATAGCGTTCTACAGCGGGGGAGCGGGGACGTAAGGGAAATAAACAGTACTCCGGATCACAACAACCTGAGTTTATTTCCAGGAAACAGGGTAGCCACAACAACGAGAGAAACTGACAATCGCAAAGTAAGTTCGTTCTCCGCATCCTGCGGCCTCAGCCAAGAGCGCGGCAGTCACTTTCCCGGTCTTCTCCGTCACCCCTCGGCCAGCAATGCGTCTCCATCTGCACCAAGACCCAGGGCAGCAGCAGATGCGCTTGCCACCCAAGCTGAGCTGGGTGGACTGGCCAGAAAAGTTGTCAGGACCGGCGAGCAGCTGACAAGCTCCCGGGAGCCCGCTCCCCAGCATCCACCTGGTGAAACTTCAGAGCCCCCAGAGGAGAGAACGAGAAAAGATAACAAAACTGGAAGGGTAGAGGACAGGACTGGGAGAGACGGGGTTTCACGGACTTCTTTAAGTGGCTTTACCAAGAACCCAAAGAGACAACCTGCAACACCACAGCACATCTCTCCCTTTGGACTCTCCGTTCGCAGCCCCCAACACCGAGGCGGGCTCCGGAGTCACCGCGTCAGCTTCGCGGTGGCTCCGCCGGAGAAGCGGGCTGCCACAGCCGGGGTCAGGCTTCCCCCGCCGGCACCCAGACCTCGCTGCCCGGGACGGCTCCGTGTGGGTACTTAGAATCATATTTCAAAACATCTTACAGGCTCCGCCAACAGACACACGGAACCTACTCCACGCCGTGCCCTTACCCACAGGGCAAAACCAGGAGCAGCCAACACTGGGGGAGGAGAAAGGGACTGGGGGAGGGACGGGGAAGTAGTTAGACAATAGTCAAGGGAGGTTATTCCCGGGACAAAAAGCACCTGGCAAAGCGCGCCGAGGTCAGTCCCTTCCAGTCTCCACATTTCTGACCATGGCTTCCCGGGGGTTAAAAAAACAAAGAACCACTTTTTTTTTTTTTTCTTGAACGCTCTAGAGGCAGACAGCAACAAGCCCGCACCACGAGCAACAGAGTAGCCGTCTCCAGAGTCGTAACTACTTTTTCCTTCTCTCCTCGCCAGCGGTGCAGCGTGCGCTGGACGCGGAGACTGCCACAGTTTCCCAAGAAAAGCAATGTCTCCCCACACTCCCGGACAGCCCTGCCTGCCTTGGCCCCGAGCGAGCCTTCGAGAGGAACAATGGGTGGCGGAGATTAAAGTTACCTGCGCCAAGTGGCGCCCAGCCCGGTGCCCCGCGTCCCACCTAGCACAAACTCTGGGAACATCGCTCCCTCTGCCCTGTGCCCCGCGAAAGCTTCCCCCAAATCCTTGCCCCCCGGCCCTGGCGAGGAGCCGACACCAGCCCTCGCAAGCCGCGGGCCGGGGGCATTCGTCGGGCATCCGGACGCCGCCCACCCCCTCACACACACCTTCCGGGCCACTCACCTGCGGAGAACTGGCCTTGGGCCGACCCCAGGGGAGACCAAGGGGAGAGGAGCGAGAGCGTCACAAAAACAGGCAGCGCCGCCGCCGCCGCCGTATCCATGTCGACTTTGGGAGAAGTTTCAAGCAGCTTTGCAAAGAGCTGCTGGAGGGATAGCAGCGAAATCCACGACCGAGGTGCCGGCCGGGCCTCGCGGGATGAGGGCGGGAAGTCCACTGCGCCCGCCGGCACTTTTTCCTTCTTCGCGGTCCCCAAACTACCTCTGGGGCGCAAGCGTCGCCCGCGTCGCCGGCCGGCCGCGGCGGCAGCTCTCCATGCTCAGCGGAGGCTGCTCCTGTTAGTCAAGAGTTACTTTGCTCGGGGAGGGACGGGGGCGGAGCCGGGGGTGACGTCGCCCCACGGGCTCCGGGAGCTTCTGAGGAATGCAGGCTCGGGCGCGGCGCCGCCGCCTCCTGCCGGAGAGACGAGCGCCGGCCCCGGCCGCGCGCCCCGCGCCTCTCGCCGCCCTTTGTTCGCCGCCCGCCGCCGCTCGGGGGAGCGGGCGGGAAAGGGGACCCGCGTCGTTGGCTGCCCTGTTGCAGAAATCCGGAGTTTGAGATGCGAGTGTTTGGTAAGCAGTGTGGCTGGACCGCAGAGGACGAGCGCGGAGAAAGCCCCCACGCCGCGAGCAGAGGCGTCCTGGGCTTCTGTCCCTGCGGTGGAAGTCCCACCGGAGGGGATGCCGATAGGAAGAAGCGGGAGTGTAGAAGCGCCCTAAGGAAACACCCACCTGCATTGAAAACTCACTGTTCCTTATTCCTCTAGTAAGGAATAAGACACCCCACCCCCACAGAAAACTTATTGTTCCTTATTATATAAAAATAAAACTTGAACCGAAATAAACGTTCGGTAACTTTCCAGTATGAGCAGCTGGCGTGCATCCTTGCTGGTTTGTCATTTGCCGAATATTTGGATTAACTCTCTGCTTCGCTGACTTTGCTTGTTGTTCTGAAACCTTCTGGCCTCTTTCTGCTTCTTCCCTCAGGAAGAACCTAAGAACTGCATCAGGGCTTAGTATCTTTTCCCTTCCCATAGGTCTGCTGGACTAGAAAAGGTTTTTTGCTTTGTTTTTAGTATCTAATAGGTACTTAAGACTGAAGTATTTAACAAAAGGACTTTACACTAACAATGAAAACGGCAACGAATGATTTCATCCGGAGGAAAATGATGCTGTATTATGACAGTAAAGTATTTTACAGTTTGCTAGTTCTTCAGCAGCTTGAAGTGGTTTCACCATATGCCACATTTACTTGCTTCTGTGAAAAGACTATTTGGTTGCACACTATATTCATTTTCGTAAAATTTTCAAATAAAATAGATGTGGTCACAATTGAATACATATTTTTATTAAGCATTTTAATGTCAAATATACAATGCCTAGAACAATAGAATGTATTGATTGACATCTGTCAGGTGCTCATATCTTTAGCCTTTGTAAACAAGACAATATGAAATTCAATTTAACATTCATATAATTTATTTACCGAGCCATATATTCCTCCTTTATACAAATTAAATTTATGCTATTAATGACCAAGTTTATGATAGAACTGTAAATATATAAATATACATATATATACATGTATAATATCAGGAAGAAAAAGACTTTTTAAAAATTTTGCTAAGAGTGGTAGCTTAATTAAACAGAATTTGGAGTCTTCTGGCTGGCTCATTAGCACACTGACTAGCCCAACACTTGTCAATTCAATTCAAAACAATAAAATTCATTTTTCCTTAGGGTGCAGGGTACAATTTTGTTTTCAACTCACTAATCTATAACTGTTCACACTTCACTGTTCCTATTTCTTTGATTGAGGTGTAAATCCTAAGTAACAAAAAAACTGAAGGGCATGTATTTTATTTTTGAAGGAGTAAGCAGAACTTTGTAAAATTTAGCAGGAATATGCCTCAAGAAAAACAAACAAAAACCCGCCACCCATATACTAATTCACCTGTTCTTCTATTCTTGAAAGAAAGATGAAGGAAGTTCATGACTTGGTAGATGTGTTTGTTTAAACACACAAAATGCTTGTTTGAAAAATTGACACACATTTCTTACCTTGCCTATTCCTTGGGTCAACTGATAGAAAATTCATTTCACTTTATCTATCCTGGAAGTAATAACAATAACAGGCAATGTTTACAGAGCACTTACAACGTGCTAGGCACTGACTTAAGATATGCAGTGTCTCGCTGAGTTCAAACAACAATCCTTTGACATTGGTATAATTATTACTCCCATTTGACAAATGAAACAAGATTAGGGATTAAGTAATTTGGTCATCAGCACATATATGAGTGAAAAGTGGGTAAGGGGAAACAAAGAAAGGCAAGAAAATTCTCAAAAGAAATCAGCAAACTAGCAAGAACAGCTTCTCACTACAAGTCAAAGGAATAAAATAAAACTTTTAGACAAGTAAATCAGCCCTTTAGTCCTTAGTTGTCGCACACGCTGGCCATGATAACTAATGCTGGCCAGAGTAAATTGAAATCCTTTGAGTATGTTTGTCTTCCACATGGTATTTGGCAAATATTTAGAACTTATTAGATCTCTGTTTATTTCACAGAAAATAGAATGAATGAATATATCAATCAATCCATAGAAGAAGTATAAATTTGGTATAAGTTTTAGGAAAAATTAGTCAACATGTATTAAAAATCACTAAAATGTTCACGTTCTTCAATCTGCTGGCTATTCTAAGGAAATAATCCAAAATATGGGTAATGTTATATACACAAAGATATTTGTCATTTTCAAAAGGGAAAAGTGGAAATCATATAAATGTCCAACAATAGGCAGATTAATGAACATTACATAGAATATCTCACAACCACTAGAAATGAAAGTTATAAAAAAAGGAGCAAGTTGCAACATAGGCAAATGCATATGATAAAATGTTGGGTAAAAAACATCAGAAGAAAGTATGAAGTTTCAGTTTGGGAAGATGAAAACATTCTGGAGATGCACTGTAGTGATGGCTGTACAACAATGTGTACTTAATGCCACTGAACTGGATACTTAAAAATGGTTAAAATGGTAAAATTTGATGCAACATGTTTTACTACAATAAAAAAATTAGAAGACAAAAATCGAAATGTACTATAATTACAATTAAGAAATAATGAAGAATGAAAAAAAACCATACCATAATATTAATAAAATTAGTAGTAGATACAGAATAATAAAATTTCACAATTGCCCTTCTCTATATTCCTACCATTTGGGGTATATGGTGAGAGTATATATTTTAAAGAGGCAGGTTTGTATTCTGATTGCAGATTTACCACATAGTACCTCCAGTCATGAATTTAGATCTGTGTTTGGGAAAATGTTTTCTGTGGAATCCCAGTTTTATCAAAATTTCATAAGTATGATTAGAAAATAGGGTCTGAAGATCAGCTAAGCTTGGAGAACTCTGAGCAAAGTTAAAAGGTTCCTTTACCAAAATAGTCTTCTTTCCTATATAGCACTTTTTCCATGGTTATCAATATGGTATTAGACACTGTGAATCTGGAGGGGGTAAGAGAATGCAAAATTTCTCAAAGTTTTGGACCATGGAACTCTTTAATAAAGTAATATTTCTCACAAGTAAGATTTCAGGGAACAGAGTTTGGGAAACACTGCCAAGTAACATTTAATATATCTATATCTCAATTTCCTTCATATGAAAATGAGGCTAATCAATCAGATTTTCAGATAACCAAATGAAATATAGTTGACTCAAACTCAAAAATTAAGGGCACTGATCCCCTGCACAGACAAAAAGCCTCACATAACTTTGACTCTCCAAAAACCTTCACTAATAATAGCCCACTGTTGACCAGAAAGCCATGGCTAACATAAATGGTTGATTAACATATATTCTGTATGTTATACGTATTATATATTGTATTATTACAATAAAGCTAGAGAAAAGAAAATGTTAAGAAAATCATAAGAGAAAATACATTTACAGTAAACTGCATTGTATTTATTTTTTAAAAATCTGCATAAAAGTGGACCAGTGCAGCTCAAACCTGTGTTGTTCAAGGGTCAACTATATAGATTTTTAATATAGATATAAATTCAATTATAAGTATAGATATGAAAGGATCTGGACAATAATAGTTGCTGAGTAAATGTTATTTTCCTTCTCTTGTTCCACTGAAGGATTCTGCACAACCTGTACCCACCAGAAGCAAAGTTTTTATTTACCCAGTGACAGAGCATGAGTACCCACAGCATGTGTTTATAAGCAATTAGATAATATTCTCAGCTTGTTAATAATAATTAATTGCTTACATATGCATTTCAGTTTGTAATGCCTATTCACCCACATGATCGCAATCTATCCTCAATCTATCAAACCCCAGGAATATTGAAGCTAGGGCAGGTAGTATTACTAATTTCACTTAACTGATGAGGAAAACCAAAGCTTAGAGGGATTAAAATTGGCCAAGGTTTGACAGTGGTCAACAGCAGAATTGTCTCTTTGACCTGGGCATTCTGACTGAAAATCTCATTCCCACCTTCCCGCCAATGACTATGTACTTCATTCTCATCTCTAAAAATGTTCGTTTGAGTTAGATGCAAAATTCTCACTGCCAATTCACCAGACCGAGCCTTTAGGCTGGCAGGTGGAAATGAGCTTCTATTTTCTTTTTGCAAAGAGAAAAAAGGAAAAGAAAAGAAAAAAACAACCTAAAAGCATTTCCTTGCTGTAATATCTTGCATGGGTATGTATGTATCCAGGAAGGGAGGGGCAGGGAATTTCTGACAATGAAGCCCTTGAGCAGAGCAGGGACTTCCAGAAAAGAAAAAAAAATGCCCGTTATGTCTTTGAAAACTGTTATTCTGAGTGGGTGTTGGGTCTACCACTGTAGGGCAAAGCCCAATTGCTCCCTGGAGTAGTGCTGGGACCTGGCCAATTACTACTTAGATACTGACATCAGAACATCCAGGAACAAATTGAATAGTGATGGCTGTATGCCTAAGTTTCTAAGGAAACTCTTCTCTCTATATGTTCTCAGGTAATTTTTGATCAAATGGAAAGAAATGCACCATATTAAAAACCAGAGTTATTTTGTGAGTCCCTTGAACCCTTTAAAAAATCCATAACTGGGGATTAGTTCAGAAACACTAGTCAAGAAAATGCATGCTCCAAAGGTTTTATCCAGGGAAGAAAAAAAAATTTTTGAGCAGCTTGAAAGCTCGGTGTTGCCAATTTGGAAGAGCAATTTGCCTACAGCTGGATATAATTAACAACCATGGGTCAAAAAGGAAGCCAATCATAAAAGTGTGAATTGGATAGGGGTGGAGGGATGGGGACAGTGACAGTCACTTCCAGAACTGGTCTGACTTCAGAGTCTCTCCTCAATTTCAAAAAGCTTAATCTAATGATGTTAATAAAAGATTGAACTCAGAGTGAAAAAAATTGGGGTCTTCATAGTACCCTAGTATGTGGTTGATAAATTATCTTTTCTGGAACACTATAGGGTGCCTTGTCCACCCTTTATATTAGCAAGTATTTCCCATGCAAAAAAAAAAAAAAAAAAGAGGAAAAGAAAAAGTTCTTGTTGTTGTTTTCCTCTCTCCTGGCTCACTAGAGGAGAAAAGGTATAAAGGTATAAGCAATATAGTATCCCACTGAACACTGTTTGAATTCTTTTGGTCTAAATGGACCAATTATCCTGAGGGTTTTTTTTGTTTGTTTGTTTGTTATTTTAGTAATACTAGGAAAGAGGATAACTCTTACAACTAATTAAATTCATCATGTATTCAATAATACATTTTGCAGGGTTAAGAGCTCATATGCAAAGTTGCAGCCTGAGGAGAATTAACACAGCTGAATGAGAAATTCTCTAATGATTATGCTCCTTTCTTCCTCCTACTTACTTCTGAAGGGGGTTGGGGACCAGCTCCACATATGGAACCCTGTGGATCTTGCCATCTTTCTTCTCTGCTTATTCTGATCTTGAGACAGAAAGAAATAGAATTCTAAACACACAATGTGGTGCTTCCAAGGCTCTGGAGATTTTTCTAATCCTCCAAATGTTCTCCAATAAAATCTTCCCTTTTACACTGTTGGTGCTGCCACAGCATTCATAACCAGAGGAAGTCTGACAAGAAAATGAGCCATTAAAACCTACACACAAACATAGGGGCTCATTTCAGTGCTGAAGTCCTCTTAAACTAAAGTAAAGAATTCATTTTGTCATTTGCAAGCATTTATTAAGTGTACAATACAGTGCTAGTTACTCTATGGGGGATACAGGAGAATTAGTAGTTTACATTTGAATTTAACAGACCAAAAAAATAAGAGACAACAAACCGTATTGTAGTGTGTGTGTGTGTGTGTGTGTAATATATATGTACAATCCCATGTGTAATAATACACTTGCACACATACATACACACACACACACACACACATCTCCTAAATGTGAAAGAATAGAAAACAAAGTATTAGGTCATGGTGGAGTATAGCTGGAGGGAAAAGCTTTTGGGGGATGATTAGTTTTGAGTCACATCTTGAAGAAAGCGATGGTCATGGGACACGTGGCTGGCTCAGTCAGTGGAACGTGTGACTCTTGATCTCAGCGTTGTGAGTTCTAACCCCACACTGGGGGAGAGATTACTAAAAAACAAACAAAAAGAAAGTGGTGGTTGTGACTGGCAGAAAAAAAGTCCTGAGCATAAACCACTTTTTGGAGCTTGAACTTTTTACTCAAACCAGCTTTCTGTGAAGTAGCTTGCTCTTGATAACTGACCAAAATGTGTCTCTCATTGACTTCGATAGCTGCCTATCCTGGAGATGAGTTCTTATTTTATTGTTGAATGTTTTCAGATCACCTATAAAGTCTTGTTGGAAGATGCCTAAAATACAGATTTCTCATAACATCAGTTTGTATGTTTTAAAACTTCACAATTGCCTAAACTACATAAGCCCAGAAAAGAGTTCATTAAGAAGTAGCCTTACAAGCCCAGTAGAGTATTAAAATCACATGCAGTTTCTTTGGGGCCATAATGAAATAGTCAGTTAGCTCTTTTACTTGTTGACAACGACTGCTGATATAAACTAATGGTCCAGTGATCTCAGCAAAAAGTCAGAGAACACCAAGCTACAATAGTCTGGGGAAAGAATCAGAGGCTGAGTTGGTGAAAACCTAGTTTTATTTCAGTTTCTGCATGTGAAATGGCCACATAACTATTTTGTATAACTTTTAGAGAAGCTTGTTGGATAAGAGGAATGTACATAAGAAATAATAATATTAGATAATTTTTAAAAAACACTTTACATGGGGTGGTAGGAAGAATAATGACAATATTCTATTCCCCCCCAAATATCCTTTTCCCTGGAATATGTGGATATGTGAATATGTTCCTTGCATGGCTAAAGAGACTTTGTGGGTATGATTAAGGTAAGGATCTTGAAAAGGTAATATACCCGAGGAATAAGTTGATGGGCTCAATGTGATCCATAGGGTCCTTTAAAGAGAGAAGCAACAGAGTAAGAGGCATGTAAGGATGGAAGCAGAAATCTAAAAGGAGAGAAAATGCTACACTGCTAGCTTTGGAGATAGAGGAGGGGACCATGAGCAAATGGCTTCTAGAAGCTAGAAAAGTCAAGTGAATGGATTCTCCTCTAGAGCCTCCATAGGGAATGCAGCCCGGCTAACACCTTGATTTTAGTCCGGTGAAGAACACTGCAGACTTCTGACCTCCAGAACTGTAAGATAATAAATGTGTATAATTTTAAGCCACTAAGTTTGTAATAATTTGTTACAGCAGCAATAGGAAGCTGATACACATGGGTTACCTCATTTGATCCGTATAGCTATTATACCCATCTTACATGCTCAAACAAGAAGTGAGAAAACTGATACTCAAATGGATTAGGCAATCTGCTTAAGTAAGTGATGGAGCTAACGGGAAGATTCAGGCCCTGACTCCAGAGTCTACAGGATTAAGAATAGTGTGCTGTTTCAAAACACTAATTTTGAATGGCAAGAATATATTGAATTACCACAAAAAGGTGATTGTGATAGAAAATTTATAAAAAAATTTTTAATGTATTTGCAATTTTCTCTCCTCTGTATTTGCAATGAATACAGGTCTTAGCATTCTGCTACAGTTCCTTCGCTATAAATGCTAGCAATCACATTCTATTCTGATGTAATCATATTATGTAATCAGAGAAACACATAAACTGGGAGATATCCTTTGTCAGTAGTTATTTGGAAGATTTAACCATCATTTACATTTGGTATATTTTCTCTCATAACTATCATTATGTTGTCTTCTATAGACCGCAAGCTATTGAGGGGTCGAAACTATAGTTGCTCAATTTTCTGCAAGGCCCACGTCCATGTCATTCCATACACTTGCTTAAATCTTTTATATGTGAATCTTTAATCTAGAATCATTAATTCTAGGGATCATTGCTTCCTTAGGACTCAAACTTTAATTGGTACATAGGCTGTCACTCAAATTTCCTGGAAGTTAAAGATTATCTATTGTTTGTCATTGTATCCCTGCCCATAAAATAGTTACTGTCATAGAGTTATTCAAATAATGATAGTTGAGGAATGGATGGATGGATGGTTGAATGGATGGATGAAAAGACTTTTCAAGGCCAAGTGGTTTAATAGTCTAGCAGGAGAAGGTGTAGATTTCTGAGACAATGAAGGAACAAATCCCCAGAGAGAACATAAAAAAATAAAAAAAAACAGAACAGAATAAGAAAATCTTAACTTCTATAAGATTTGAAGTTTAAAGTATCATTATGATACACAATACTAAAGACCATTTTTTACTTTATTCCTTTTTTTTTTTTTTTTTTTTTTTTTTTTTGCTTATAGCTGCAGTATTGATCAAGAATGCGAACTTATTAGTTTATACTTCTGTGTTCTTTCTGCTGATGAAATATTTTCTTTCAGGCATGACAAATAACTGTCAACATCACTTATTTACACCCAGAGATATTGAAGGTTTATAATCACAACTCACCGTTTGATCCTCAGAACTCAGTTCCTATTGCAGCAATGAAATCTGTGAATCTAAATCCAAGGCATTCTGGATCAAGTGAGATTGCACCCTGAAACTGTTTAGGGATTTTTAAGTAGGCTCCATGCCCAATGTGGGACTTGAACTCACTACCCTGAGATGAAGAGTTGCATGCTGTACAGACTGAGCCAGCCAGGCACCCCCAGTTTAGGGCTGCTTCAGTCATCTAAGATCTGAATGTTTGAGATTTTACCCTTCCTACCTAGGTTCAAGAAGGGAAAGCTAAGTTCATACCCCTTATTCAAAATGTTGTCTTTTAATCATAAAATACCTTAGGAAATAAATAGTGATCAGGTTTATGGCCAAGGATCCAGTTACTGGTTATCAATCCTTAATTTGGTGGTTTGAGTAAGATATCTCTCCTTCCAGCCTGCCCCGAACACCCTAATTTTATTCTTTATTTACTTAATAAATATTCACTGTGCACCTCACAGTGCTGGGTACTATTCTAGGTACTGCTTAAACAGTAAGGTGCAAAGTAGGCAAAAAATCTCTGTACTATGTTTATACTCTAGCAGGGAGAGATGGATAATAAAGAAATAAATAAAACATCATTACAATTAATATTGCAATATCTGAAAAATATCAGAAAAAAGAGGGACTTTTATTGCATTTTGCTTTTGAAGCCAAGACTAGGTTAGATGTAATAATGTTACCAAAATTAAAATTTTGACTCCATATAAGAGAAGAACGTATGGTTAATGGGTAAGAAAAAACTTTTTTCTAAACCATGTATATTTATAACTCATGAAAAATTGTGTAACTATAGGGGTTTTCTTTTTTATGTTGGCTGCTAGGACACAGAGCTAAATTTGCAGTTATATTTAGTAATTATGTAGTTTTTTGGTCTACTTTGTTATATACTAAATTTCTCGTGGTCTTATTTTACTAGTCTGCCCTACTTTCCTTTCACTTTGATTTCTTTACTCATTTATATTGTAATGTACTAGTTTCATTTTTGTAAACTAAGAGCTAAGTCTACCACTAAATAAGCAAATCAATCAATCAATTGATCGATTGATGGATCTACCCCAGGAGAATGCATACGTAGGTTTTGCAGATTCACAGAATAAAACAAAGGTTCTACCTTCCTGCTTCTTAAATCTTTCTAGAAGAAAAATGTCAAATCACAGAAAGGTAAGGTGCCTTATCTGAGATTTCACAGTGCATTCTTAAAGCATGTGCTCATGTCGGGGTGAAATGAGAGTGGGGATGGCTTCTGCATTATGAAAAGGTATTGGTTAAAATGTAATTTATGGTTATACATATCTAAATCACAGAATTCTACTAGATTTTGAGTTTCTATCTCCTCTATGTGACGTTCTGCCAGTTATCCTTGGATTTTGGAGAGAAAGAGATTAGGATGACCCAGCAGGTCCTCCAAATTCTTAACAAAACTGTCAAGAAAAATAAATCTTGGTACAGAATCTATAAATCTTAGCAAATGGACATGTTTGAGGAGACTAGGTAAGACATTAGAAATGCCTTTAAATTATTGTAACCTGCTCCTGCACTTAAAAAAAATTATGTGATTCAGATCTAAAGATAAGGTTTCTCAAGAAGAAAAATGACACCTGAGTTGGTAAGTGAAAAGACCCATCACAGAGCTATTTTGTCCAGTAGTAATACAGCTGCTGATCAGTTTACCAAGGAGCCCAAGGGCAGATTAATTATTTAGCAGTGGAATAAATTGAAAAGTTGGCCCTAACTACTTCAATACAAATTGAAACACCAGACTCTGCAAAACTCTCAGCAATAATCACAGAAAATGCAAGTGAATTTGAAACTAGGTTTTACAATTGTTCTATCATCACCATCTCCTTTTTCTGCTTCTTCACCCTCAGCCTCCATTTTCCCCACTCCAGCCCATCCAATTACCTCCACTCCTCCATCCCATATGCCCACTTCTTGTTAACCAATACCTTCCGAATATGGCCATTCCCCACTGCATCTTTCCCTCCCTTCTTCCCCCTCCCTTTCTTCCTGTATTTAATGTTCTGTGCTGGGCATTGAGGGGAACAGAGATGGGGCACAATGATCCATACATCCAAGAGCATAAGTTGCCATCTGATGTTGAGTATGGGGCCAGGGAGAATGCCATGGGAAAAAAGAATTAGAAATAAAGGCAAATATGATAGGCACAATTAAGGTACAAACAACCTGCTGTAAAAACACAGCTGAAGAAGCAATTAATTTCTGTCATTTTCTAGCAAGGATGGGTGACAAATATCTTTACTCTGTGTACTCCCCTCCCATCTGTTTCTCTCACTTCTAATGGGGACAATTTGGGATCTGAGTTGTCAGTTTCTGCTACTGAAATGTGAAACTGGAGGATGAAATTTATTCTGATGTCAACCACAGAAGAGGCTGTATTTAACTTAATATAGTGAGAGAGCAGTTTGGTGGCCAAATCTCTATGAGCAACAATGATCCGAGGTCCCTGTTGCCAGTTACTGCTTTAGGACCCCCAAATACCAGTTGCTTTCCATCATGTTTTCTCATCTCCCCCTCTCTCTTCTAACTTCCCAATGTCTCCCTAGGATTTCCCAGTGTTTTGCCTTTGCTGTCTCACTAGCTCCTGGTGCCAGACTATTCCAGCTGCTTTGCACCTCAAGTGCAGACCAGTCTATGTACCAGGGCGACCTTGATTGCCTATATGTTATGAATTTGGGGACACTCTTTAGAGTCACTTTACCTAGAATGCCATCATCTCCTGTGTCTTGTCAAACATTCAAATATTCCCGTGAGGGTAGAGCAGAAGGTCTATGTGTCATTTATATACCCATTGGAATTATTTCAACCATCTAGCGAGGTGAGCTACCCTTCAGAGACTAATTCACTCATTCAGCCACTATCTAGTTTGCATCCTCTTACAGGTTAACTTGTTACAAAAACGAGTAAGACTTGTCAGTCTCATGTGCTGGTTGGGGAAAGAAACACAACTTTTATTTTAGTGGTGATAATTATTAGGAAGAGGGACCACCAATGCTGCCTGGGGAATTGGATAAAAGCTTCAGAGGAAGGACCAGAGATCTGAGGTAAATCTTGAAGTTGGAGTTGGAGTTGGCCAGAGTTAGGGAAGGAGGGGGAAAAAACTGGAATTATGAATACTTTGAAATGGGGAGGTTTTGGGTGAAGGCCAGGATAGAGACTTGAAGCAGCCAGGAATAGCATAAGACACTGTGGGTAGGGGAGAGGAGATAGATTCAGAATCTGGGAAAAAATGCCAGAAGGGAGAAGGGAATAGGGGAAGATTATAAGACAGTCTGTGACTATTTTAGACTTTTACCATTGAGAGCTTGTTTTAAGAGGCAAAGAAACAAGGCAGCTGGGATTACATTAGTAGGATAATTTGGAAGGAATTCGAATATGAATAATGGAACTGACAGTACATGTATCGTCAACATTCCTTTTCATCGACCCTTCCCCCAGTCACCTAAGATCTGCATTGTTTGTTGTACAGAAATATGTTGAAAAGCACAGAAGTCCTGGTTCTATCATTAACTGGCAGCTTGCAAGTACCCTAAACTCCCAGGGATCTACTGCTTCATATTTCACAGGAAAGCATGGGAAACGATGATCCCTAAGATCCCTTTTTTAGTCCTGAAGGCTATGGTTATTTTTAGGTCTTGGAGGAATTGTGCTGTGTATAGCACTATCTAAATAGACACAATCTCCTCCTACTGGGAGCACGAACGGTACCAGAACTTTGGCACCAAAGAACCCAGGGCTTTATTATTTTAAATTTTAAAAATAACTTTTTCCTCATTACAAAAATAACACAGAAAAATTCAAAGGAAGAACTTTGTGAAACATTACAACTCCTACCCACTTGGACACAAACATGGTTAGTACTTGGTATATAGCCTTACTAAGAATACTGTTATTTCCATATCAAATTAATAGTGAATTATTCTCTACTAGAAAAAGCTGTTTGTTTGCTGCTTCTAGAGCCAAGAGATTTTTACACAGAAAAACAATTGAACCCTTCATGGGGGGCTCAACAAATCCAAGTAGATTTCATTCTCCCTAAAAAGTCACTCAACGTACATGAAGTTAAAGTATTAGAATTACAACTCAATACAAATAAATGTCTTCCCTGTGATTGCAGATTAATGATGCGTCTTTAAAGTCCTTTCAAGGAACACACTCAAACTTTAAGAGGTATGATTTATGGCAAATGTACCATGTGTCAGGTACTGTATAAAGTACTTTCTATGTGCTACTTTAAAACCTCATACTACTACTCTAGGACAGGTATTTTGATACCAGTTTTACAGATAAGATTTCAAAGGCTTGAAGAGGTTAATTGACTTCCTTATGGCCACATTGCTAATAAAGAGCTGACCCATGATTTGGACCCAGAACTTCCTGGTACAAATGTCATCTTCTTACCACAATACCAACATTCCCCAAAGCTGTTATCCAAATAAAACTAGTGTCCAGTGAGATAAGAGTGTTCCAAGAAAAAAGGCCTTATTGTTTGCAAAACATTACACTGAAGGAAAGAAACATATTTAACTTAACTCTTAATTTCATATATATATATATATATATATATACACACACACACATTCTTTGTAAATATGCATGTGTGCCATTTATTCATTTTTCATTTGTTTGTTTATTTATTTATTTTTATTCTTTTATTGTTTTGAGAGAGAGAGCATGCAAGCTGGAGTGGTGGAGAGGGGGCAGGTGAGGAGGGGCAGAGAGAGAGGAAGAAAGAGAATCCACGCTGGGCAGAGCCCAATCCAGGGCTCAATCTCACAACCCTGTAACTCTTAGTCTCTTAATCTTACTTGGGCACTACACATACGTTTTTCACTGACAGGCCTTCAGCCACTTCACCCTAAAGACAAAGGCCAGAAATAATGAATGAGGAAATCCAAGAACTATTCAGTGATCTAGGTTTTTCCCTATGCAGTCCAATTTAAACAATTATTGCCCACTGGGAACATTTCAGACAAGTTCCGGGAACCCTACATAATAGAGCGTACAAATACCAAAAGTCATTATTTTCTTCAGAGTCTCAAGTATAAACAGAAAATGATTTATCTTAAAGTTAATAAAGCTTAATTTATGAGCCCCATTGCATGGACCCCTTCTAAAACCCTGGAAGTTCCCTAACAATAGTTCATATAATCATGAGCTTTTTGTAACATTTGCAGAAAAAAAGATATTATACCTGCAATTGTTGAAGACTTTGTCTCTTTCCCCTTCAGCTTGCCCTGTTCCATGCTTTGCCCTGCTAAGTAATATTGGAATAGTGGTAGACTTTTTTGGTATTCAGTTAACTAAACATATTTGGGTGTCACAACTGGGATGGAGAGTGGGAATATTACCGGCATATAGAGGCAGGGGGAGCTGCCAAACACCTGGAATGCACACCTACCAATAAAAATTGATTGGGCCCCAATGTCAATAGTGCCAACATTGAGAAATCCTGGGTTAGTGGAATAAATTTCGGTAGTTTGCAATCATTTTCATGTATAGTTAAGTTATTCCTAGTTGTCCTGGTGTAGAAATGGCTTTCATGAATATTCTGTGCTGCCTCACCGAGGGTCATGATATGGAGATAGAAGAGAGATTGTATATGAACTGGCCCTACAGTAATTGTCACTAGAATGTATCGGTGGTGATAGAGAATAAAGGGTTTGAAAAGTGTGGAGCCAGAAACTAGCTGAGATAATTTTTTCAAATATTGAACATTTAAAAGTAAGAGGGAAATCCCCACTCAAAACAGAAGTCCTTTTCTGTTAGGAATATACTAAAAAATACAACATGTACAATTATAAATGCAGCATACATTTTTTTCTTTTTCTTTCTTTTTTTTTTAAGATTTTATTTATTTATTTGACACAGAGAAAGAAAGCATAAGCAGGGGGAGCAGCAAGCAGAAGGAGAAGCAGGCTCCCCACTGAGCAGGGAGCGGGCTCGATCCCAGGGCCCTGAGATCATGACCTGAGCCGAAGGCAAACGCTTAACCAACTGAGCCACCCAGGCACCCCCATTTTTTTCCTTTTGTTGAGAATTATGTGCAGTGGAATTTATAGAACTCCTCAGATTGTAGGGCACATGCCTAAAGCAGTGCTGTAAGCATTGTGTATGTCTGTTATTAAAGTCACCTATTTTTAACATATGCCAACACAGGGGCATCTTGGCATGACATTGCCAACCATGACTTAGGAGATGGAAATAAGGTTTTCTAAATTAACATTAATTTAAAACTCATTTGATC
Organism: Ursus arctos; assembly: GCF_023065955.2. Classification (NCBI taxonomy): domain Eukaryota; kingdom Metazoa; phylum Chordata; class Mammalia; order Carnivora; family Ursidae; genus Ursus; species Ursus arctos. The sequence goes on along the minus strand of NW_026622797.1, from coordinate 33,919,345 downwards.
TACCAGGCTAGAAGACAGATTAGGTTATCTTTTCATTCCATTCATAAAAAACACAGGAATTGTCATATAAAGAGGTGCTGGGGTGTGGGGTGAGTTAAAATTAGGCAGTAATTCATAAAAATGTTGTGTTTTCCTTGAATTTTTGTGGTTTATTTTACTTGTCAGCCTTTTAAAATATATAATTTGTTGTGATTTCTTTTATCATTTTAAATATTCACTTTGGAATCTAATTTTTAATTTTAACTTCTTTTCTTAAAAAGTGTCCACAAAGTTGTGTTAAACAGAGCCTAGATATGCTCCTATATATACATTTTATTTTGATATAAAATCCTGAATTGGAATTTCTTTTATTTCTTTAAAGACAGTGTTTGCTTCCTACTCATGGCTCATTGCATAAAGCAGCCCCACTGTGAAGTCCATTTTTTCCCTCTTCTGCTCTGTCTTACTAGGACTGAAATATTCTCTTCCATTTCCTTTACTTAATGGAAAATGAAGATGCAAGAAAAAAAAATCCCATTTCCTCTGTGAAACCTGCTGCCCTAGAGTCACAAACATAATTTATGGATTCTAGCTATGCTTGCATTCCTTGCTATGCCAATAAAGTTTATTGAAATTGGAATTGGAATTAAAAAGCTTAAACCAAAAGAACCATTCCAGAGGTCAGAAAAATATATATATGTAGGCTATATCCAAAAAAGAATGTTGCTCTACCTTCAGCCAGACTGTAATGCAAGTTAGCAAAAGCCATTCTGTTTTATTTTTTAATCCAAACTAATCATGTTAACATTGAGGAAAATCTTCATTTTTATTTAATATTTTATGATCTAATACTTGTCATTCCATATTAGAATGAAGATCCAAGAAAAAAAAAGAATTTTTTGCCTTATGGCTCAGAGTTCTAGGGCTTTAAGATTTATAGGGAACGTGACAAAAAATATCTATAGTGAGGCTAAAATTACTAGTCAGGGTGAACATTATAAAAATGTAAGTAAAAATGAATTTAAAAGTGATATGAGTACATTGAATTGGTTGAAACGTAAAATCCCACAGAGAAGTATTTGTGGATTGCTGCAGGAAATCTACATTAAAGTACATTATTTCATGCAGAGAGAATCTTACTGAAATTATAAAGTACTCCTATGGCAAAAAGGAAAGAACAACCCACAGCTTTATAGCAGCAGTCAGGGTAACAGCACACATCTCAAAATAAATCTCTCACACTTTCAGAGGAATAACTTCTGCTAATCAAATGTCTCAAAACATCTGGGCACTACTTGAAGTTCCTTGCACATTCTGGCCAAAGAGACAGAAATGTAAGTTGCAATAGGGCATGATAATATTTTAGAGATGCTGCTTTAGACACATTTCTAATTTTATTCAGTCTTAAAATGCCCCTATCTGATAGGGAGACACAAAGCTGATGGGCATCAAGAGAACCTAGATTGCGGATTAGGGAATATGGGAAGCTAAAAATAATTAATTGGCTGGATGTGTGGGGATAATAGCACAAATCGAGCATTTGAGTTCCTGACTCAACTTCTTATACTCTACTTTGTCTAGTTCTGGAGTGATCAGATAGGCTTGCTGCCAGAAACTTTTGGGGGCAAAATCTGTATACTTGGATGTTGTAGCGGGATAATTTGGCATTAAGAAAAATATCTATGTGGTTCTACGGACTTAATCTTTTGCAGAATCAGGAGAAAGGGAGTAGTCCAATACAAAGAAATGGCTAGCGATCTAGAGAGAGAGAAACTGTACATAACTGGGTAAATTTCTTCATCTTATCTATAAAATAGATAATAGTACACATCTGAGCTTATTGTGCTTAATATGAAATAATAGTTATGTATGGCGAAGTGACTTCACATGGGACATGTAACAGAGTGGTTTTGTTGTTATTTTAATAGTTATATCTTTCTCTTTCTTTATTCTTTTATTTTTTTAAGATTTTTTAAAAATTTATTTATTTTTGTGAGAGAGAGATTGTGTGTGAGAGAGAGCGCACAAGCTGGGGGGAGGGGCAGTGGGAGAAGCAGACTCCCTGTTTGAGCAGGGAGTCTGACTGCAGACTCCATTCCAGGACCCTGGGATCATGATCTGAGCCAAAGGCAGACACTTAACTGACTGAGCCACCCAAGTGTCCCTCTTCCTTTATTTTTTTAAAGATTTTATTTTTAATTAATCTCTCCTCTCAAGGTGGGACTTGAACTCACAACCTCAAGATCAAGAGTCACATGTTCAACCCACTGAGCCAGTGAGGCTCCCCTCCTCTTTCTTTATTTAACCTCAGCTAGCATAGGTGATTATGTTTAAGAGAAGGTTGTTTGTCTCCTATATTTTGAAATTAATCATAATCATTTTGTCTCTTTATACAGGTAAACATTTTGAAATTCGAGGGGGAACATGTTAACAAAACGAAGAGAAAAACTTACTTATCAGATGATTCACAGAATAACATCAGATTTCATACTTGCTGAGGCGTGGGAATGGGGATGTGACATTTTAATAGTATTTTACCTTTATAAGTACTCAGGCTACTTTATGTATTCAGAATTTCTTTTCAATTTGTCAAATAAGTCCAACCTAACCTGAATAAAAATCAAGTTTCTGAAAAACAATATTATATATGTAAACTCTGCTGAAATTAAGTAAGTGCATGTTTAAGCCGGAAGGTTGAGCTAAGAGTTCCTACCATAACACACGAAATATCTAATACATTATTCACCAGAATGAAATACACTGAGATTTTTTTTCCTTCCTTCCTTCCTTTCATTCATCATTGATTCATTAAAAAGTTTCAGATAAAACCCAAGTCAGTTGGACCTCAGTCTTCAGTGTATTACATTTAAACCTAAAAGATTTCACTATGCTGATCTATAAGGTTGTTCAACATAGACCCTGATGAAAGTATTGTAATGAGGTTCCAATGTAATAGGAAAGTAATTTACTATCTTAAATATAAAAAGTATATATAAAAGTGTATTTTCAGTATAATATCCTAAATGTGATATATTATAATTTTTATAGTTCTGCCTACCACACCACTATTCATAATTCTTGAGATTTTTCCTCTAATAATTACATTGGTTTCATGATCCACAGCCACGCTTTTCAAAAACTACATGACCATTCTGTTAAAACTCCAGAAAAATGAAACTGAAGTACAACAGTTGAAATCTAACAGCCATCTATCTATATTATCAGCACTTTGAAAGTTAATGGGAATCTGTTAAAATGTGTACATATATTTTTTCATACTTAAGCTCATCTTCTCCAGGATTATGTCACCATTTTCTTCTTTTCAACATACTGAAATTACAAAATTGAACCCATAATGTCTTACCTGCAGATTGGAAATTTAAAATAATCTGAATACCAAAGGTGTTTTGAAACTCATATGATGGCAAAACCTGGCTCAACATGAGGTTATCGATAATCTCTGTTTGACCCATATATGGATATTAACATATTTCCCTCAAAAAACAGCTGTGTCTTTGATTACAGGGCTTCCACAGACCCCACTATGGAAGTATGCAATACGTGGTATATGCACCACATCCCTGTTCTAGAATTCTAAAAGTTCTTCACTTCGATCTGCGTCTTGCTCCATGGATTTCAGGGAAGAGAGAGTAGACCTGGCCTTCCTTCAGAATTGCTTTTCTTGTATTGGCTTTCAACTTTCCTTCCTTATTTCTATTTTTAAAAATTCAATAAACTTAGATTATATTAAAGGTCAGTTGTGTTTAGAAATTGATCAAGGGTTAATAATTCAGGGCCTCTTTTGTGAGCTATTAAAAGTGGAATTAGAGTGATTTTTATTAGAGAGCAGGAAAGAACACTAGATGTCAAACAGGATTATGCATTTGAAAATAAACAAACAAAAGGATATGATTTCTTATCTTGGAGGGAAATAAAATACTAAATTCTGTGTAATCTTATTTAAATGAAACTAGGAAAACCTTAGTTTCGTTTTATCAACTCATCTCAGAAAGCAGATGCTCAACACTGTGTACTGCCACCAGTCCTCTGAGTTTCTACCATAATTCAGCTGTTCGCAAAGTTTTTGATAGATGGCTCTTAGTGTTCTGCCACCCTGCTCTGCGAATCATGTAATTGTTTACTGTACTGGTCCATTTAACTCCCATTTAGTACCATATCTCATACGTACCCAAAGTATTTATTTTTCCTTTCCTTGGCAGATAAAAGAAAACACTTTATAGTTGGCTATATACGGGATTTTAGAAGTCAAGTTATTCATGCAAAAGAGATAATTGGGGGGGGGGTCTATGTTAGAGCTTTTCCTTCCTTCTTCCTTCATCCCTTCCTCCCTTCCTTCCTTCCTCTCTCCCTCCCTCACTTAATTCTTCCCTCATTTGCTCTCATTTGGTCTTCTGTCCTTCAAATGAATATTATTTTTAAGGAACTTTGATGCATGTAAACCTCTTCTCTTGTAATATAATGCTTTTTGCTCACATGGAAATTAATCACATAAATATTGCCCTATTTAAAACAATTGTAATGAACTTTTGTCTTCAATTATAAAAATGCTATTAGCACTTGATCAAGTGATAATATGATATCAATTAAACGAACATACATCATATGTTGACATTTGGTCTCGATAGAAAAATAGGAATTTGAAAGTAAACTCTGACTTGGTAAAATTTCCAAATCACCTCAAGAGATTAAAATATACAATAAACCACACGTATTTAAAGTACACAATCTGACAAATTTGACGTATGTATACACTTGTGAAAACATCAACACAATCAAGATAACGAACATATCCATCACCCCCAGGAGTTTCTTTGAGATTCTTTGTCACCCCTTCCTCCCACTGCTCCCGGCCTTCTCCCTGTCTTGTCCTTAGATAACCACTCATCCGCTTTCTGTCACTATAGATTAGTTTGCATTTTCTATGATTTTATATAAACGGAATCATACAATGTGTATTCCTTTTTTGAGTGACTTATTTCCCTTATAATTATTTTGAAATCCATCTATGCTGTTATGTGCATTAATAGTTTATTCCTTTTAATGTTGACTAGCATTACATTGCATGGATATGGCACAATTTCTTTATCAATTTACTTGTTCATGCATCAAATTGACTATATTGCAGTTTTTTATATTACAAATAAAACTGCCGTGAACATATTTGTATAAGTCTTTGTATAGACATATGCTTTCATTCTCTTTTAGTAAATATCTAGAAGTAGAATAGATGGATCATATGGTAGGTGTATTTTTAACTTTTCAAGAAATTGCCACATTGCTTTTCAAAGCAATTGTACCATTTGACATTTCCTTCAACAGTGTAGGAGAATTTCAGTTATTTTGCATCATCAGCATTTGGTATGGTCAGCCTTTTGGTGTGGGACATTCAAGGAAGTGGGTAAGGGTATCCAACTACGGTTTTAATTTGCATTTTTCTACTGACTAATGATGTCAAGAATCTTTTCATGTGACTATTTTCCATCCATATATCTTATATAGTGAAGTGTTTTTTTCAAAATTTATATCCATTCTTTAAAAATATTTTACTTTTCAGAACAGTTTTAGATTTACAGAAAAACTGAGAAAATGTGAGCTTCCGCATACCCTGTACCAGTTTTTTCTAACATTTTACATTAGTATGGTACCTTTGTTATAATGAACCAATATTGATTCATTGTCATTAACTAAAATCCATACTCTATTTAGATTTCCTTACTTTTACCTAGTGTCCTCTATTTGTTCTAGGATCCCTTCTAGGATATCATATTACATCTATTTATCATGTTTCCTTAAGCTTTTCTTGTCTGTGGCAGTTTCTGGTTTTCACTGAACAGAAGTATGAATCAGGTATTTTAGAGAATGCTCCTCTAACTGAAATTGTCTGGTATTTTTCTCATGGTTAGACTAGGATTAGAGTTTTGTTGCTGATGTTGTTGTTGTTGTTGTTGTTTGAGAAGACTACAAAGGTAAAGTACCATTTTCATCATATCATATCAACAACATATACTATACACTTGATTTGTCACTATTGATGTTAACCTTGATCACTGGACAAAGGTAGTGTTTGACAGATTTCTTCACTGTAGGGTTACTCTTTCCATACTGTACTCTTCGCAAAGAAGTCACTACATACAGCCTACACTTAACAAGTGGGAAGTTACACTCCCCCTGCTTAAGGGTGAAGTATTTATGTACATTACTTGGAATTCTTCTGCATAGGGAACTTTTTTTCTTTCATTTATTTATTTATTTATTTATTTATTTAATCATTTATTTATAGTAACATGGACTGACTCATGAAAATTTATTTTATACTCTGGGTTATAAGCCAGTATTTCTTTTTTGTTGTTGTTATTGTTCACATTGTTTCAGCTTTGGACACTGGGAGCTCTTTCGTTCTGTTTTGCATCCCTTTGACATGCCCCCATGTTCTGAGCATTTTACTTTCTGGTTATACATAAAAGATGCTCCAGCTTAATTTTCCTTTTAACCATTTTTAAATTAGTTTGTTGTTTTCTTATCAATGAGCTTTGAGTGTTCTTTATATATTTTGGGTATAAGCCCTCTACCAAATATAGAATGTGCTCATATCTTCTCTGAGTCTGACTTTTCATTCTCTTAGCAGTATCTTTTGAAAAGCAAAAGTTTTTAATTTGATGAACTCCAATTTATATTTTTTTTGGTTATGTTTTATGTATGATGCTTTCAGTATTGTATCTAAGAACTCTTTGCTTAATCCAATGTAATACATTTTCTATGATTCTTCTAAAATCATTAAAGTTTAAAGTTTTACTCTTAGGTTAATGATGCATTTTGATTTTGGGGGAATATATGATGTGAGGTATGCATTGAGGTTCCCTTTTTTTAGCATATGGGTGTTCAGTTGTTCCACTATCATTTGATGAAGAGAGTATACCTTCTGCACTGGATTCTCTTTGCACCTTTGCCAAAACACAATTGACCATATATGTGTATCTATCTTTATACACTGTATTTTCTTCCTTTGGTCTATATTTCTTTTTTTTTTTTTTTAAGATTTTATTTATTTTGAGAGCAGGAGAGAGTGAAAGCATGAGTGGGAGGGAGGGGGAGAGGGTGAGGGAGAAGCAGACTCCCCACTGAGCAGGGGTCCAGACATGGGGCTTGAACCCAGGACACGAGCCAAAGGCAGATACTTAACAACTTAGCCATCCAGGCACCCCTCTATATTTCCATTTTTATACCATTAGCAAACTGTCTTGATTACTGTACCTCCATACTGTCTGGAGAAAATGTGATATAATTCTTCTGGCTTTATTCTTCTTTCTCAAAAGTTTGTTTTGACTGTTCCAGTTTCCTTAAATTTCAGATAAGTTTTAGAATCAACTTCTTAATTTCTACAAAACAAAGATAGCTGGAATTTTTAATTGGAACTGCACTGAATCTATACCTAAATCTGGGGAGAAGTGATGTCTTAACAATATTGAACTTCTGATCTATGAACATAATATACTTCTTAATTTGTTTAGATCTTTTATTTCTCTTAACATTGTTTTGAAATTTTTAGTGTCTATGTCTCACACAACTTCTGTCAGTTTTATTCCTAATTATTTTATATATTTCATGCAATTGTAAATGTTATTTTAAAATTTTAACTTCTGATTATTCACTACCACCATATAGATACAAAATTGATTTTATATCTTGATCTTATATACTTCAAATTGCTTAACTAACTTATTGATTCTAGTAGCTTTTTGTAAATTCTAAAAGATTTTCTTCATATGACCATATCATCTGAATATGAAGATAATTGTATTTGTCCTTTCCTCTTTGAATTCCTTTTATTTTATTTTCTTGTCTTATTGCACTACCTAAAACTTCCACATCTATATTAAGTAGAAGTGGTGAGGCAGTCATCCCATCTTTGTTCCTGATCTTAAGGAGAAAAAAATTTGTCTTTCTTCATTTAATATGATGTTACCTATTCCATATCTTAACCTGAAAGCATACAACATTTTACTTAAAATAGCTGCAGGTTAATTGTAGATAGTGCACTTTATCAGGTTGAAAATTTCCCTTCTATTCCTGGTCAGTTGAGAGTTTTTACTGGGAATGAATGTTGGATTTTGCCAGATTTTTTTTCCTGACTTTATTGAGGTGTTCACAGAGTTTTTCTTTTTCAGTCTGTTAATATGGTGAATTACATGATTGAATTACATATTATTGATTACTATTTTGGAAAAAACTTAAGAATTATTTCATCTATGGCCATCATAAATATTTGTCTGGTTTTGGTATGACTCACTGGATCAGATGGGCTTAATAGATATATTCAGAGCATTTCATTCTAAAGCAGCAGAATACATATTCTTTTTGAGTGCACATGGAACATTCTCCAGAATAGATCACATACTGGTCACAAATCAGACCTCAACCAGTACAAAAAGATTGAGGTCATACCATTCATATTTTCAGACCACAATGCTATGAAACTTGATGTCAATCATAAGAAAAAATTTGGAAGGACCACAAACACATGAAGGTTAAAAAGCATCCTACTAAAGAATGAATGGGTCAACCAGGAAATTAAAGAAGAATTTTTTTAAAATACATGAAAGTAAATGAAAATGAGTACACAACAGTCCAAAACATTTGGGATGCAGCAAAGGCAGTCCTGAGAGGGTAATCTACAGCAATACAAGCCTTCCTCAAGAAGCAAGAAAAGTCTCAAATACACTATCTAACCTTATACATAAAGGAGCTGGAAAAAGAACAGAAAATCAAGTCTAAATCCAGCAGAAGGGAAATCATAAAGATTAGAGCAGAAATCAATGAAATAGAAACCAAAAGAACAATAGAACAGATCAATGCAACAAGGAGCTGGTTCTTTAAAAGAATTAACAAAATTGACAAACCCCTAGCCGGACTTTTCAGAAAGAAAAGAGAAAAGACCCAAATAAATAAAATCATGAATGAAAGAGGAGAGATAACAACTGACACCAAAGAAATACAAATAATAATAAGAATATATTAGGAACAACTATGTGCCAGCAAATTAGACAATCTGGAAGAAATGGATGCATTCCTAGAAACATATAAACTACCAAAACTGAAACAAGAAGAAATAGAAAGCCTGAACAGACCCATAATCAGGAAAGAAATTGAATCAATAATAAAAAATCTCCCAACAAACAAGAGTCCAGGGCTGGATGGCTACCCAGGGGAATTCTACCAAACATTTAAAGAAGAATTAATACCTGTTCTTCTGAAATTATTTTAAAAAGTAGAAATGGAAGGAAATCTTCCAAACTCATTCTATGAGGCCAGCATTACCTTGATCCCAAAACCAGACAAAGACCCCACTAAAAAGGAGAATTACAGACCAATATTCCTAATGAACATGGATACAAAAATTCTCAGCAAGCTACTAGCTAATACGATTCAACTGTACATTAAAGGGATTATTCACCACAATTAAGTGCGATTTATTACTGGGCTGCAAGGGTGGTTCAATATCCACAAATCAATCGACATGATACACCACATTAACAAAAGAAAGGATAAGAACCGCACGATCCTCTCAATACATGCAGAAAACCATTTGATAAAATACAGTATCCTTTCTGATAAGAACCATCAAAAAAGTAAGGATAGAAGGAATATACATCAACATCATAAAGACCATATATGAAAGACCCACAGCTAATACCATCCTCAGTGGGGAAATACCAAGAGCTTTTCCCCTAAGGTCAGGAACACAACAGGAATGTTCACTCTCACCATTGTTGTTCAACATAGCACTAGGAGTCCTAGCCTCAGCAATCAGACCACAAAAAGAAATAAAAGGCATCCAAATTGGCAAGGAAGAAGTCAAGCTTTCATTCTTCACAGAATACATGATACTCTATGTAGGAAACCAGAAAGACTCCACCAAAAAATGCTAGGACTCATACGGGAATTCAGCAAAGTCACAAGATATAAAATCAATGCACAGAAGTCTGTTGCATTTCTATACACCAGTGAAGCATCTGAAAGAGAAATGAAGGAATTTTTCCCATTTGCAATTGCACCCAAAAACCATACGGTACCTAGGAATAAACCTAACTAAAGAAGTAAGAGATCTGTACTATGAGAACTATAGAACAGTTATCAAAGAAACTGATGAAGACACAAAGAAATGGAAAAACATTCCATGTTCATGGATCAGAAGAACAAATATTATTAAAATGTATATACTATCCAAAGCAATCTATACATTCAATTCAATCCCTATCAAAATAACACCAGCATTTTTCACAGAGCTGGAACAAACAATTCTAAAAATTGTTGGAACCAGAAAAGACCCTGAATAGTCAAAGTAATTTTCAAAAAGAAAACCAAAGCTGGAGGCATCACAATTCCAGACTGCAAGCTATATCACAAAGCTGATATCATCAAGACAGGACAGTATGGTACTGGCACAAAAACAGACATGCAGATCAATGGAACAGAATAGAGAACCCAGAAATGGACCCTCAACTCTGTAGTCAACTCATCTTCAGCAGAGCGGGAAAGAATATGCAATGCAAAAAAGACAGTCTCTTCAACAAACGGGAAAACTAGATAGCAACATGCAGAAGAATGGAAGTGGATCACTTTCTTACAACATACAAAAATATAAACTCAAAATGGATGAAAGTCAACCTAAATGTGAAACAAGAAACCATTAAAATCCTAGAGGAGAACACAGGCAGCAACCTCTTTGACCTTGGCCACAGCAACATCTTACCAGATGCGTCTCTAAAGGCAATGGAAACAAAAGCAAAAATGAACTATTGGGACTTCATCAAGATAAAAAGCTTCTGCACAGCAAAGGAAACAATCCACAAAACTAAAAGGCCAGGCAACCCTCTCAGGTACCCTCCCTCTCTGGGAGCTTTGTACTCTATCATTCAATAAATTTTACTATTACTCAATAAGCTTTGCTTTGCTGCCAATGACTCTGTCTGGTCTACCTCTTCATTCTTCGAAGTGGTGTGACCAAGAACTGCAGGCACCAAAGGAGAAGAAATCCTGTAACATATGTATTATATACCATATTCTTACAATAAAGTAATATAAAAAAATGAATTGTTATTAAGAAACCATAGGGAAGAGAAAATACATTTATAATAGTGTACTGTATTTATCTAAAAAAAAATCTATGTATAAGTGAACTCATGCAGTTCAAATCCATGTTTTCTAAGGGTCAACTGTATAAGAACAAATAAATGATTTTTTAAAAAAATAATAAAAAAAACCCTAAAAGGCAACCTATGGAATGGGAGAAGATATTTGCGTATGATATATCAGATAAAGGGCTAGTATCCAAAATCTATAAAGAACTTATCAAACTCAGCACCCAAAAAACGTCCAGTCAAGAAATGGGCAGAAGACATGAACAGACATTTCTTTAGAGAAGACATACAAATGGTGAACAGACACATGAAAAAATACTCATCACTCATTATCAGGGAAACACAAATCAAAAGCACAGTGAGATACCACCTCACACCAGTCAGAATGACTAAAATTAACAAGTCAGGAAACAACAGATGTTGGAGAAAATGCAGAGAAGGGGACCCTCTCACACTGTTGGTGGGAATGCAAACTGTTGCAACCAATCTGGGAAACAATGCGGAGGTTCCTCAAAAAGTTAAAAATAGAACTACCTCAGGACACAGCAATTGCACCACTAGGTATTTACCCAAAGGATATAAAAATAGTGATTTGAATGGGCATATGCACCCCAATGTTTATAGCCGCACTGCCCACAATAGCAACAACATGGAAATAGCTCAGATGTCTATCCACAGATGAATGGAATAAGAGGATGTAGGTTATGGTGTGTGTATATGTGTATATATACATTTCATATATACACATATATATTTCATATAAACACATATACACACACAGCAGAATATTACTGAGCCAACAAAAAGAATGAAATCTGGCCATTTGCAATGACATGGATGGAACTAGAGTGTACTATACTAAGCAAAATAAGTCAGAGAAAGACAAATGCCATATAATTTCACTCGTGGAATTTAAGAAACAAAACTGGAGAATATAGAGAAATGGAAGGAAAAATAAAATAGGGTGAAAGCAGAGAGGGAGGCAAACCATAAGAGAGTCTTAACTACAGGGAGCAAACTGAGGGTTGCTGGAGGGGAGGTGGGTGGGGGGATGGGGTAATTGGGTGATGGACATTAAGGAGGGCACTTGATGTAATGAGCACTGGGTGTTATATGCAACTGATGAATCACTAAATTCGAACCCTGAAACTAATAATGCACTATATTTTAACTCACTTGAATTTAAATAAAATCTTAAGGAAAAAAAAAAGCTGAAGATAATAAATTAATTTTCATATTGGTGAAAGATGAGCTTGTTAAATTTTCTTCTGATAGTCTAGGTTTTAAAAATTGTTTTCACTGAAACCCAAAATGAACATATAAATGAATATTTATATAGAATACAGAAAACCATAGAAAGAGAGAGAAACATTTTATTTATTTATTTATTTATTTATTTATTAAAGATTTTATTTGTTTATTTGACAGAAAGAGAGAGACAGCCAGCGAGAGATTTATTTGTTTATTTGACAGAGAGAGAGAGAGAGACAGCCAGCAAGAGAGGGAACACAAGCAGGGGTAGTGAGAGAGGAAGAAGCAGGCTCCCAGCAAAGCAGGGAACTCCATGCGGGGCTCAATCCCAGGACCCTGGGATCACGCCCTGAGTGGAAGGCAGACACTTAACGACTGAGCCACCCAGGTGCCCTGAGAGAAACATTTTAAATCCAGTGTGGAAAGACTAAATTATTTAACAGATATTATTGGAAAATGACCTATACACACACACACACACACACACACACACACACACACACATATATATATAAAAGTAAATTTCAAATGCATCAAGTCTTGACATTATTGGGAGGAAATATGAGAGAGTATTTGATATAGTCCTGATTTAGAAAGTTTGCTTTCTCAAAAGACAGGGCCAAAAAGAATAAAATTAACTGTTAGCAATTACAAAAAGATGGACAAATTTAAATATCAAACCAACATATTTATCAAGATCAGAGTTCAGAGAACAAACCATAAATTGAAGAGTAAGATGCATAATTCATATTTTAAAGAATATAAGTTGTTTAAAGCATTAACTCTGGAAGGTAGCAAGCTAGGTTCAGATCCCACCTGTACCTACTGCTTTACTATTATTAGGCTTTGGGCAATTTATACAAACACTCTGCTTCTATCTACTATCTATCTATCTATCTATCTATCTATCTATCTATATCTATCTATCTATCTATCTATCTATCTATCTATCTACTTATTTACTGATTAATTTATTGTGGTAAGACACTTAAATGAGATTATTTTATTTTTTAAAGATTTTATTAATTTATTTGACACAGAGAGAGGAGAGGGGAGGGGAGAGAGCAAGCACAAGCAGGGAGAGTGGCAGGCAGAGGGAGAAGCAGGCTCCCCACTGAGGAAGGAGCCTGATGTGGGACTCAATCCCAGGACCCTGGGATCACAACTGACCCAAAGGTAGCTGCTTAACCAACTGAGCCACCCAGGTGCCCCGAGATTATTTTATTTTAACTGTTTATAAATATTCAAGCCTGAAGAGGGCCTGAAAAAAATAAGCATTCCTATATATACTGCTCAAGAGAGGGTAAATTATCAAATTTGTTTTGGTTCCTGTGTTAAACTTTGGAGGTTTTCCTCAAATGTGTTTGGATTCGTAACTCATTGCTGGTGTTCTTGGAGATTGGCAAAGAAGAGAGTTGGTGGTTAGTGGGAAGGGAGTTAGAACTATTCAACATTTAGTCTTCCTCTTACTCTAAATCTTTTTTCAGTGCTATGCCTCCGTGTCCCTGATTAAACCTGGGGCCTTCTGTGGAAGTGGGAGAAACTGATCAGAGGGCCCATGTGGCTCCAGGGCACACCTCTGCCTAAACCAGTACTGGGAGCCACAGTGGCCCAAAGCTTTCTGGGATTCTGAGGTGTGAATCGACTAATATTTCAATATTCTCCTTTGTGGGTCTTAGATTGCATCTTAAGTTTGCTCCACCAATTTGATTACTCTCCATCTGCTTTCATGTTCTAAAACTTTGTTCACATCTCTTGCCTGCTATTGTCTTCTCTCAATTCTCTTTGTCCTTGCAGGTTGATTCTTTTATCCGTATTACTTTCATTTCTAGAGGTAGTGGAAATAAACACAAGAGTTCAATCTATGGTGCTTTTCTTTTCTTTTTTTTAAATTATAATAATACTTTTTTTTATTATATTATGTTAGTCACTATACAGTACATCCCTGGTTTTTGATGTAAAGTTCCATGATTCATTAGTTGCGTATAACACCCAGTGCACCATGCAATACGTGCCCTCCTTACTACCCATCACCAGCCAATCCCATTCCCCCACCGCCTCCCCTCTGAAGCCCTCAGTTTGTTTCTCAGAGTCCATAGTCTCTCATGCTTCATTCCCCCTTCTGATTACCCCCTTTCTTTATCCCTTTCTTCTCCTACCGATCTTCCTAGTTCTTATGTTCCATAGATGAGAGAAACCATATGATAGTTGTCTTTCTCTGCTTGACTTGTTTCTCCTAGCATTATCTCCTCCAGTGCCGTCCATGTTGCTTAAATGAAACTTGTTTCTAAAATTACCACACGAAATATGACTTAATTTTAAAATGAAAAGTTCAAATGAATGTTAATTCGATGTATGAGGCCACCTCCATCTCTATATTTCTATGATTCTTTCAGTTAAGGGTGAATCAAACACAGAATAATTTGACTGTTTTATAATGTCCACATCCCATATATGCACCAGAGCTCATCAAGTATGTTTTTACAGCTCCCTTTCCTTTTTAGATTGAGATTCGCTTCTCAGTTTGTAGAACTGTTTCTTATGTTCGATGTAGGTCCACGGCACATCGAGCGGGATTTGTCACTTTGAAGAACTGTCAGCACACTAAAAGGAAATCTTCCGGATTAGAATCAGGGAATATTTGTCTAATTTGTATTTTTTTAAAGTCCAAATTGGGTGGAATTTATGGGAGAATCAATTTAGTAACAATATTAGAAATGTAAAAATGACAGATAATCACTAGCAGGTCTAGGAAACTGTTAATTGGAATAAAAAATATAACAAAATAGTCCTTCACTTACATAGGATGTTATTGATTTGTTGGCTTGGGTCAACTTTCACAGATGTTTCTTCCAAGATTTGAACATGGAAATTAAGTTTAACTAGTGTCATGTGATGTGTAAATACCTACCTTATACATGTATTTGTCACTTTATACCTCTTCCTCGACTCTAATATAGTGCTCTCAAAGAGGAGCTTTACCTTTTCCACTCTATAATTGTTTTCATTTCCATTAAAAGAGAAAGATACAAATAATAGAATGAAAGCATGCAATCTATGTTATGTCAGTAAATCCTTGATGTCTATTAAAACCCCACCTAAACTTGAAATTCCCTTGACAGAGCACGTAGCAAGGCCTTTCTCCAGCTGCTGTTTTTGCTGATGAGATGCCAAATGTCTGTACAGCTACATCGAGAGAGAGAGAGAGAGAGAGTGAGAGAGAGGTGGGAATGCAATTATAGGAACTCTGTTCTCAAAAGAAGTAGTTCAGAGAAGGTAAGTGGTTTTTATACTTACTGGATCACCACGCCAGGATGATTTCAAATGATGGTCATATTAACAATAAAAGATAATTTTATCAGATTTTTAAATATCAATTTATATCTAATAAATAATGTATGAAAAGTCCATCAGTGGCTCCTCAAAGCTGGGGAGTTTCATCCTGTCATAATTTTTTTTGTTTAAAAAATCTTTAAATTTAAACAGAATGTTTTTCTCATTCACCTGGAATCCAATTTATGTTTATACATCAATACTCATGAGTTCTACCCAGAACACTTGTTATACCACAATGAATATAGAGACAATCAATATGTAAATATTACTTATTTTCATGCATATCATATTTTTATGGAAATGATGTAAGAAAGGTAGCATTAGTGTTGTAAACTTAATGAACTCTATAGTCTGAAACTAAAATTTCAATAATTTCCTTTGTTGTTTTTGATTAAAATCCCCAATATCCAAATAATTTCCATTAATTCTGATTCTCACACTATTCACCTTCCAAAGAGCTCGCTCCTTATGTACAAGGATGTTAGTTTGGATGAATATTTATATTTGTGTACATATTATTTGCATTAATAGTCTTTAATGAGGATCAGCACAACATTAGAAATTTCTGATGTCAAATTTAAGGTTTCAGAAATAGTGACTGTTTGCTTAATGCTATATTCTCCAAAAGTTTATAATCAGCATTATAACTCGTTACTGTTAGGGCCCAGTAAATAGAAATCTTGGAAGGTAACAACAGCAACAGAAAAAACAAAATAACTTCTCTCTCTTTCTCTCTCCCATTCTCTTTTCCTTTTCTTTCTCTCTCTCGCCCATCTTTCTTCTCCCTCTTTCTTCTCTTTTTATTACAGTAAACATAGAAAATCGAGTTCACAGTTGAGATTGGATGATATTTCTTCTTCATCACTTTCTAAGTTAGCTTACATATCTGTTCTTTAAAGCACCAAATTGTTACAAAAGTATGTAGAAAAAATAAAAGTGCTTTTGAGGCTGGGTGATACATTTTTAGTGTTCTTGAATATAGGTGTAAATTGAAATGGAATAAAACAAGCAAGAGCAAACAGGGTAAGAATTAAAAACACTTTATCTTTGTTCTTTCATTTCCTTTACTATGGAGTGCAATCAACACTTTACAACAGGGTTAATACACTCTCTTCAAACATGCTATTATTCTTTCACAAGAGCACAATAACTTTATTAGTTATGCTGTCTACAATCTCTCCAAAGTGACAAGACTGTGTGGGTGGGTAGCTCACAAGCAGTTCTTGGTGCCCTCTGTTGGAGTGTGTTCCGTGTACACCAACAATAGCAGCAAGAACCATACAGCTGCAGGTAATTTTAATGGTGGAAGTTCTAATTTTAATCAGTATAATTAACTAAAAAAAAAAGAAAGAAAGAAAAGAAAAAACCCAGAGGTTTACTCTTTCTGCTCAGCAGTTATTGAATATTCAGGTCTACATCTGCTCTCCATTCAAGCAAAGCCTGAGTTACATCACTTGTTTTAAAGTAGTCTTAGTTTTCTTTCCTATGAAGGCAGTATCTCAACTCATTCCTGGATCTTTCAGGTTGGTTCAATTTACTCTACATGGATTTTTGTGTTTCTAAAAATATTTTAAAAAATAAATGCAAAAATATGATTTGAGCAGCATATAAAATATTGAGTAACACGTCATTGTTAAAATTTGTATTTCAACCTGTTTTTTACAGATGAAAGCAGAAAATCCTTTCTTGTTGGTGCTTTTCTTATTATTACTGTTACCACCAAAATAACTGATAGTAGAAAGCATTATAAGTGCGAAATCAAAATCAAATAATGTGAATTAAGCATCTACGATATATATAACATCATATTTGATAATTCATCATGGTGGTTTCAAATGGGAAAAAATTGGAAAGGCATCTGTTATGGGCTGAGTTGTGCCAACAAGGTCCTAACCCTGGCAGCAATGAATGTAACCTTACTTGGAAATAGGATCTTTGCAGATGTAATCAAGTTAAGATGAGATCATGCTGGATTAAAGTGGACCTAAATCCAATGGCTGAGATCCTTCCAAAAAGAGGAAACAGAGAGAGACATACACAGGAAGAAGTCCATGTGAAGATAGTCAGAGACTGGAGCTATTCTTTTTTTTTTTTAATTATTTTTTAATTTAAATACAATTAATTAACATATAGTGTATTATTAGTTCCAGAGGTAGAGTTCTGTGATTCATCAGTTGTATAGAACACCCAGTGCTCATTATATCACCTGTCCTCCTTAATGTCCATCAACTAGTTACCCCATTGCCCCCCTCCCACTACCCTCAGTTTATTTCCTATGGTTAAAAGTCTCTTATGTTTTGTCTAGATTGGAGCTATTCTGCCATAAATCAAGGAATGCCAAGATTGTCAGCTACCACCAGAATCGAGAAACAGGCAAGGAAGGATCCTTCTCCAGAGCCTTCAGAGAGATTATGACCTTGCTCAGGTCTCGATTTCAGACTTTTGGTCTTCAGAACTGTGAGACGATACATTTCTGCTGTTTTAAGCCCAGAGTTTGTGGTACTTTCTTATAGTAGCCCTAGGAAACAGACATAGTATCCCCTGGTTAAGTAAGATTGCTTCTAATCAAGGAGATTCTGTTACACGGTAAAACCCTTAAAGCCCTACAAACCACACAATTTGGCTGGAAATGTAGGCAATGCTGACAGAACAGTTTGTAGGAGAGGAAGACATATAAACTGCTTTTGTGCATAATTATAGGAGGACAATTACCTACACTGAACTGGTGAAGCCAAAACCTATACAACAATACTGGGACACATCCTAATATTCTTCAAATACTGAAATTCTAAGAAGGGAAATCTGATATGTGTCTCATCACTTTATCAACTATTTAACACAGGTGATGTTCTCTCTTAAAAACATTTTTTTGAGCAATTAGCAAAGTGGAGAATTATCAAATATAATGAATGAATTTCAAATACGTTTAGGGCTGAGAGTCTTAGCACAAATCTTCATAACTCTTACTCTGTTTGCCTCTTTCCCTGGCCTTTGCTCTTCTGTGTTTTGGCCCTGGCTTAACACAACCAAGCATGAGCTTCTTTTTTTTTTTTATTTTTTATTTTAATAATGATTTTTTATTATATTATGTTAGTCACCATACAGTACGTCCCCGGTTTTCGATGTAAGGCTCGATGATTCATTAGTTGTGTATAACACCCAGTGCACCATGCAATACGTGCCCTCCTTACTACCCATCACCGGTCTATCCCATTCCCCCACCCCCCTCCCCTCTGTAGCCCTCAGTTTGTTTCTCATAGTCCATAGTCTCTCATGTTTCATTCCCCCTTCTGATTACCCCCCCTTTCTTTATCCCTTTCTTCCCCTACTGATCATTCTAGTTCTTATGTTCCATAGATGAGAGAAATCATATGATAGTTGTCTTTCTCTGCTTGACTTATTTCACTAAGCATTATCTCCTCCAGTGCCGTCCATGTTGTAGCAAATGTTGAGAACTCATTCTTTCTGATTGCTGAGTAATATTCCATTGTATATATGGACCACAACTTCTTAATCCAGTCATCTGTTGCAGGGCATCTCGGCTCCTTCCACGATTTAGCTATTGTGGACATTGCTGCTACAAGCATGAGCTTCTGATATTATTTGCAAATACTAGGAATCCCCTAATGCCGAAAGAGCAAAACACAGATGATCCAGAGAGGATAATGTATTAGATTAAGAGAATAGAAGAAAAAAATAGAAACGAAACTTCTACAGATGGGCTGGATACAAAATAACTAAAAGATGGCAAGTTACATCAAGGAGAGGAAATAAACATTGGAAAGGAAGCAGGAGAAAGGAAGAAACAGAAACAGTGCCCTGGAAAAACAAAGAAGATTGAAACAATATTAGAGGCAGGAAAAAAAAAAACAAAAACACCAAAAACCGAACACCTAAATTGCATTTGAGAGCAATATTTCAGAATAATATATGGGATTGTAACTTCACAAATATCTTTATGAAATGATAATTTGATTCAAAACGAGTATTAAATTTTGATCAAATATGTGGTTGAAGAGGTTTATAATACATTTGTGAGAACTAGAGATATTTAGAGGTCAGCTATGACCTCTATAGGATATGGCCAAGAATATGACCTCTTCTATATTAATAGCAGTCCTATTGCTAATAGGAGCTTCTACGATATTTAATGAGTATTTATAAAATACTTTGATCATTTTCACAAAATGTGATATAGAATATTATCAGTTTTGTGTATACATTGTGTGTGTGACAGTATCTATGAATAAACAATATAACATTTTTTTCAGAAAGCCTGATCTGCTCAAATAATGTTCACACTCAATTACTCATATGATGAGAACAAAGTCATCTGCTCCGATGAATACGTAAAGAGGCACAAAGTATGTGAGAAGAGAAAGCAGTGGAAGAAACACTTCATAATTTATCAAGATCTGCTATAAATTATTTAAAAACATAAATATTACTATGCGGCTATTCCATTCTGTTTGCTTTTCTCTCTGTGCCATTTTCCCCCTTTTCCCAATTATTTTCCCTTTTCTACATTTTGTTACCTTACTCTTCAAAACCATTAAGTTTCCAAAGTACTATTAGCCTCGAAAATGTACATTCTCACTATGCAGATTAATCTATTAATCCATGAATCTCATCTCTCTCTCTTAGCCTTTTCCCCCCTTCTTTCTATTGCCTAAAGAACTGTGCATGATGTCAAAATTCTCTCCACTATTTATAATTCCATAATGGTAAGAATGGGAATGAAGGATGATGAATATTAGGTTTAATTCAAATCTCCTAAATTTCCTTTAGACTATGAGGATATAAAATATTCCTTTGGGGGGTGGCTGGGTGGCACAGTCGTTAGGCGTCTGCCTTCTGGGATCGAGCCCCACATCAGGCTTCTCCACTGGGAGGCTGCTTCTTCCTCTCCCACTCCCCCTGCTTGTGTTCCCTCTCTCGCTGGCTGTCTCTCCCTGTCAAATAAATAAATAAAATCTTTAAAAAAAAAATATTCCTTTGGGAGGACAGGGCATGTGCATGCTTCTTTACAGAATACATGCAAAACAAACAAAGAAACAAAAACAAATAAACCCCAGACGTGCCTCTCAAGGCCCAGGGGAGGCCAGCATCCTTGGCATCCCTAACTGTTCCCGGTCCTTTCCTTCAACACCCAGCGCTAGCTGCCTTTGTGTAGCTGTCGAGAAGGATTTATACAAGTGTTTTCTGTTTAAATGCAAAACACATTAATCTATTATCAAGTAGCATTTTAGTGGGGATTAGCCATTATTATCCAATGGCAGGCCCTGGGGAAAAGAGATAGGGCCCTAAGAAGGCAGAGAACCTGGAAGATGAGAAGGACTCCAAGGGCAGGAAGGTGAGTGGGAGGAGCTAAGGACAAACTGCTTTGTCATTGTGATAGCTTTGCCGACTGAAAGCACTATGACTGCCCCATGGTCCAAAACTTTGCCACAATTTCTTGAATATTCCATATTTAATTCTCATCTGTTGCTATGATTTGGAGTTTCTGTATGTTACATTTGAGGGCATAGGTAGGTTTTTCCCTGCTCAGTATCCTCCCAGGTACTTTTTCTCTGATATCATTGAAAGCCTCTCTTTGTTTGTTACGTATCCAGATGATATTAAACGAATTTGCTAACTAGAAATATGATACAGGGCGCCTCGGTGGCTCAGTAGGTTCAGCATCTGACTCTTGATTCCATCTCAGGTCATGATCTCAGGGTCGTGAGAATGAGCCCTGCATGGGGTTCCTGTTTAAAATTCTCACCCTCTACCCTTCTCCTGCCCCCACTGCTCTCTCTCACTCACTCTCTCCAAAAAAAAAATAAAGGGGGGGAGCTATGATATGAAACATTCATCATAAATACTTGTGTCTTCCTTTTGGGTTTTATCATATCTGACTCCTCTGAAAGAATTTTTTTCTTTCTGAGTTCAGTGACTATTTCCATAGCACAACCCTCAGTTTTGTTCCAATGACTTTCACACAGTGACTTTAATTTTACAAACATGTCTTTTAGTTCCTTCTTTTCTTACTATTTTTGCTAGCTTGTTTGTTTTTTCAATTTTGGCCAATATCTCCCCAATTTCCCCACTCCCTAGCCCCTGGTAATTACCGTTCTACTCTGTTTCTGTAACTTTGCCTTTCTAAGATTACACATATAAGTGATATAATACAGTATTTTTCTCTCTCTGACTTATTTCACTTAGCACAATGTCCTCAAATTCCATCCATGTTGTTGCAAATGGCAGGATTTTCTTCTTTCTCATACTGAGTAATATTCCAGTGTGTGTGTGTGTGTGTGTGTGTCACATCTTCTTTATCCATCCGTGGACGAACACTAGGTTACGTCCAACATTAGGTTGTTTCCATATCTTGGCTATTGTGAATAATGATGTAATAAATATTTTGTGAGTTTAATTTTTTTCTTCTTTTCCTCATGAAATCCCTATTCTTCATAAGTTCTGTTAAGATGTTCACACCTTTGCTCATTCTTGTTTGTCTCTCTTTTTCAAGCTCTCTATAATCCATCATGCTTTTCTTGGGGTTTGAGTAGCTCAATTACATGAATAAAATAAAGCCTTGCTTATTTACATAAACACAACGGGTACTTATTTAAGTTTGGGTTTTTTTTAAAGATTTTATTTATACATTTATTTGAAGCAGGGTTGGAGGGGGGAGCAGAGGAGAGGGAGCAGACTCATTGCGAGTGTGGAGCCTGACACTGGGCTGATCCTACAACCCTGAGATTATGATTTGAGCCAAAATCAAGAATTGGGTGCTCAACTGTTACAGGATTTTTTTCTCCGCTGGTGCCCGTGGTTCTTGGTCGCACCGCTTCCAAGAATGAAGAGGTAGTGCAGACAGAGCGGTGGGCAGCAAAGCAAGGTTTACTGAGTGATAGCGAAGTGATAGTACAAAGCTCCCGAGGAGGGAGGGGACCCGAGAGGGTTGCCATTGGAGTTCCTAAGTCTAGGGGTTTTATGGGCTTGTCGGCGAGCTATTTTAATCTGATTAACACTCCCTGCACCTCAGGTTTTTGTCACATGGGAAAGGGTGGAGGGCTCCTTCCTGGGTGGTGTAAAGTCCTTTTAAGGGTACTTTCCTCTTAGGGCAGGGGGGAGGGGTAAGGGTGGGAGGTGGGGAGGTTGTCCCTGCCTGCCTGCCTTCCAACTATCCTTTACCACAACCAATTGGGCCACTCAGGCGTCCCTATTGAAATGTTATTACACACCTGATTGTGCTCCTATGTGATATGAAAGATATATGTGTGTTTGAGAAACCATGCATATCTTACAAAAATGAGCAATTCATTAGCTTTATCTTTGGAATTCTTGGATTATTATGCTTTCTCTGTGCTTCAAAGGAGTCATTGCTTAAATCAGCAATTAGTTGGGCTACAGAATCCGTGTTCTGGTTACTATATTACACTAGTTCATAGGACCTGTTGATTAATTCCTCTAAATATTTTTCATCTGTACAACTTCCACTATTCCACTATTACTACTTTAGTTTGAGCTTTCTTTAATAATTAACTAGATAATTGTATGGTAGCCCCCTCCCTGGTCTTCCTGCTTTCTATGTTCTTTTCTTTCTGTCTCTCTTTTTCTTTCTATCCATCCATCCGTCTACCCATTTATTTATTGCTTGCTAGTTCCCTTGTTCTTGACTAATCTCTGTTGATACGATGGAGATACCAAAGTAGAGCCTCCTTTAAGGAACTGACAGCCTAGTCTAGTCCATTACTGTTCAGGTGAACCTTGTATTTTTCTTCATTAAAAACCTTTAACTCTTCCAATGACTTTTAGTATAAGGTTCAGATTTATCAGGGCTTGCAAGACCCTTCACATTTTGGCACAGTATTTTATAATTTAGAAGGAAAGGCCAGAGCCAGGGCTGATTGATGTCCTGCAATATGCAGGGCTGCTCTAAAAAAACAAGGAATTATATAACAAAGATTCTTGCATGACATTCAAATGCCCACAAGGTGTTCAAAACTCCATCTGAACCCAGAGTCTAACTCTGTTCTTCATTACAGACAAAGCTTTTATTTTATTTAATTTTGGGGGAGTGGTTTTAAAATGCACTATTTTGATGGTAATTCCAACCAAGATACGAAAGGAGCTCAACTGCTAGAAGCCTCTCCTGTTTTCAACTTCCAGGAACCAGAACAAGAAAATGAACAACACTGTTGAGAGAACCCTGGGGTATTGCCTCTGTTGCCTTCTTGGCAATTGGTTGGAGTGTGTGTGTGTGTGTGTGTGTGTGTGTGCGCGCACACATATGCATGTAGATGGTTTTAGCCTGGGCTAGGATTCAGCCCAATAAAGCAGTTACAGAATAAAATAGAAAAAGAAGAGCTGAAATACTGTTCTTCCTCCTCTGCCCCCCACCCTCGTTATCTTGGGACAGACAGCACCTGCTCCAAATCCCAGCCTAGAACTGCTGTGCCAGTATCCTTAAGAATAAATTTGGGGTAGTAAAACAGCTCTTCCCTTCCGAGGAGGTTAAAAAAACAATGACAACAAAACAAACAAAACCCCCAAAAAACAAACAAACAAACAAACAAAAAAACAGGTGGAGACAATCTGACTTCAGGCAGTTGTGTCTCCACCCCTCATTCTCCAGATTTTTGGGACAGTGGTACTTAATCTTGGCCGCACAGTGGAATTATCTATGGAACTTTAAGAAATACTAATGCCTGGGGTCACACCCTTAACAGTCGTAGATTTGATTGGTTTAGGGTGTGGCTTGATGACTCTGAGGTGGTACAGTTTTGAACTAGGGAATTATAATCTCAGAAGTATCCCCGGCTAATGCTGTTTCTCCCAGACGTTCTGAAAAGTGAAGATCTGACCTGAGATATTTTGGGGATAAGGAGTGATTCCGGTGTTTGGAGCTCCTCATTTTAGGAGTCATCAACTCCCCACCCCCACCCTGCCACCTGCACTCCCTGATTCATCAAGCTGACACATTGAGAAATAAGCATTACCTGGCAGCGTGGCTGATGCTTTCAGACCAGTGGTTCCCAGATTTTGTTGGCTGTTGGAATCACCTAGAGATATTAAAACAAACAAACAAACAAACAAACAAACAAACAAACAAACACTAACACCTGGATCCTGGTCCTAGATATGCTGATTTAATTGCTTTGGTGTCAGACCCGGCTTTGGCATTTTTAAAAGTTCCGTAGGTAGTTCTAATGGACAGCAAACTTGGGAACTAGCCCTAGTGAAAAAGAGCTCATAATACAAGAGGGTATTTGAGGAGTATAGTCATTTCAGAACATATTCTAGATAGCAGACATCCGTAGAGTAGAAATACTAAGTTTTAAAAATGGATTGTGAATTTAAGATTAGGGAAGAGGGGCACTGGGCTGGCTCAGTCGGTAGAACATGCAATGCTTGAGCTCAGGGTCATGAGTTCGAGTCCCATGATGGGTGTAGAGATAACTTAAAAAATGAAACGGAATACAATTAGGGAAGATATTAAAAGATCAAGAAGATTTAAAAAAAAAAAGAGAGGGGGGCATCTGGGTGGCTCAGTCGGTTGAGCATCGGGCTCTTGGTTTCCACTAGGGTCATGATCTCGGGATCATGGGGTGGAGCCCCCTGTGGGGCTCCGCACTTAATTGGAAGTCTGCTGGGGATTCTCTTCCTCTCCCTCTGCCCCTCCCCTGTTCGTGGCATGCTCTCTCTCAAATAAATAAATAAATAAATAAATCTTTGGAAGAGAGAGAGAGTAGCCAAATTCACACCATACACATATACAAAAATTTCCAGAGCAAAGCACTAACACAGAATCTAAAATCAGATTTTTCTTTTTTTAAAGATTTATTTATTTATTAGACAGAGAGAGACAGCCAGCGAGAGAGGGAACACAAGCAAGGGGAGTGGGAGAGGAAGAAGCAGGCTCATAGCGGAGAAGCCTGATGTGGGGCTCGATCCCATAACGCCGGGATCACGCCCTGAGCCGAAGGCAGACGCTTAACCGCTGTGCCACCCAGGCGCCCCTAAAATCAGATTTTTCAACAGAAAACACTAACTGCAAGAAGATAATGAAGGGGTGTTTTTATAAGTAGTAAGAGAAAATAATTTAAAATATAGAATTTTCAAGCCAAACTATTTTCAGGTATGTCAGCAAAATTAAAAAAAAAGAATATTCTCAGGCATGGAAAGCCTTAAGAGAATTGCCATGCAAAGACTTATATGGACAATAGTTTTAGGTAAAGTAGAAGGTGAGAAAAATTCAAGGAATGCTGCAAAAGATGTCTGATTAAAAGTGATTAAATAGCTTATGTTATTGTAGCCATTTATTTAAGACCAAATAAAAAGAAGAAATATGTCCATAATACTCCAGGATAAAAAGTCTAGAAAAAAATTACATGATGGGCATTGTTGTGGAGGAAAATGAAAGAATTTCAGAATTTGCTAATTTTTTGTCTTAAAAGGGAGGATTAGTTTTTTTTTTTCTTTTCAAACGGAGAAAGCATTAAAAAATGAAAGGAGAAAGCATTAAAAAGAAACAGAAGTGGAAAACAAAAATAAGGTTGGAGAAACATGCCCAAGTATATCAATAATAATGATGCTAGATTAGACTCATGAATTTAAACTCCAATATTTAAAAATCAAATATTTAAAACTCCATATATATTATTTATAAGACACATCGACTTTATTTGTGTCCAAGATAGAACAACAAGAACCAGATTTAGTTTTCTATCTGAAACAACTAAAAAATGACACATACAGAAAAGAATGGTTTTTAAAACATTGGCCTTAAACAACAAAGGACAATGATTTCTGGCAGATAGGAAACAAATGAGGTGAGCTCTATGATTACTTCAACCTTGAAAGAATTTCCAGATCATAAGGCAGGTAAGAGATCAATGGACTCCCTGATTTGAAGAGCTTGAACTAAGAATTCAAGTAGAATACAGTTAAATTTCACACGGCACCCAGGGATGCCTGGCTGGCTCAGTTGACAGAGCATACCACTCTTGATCCTGGAGGACTCTTCATGTTGGGCTTGAGTTTGAGCTCCACATTGAGGATAAAGTTTATTTAAAAAAAAGAAAAAAGTTTCACAAGGCAGCTGGAGTACCAGAGAGGAGATAGCCACAGAAAGGTAAAAAACTCTTGACAACTACAGAGAATCATCCCCTAATAATCACCAAAGTACTGATCAGGGCATGCATTTAAGAAAACTACCTCACCCAACTGTAATTGAGGACCACCCAAAATGATTAAAGAAAACAGGACCCAACATTCATGAAGCCAGCTGTATTGGAAAACTACAGAATTTGCAAGGCTTTGGGTATAGGGTCTAGTCTTGGTACTGGGAATATTTAGACCACACATGGCTCAAGTCTTGCATAACAAATCTTAAAAGCAGGACACCAAAGGATCAAACTGTTTCTAAGAGACTGAATTTTATCTCAGAAGAAGCTTAAAAGTATTTTTAGAGTGCAAAATATCCACCACTTCACAAGAGAAAATTCATCTTGCCTGATATCTAATAAAAAATTACTAGATATAAAAAGATTAGGAAAAACACAACCCATAGTTAGGAGAAAAATCAGGTGATCAAAACTAATCAATCAATCAATGAGAGCTGACAAAGATGTTATAATTAGCAGACAAGGACATTAAAATACTTATAACTCCATTCTATATGTTAAAGTAGGTAGAAGAAAGATTGACTATGATAGTAAGAAAGTTGGAAGATATAACAGAGAACCAAGGAGAATTTCTGCAAATGAGAAATACAATGTCAAGGATGAAAAAATACACTAAGTGGTATTAACTGGATACTAAGCACTGCAGAAAAAAAATAGTGAATTTATAGATACAGCTGTAAAAAATTATTCAAATGAAATAGTAGAAAAAAGACTTTAAAAGAAAACGAATGGTATATATCAGTTAGCTCTGGGACAATTTCATGTGACCTAGTGTACAGCTAATTGGAGTTTCTAAAGGGGGAAGGAAGACACATTAGAAGGAATAATGGTAAAAAACTTTCCAAATTTGATGAAGGCTATGAACCTACAGACCAAAAAAATTGTGTTTGGGAGAACACAGTTTAGTTCACAACACTTTCCAACCTATACATTTTAATTTATTTTGTAACCTATCAGTAGGAAATCTGTTTTGAAAAAGCACAGTGAAATTGTTTATATAATTTTAGGTTGTCCGTTTAGGTTTTTCAAATTTTTATACTGTCCCCGGAGGTAACGGTACATCTCCATAGCCTCTAACTAGGGTCTATAGAGCTAGCAAAACTCTATAGTTTGTTTGCTTGCTTATCTCGTCTCAATCCATCCATCATTTCACAAAACCAATAGAAAGATGTACTTTAAGTTCTAAGTACTGGTGCCTAAAACACGTCTTGGTAGGTAGCAGGCTACCAGGAAATGAGATGTATTTTCTTTTTCTTTCTTTCTTTCTTTCTTTCTTTCTTTCTTTCTTTCTTTCTTTCTTTCTTTCTTTCTTTCCTCCCTCCCTCCCTCCCTCCCTCCCTCCCTCCCTCCCTCCTTCCTTCCTTCCTTCCTTCCTTCCTTCCCTCTTTCTTTTTTAAAGATTTTATCTATTTATTTGAGAGAGAGAGAGATAGTGAGAGAGACCATTTGTGGGGAGGAGAGGGAGAAGCAGACTCCCTGAGGAGCAGGGAGCCTGATGAGGGATGCAGTCCAAGGACCCTGAGATCATGACCTGAGCCAAAGGCAGACCCTTAACCAACTGAGCCACCAGGCACCCCTGAGATGTATTTTCTGTGATAATATGTCTTTGTCTTATTCCATGCCATAAAATATGGTCTTATTTTGACTCCATATTTATAAAGCTCAGGCCATTTGTGAAGGTAGCATATTTCCCTTTTTTTCCTCCCCTATGAAAGTTTGTAATTTCCTTGACTTGTCATCCTTATTTCAATTAAGGTTGTGTCCCTCTTTCCCTTATCATATAGGTAAGATTGGTGTGTTTATTTACTGCATCCATTTTCTATTGCTGTTGTAACAAATTCCACAAACTTAGTGGCTTCAAACAACACAAATTTCTTATCTTCCTGTTCTACAGATTAGAAGTCTGACATGGTTGCCACTGGGCTAAAATCAAGGTTTTGACAGGACAATGTTCCCTTCTGGAGGCTGTAAGAGTGAATCATTTCCTTTCCTTTCCCCAGCTTCTAGAGGACGCCAGCATTCCTATGTCCAGCTCCATCTTCACAGCTAGCAAAGGCGATCACAGGGGAGCTGCGCCCTTCTAATGTCACCCCACTCTGTCCTTGATTCTGTCTCCACATCTCTTCCTCTGACTGACTCTCTCTTCTACTTTTAACGACCCTTGTGATACACAGATGATTCAGGATAATCCCCCTATTTTAAGATTAGCCAGTTAGCAATCTTAATTCCATCCTATTTTTTCTTTGCCATGTAGCTAAATATATATATTCACATGTTCCAAGGATTAGGATGTGGACATCCTGGGGAGAAAAGGGGCGTTATTCTGCCTGCTACATTTTTTCATGACACCAATTTTTGTTCTACTGTCCATACTTATTGCCTTGTTTTCATTTTCCCATGTTCATACGAAATGAGTTCACCTCACCCTACTTGTCATAAATCATATCTTATTCATTTCATGTATGTGCAAGTATCTGACAATTTTCGTATGTCTTCTGGTGTACTAGTCCCTGAGTTCCTACTGTTTTATTTTCCTAATACGACTCTAAAATTTTATAGTTAGGACTTCCTTCCTTCTTTCCTTCCTTCTCTCCCTCCCTCTCTCCCTCCTTCACTGCTCCCTTCCTTTTTTGAAATTATGGGTGTTAGAAGGTTACATTACCTATGAATTTTATTTTAGAATCATAGAGAGAGTGTAACAAAATAATTACAACAAGAAGGAGGGTTGTTACCATCAGACTGAGAGCCACTGTGTTAGAAGTAGGAAGTTGAGTCTGAACAATAGACTGAAACCTCTTCAAGACTAATTGAAGTGCCCCTATCCAAAGACAGAAACAAAAACAAAAAACCAAACCAAAACCAAACCAAAACAAAACAAAAAAAAAACCCCAAACGAACAAACAAACAAACACCATAAAAACCTCATCCACCCCCAATACACACCTCCAAATACTTTGGATATTCAAGCAGATCTAGAATTACTGTCAGTGAAAAAATTGACCTTGGTTTGTTATTTATAATTATTTTATAAAGAACCTCTGCTTGCAGACCTGTGACTAGAGGAGAAATACAGCTCATCTAATATATTTGTTAAAGTCTTCACAAAGCAATAGCAGAAGACTAAGAAAATTAACTAAATAGCTCAAACTAAAAATGGGCTAGTTTAAGAAATTGTTTAGATAAAAACTTAAAATATATCTTAATTGTATGTTGACTACCAAATGCTAATGTGAATACATTTTCAAAATTAAAATATTGTATTCTTTGCATCACTTTTAATTTTTACTTATATGATTTATAATGAAATTCATTACCAATGGATTCCTTAATTTTATGAAGATAGTTTACATATGACTATATATTAAGCTAGAAAGTTTGGGTTTTTTTTAATTCTCTATATTTTCCAATGGAGTAAATCTCATCTTTGATGTTACGAGCCAAAGATGAGCCTTTCACAGATTTCTTTGGCTTACTTTATAAAGACAATGGAAGGACTCCATATCCTGCTTCAGATTTTTTCTCCCAACATTTTCCCTTCTCTGGTCATGTAGTGATGGGGGTGATGGTAGGACAGGGCTGAGCATAAAGTCCTGGAAATCCTCTCTGTCATGACAGTTTCACTGTTGGTTCCTTCAAGGAAACCACAGGGAAACCTCCCCCCCTTAAAACAAAAACAAATTCAAAAACCAAACACACACCACAGGAGCCACAAGTTGAATAGAGATATTTCGTGGGACTCTATCCTTTAAATGTCTTGAGGGAGAAGGAATTTTAATGGTCTCCTCTTTCTAGAGACAGACGTGCACCTTCTAATCAAATTGTGGCGGAGTAGATGGTGGTCTTCTGTTTCCAAGAAACTGCCAACCAATAACTCAAATTGGCTCCACTTGTCATGAGTGCTTCTACAATTCCCAATGAGTGCCTGGTTGGGTTCACTCACTGCCTGTCTCTGCTCCCCTTCCTGGTTTAGGCAATAACAGGTAACTTGTAAATTCTTTTTAGACATGATGCTCTTTACTCCGTTGTTTCATTTTTAATGCTCACAACATCTTGACGTGGTTAGAACTATCATTATTTTGCAAAGGAAGGAAATCAAAGAACATTAGGGAAGTAAATAACTCTCAAGATGACAGAGTACATAAATCACAAATCCAGTAAATGAACTATGATCGTTTAATACTAGTTTGCCCAATTCATTCATTCATTCATTCAACAAAATATCTGAGTACTTAATATATTTCAAGCAGAGAGCTTGGTGTTGAGAATGCAATGATCAACAAGACAGTGAAGGTACTTGCCCTTTGGGAACATAAATTCTACTGAGGGGAATAGATACAAGCAAGGAAATAGATGAAGTATTTAACACAGTGATGAGCACTGGGTGTTGTAAGTGACGAATCACTGAATTCTTCTCCTGAAACCAATATTGCACTGTATGTTAACTAACTAGAATTTAAACAAAAATTTAAAAAGAAAAAAAAAGTAGTTAACAATTCATAAAAATTTTGATTAAAGAACACAAGGAACCCCAGTAGGGAAGAAAGGTATTCCAAGTAGAAAGTTCAGGGAAATAGGGGTGCCTGGCTGGCTCAGTTGGTAGAGCATGTGACTCTTGATCTCGGGGTTGTAAGTTTGTCTTACGTGTAGAGGTATATTTTATTTAAAAATGAAATCTTTAGGGGCGCCTGGGTAGCTCAATCACTTAAGTGTCCAACTCTTGGTTTCAGCTCAGGTCATGATATTGTGGGTCATGAGATCAAGCCCTAAATTGGGCTCCACGCTTGGCTTGGAGTCTGCTTGAGTTTCATTCTTCCTCTCCCTCTACCCTCTCTCTCTCTCTCTCTCTAAAAATAATAAATAAAATCTTTAAAAAACAAAGAAAGAAGGAAAGAAAGAAAGAAAGAAAGAAAGAGAAAGAAAGAAAGAAAGAAAGAAAGAAAGAAAGAAAGAAAGAAAGAAAGAAAGAAAGAGAAAGAAAGAAAGAAAGAAAGAAAATTCAGGGAAAGAGTTTCTGAGTTGGTGCCACTTAAATGAAGTCTTTAGAAAGACAAATAGTGGGGCAGGGAGAGAGTATAGGGGCACCCATAGCCTCCCAGTCCCTCACACAAGCTGATGTGGAGGACGAATCACATGTAGTTTGTAAGACTGCAGAGGTCATACAGGTAAAGCATTTTTTGGGAATCTAATTTGAACATACATGCACATTTAAAATACGTTTACATTTGCTTGGATGTGGCGCTTTCTTTTCTTGCAGGCTTAATAAAAATATTCTTGCATTTGTGAGCTAAGCTACTTCAAACGCAAATAAATCTTTTCCTTTCTTAAGGGTAAGGAGGACATGGGATCCCAGGTTGTTGTTGCTGTTTTTTCTTTTCTTTTTCTTTCCTCTGGGCTATAAGTTATAATGCTCCATTTTGGATTTTTCCCTCTACTCTGCAGGCAGTTACTGATAGAGATCTTTCCTGGAATAGTAATAGGAAAATAACGTACAGCACAGCTGACACACCACATTCTGGGCCGTACTGAAGGTGCAATCATAACTTTCAATAAAAAAAAAAAAGTTTATTTTGGTAAGATAATATCTTTCCAGCTGTCCTAACAGATACGAATGAGAAATGCCCTCTGTGGACAGAACGGTGGTGGGAAGCCGTCCCAGATCCCCAGGGGTGTGCCCTTGGAGAGGAACCCTCGAGCACTCGCATGGAGGGCTGGTGAGATCGCTGCTACACCAGTAAAACCTGCTCTGTGGGACGACACCAGGCTAGCTTTTTATTTGTGCTTTTGTTTTCCTTTCAATCTCTTTTCAGTTTCTGTTTCTCAAGTCTGGAAGCAGCAGGCATGTAATTTTGGTAGAACCTTTCTCGGTGAGTTTCTAGTTGTTTGGTTGTTTATTTAGAGTGTGGGGGTGATTAATAATGAAGAGACTAGTACCCTTGGTTAAGACTGGGCAAATTTCCATTTGTAGGTCCACCAACTCTCCACATTCTATGAGAAATGGAGAGTTAAAGCAATTGCCCAGGTAGTTTAGGCAAAAAGATATAAATAGAGGATGATTAAGCGCTTCCTCCCGCTACTGCTTGTGTCTTCGAGGTAATTGCTGCAATGTTCTGCTTCAGTCTGGCTGTGGGAACCTGAGCCTCTCATGGCTCATGGTGACTTGTATTGTAGACTAGACTCTGTCCAGCTCAGTAGGCTCTGACTTCTCTTTATGTGGCAAAAGAATATATATATATATATACCTAAATATATGTATTTTAAACATCTCTGAGAGTGTTTTATTTATTTTTTTTAGAGAGTGGGGGTGGGGCAGAGGGACAAGAGAGAAAGACTCTTAAGCAGGTTCCATGCCCCACACAGAGCCTGACACAGGGCTTGATTTCACAACCCTGACATCACGACGTGAGCTGAAATCAAGAGTCAGACACTTAACCAACTGAGCCACCCAGGTGTTCCTATGGCAAAAGGAATATATAATGTTTTCTAAGGTATGTAGATAGACGTGATCTAATTCCTGGTATAAAACTTACCCCTATAGCTTTGTTTCTTTTGTTTTTTTTTATGTTCTTAAATCTCCAGCATAATTTGGCATCAATATATTTAGTTCTATTAAAAATTCTCCACGTTTTGGGGCACCTGGGTGGCTCAGTTGGTTAAGCGTCTGCCTTCGGCTCAGGTCATGATCCCAGGGTCTTGGGATCAAGCCCCACGTCAGGCTCCTTGCTCAGCGGGGAGCCTGTTTCTCCCTCTGCCTCTCCCCCTGCCTGTGTGCTTGCACTCTCTCTCTCTGACAAATAAATAAATAAATATTTAAAAATAAATAAATAAATAAAAATTTCTAGGTTCAGATCACACGATCATTTGCAGTTAACTGTGACATGTATTCACGTGGCTTTTTATCCCCTTCCCTTCTTCCTTCCTTTCTTCTTTCCACATTTATTTAGTATATATAATATTCCAGGTACTGTGTCACATATTAGAGAAACAAAGTCAAACAATAATCCATATCTTAGTAAAGTCAGACTACAGTTGTTGGGGAGATGGACAAGTAAATTAATAATTATAATAAACTGTGGATGAATATTTGGATAGAAGCTGCTAGAAAACAATACATGATAACATACTAGTACTCGGACTGATACATTCATGCATACAGAAAATACACAAAACCAAACAAAAGACCAAAAAAATAGCAAAGCTTCCCAGAAAGGAAAATCCAGAATATTGACCAGATGCACATCATATGATTTAGTTGTGTTTAGTTTTATACGACATGAACATAGTATGTAATTATTGATGGTCTAGAAAAATCGATTGACTGGATAAAAGAAGTTTAATCTTTTTTTCTCTCTCATTGAATT
Source organism: Ursus arctos (assembly GCF_023065955.2). Taxonomy (NCBI): domain Eukaryota; kingdom Metazoa; phylum Chordata; class Mammalia; order Carnivora; family Ursidae; genus Ursus; species Ursus arctos. The sequence goes on along the minus strand of NW_026622797.1, from coordinate 33,885,088 downwards.
ATAAATTCCATTATAGTATGGGACATATTTATTTCATCTTTGAATAATTTATATTTCATGACACATAATGGATGCTTAATTAAAATGTTTGGAGGAAGTACCACAACTGTAAAAAGTAGTGATACTTTTTATGAAGAAAAAGTATTTATAAAACATATTACATACCTCTCTGTATTAGTAAGGACAACACTGCATATAACTATCATTTCTTTGAGAATAGAGCGTCAATATTATGAATAATAATTATTTAATTAAACTTTAGGTGTACATGCAGATAGAGATATAGGAGGGTAACAATATGAGGAAGTACCTCACATTTTGTTTCTTGAAGAGATCCCTAGGTTGCTGAATGAATGATTACTTTTAGTTTATTTTCATGTATTTGTTTTCTTTCTCACCTATGTAGAAGAAAACCAGTGTACTTCTTGGCTCCAAGGGAAATATAATACGGCTATTTTTTCCCCAATTTTCGTTTGATTTGTTTTGTTTTAAGTAGCCTCCACACCCAGTGTGGAGCCCATCATGGAGCTTGAACTCGAAACCCTAAGATCAAGACCTGAGCTGAGATCAAAAGTGGAACGCTTAACTGACTGAGCCACGCAGGCACCCCTCCAAAGTGAATCATGGAATGAAAATACACCTCTTTCTCTCTAATGATTTCCTTATCCTCCAGAAAATTCTTCACTCTAATTGCCAGCTGATTTCTCAGTAGCACAAAAATCATTATCTTTTTTTCTCAACCGGTCACTATTAACATATAGACTAATATATTTTTCCATATATTTATGTTAATATTTATTGAACACCCACTATGTATCAGGCATTGTTCTAGGAGTTGAAGATACATCAAGAAACAAAACAGTCAGAATCCCTAACTTCATTTAGTTTATGATCTAATAAATAACTGAAGAATCTCTCTGTTTTAAGGATGTATGTTAGTGCAATTGGGACAAGAACACCTGTTATTTAAAGATTTTGTAATATTTTACAGTTGACAGTGCTCTTTTAGAGAATATAATTTCATTAGAATCTTACAGATAAGATAGGTGGGTAGGTGTTATTACTATTTTTTACTTTTGCAATGTACAAATGCAGAAGTTGGGCTTTAACAAAGTAAATGACTTCTCAAGGTCACAGGTATAAGTAGCTGAGCTGCTTGAATCTAGGATATTTAAATATTATAAAACTGCCTCAATAATTTTTAATTTAGAAAATATTTTATAGTCATTATTTAATGTGTTCTTCACAAGGGTCTATGTGGCACTTATTGATTCCTCTCTGATCTTGGTACCTGATAGTGTGGAATTGGGTTATTTGTCCAAGGTCATCCAGCTGGTAATGGTAGAACTGGGAATCTAACAATGTTCATTAAAAAAAAAAAAAAATCTCTATGTTAAACACCAGACAAATATTTCCTTAATCTCTTTATATTCTTTTAGGCAAATGGAATCCTTAAATTTCATCATAAATATGACAGAAATGGTTTAATACTTTATGGATTAATATCCCATTAAATCGATTTTTGAATAGTATTTCATATTTTGAATAACACTCAGGTATACAGTTTGAATAATGAAGTGACAGTGGCAGGCAGCAAAATCACAAAAATATTATGCAACACATTCTGCTTTTCAGAGTATATTCTACAATTTTCTTAGGTGAACCTATCATTCAGATAAGGCTTTTAAAAAAGTACATCGCAGATGCCAAAACAAAGTTAAAACAACCAGAAGAAAAAAACCCAACAACATCCAGAAAATCAAAGCATGACTCTAGCCACCCATCCATTAATACATACCTGTAAACATAGAGCTAGAAGTGTACATTATTTTTTAAAAATTTTTAATTGAAGTATAGTTGACATATACTTTTAGTGTCAGGTGAAGAACATAGTGATTCAACAATTATATACATTATGAAATGCTCACCATGGGAAATGTAGCTACCATCTGTCACCATACAAAGTTATTACAATATTATTGAGTATATTCCCTGTGCTGTACTTTTTATCCCAAATGTACATAGTATGTTATTTTCAATGGATGGGATTTCTAATGGTGCAGTTTTTATTACATAAAAGATAGCAGATTGATACACGCAAAAGCTTGTAAAGGTATCCTCTTTCTCTCTCTCTTTCTTTCTTTCTTTCTTTCTTTCTTTCTTTCTTTCTTTCTTTCAAAGAGAGAGTGTTCATGCGAGGGGGGGTAAGAGGGGCAGAGGGAGAGAGAGAGAGAGAAAGAATCTTAAGCACGCTCCACGCTCTGCACAGATCCCAACTCAGAGCTGGATCTCGTGACCCTAGGATCATGACCTGAACCAAAATCTACAGTCCGATGCTTAACCAGCTGAGCCACCCAGGTAGCCTGGTATCCTCTTTCTTCTTAAACTTAGTGGTTTGACATTATTACTGTTTGGCAAGCAGGAGTAAATGGGACCACAGTGTCACCTGCTTTGTAGAAATATTCCAGGGGACTCTAAAATGCCAGTAATTTTCCTGCAGCTTCATTGTTTGATGACTTACTTTCCATGGACACACTCAGTCCTTAGGTTTCTTGTCCACCTGCCAAGTGTGAAAGCTGCGTGTTGAGAGGCACATAAAGAGCGTCGGCACTTTGTTAATAGGAAACACTTTGTTTCTATGAAACCATTTGTTATCCTTCTTGTATATACATGAATGTTGCCCTGGTTGCCCTGGATATTTTTATGGTTTCCTTTGCCAGTAGATAGCCTAGTGGAGGGCCCCTTGCCCAATACTGTTTTGAAGAAACCTCAAAATTACAGCCCATCTAATATAGCAATGCCCTTGAGGCTCATATGGTCAGCAGGACTCAGATTGCCCTTCTCCATGAATAGTCTAAACAATCTGATAAAGTATAACCATCTTATACTTTGTTCTAAGAAGCTATTGAGGTCTTTAGGGTAAGGGTAAGGTAGGTGTTTGGTTTTTGTTGGTAAACGTACAGCATATCCAGTTAAGTTTGGTTAAGATGAATTTTTGTAACTGGGGTGGGAGTAAGACTGCCTGTTTCTGCTCACTCTTTGCCCAAAACTCTGTTATAATAGGCAAATTCTACTCAGTCCAGATATCTATATGTAAGAATATGTTGGAACGATTCTTTTCCTTGAGATTTTATGATGTTGATCAAAGAATTATTAAGAATGACTCATTACACTCTAGACTGGGGACTATATTCATATTCTGTATAGATAACTCAAGTTTAACTAGGGGACCATGGAAATAACTTCTACACTTAATTGTTCTGGATGCTTTGTATCTTTTCACCCTTTAGGTGATTTTTTCAGGTTATACTACCTGAAATTGATATTTTGTTTTAGAATGCTTACTAACAACATCTTGGTGCTTGCATGTAAACATAGCCAAAATTCACTTTATTTATTTTTTAAAAGATTTTATTTATTTATTTGAGAGAAAGTGAGAGAGAGAGAGCACATAAGCAGAGGGGTAGGGGCAGAGGGAGAGAGAGCCTGCTGAGCAGGGAGCCCAAGGACATGTGGGGCTGGATCCCAGGGCCCTGGGATCATGATCTGAGCCAAAGGCAGACACTTAACCGACTGAGCCACCCAGGTGCCCCCAAAGTTCACTTTACATAGAATGTTTATCAGTAGATTTCTATGGAGACTTCACATTCCTCCAATATGCTTGCTGCTTGATTTGCTTACTAGTTCTTGTCTTTTCCTGCATTTGTCTGTACATATTTAGGTAAGAGGTTTTTTGTTTCTGTTATATATATATAATATATATTTATTATATATATATAACATTTGGTTAAAGTTACGAGAAGCTCAACTCCAAATGGCTTAAAAATTAAAAGGGTTTAATCCACTCACGTAGTTGAAAGTTTTAGTAGTTGTGTGGGCTTCAGGTTCTGTCCAGTGAAAAATCCAGCTCTATTTTTCTGTTATTTTCTTGGCTCTGGTTTCCTGCAATTTTAGGTTTGCCTTCCGTCTGGCTTGTCTTATGATTATTAATGGCTGCCAGCAGCTGTCTGGGATGACCTGTTTCTCCATTCAGGTTTATAGAAAAGAATGAAACCATTGCTTTCCAAATCATTGAAGTTTTCCTCTGAATAAACCATGGATGCTCAGAGGAAATGAATTTAACCTAACTGATTTATTCTAATCAAGGCTCATCCTTGGAGGAAGTCAGTTGCACCAGAGATGCGTGGTTTCTATATAATGGAGAATGACAGATACTTGTTGGGAAGTGATCCAAATGCCCGATGTACTGCATGAACTTAAACAGGAAATTTGTTTATATTTTCTTTGTTGTTTGTTTTGCTACTAATACTGGAGCAAAGAAATTTAGAGGAAGGTTATTGGGATCTTCTTCGTGAGAAAGTTACATTCTTAATGGTAACCATGATGAAAACAGATTTTCTCCTTTATGTAAGTACTGAGACACAGTGTTGGCAACTGCTTTCTACAGTAGTTGGTATGGTGTAGCCAAGTGGTTTCCAAAATATGCACACACCCCCAGTCATGGCAGGCCTCTCCTGGGAAACTTCAGAAATGCAAAGACTAAAAAAGAAACTCCGAGACTGGGGCAAATCTGAGTTTTAACAAATACTGCAGTTGATTCTGATCAAGTTAAAGTTTGAGACCCATTGGCCTAACAGTCACTTCAACTGTCATTATCCTGTAGTTTCCACGTGTACTTGATAGGATCATTTAGTTTCATTTAATTCCTATTTGAGATTGGGGTGTATCAGACAACTGAGTCTCAGATAAGTTATTTCTTTGTTATACTCTGGTATATACCAGTAAGATTTTGGATTCAACCAACAGCCAGTTCTGCTATAATAGTCATATTTTAAAATGTGAATTTGTTCCAATGCAATTGATTTATTAAGAAAACAAGTTTAGGGGCACCTGGCTGGCTCAGTTCGTTCTCTTGATCTGGGGATTGTAAATTCCAGCCCCACGTTGGATGGAGAGATCAATTCAAAGTAAAATCTTAAGAAAAAAGAAAGAAGTTTAGCATGAGACAAACTTTGCCATTTGCATTTGCTTATACATGATTTCATCTGCCAGAAAAATGAGGTGAATGCAGGTGTGCACATTAATAAAGGGAAATCTCACTAAAATAATGTCAGGAGGTTTGGCAGGGGGAACTTTCAACTGTAAACCCAACAGGAAGAGACAGACCTTGCAAGCCAATACTGCTTTGCTCTCCCTGCAGGAGCAAGAAATGCTTTGCTCCTCCCCCGGCAATAACCCAGCCAATGAGAGACAGGCACAGTTCAGCCCGTGAAGAAGCCATTATACCTCAACTCCAGTTAACTCCGTGGAACTTTTTGTTGATAACAGTCCCCCAACTTCTCACTTTCCTCTCTAAAAGAGCATTCCTCTCCTTTGTTTGGTGAACATGCCCGTGATTTAGCTCGCTTGTCCCGGATTGTAATTACTGCTCTTCCCCAGTAAACCCGTTTTTGCTGGTAAAATGACAGGCCATTTTGTTTTCAACCTTAACATAAGGAACAGCACACAGCTCAGCTGAGCCTCATCGAACACGCAAAATGTGCACGCAGTCAGTAGCCCCCCCCAATCCACATCTGGTGTCGCAACTTCCCACTGATTCAGAAGACCTTCCTTCCAACACCTCACAGTAACTCACAAGCCGCAGCCCTTCCACAAACCAACCTCGGGGCGTTTTCTAGGTAAAGTGCCATATTTATTGTAGTATATATGTATTTCTTATCTATTTAACAAGTGTAAAACTGTGCTACCATTTTTACTAGGTTCTTCTCTTTCCTTTTTTATAAAATGTTCTACGTGACAAAAAAAAATTTTTTTTTTGACAAATTTTTTGAGTATCATGCCCCAATTGCATTCTTTTCCACAGTGTGGAGATTTTTAGAAACACAGATGTTGCATTAAAGCAGAACTGAGTGTAATTTGAAGAAAACTTACCAACTTAGACATGTTGCAATCCTTATTTCAGGGCAAATTTTTTGTTTTATAATCATAATTATTTTGTTTCCTTCTTAAGGCACACAAAACTGAATTTAAAGTTGTCACCATCAGAGGGTAACAGCCTTAATATTTACCACTTTTTATATTGATCTATGTTGTTTGAATCTAAAATAGCAGCTTTTAGGTACTAAACTATATTAGTCTATATTAGAAAACATTCCAAAAACATTGCATTTCTCCTTAGTTTCATCTTTCTGATAACCAGTTATCGTTGTAATATGCAAATACCTGAAAATGCTCAAATTTTTCTTATCTTTTTGGAATAAAGGTTTGTTGATAAGAGCCAAAAGACATTTAAAGAATATTAGGAGTTTAACATAACATTAGGAAGATTTAATAGCAAAGGCTTTTATTACCATCATTATTACTGTTATTATTTCCTTGAATATATATTTCTTAATGCTATTTACCCTATTCCAAAAGATTTTTATTCTTATATTTTTAATCAAGTCTTTAAGGAATGTAAAAAAATGCTTCTCAATTATAGTCATTTGTTATTGTATGAAGGATGAAAGTTCTTTGGTAATTAGCTGTGTATATGTTATGTGCTGACTTAAATGTTGTTGTATGAAAGTGACTCTTTGGATTTATTTATTTTTCCGTATATGCCCCACCCCGTCTTACCCCCCTATCCAGTGATGCAGTGCCAGAGAAACATGAGTTTCAGAGTAATAAGAGCTCAGGGAGGCAATAATAGCACCTGATGGCCCTTTATAGCATTTAGCAATCAAAGGTGGGTTGTCCAAAATGTCCTTATCCCGAACAGAAATACAGCGAAACTGCTAAACTTTATCTTTGTAATTACTCATTGCTTATGATTTTGTTGTTTGCATATCCTCTATGTTTTCTAGATCAGTATTAACTGTCTTAGGTTTCAATCTGTCTTGATCTAGACTCTGTTGCCTAAATTGCGCTGTCAATTAAATGCTTTGCGATTATGATGAAAAGCATCATTAGAACTGTTAGAACAGAGGTCTACAAACAAAGCTGTACCCCATGGAGAGCAGCTTCCATCACAGAGCCACGAGCCACAGCTGGGTACAGTCTGTATAAGGGCAGGACTGATGATCACTCAGTGTGGAAGTCCCTTACACGTATGTTTCAATACAGAACACCAGGCCTGTGTGTGTGTATCTGTGTAATTCACTTCTTATTTTATGACAAGAGAATAACAATTAAATTAGGTTATACAGGATGATCCATTAATACATTTGTTAATTGGGGAAATTTTGATGGCTTTGTTGATCTCCTATGGTTTGATCTCTTAAATCTGTAGTCTTTATTCTCACTAGTGATGCACAGTAAGTATTGAGGCATTTGCATCTATAAATATATCTTAAAATATCCTATTTTATACTTTGTACAATGAAAAAGTCCCCTGCAGTCGTCTCAATAACTTTCATTAATATTTTGCTTAGAGTCTAATAAATCATTAGACATAGGGTCCAATATCACCAACAGAATACTCTTTTCTTTTCTTTTCTTTCTTTTTTTTTTTTTTTTTAAGACTTTATTTATTTATTTGACAGAGAGAGAGAGAGAGGGAGCACAAGCAGGGGGAGCTGCAGAGGGAGAGGGGAAAGCAGGCTCCCTGCTGAGCAGGAAGCCAGATATTGACTCAATCCCAAGGACCCTGGGATCAAGACCTGAGCTGAAGGCAGACACTTAACTGACTGAGCCACCCAGGCGCCCCGAAAATACTCTTTTCCAAAATAAAACTAACAGTATTTACAAAGATATTCACATTTAAAAAGTAAATCGAACACAATTACATAAATCAGGTCAATGGGCCAGAGTCAGTTCCCAAAAATACAAATTTGTGACTTCTTCTTTAAATAGTCTAAAAAACCTCTGAGGAAACATCAAGTCACTAACTTCCTTATTTTTGAAAGATTTTTTTCCTCACTGAGTTTGTAGTCTTCTACTTGTCACCAAATACCAACTGGGCTTTAAAAAAGGAAAGGAGAAAAAAACCTAGACACAAATGTCAATCATGCATGTAAACTTTTGGCATTGTATAATGAAGTACCCTTAAACTCTTGGTGAATAAACATCTTGAATGCCAAATGGATTTTCAGGGGACACACACACTGCCATTCCTACAGTTCTAAAGCCAGTTTCCAAATTCTAAGTTATTCTTTCATAATGTATAAAACCTTTAAGTCTTCTGCAGAAAGTCCTTATTTTAATAAAAAAAAAAAAACCAAACCCAAAACCTTGAATTTTGAAAATAAAAGCTTATATTTTAGAGAATTGGTGAGGACAGAACCCATGAAAGGATGCTTTAATAAATATAAACTGCTGGAGGGACGCCTGGCCGGCTCAGTCAGAAGAGCGTGCAACTCTTGATCTTGGGTTCGTGGGTTCAAGCCCCACGTTGGGTGTCTAGGTTGCTTAAAAATAAATAAGTAAATTTTAAGAATAAATAAATACATGTAAACTCTTAGGGAGAAAATAAGATTTGAAAGACAACAACAACATTCTGACATCTCAACGTGATGGAGCATTGATGACTATGTGCTGAACGGGAAGTCTTTGTTTGCTGGGTCTGACTTGTTCACTGACTCCAGGTTTGACCTTGGGTGGATCATTTCATTGCTCAGGTCCTTCTTTCTCTTATGTCAAAAGAAGATATTTGTCTGCAAAATCTGAAGGTCCTTCTGTTTCTAAAATGTAAAATTATCATTTAGACACCATGATGTTATTTTTAAAAATTATTTAAATGTTTACAGGAAGAGATTGTGAACACACATCGTCTACAGAGCTATTGTGTGGAAAGAGTCTAAGACCATTTCAGAGGTGTCACTGAACGTTCCATTGTTCTGAACCAATCACTACTAGAGAGGGGTGCCATCTCTCTCTTAAAACTGGTTTGTTTGCCTCAAATACTGATAGAGGAAAGAGTACACGAATGTCCATTGTAAAAACACGGACAATTAGATGTAATTTATCATAATAGATCGGTAGATAACAGGGACCATTACCTACATATTACTTGTTAAATGTAATGCCCTCTAGCGCTCAATTGTTTCGAACCTCTCATTTGTGTATGTTGTTTATCTTGAGTAAAGTTTACCTCAAAGATCAGTGCCCCGAGTTAGTCAGGAAAAGGTCAAAGCTCTTAAATCAGTCTGATGTACATCAACTAAAAGCCTCAGAACTAGTGGCATTTCTTGGTAGAGCCTTTCAATTGCAAGGTACAGAGAGAGAGAGAGGAACCATAGGGCAGGTATTTTTCTATAGTAGTTCGATTTAGAGATTGTGAGAGTAGTAAACCATTAATGGAATATAAAAACATTGCAAATACATATTTTTGTGCTTGTTTGAGGGCTGTCTGCCACCTTGACAACGAAGGGGAAAATAATGCATTTGTAGAGTAGATAAACCTTGCATCTCTGTGTTTCCTGGGCCTGAAATAATTGGCAGCGTGAATCTAAAATGCAGACGCAGAAAGGCACCCTTTGATTTGATGCCTTTTTTTGGCTTTTCATGTTTTTATTTTGGTGCATTTTTTCCCCCTGATATTTCAAATATTACCTTGGTGCTAAAAAATCAAGAGGGGAAAATGCAGGCAGAAAAAAACGAGAAAAATCAGCTCATTACTTCTTTCCCGTGTGTGATTGGGCTCACGTGATTGGTGCCTTGGACTTTGTACTGTCATTTCACTCCTTTCTCTGCAGACATCAATACTAGGAAATGAAAAGCAAAATTCTAAAGTGTGAGGAAAGGCACCAATTATTTATGTATGCACATAGTTTGTGAGGATTCCTAGCTATTGACCTGCAGGTAGGTGTCTAGGCTGAAGAAGATTGAAATGTGTAGGTGGCTGGGCTGTAGTTTTACATTTATTGCAATTAATATCTAAAGCAGGAAGGAGAAGACAAATTGTCACTCTTCTTCCTTCCCCCACTTGCCTCTGCAAAAGTAGGAAAGAGACGGGATTGCTTTCTACTTGAAATAAGACATTTAAACTAGAGTGAATTCAAAAATCCTTAGGCATTTTCCTCAAAGTTTCCTTCAGTGAGAATTGATATGAATCAAAAATTCATATTTAAAAAAAATGGCAGGGCCATTGCTCCTAGCAGAGTTATCTGAATGATTTGCTAGGTCAAGCAATCTGTCAACTGTTTTCCTCTAGATCAGAGGATTCGTCTATCAGGCCAGATTCTTATCCTGTATAACGTGGAGCAAAGTTATTTTTGGAATCTGAGAGTGCATGATTTGAGACTCCTAAAGGAGACTTTCTAAGACTTGACTTCTAAAAACGAGTGGATATTATAGTAAAATAAAATTCCTATGCTAAAGTACAGCTGTAAAATCTAAAATGCAGTTTGAATACATTCAGAGTGAGTCTTCAATGCTTTCTCCATTAAATAAAGAGATTGCAAATTAAAAGTACTCAAAAATTGCAGTTGACATTCAGGAACTCATTAACTTCATTCTTTTCCAAAATCACCATAGCAATTAGTCTAAACTTTAATTGACCAAAACTGTTCATCATTAAAACACTGATTTTTAAAAGACTGTTTTTTTTTTCTGCCTTGGACTTATATTTTTTAGAATTTTAAATCCATTACTCCGAAATGATCAAACATGTTTGCATTTGCATTTTATTTGTTCAGAGAAGACCCTCTCACGCTGGCCTCTCCTGCTTGGTCAGAGGTCGGTGAGCGCCCTGTGCCAATCAGCTATAGATTGCATGACAATCTAGGTTTCCCCAGAAAACAGGGAAAAATGTGTACACAGCGATCCAATTTATATTTAGAAATCTTGATGGGATCTTTTTGCTAATTCTTAGATGTTTCTTTACGATATAATCTTTACATTTTCATCTCAGTTTAACTTTCTCGGTTTAAGATATCACTTCCTTTTGAACAGATTTACCACCTTAAAATTGCCCACCTCAACTTAAAATGCACAAACTCTTATAATCCTTCCCTCATGTGTTCAGTGAGTCATTTGTTCATTCAACAGCATCCAGTGCTGACACTGTGCTAGCAACACGGAGTAAGAAGAGGAAAGGGAGGTGTTCTATGATTAAGAAGTGCTTATAGAAGCCATGGAAACAAGTAAGTGCATTTAAATGTTAAGAGAACAAAGGCAGCAGAATATGCAGGTCTTGCTTGGGGCCAAAAGGAAGGTTTGGTATTTACCCTCTGGGCGGGGGAGGGGGAAACAGAAACCTGTGGGTGTAGACGATGCCTCACTTGAGTGTTCTGAGGTGGAATGAATAACATTGAACTTCTCAGTAGTCGCCCTGGATGCTAGAGATACTGGAGTAGTGCCTTTAAAATCTGAGGGAAATTGCTGTTAAACACAGAATTCAATAACCAGACCACTATTAGTCAAGTATGAGGGTAGAAGAGCAAGGTTTTTCAGATACACAAGAATTCAGAAAGCGTGTCCTCTCTGTCAGACACTGGAGAATCTCTGCTATCAACATGAGAAATGACAAAATATCCGTTGATGAAGAGAATGGCAGTGTTCAGTTGGCCTGAAGTGTTAAAAGAGGGGCCCAGGAGTAGCTAAACTGGGAGGTGGCCAGAGGCGTATCTGGAAATTACTATTCTTTAGTGGAAGTCTTTTTTATTTATTTTTTATTTTTATGGTATTATTTTTTAAATCTTGAAAAATTTTTAACGTTTATTTTTTAATCTTTCTAAAGGTTTAATTAATTAATTACTTTTTAATCGAAGTAGAGTTGACACACAGTGTGACATTAGTTTCAGGGGTACCACGTAAGTCTTTTAAAATAGGCACACGTATTCTTTGAAAGATGATGTTAGAGAATTATATTTAAAATGAATGAGAAGTGAATGAGTAAACGAAGATGGTAAGTGAAGTGAAGTTTTCTTTTCTTTTTTTTTTTTAAAGATTTTATTTATTTATTCGACAGAGATAGAGACAGCCAGTGAGAGAGGGAACACAAGCAGGGGGAGTGGGAGAGGAAGAAGCAGGCTCATAGCGGAGGAGCCTGATGTGGGGCTCGATCCCATAACGCCGGGATCACGCCCTGAGCCGAAGGCAGACACTTAACCGCTGTGCCACCCAGGCGCCCCTGAAGTGAAGTTTTCTTAACCATGAAAGGAGAAAACACGGAACGTAGCTAGAGGAGAACTTAGTTTTGAGAGATGGTTTTTTCTCGCTAAATGAGGAAGGATGGTGCTACCATCTGAGGGAAAGCCAGAGGAGGCGATCGACTACGCGGTAGAAACAGCATGACGGCCCAGGTGGGTAGAAATGATTCCGTGGTCCTGTGTGTGGCAGAGTCCCACTTTGCTTCACATAAGAGCACATGCTAATAAAATAATAGCACATCTAGAAGAAAGAGGATTGTAAAACTTGGTGAAGATCTGGACAACACTGGTGGCTTATAGTTGGGGGAGCTGAAAGGGGGATTGCCACACGAGCTTGCCAAGCATATGGATGGCCCAGCTGCAGAGACAAGGGTACACCGTTAGTGGCCTCAGCATTAGCCGCACCTATGCTTATTTCTCCTCCAATGTTATCACAGCCTGGGTGTAGGTACTAAATTTAGATTTGGGATTTGCCCAATGGGTACAAACAGGGGATAAGGCAGCGGGTGGTCCAAAGTCGGGAGAAAAGGAAGTGAAACTATGCAAGAATGACAGACGCGATTCAGAGGGAGGGGTTGAAAAACGGGAGGGCATAATGCATTGAAATGTCAGTTAGGGTGGGATGAGAGGAGCCCCAAACTGGAATGACGTGAAATTGGAGTCCAAGGAAGAACAGAGTCGGGAGGAGGACACTCGGCATTGGGACTGACTGTTTAAAAGAATTGCCATTCAAAGGAAGCAAGAGCTGGTGGAAAAACCAACAATAAATGCTCCAAGCTGCTTGTGTGGAAGTAAGAAAAGCCGAGGGAGGTGCATAGGGAACGGTGGAGCCCTTCAGTTTTGGAGAAGTTAGACTGACTTAGAGCCTCTTTGCTGTTTCCCTGCATTTCCTTCTTGGGGATGACATTTCTTGGATGAGTCAAACTTCCACCACATTAAACTATCTGTGGGCGATAAACCACTTACTGGGAAGTCGGCCTTTCCCGGGTCTCTACCTTGGCACCAATTTAACACCTTAGTCCTTTCTAGCAAGGTTATTTTTTATTTACGTTTTCGATTTCCTCTGCATTTCAGTGATAGTTGTCTTGGCACACAGTCCCAGCTGCAGACAGCTTTTATTTTTAGGTTTCCCTATTCAGAAAGAGTAGTCCCTGTTTAGGGATTTCGCTGTCATTCTAAGCTTTCCACTGAGCTACGACCCTGCAGCTTTCTTCAAATTCAAGTCACTGGGGAGGCCTTTTGAAATGCTGAAAAGACAAGACAACATTTTGTACAAAAGAGAAAAAGTGACCAAAAAGAGACTCCAGAACCAAGTAGATACCAGAAAAAGAACAGGGAAGTAAAGACAGTGACAGGAGCCAAAAGGACAAAAGACAATACATCAAATCCTTAATAAGCCAGCCAGGAGCACCAAGACGAAGGGCAATAACTTAGAGCTAGAGGTTTGCAAACAGGGAAGGAAATTCTTGTTTCATAATTCCCAAAAGTACCACCCAGGGTACTACAGGTCATAAAAATGCTTCCCATTGTTAAAATAAGGAAGTTATTTTCTAGTCCACAATATTAGTGAACTGGTTAGTTTTGAGGACTCTTCTTGAAACGCTTTCAGGTATAGGTATTCAAAGGGGTGAGTACGTTATTTGAGTGAAACAATCTTATGTTGAACCTATATTTTAAAAAAGGAATGGTAGAGTTAGGTAATGTGCCTAGATGTTAAACATATATTTATCCAAGCATTGCCCTATTTTATAAAGAATGTTAGAATCCCTTTCCCCAATATTTAGCAATCCTAGCTTTGAGGCAGGAGGGACAAGCTGATATGCTGTAAAGTAACTATAATCACATATAAAGGTACAATTCAGGGCATGTATGGTTTGCCTTTAAATATGGATGTCAGGGGCAATATGTACTTGACATGATCCCCAAAGATGCCACCTTTTGGTCTGTTTGAAGAGCGTGAAAGTAGTGATGGTCAGAACAGCATGCAGAAAGTGAGTTACACTGCAATTGCAAAGCCGCAGGAGGAAAGTCCTGGGTAGCATTAACGTTCGTGACTCCCAAGCGAGCCAGAAGACTTTAAGAATGATTTTTCAACACTTTCTTAAAAATAAAAGTATTTTAGTCTTAAAAGACATCAGCCACTTGAGGGGACTCATAAGAAACATGCAAGGACCACCTCGGTGCCTCTATTAACCATTTAAACTAACTCAGTAGGCTCACCTAGTGCCCCCACCCCCAGATTGACTCCTGGTTCGTGCTTCTTGCTCTCATCCTATGCCGTAGCTGCAGGGGGAGAGGGAACGAAAGAAGCAGAGGTGGGGAGCAGGCTACTCAGCCCAGGGTCCAGTCCTGGCTTCATGTCAGATAAGTCCTGCCTGGTCTCTTCCCCACTGTCTACATTTCTTTGATTCTCCTGACAGCCTGCTCATTGGTCAACACATCTTGCTTTTCCCCTTTCATTTCTGCTGATCATCCAAAAGCTGTTGGCCGGGTCCTCCTGACTTGCTGTGACTTCCCGTATTTATTTCTGTTCTCCTGATTCTTCTTTGTTAACCCATTTAAGGAAATGGGTTACCTTTAAGATACGTTTCTCCCCAATTTTAGTGCTTCTCTTGACCTCCATGTTGCCCTGCCCCTGGATATCCTGTTGTAATTAACAGTTGTATGAAAGAAACTAACCAACCAGTAATTGAAATTCATAAAAACGAAGTGAGAAATCTTGCAATTTTTTTTTCAATGTGTCCCCATAGATTTGACTATCACCCTTTACACAGGGGTATCAGTGGCATTAAGCGACAAATTTCTTCGGGGGGTTGTACAATCAAGCCCTCCGTTCAGATCCAGTTAGTCACTGGTTCCTACTTGTGAACTGGTATTAGTTTCATCTCATTTGCCAGTAACAACAAGAATTTGGGAGACAAACCATAGTTACTATAAGATGTAGCTTTGGAATAAACTAGGCTTATATCCTAACTCTACTATAACTTGAATCAGGGTAACAATAATAATACTTCTCCCCTACTCTTATCATAGAGGTTGGTGCATACAAAGCCCTCAGTATGTATTACTCTTATGATGATGAGCAAAAATGTGTAATAAATTGTCAAGAGTTAGACTGACTTTTAGAGGGACTTTAGCAGATGCTTGGGCTCCTTGGTGTCTCATATCTATGGCATTCTCTTTAACCCTAGCAAAATGTATCCGTATCCTTTGTTGACTATGCTGTTCTCTAGAATGTCTGTACCTACACTTCCGGCTTCATGGAGATACTGTCCCTTCCAACAGTCTCTGTCGACAGATCCTACCTGGTGTGACAGTCCCTGTCCATCAGATGCTTTCTTTCTGTGGCACATAGACTAGAGTATGTCTTGCACATTTCATCAGCTGATCTTAGGAACTACTTGGAAAGGTTCTCTCCTGAATCTGACAACGCTCTGGCTGAGCCATTCATACCTCATCACCAAAGACCATCGGGAACAAGGTCATCAGGAAAATGGCACTCACCTCATCTACTCTCTTTATCTTTTCCTCATAATGACGAGCCTCCTACTCCCTATGCCCTGCCCCTAGAGCTCTTCCTTGCCTCTTACAGTACTTGCTGCTGCAGATTGAACTGGTTCTTTTCAGCATATCTCTCCTTCCAGATGCTAAGCTTTATGAAAACACAGAAAATGTACGTACCTCTTGATTATTTTTTATTCCCAGTTTCTAGCCCAAAGGTCGGCAGTCTTGAGCAGCGGTTGAGAGCTTGATCTGGAGCCAGGCTGCCTGGTTCCATTGATGACTCCACCCCTGCTGTCTGTGCGAATTCAGGCAAGTTACTTAAATTATTTGTACTTCGGTGTACTTGCCTGAAAAATAGGTATTTTAGTAAGAGTGTTTACCTTTTAGGGAAGATTAAATAAGTTCATATGCAAAAAGCACTTAGGATAGTGCTTGGCACAGAGGAAATAGCTATTAAAGTAGGTGCTCAATAAATATTTGATGGATTAATAAATGCCACGGTAGGTCCGGGCATCAGCATGCTGCAGACATCATATAATCAATCTGAATAATTTGGGCTGCCCTGAGAGCCCCTTGGTTTTTTTCACACATGTTTTCATTTACTGCCTTTTAGGCGTTATTGTATTTGTGTCAAATCCACTTGTCTAAACATTTAAGGAAGCAAAACAGTGCTACATAGTTTTCAAAACCATCATAATTTGACTTTATGGATTTCTTGAACTTCATATACAAAGTACTTCATTGCTTCATCTGAGGTTTTATGTGGCTGATCAAATCCATTTATTTAACAGAAATGTGGTCATGTGGTGTGTGGTGTGTAAAGAAGGAGGCTAGATTAGTGTGTGTGTGTGCCTGTGTTTATTTGTCTGTGTGTGTGTGTTTTGGGAGTGGAGCTGGCAATGCCAAACATGAAGAAGATCAAGTTTCTGCTCCATGGAATCTTGAAATTTAATAACAGAGATAACCATGCAAACCTCTAACTAAATCACAAAGCCCGGTCCTCTGAGAGCCTGGGAGTATCTGCATCCTGCGCTGGGAAAACGTAATCTTTCTGTCTATAATTTTACCCAGGCTGGCATCTGAGCTGGAGTGTAGGCTCCTAATGTTTCACGTTATCAGTCTGTATAATGCCCTACATCTCTGTAACCGAAATAACACGTTGCTCTATTAGCACAATATGAAAAGAATGTTTTTCCCCTGAAAGGAACAAAAGTGGTGCCATGAAGCTGTAGAAAAAGAGAAGTCTCCTAGTCAAAAGACTTTTCCTAAAAGGATTTCCTAAGAAACATTTAAAAGTATTTAAACAAACGACTGAACAAATAAAACATGGTAATTGAGTAGAGTTTTAGCGTGCATCCCTTCCGTATTCTCTCATCTTGGTTCCATTGACTTTTAGTGAATCACTTCTTGGGTTATTTATTTTCACCCCTATTTTATTGTGATACTAAGAGAATTCCCAGAGGGGAGACTATAGAAGTCTGTCAGCAGCAGAGTCTATGCTGGCAGGAAAACTATTCTATAAAGGAGAAAAGAAATGGATTTCCTTTCCCTGTAGTTCAATATTTTCTTCCTCTACACATTGGCTAAATTCCTCCGTCCTGTTTCCTCACAAATGTCAGGGTTGGGTTGCCCCACTCTCAGACAGCTCTCTTCATTATGATTATCAGTGTTAATGCCATGTCATTAATCCTCATGGGTATACGGAGGCCTCGCACTGAATGAATGGGGAAGGTCACCATGGAAACATTTGTCTCCATAGCTGACTCACTGCATCCCCCATAACTGCTGAACCACATCCTGTCTGCCATCTGAATTGCAGGGGATGAAGCCACAAATCTGGCATCTCCTACAGGACCATATTCTTCATGGAAGCTATTAAAAATCTATGCCAAGGAGACATTCCTCAGACGCAAGGTAATAATACCGTGTGAGAGGTTTAAGTGGGTGATGCTATGCAATTAGCTGTTAACACCTTTTAATAAACACACGCAGTAAACATAACCTGTGGTTTTTCAGCTCCCAGTTACCGCACGGTCTTGTGGTCTCTGGAGATATGCATTGGCAAGGAAAAAAGCACCCACATAGAAAATAAGCAAAACACCGGCACTCTCAGATTTCAGAAAGGCTCCCCCCTCAGGGGTTCGTGTGATCTATCAGTCTGTAGCACAGCGGAGGGGAATAAAATGGTCTTTGCTGGATTTTCTTTGGCTGTTTCAATGAAAAAAAGCAAGCAAGATAACCCATGTAGAAAAATCGCATTTGAGGACTGCAGACTTCTTACTTAGCCTTATCATGAGAAGGCAGGATATCATTATTTCCTAGATGGGAAATTAGGTCTATGCGGGGAGATAGCAGGCTTAAATAAAATCACATGAGAACTACCGTGCACTTCCCAGCCGCCTCAGCACAGCTAAGCAGAGCCATCTGTCTAGGCTTGCTATGTTCGGCTGTAATTATACAAATCTAGGCCCAGCAGGAGAAGCGAGCATGGGAGTGTACACGGGATCAGACTATTTCCAAGCCGTGCGTGTTCGCTAGGTCTTCGGAGGCAGGGAGGTCCTCATTCCCGTTTGTACCTTGGATCCCAGATGGAAGTCTTTAACAGTAGACGTTTACAGAGTACTTGCTTACACATGTGCCAAGCCATACGCGTTACCTCATCCGAGTCTACAGATTATCATATGAGGTAGGTAGTAATCTTCATTTGATGGATTAAGAAACTGAGGCACGGAGAAATTTCGTGACTTCCCCATGGTCACATAGCACTTAAGTAACTAAGCTGGGACAGAAACCAAGGCGGTCAGCCTCCACAATTCATTTACTTAAACATGAAGCCTTATCTTGGTCTCTTGTGGAATTATATTTATTCAGCCCTCTCCCTATCCACCTCTCTCCCTTTCCTTCCTCCCTCTCTCCTCTCCTCCCCCATTCTTGGTTGGTCTCTCTCTTATCTCCTTCTTGCTGCTGTCCCCCAGCTGCCTCCCCTAGGGCGAGCCCCATTCCCCCTTTGTTTTCCCTCCCTCTCATCACAAAGTGGACACCACCCAGCGGGTTCTAGGACAAGGCAGCTTAGTCTCTCCGAAACTAATTTCTACCTGTAAGGAGTAAAAACTAATCTTTGCTTCCAGATCCCTCCCAACCTGCTTTGGTCCCTCTGCTACCTTTTCTTCCATAGGCTTCCAGTTCTCTTGTACTCTTTTCCCTATCAATATTTTTCTCAGAAAGAATAGGACATCTTAAACTCATACAGTGAATTCAGTCTCTGTGTTTATTAATGTTCTCATTTTATGAACATTTGCTTCTTTTATTTATTTTTAATTTAAACTTTGTTTTTGAAATATACCATATATGGTGCAATGGACTGAAATGCGTACCCCTTCCCTCAAATTAGTATGTTGAAGACTTAACCCCCAATGTGACTGTATTTGGAGATAGGGCCTTTAAAAAGGTAATTAAGGTTAAATGAGGTCACAAAGGAGGGGCGTTATTCCAATAGGACTAGTCTCTTTATAAGAAGATCAAGAGATCAGAGAAAAGGCCATGTGAGGACAATGGAGAAGTCAGCCCTCTGCAAGCCAAGGAGACAGGCCTCAGGAGAACCTTGACTTTGGACTTCCAGCCTCTAGAACTGTAAGAAAATAATTCTCAATTGCTTAAGCCACCCCCATCTCTTGAATTTTTGTTATGGCAGCCCTAGTGGACTATTACATGTGGAGAATACAGAACTCTTAAGTGTATAACCTGACAGATGTTTACATATTTATATACTCATGAAATCACTGCAGATCAAGAAATCGACTATTTTAAGTACCTAAGGAAACTCTCATGTCCCTTTCCACTCACTTTAGTAGCTTGTGCCGGTATTTTCAGATCTGCCTGCCTACAGAGAGGGTGTGCTTAGATCTATCCTCTGTGCTGTGGAGGGGCTCTGCCTCTGCAGGCCTCTACCGAGTTGGGGGCAGGGACCAGGTTTAGCAAGGCATTTGGCTCAAGATCAAAAGCAACATTCTCCAAGCTGTTTCACAAATGACAAAGATGATGTCATAATCTTCATCTGATTTCTCTGTGTATACTCAACTTTTTCTGAATTGGAGAGGGAAAAGGGTACCTTTAGCATCTTAAAACCTAACATCTTGGTGCTTTGCTGGGCCCAAGTTTGGAATTAAAAAAAAAAAACCTTCATATTTTTATCATGAAATATTTCAAATATTCAAAAACATGTAGATACCTACATAATGAACCTACCACCTGATTTCAATAAATTGAGGCAATTTACTATATTTACCTCTGAAAAAGATTTTAATTCAAACTATATGGTAAATCCCAGTCTCTTTTTATTATGCTTGAAGTCTAAAGGCTTTGGGTCTTGCAAATAAAGACTGCCCCTAACTGAATCAAATAAAAAACACAACACAAAACTCCCATAATTTCCAGCCCCATTTTTATTTGATGTATTTTCCATCATATTGCATATCATCTGTTAATCTAATTAAATGCCCCAAGGCTCAAATTGGTAAAGTTTGAAACTTTTCACTTCCTTTGAAATGTGATGAGGATCCTGGCTTGGTTTGGATTAGACCTCTGATGAAGGAAATGGGAACAACTGGAAATTAAAGCAGATTTGGAACTGGCCTGCATGACTAATGTCTTTTGTCTTACTTCGCAGCTGCCAGGCGGGAATGGTCTTGGGATCTATTTACTTACCTATCAATCACTTCAGTGATACATATAGGAGGACAGAGTGGTGAACCACCCCTTGAAGATGGGGCAGTGATTTACAAGTGATTACAGAAAATCTGAATAGATTTGAGAGGGGGTGAGCAGCATAAACTCTTCAAAGAATTGCTGAATGAGTTCAGAGTTGACAAAACTATTACTGGAGAATAGTGCCCATGAAGAATCCTGCATCCTGAGGGAATATGCTCAAAAAGTGAGAAAATTGGGACCGTAAGGGGAGACCGACAAATTGAACCATATGAAAGGTAAGCCAGGCAGAAGATTACATTCAGGGCAGGGTTTGTTATTATTTTGGGGAGATTATCCACTGTAGGATGGTGAAGGTAAACTATGGATGATTTTGAACATAAAGAACTTAATGGCTTCCTGTGCTTACTCCGGAGATCTAAAAAGGATGGTGGAAAATCAAATGGCAAGGCCTGGAGAGAGAAATTGAGAGATCATAAAAATGCGGCAGAAATTAGTCACTGAAAGCTTGCAAATGATAAGAGCCCTACATAAAATAGAGGAGAAAAGAGACCAATTTAAGAAACAGGTGAGACTGTTAAAGGGTGCACGCCTTGATTATCTTGTGCAATCATCTGTTAACTCCGAATTTATCAATGTGAGTGAGAGACCACGTGTATTTCAGTAATAAGAAATCCCAGGCTACAGCTGCTGAAGAACTTACAACCCATCCTAGTGTCTGAGTAAGATGTTTCTGCGGAGACACAACAGTAATTGTAGAGAAATATAGGTACGGACTTTTATTTCTTTAAAAAATTAACTCACAAGGGGAAGATAATTGGATTTCATACTTTAACTCTTTGGACCCCACTTGTAAAGAAATTTAATTTTTTTATTTTAGTTTCTTCCAGGGTACTTCATAAGAGAGGTAGATCTCAATGCATATATTCCTTTTGCAGCATTCCATTGCAGCATCTTTGTGTTGTCATTTAGTTTTACTGCAGAACTTCTAAAGATCCATGTTGAACAATTGGGCTGGAAAGAACTTGAAATAGGAGATAACGTAAGAAGTGTGTAGGGTATGGTGTGATTTGGAGCTAATTTATTCAGTGAATCTGACCTGTTGTAGACCTTCTTGGGTATAAAGTAAACTATCCGTTAGTGTTCATAGAAGAATGCACAAATGAGCTATGGTTGCTATTAGGGAGGTTCCTTAAGAACAGAGGAGTAAGATTTTTCACATAGATTTTGGTCCTTTGGCAAGGGGGTTGCCATTTCTGGCTGATCTGTTTGAGAATAATGAAATAAGTGAATAAAAGCTGTTAAATGTTAGAGATCTGTCCTGTGCCAGGGTAATTCCTCCAGTCTCTATCCATCTCTTCAGTTTGTTCATTTCAGTGATACAGTCTTAGGTTCACTCTGCCTGTAGTCTGCAATCACATTTGCTGGATATAAAAGTGGTATTTTGAGATTATTTAATTCCAATCTTATACATGGAGGAGAGATATTATTTGACAATACCCTCAGTAACATTCTACTTTACTCCATAAATGACTGAATAGAACTAAAGTAAGTTTGCAATAAAATACTAATATGCATAAATAAAGCATCAGTAGTATGAATATATAAATTAGGACACAGAATATAGACTTGGACAAGGTGGGGAACAGAGTATAGGATCTTATATAATGATCATATTGATAGCTAACATTTGCTAAGTGTTTATACTACCCAATTCATTTTGGTAATACTGGAAGCCCCATTTATTTTTAAGATTTTATTTACTTATTTGAGAGAGTGAGCACAGGCAGGCAGAGGGAGAGGGAAATCAGGCTCCCCACTGAGCAAGGAGCCCCATGTGGTACTGGATCCCAGGATCCTGGGATGATGATCTCAGCTGAAGTCAGGTACTTAACAGACTGAGCCACCCAGGTGTCCCAGAAGTCCCATTTTTAAGATGAGGAAACCGAAGCACAAGAAGTGTAAATGACAACAGTCAGAGAGAGGTAAAGCCTGAGTTCAGGATCAAGTGGCCTCGGGGTGGTTAGGTTTATGTGTCAACCTCACTGGGCCAAGACACGCCCAGAAGGCTGGTAAAACATTCTTTCTGGGTATGTCTCAGGTCTGGGTGTGTCTCAGAGCTCACGAAGAGATTAACATTTGAATCCGTAGACTTGAATAAAGAAGATACCCCTAACCAAGGCGGGTGAGCATCATTCAGTCAGTTGAGTCCCGAAGAGAAACAGAGAGGTGGGAAAAGAGTGAATGCACAGAGCGGACACATCCGACACATCCATTTGCTCCTGCGCTCAGACATCAGTGCTCCTGGCTCTCAGGCCTTTGGACCCAGACCTGGTCTTATACCCTCAACCTCAAGCCTGTCAGGCCTTTGAACTTGGATAGAATTATACCACCAGCTTTCCTGGTTCTGCCACTTTCAGATGGCAGACTGTGGGACCTCTCCATCTCCAAAACCACATGAGCCAATTCCTGTAATAAATCTCCTGTGATAAATTCCTAAATAAATATCTATATGTATCCTATTGGTTCTGTCTCTCTGGAGAACCCTAACTCTTGGTTGAACTCAGGGTGGTGCTTTTAACTTACAGTGCACTGAAAATTTATTAAAACAAATTTGGCTTTGAACTTCCTGGAAAACAAAACTTTTGTTATAAGGGCTAACCCTTCTTCTCTGTTTCCTTTTTATATTAGGTTAGAGTACCAGGAGAAAAATGAATAATTTAGTAATCTCTGAGGACACCCTGCCAAAGTTTACACCAAAAAGTTTACCCAGTTTCGCCTGCCCGTAACAGCATACAAAGTGTGCAATTTTAACATACCTTGCCAAATTGGCTATTATCACTTTTTACATTTCATTTCAGTCAGGATAAGTTATGTTATCCAGGTAATAAGCAACCCCAAAACTCCAGTGATTTACTACTTAGGTTTATATCTTGCTCAAACTATATACCTTCTGTGGGCTGAATGGGCACTCCGCTCTGCCATCCTTCCTGGAATCCCACCCGCTAGACTCTGGAGAGTTTTGCATCAGCAATTAAACGTTTTGGCCTAGAAGCGAAACATTAATCACTTATGCTCACAACCCCGTTAGCCATAACTAATGGGTGAAGCCAACCACAATTTGCCCAGGTAAGGCAAATCTACCATGGACTTCCTACTAGGAAGAGAGCTAGAAATACTTCATAATCAGCACTAGGATTATTAAAAATTTTTACAAATTTCATAGCTGAAAAATGACAAATTGCTTTGTTTTACATTCATGTTACAAGAGGTTGAGAAATGTTTCTCTGTGAATTTTTTGTTCATGCTCTTTTGTTCTATGTATTAAAGTGAGTATGTTGGTGGAGTCCAGTAAAAAAGTTGGTTGAGGAATTTAAGTTGTTCCCCAGTTAACATCAGTAATTTGCCACTCTCCCACCTTCCCCAGGAAATTCCATCTAGGAAAATATTCTGAAGTGTAGTGATCACTTGATCTGCGACACACTATAAACAACACACCTTAAGGGCATTGACAATTGACTGTTTGGTAACCTATGACTGATTTATGTTTACGCCAATATGACATTAGTCATTCTTTGTAACTTACTCTGCCAAAGGTACCATTTTTTCCAAGGTCTGTTTGTTAGGCCTCTTTCAATTGAAAGTGACAGAATTCTAATTCAACCTAGTTTAATAAAACAAAAACATATGGCCTCAAGTAAAAAGTATGGGGGCTTCCTAGGTTTAGGCATGGCTGGATATTTGTGGTCCAGTGACATCATCAGAATTTTCTCTTCTTTCCATCTCTGTGTCTGTCTTTCTTATGTTGATCCTTATCGGTTTTCTCTACATGGCTGCAAAGAGAAACTTTATAGCTTATGGAGAAGCTTCCAAATCTGTATCATCCTTGGAATTAGGAATATCAGAGAAGACCTTTCTTTTTCTACATTCTTATCAGTCCTCAAAAAGGCAAAGCTTAAACTTGCTTGAAAAGTATACCCCAGGACCAGCCTCTGTCTTTAGGGGCATCAGCTATACTGACGGGCTAGCATTGGTTACAGTAAAATTCATATGGTGAAGTTCTAAGTCCTAGTCCCTCAGGATAGAACTGTACTTCTTGAAATAGTTTCTTTAGGGAGGTAATTAAGTTAAAATAAAGTCATTAGGGTGGGCTCTAATCCAAAATGACCGACATTCTTACCAAAAGAGGAAATTTAGACCCAGACATGGACAGAGGGGAAGACCGTGTGAAGACACAGGGAGAAGGCCATCTGCAACCCTAGGAGGGAGGCCTCAAAAGAAACCAACCCTACTAATACATGGATCTCAGACGTCCAGCCTTCAGAACTATGAGAAAATAAATTTCTATTATTCAAGCCACTCAGTCTTTGGTACTTTGTCGTGGCAGCCCTAGCAGACAAATACACATTGCCAATCCTGTGGTGTGAAAGGATAGGTGTGGCTCTTTGATGAGGCGCTCAACCCCGAACTCCAGAATGGGAGACAGGCAGTCCTCAGGAGGAAAGGAGAGGTTCCAAGACCCAAAAAGGAGGGAATGATGCTGGACACACCATAGTTGGTGATGTTCCCACAGATGGAGAGTAACTAATCTCCCTTGACCCAAAGGTCATGATTTCACAGAACCATTCTGGAAAAAGAGTTTACTGTTGATGATAGATGCCTCATTGAAATGGTTTTGAACCTCAGCTTCCACCACCACAATCTGGTACAGGTTGGAATGGCGGTAGCACGTAGTGCTTACAAGGCTTTTGGATCCATTGTGTCTGGATTTGGATACTGAAACCACCTATTTACTACCAAGATGACTTTGGGAACTTATTTGAATCTATGTTTTGTCACTTACGAAATGGAGATAATGAGAGTACTTTTCTCCTACAGTTGTTGTGAGGGTTCTTTAAGTTAATTCATGTAAAACTCTTAACACAATGTCTAATACATTAATAAAAATAGTAGATACTGCCTACTATTGTTTGCATTATATCTACTATTACTGTTGTTATAAATAGATCATTCAACACACTAAAATGGCCTAATTGCATATAAGTCATTCAGGGTTTGGCTTTTAGCTTAACCTTATCATTGACATACAAATGAAGGTGATGGATATAAAAGCTTTGAAGGTCATCCTAAAGCATATTTTGGGAAGAAAATAGAAATTATACTTGCCACATTCCACACACCTCAGTGCTGAGTATCTTGAATTTGAGGTGTCTATGTGATAACAAAATGGAAATATCCAGTTTATAGCTAGAGCCCTGATCCTGGACCTAAGGACAGAGGTCAGGACAGTTGATATTAATTCAGGAGTCACTTGTTTATGCCAGTGATGCCAAATTAGCAACCTTGAGGAGCTCATTTTCCCCCCCTCCTAAGCAGGTTTTAACAAATGAATGGGCTATCATTTAATATTGTTGGGGAGGAAGACCTTCTTCTGCCCTTCTAGCTGGATTTAGAGTCAAATTGACATGAGACAGATTAACAGGAAAAATAAAATTTAATAGTCATATGTATGGGATGCCTGTGTGGCTCAGTTGGTTAAGTGTCTGACTCTTGATTTCAGCTCAGGTCATGATTTCAGGGTTGTGAAATTGAGCCCCAAGTAGGGCTCTGGGCTGGGCATGGAGCCTGCTTAAAATTCTCTCCCTCTCCCTGTACTCCTCCCTACTCCTTCTCTAAAGTAAATAAATAAATAAAATCTTTATGTTAAACTGGCCTTTCTTGGGACAGCATGGCCTGGGCCCCTACATTCTCATCCTACATTAAATAAATAAACAGGCTACTATTTAATATTATACTACATTAAAAAAAGACTGGGTGGCTCTTCTTAATAAATCAGATGATCTGGGCATTAGTGCTTGGCATTTGCATATGGTAAATATCCAAAGGAACTGAGGAGTAGCTGCCCTTTCTGGTCATGCATCCAACTGTTCACTCAGGGTATGCATATGCATATATTCCCCATTCCTTTGGGCCACCTCCTTTCTGGAGGCATGTGAGCGAGACCCTTGATGAAACTGATAGTTGGGGAGAGAGATGTAGATGAGATTGCCCCATGGATGAAGAAGGAAAAGGGGCCAATTATGGAAGTATGTAGAGGCAGAAGAGTCATCCAAGAAACTGAGCAGTTAGTAAGAACATCTAACCAGTTAGTAAGAAGTTAGTAGGTTAGTCGGTTAGCTAGAACACCAGAAAAGAGCATTATCATCACACTCCAAGTGGTAGATAGTGTTAATTAGAGAGGGATGGCCAGTGTCATATTCCCAAAGACATCTGGTAGGCAGAATGAAAAGAATCTACCAGTTTTGCCAACTAGAAACTCGCTAATGGCATACAATAATGAAAGTAGTTTCATTCTTATGAGTGGGCAGGAATCTGCAATGCACAGAGGAAGTAAGCAAGTCCTTTCTTTTCTTTTTAAAAATCTTTCATCTAAGGCGCCTGGGTGGCTCAGCCGGTTAAGCTTCCACCATCAGCTCAGGTCACGATCCCAAGGTCCTGGGACCCAGTCCTGAATTGGGCTCCCTGCTCAGCGGGGAGTCTGCTTCTCCCTCTGCCCCTTCCCCCCACTCGGGCTTACTCTCTCTCTCTCTCTCTCTCTCACTATCTCTCTGTCTCTCTCGCAAAAATAAATAAATAAAATCTTTAAAAATCTTTCATCTAATGGACTGATAGCTACATGAGGTTTTATGGGAGGTTTTTTTTTTTAAATTATTATTATACAATAAAAAGTGTTTATTGACCAAACGAAAAGTAGTTCAAGTAGGAGATGCAGCAAATGGAGCATAGGGAGAAACGACTGGTGGAGCCTGGTTCTAGCCAGCTGAGACCGAAGAACAACATTTCAGGGGCCATGCTATTCTTCTTTGTACTGTTCCAGTTTTAGTATATATGGCGCTCATGTATGTAATTTTGAAGGCTTGCTGGTCTTGCTGTGAATGTCCCATAAGCCCCTGGAGCTCTAAAAGTTTTAAATTAATTTCATTCATTGATTCTATCCATCCTCAAACATATTTCTATTCCTATAGTCTCTCTCCTAGTTACTCAGTCTCCCAAATTAGAAGTCTGGAAGTTATTTTATATTTCTTATTCACCACCAGTCAATTCTGCTCCCCTTTCTTGCCACCTCTTAACCAGTCAGACACAAAGTCCTATTGATTCTTCTCTTAAGTTTGTCTGGAGTCTATCTTTTTTCTTTTTCTTTTCTTTCTTTTTTTTTTTTTGGTAAAGATTTTATTTATTTATTTGACAGAGAGAGACAGCCAGCGAGAGAGGGAACACAGGCAGGGGGAGTGGGAGAGGAAGAAGCAGGCTCCCAGCAGAGGAGCCTGATGTGGGGCTCGATCTCAGGACTCTGGGATCACCCCCTGAGCCGAAGGCAGATGCTTAATGACTGCACCACCCAGGCGCCCCTGGAGTCTATCTTTTTTCTTAATCACAGTTCTCTACTTTGTGATATCACTGAACTGGAGGCTTTTTGAGGATGAGACCTGTTCTTTATGTTTTTCCTCATTTCAACTCCTGAAAGTATATAAAACATATTATAATGTTTGGTAAGTTTTGTGGAGATGAACTAAAGGACTGCCCAGTTTCATGTCCTGCTACCCTTGGATCTCATACTCCAGTCACCCCATACAACCTACTCTTCCTCCCATACCCTGTACTAGTACATGTTTCCTTGTATTGTTTCTGCCTGGGATGCTCTTCACAATGCATTGTCCACCTGGAAAGCAGACCATGTTTCTGAAAACTTAGTAGAAGAATTAATGCCCCTGTGAAATTGCCCTACTTTTGTGCAGACCTTGCTGCAGAATACCAATTACATTTCTTTTTCTATCTAACACATGACAAAATATTTCTCAACCTCACTTGTTTGACATGGCCATAGACTGTGAGTGGAAAAATTGTGTACACTCTTAGGCTTAGCCCATAAATTCCTTCCTGTTGTCATCCTCCATACAGTTTTCGACTTTCAGGTGGTTGGTTTAAAGAACCCCTCAAAGGGATCTCAGAGCTGTATGTTGAAGGTGGTGAGGCTATTATAAAAAGGGAACCCAGGTCCCTGAGTCATTGGTTGGAGGAGAGCTACCCAACCAACAACTCCTGTATGAGACCATGGTGAGAATGAAAAATAAACTTTTATTGTGATAAACCACTGAGAGTTTGGAATTTATCCATTATAGCCACTATAAGGGAGTACTGTTTGCCACCCCAAAATATGTCTCTTTGGTATAAGGATTATTTTAGGCTGATTGTTTTTTAAGAAACTGCAAACTTAGAAACTCTGAAAACCAAATAGAAATTACCTTTTTGTAAGAGACTCTTACATGTTTAAGGAAAAAGCTCTATTTGTAAGGGTGTCTCCCTTGCTGTATCAGGTAAAGGCGGATAACTCAATCTTTAGAAGCTCGTATCAGTGGAGAAGGTAATGCCTTAGATGTGCATAACAACCTTTCCCTTGTTTACTGAGCTTTTCTGGGTAACCTCTCATAGCTGACTCTCCACCCCCAGTATCTTGTTTTGTCTTTAGCTGAAGACGGCTTTAGGTGATGCCTTTGGCCATTTCAGAGACTTAGATTTTCTGGGTGTCTCCCATGTATATGTGTTACTAAACTTTTGTTTGTTTTTCTTCTGTTCATCTGTCTAATATCAATGCAATTATTAGACTAGCCAAGGAACCTAGAAATGAAGAAGGAAAAGCTTTTCTGCCTCTACAGTTTTGGCAACCTGGATGGGATTTTCACTGGCTGAACACTACTGGCTCTGGGGCGCTGCAGCCAGGAGAACCTGGGACCTCCGACAAAAAGCTGGCAGAAGGTAAGAATTCTTACCGTGTCAGTCTCCAGCATCTCTGCCTGCAGGAGCCAGTGGAAGTGAGAGTTGTTTTTTTCTTTTCTTTTCTAGTTGTAGATAATCTAAGCAGGAGAAAATATTTGTGGAACTAGTTCTTGGGTATAGTGACTCTTGTAAAGATTTGGTAATAAGTATTCTTGTTTTCTATTGGTTCTTTTTCTTCCCACAGTTGGTCAACTAGTTCTTGGGTATAGTGACTCTTGTAAAGATTTGGTAATAAGTATTCTTGTTTTCTATTGGTTCTTTTCCTTCCCACGGTTGGTCACCCTTTTCTATTGTCTGCTTTATGACCAGGGAGAACATCCTCTCTGGTCTTTACCTGTTGAAGGATCATATTCATCTGAGGAGCAGCTGAATAGACTGTGAATCCAAACTTAGGAAATAAAAACAAGGTCGGGGGGGGGGGCAGAAGCCCATGTGATTCTCTGTGTTTGGAAAAGCTGTGTAAAAGCGGGCCCCTTATAACTAGTGCCTGTGCTTTCTTAGGCTGACTCTGGGAGCGACTTGTCTGGATCTTGAGAGGCTGCATCGCTTGCATTCTCCTTTGGGATACCTCTTACATCCATGGTTAACCCACAAAAAGGCTTATTGGTTTGAGTCCGTATTTAGATTAATAGATCCTAGTCATCAATGGTCAGATGATGGAACCTTTGGAGAAACTTCTAGATTGAAAAAAAACTTTTTAGGCAAACTATGAGAGACTCTTAACAATTGGAAACAAACTGAGAGTTGTTGGAGGGGAGGTGTGTGGGGGGATAGGGTAACTGGGTGATGGGTATTAAGGAGGGCACTTGATGTAATGAGCACTGGGTGTTTATTCAACTGATGAATTACTAAATTCTACCCCTGAAACTAATAATACACTATATGTTAACTAAATTGAATTTAAATAAAAAAATTAAAAAAAAATATTTTAAACAGAAATGATTTGACACACAAAAAAACTTCTTAAGAGTGTTCTTACCTAAATAATTGTCTTACTGATACTTATGGAAAAGCTAAATTAAAAAGAAATATAATGGCTAACCTTAAGGACTCTCTTAAGATGAAAGAACAGAAATTAGACAATTTTAGAACAAAAATTAACATTCACATCCAGTGTAATTCTCTTTCTCAAAATTTGGCTCTGATGCAGACAGACCAAGTCCCAGGACACAGAGGTGTCCCACAGGACCAGCCAAGAGAGTCCTTGGCTATGCTAAGGGTAGAAATGAAACACAGGCCAGCAGGAAGTGAGAGCAGAGTTTATTGGAGATATAGGGGGAGCAGATACGGTCAGAGCATCTGGGAGACTCAGAAAGGAAAAGAAGAAATGAGTCTCATCTTTGCTTGGGGCCTGGGGTTTTTATGGAAGACAGTGGTCTGGAGTACATGTCCTCTCAGGCATAGTGGTCTTGAGTACGTGTCCTCTCAGGCATCCAGGAGCCGGTCGAATGAGGACAAGTACTCAGGTGTCCTTCATAAGTGTCTTATGCCCTGGAGCCAAGGGTCTTGGTAAGTCAGTGGTCTTGGAAAATATACCTTAGGACCTGGCCTGGTAACTCCTTAGATGTTATCTATTGTGCTGGAAGACTCCAAAGGAATCATTAACTTGACCTTTACAGGGAGGACATACATTAAGACATGTGTGAGGTGAGAGTTGGGTCTTAGCAAGAACAGAAGCAGGAAGAAGAGCAAATTAAAAAAAAATAGCTTTTTTTTTCATGGGTTCCCTTCAGTTTCCCTTAGTTTCAGCTGCCTATTTTCACTTCCTTTCCCTTTATAGAGAGCCCTCCAGCCTGACCTCCCGTTCCAGTTATACAGGTTAGTCCTGTAAAGACTAAGAGCCAGGAAAGGAATTTAGCAGAAGCTCCTGAGACTGGTGGCCCTTCGCTTTGCTGTCACTTCTAATTCCTCCTACTTTCCAGGGCTCTATAACCAGGCTCTGCCTCCTTCAGGCCTTCCCATGCCATGTCCTTTGTGGAAGTATTCTGGAACCCCGCCACAAGGAATTCATGTTCCCTGGATATCAACAGATCTAAATTATAAAGCCCTTTCGTTGGGAATCAAATCTCCTTGATACAAAGAATTAAATTTAGTTGGGAAGAGGGGGGGAGTTCCTTGTTATTCAGGCAATAATCCTTGTCTTTGGGGAATGGGAAACAACTGTTTTGTCTTTCAGATCTCTACAAAACCAAAAATGTGGTTCTAGAAACAGTCCAAAGCTCATCTCAAAATGCTTGTAGATACTGTAAAATATCAGAATGTTGGAAAAAGAATTGTCTTACATTTAAGGAAAGGAAAAATTAAAGAGTAATTACTCTAGACCTCTGGTAATAAGCAAATATATCTCAAAATTCTTGGAAGAAAATTAGTATATTCTCTGTACCTCTGTAATGTAGAATTTCTACCCCCTCTTCTCTAGGACTTAAGAGCCATTCCTTGAAATGCAAACACTAGGGAGATGTTTCTCATTTTAGAAGAAAAAAAAAGGCAGGGGAGTAGGAAGGTATTTAGAGATTAGGCTGATGAAAAATCTCAGGGGCGCCTGGGTGGCTCAGTCAGTTAAGCATTTGCCCTCTGCTCAGGTCATGATCCTAGAGTCCTGGAATTGAGCCTGCATGGGGCTCTCTCTACCCCTCCCCCCTACTCCTGCTTTCTCTCTCTTTCAAAGAAAGAAAGAGAGAAAGAAAGAAAGAGAAAGAAAGAAAAACCTTAAATTTCTTCTCCACAAATGTTACTTGGAAAAGCTTTAGCCATCTGAGCAAAGTGGACTTATTCCAACTGCCAAAAAACAAAGCAAAAAACATTGGATCCGACTATTCCTTTGTAAACTAGTGAGCTTTGTGTTGTGTCTGACTCATGGCTAAAATTTCAAGGCAATAACTGTGGAGGGTCTCTATTATGTCTGTATGTGTATGTCTCTCTCTCTCTCTCTCTCTCTAGTGTATATATATATATATATATATATATATATATATATAGTGTGTATGTGTGTGTTTGTGTATAATTAGACGTGTTATATTTTTCTACCTCCAGATCATGTTGCCAAAATTAATTTGTAAAGAGCTCTATTTAACTGGCTTAAACTGAAGTGCTTATAGATTAAATATTCCTAAAGTTCTCAGAAATATAACAAACTGACCCAAATGCTTTTCATGTTTATGTGATCTGGAAATATATTTGGTATTAGAGCTAGTTTAAGTTCATTGGTTTAATTAAAGTAGACATGTCCTTAGAGTTACCAGCATTGAACATAATGCAGACATACAACTTTTATTCTGTCTGGGTTTACTAGTCAAATAAGTTTATGTTACATCTCTGTTTTGAAATTTGTCAGGAAGAAAGAGTTTGGGATGATGGCAGACTTTGTCTAATGCCTCATGAAGTTTTCATGGAAAGTCTAAATGCAATTTTTGGGAGCAAGTGATTTAGACAGATGTAAGTGGGATAAGAGTCTTTAGGTGAACTTGTTAGCAATAATTATATTGTATGGTATGTATCTTTAAAAATAGCTTTTGTTAACCTTAAAAGTTAAACTGCCAGTTATTTTACCAGCAAAAGATGGGTTTATTCAGGAATACCAGAGAATTGCAATGTGGGACAAGCAAGCTGGGGGAAACCATCGATAAGTCTGCCAAAAAAAGGAGAGGCATGCTTTTTTAGAAGAAAGTGGGAAGTTGGCCTGGGTGGCCCAGTTGGTTAAGTGTCTGCCTTCCGCTGGGGTCATGATCCCACGGTCCTGGGATGGAGTCCCACGTTGGGCTCTCCGCTGAGCGGCGGAGCCTGCTTCTCCTTCTATTCTTCCCCTCTGCTTGTGCTCTCACTCTCTCTTGCAAATAAATAAATAAATAAATAAATAAATAAATAAATAAATAAATTTTTTTTTTAAAAAAAAGAAGAAAATGGGAAGTTGGGAAGGCTATTATCAACAAAAAGTCCATTGGAGTAAACTGGGAGCTAGAGATATAGCGGCTTTTCATTGGCTGAGTTGTGACCATCTCCCATTGGCTGGGCTGTTGCTGGGGGGATGAGGAAAGCCTTTTTCCTTCCTGCTGGGATAGTAAAGTAGTATCTAAGGTAGCATCCATGCGCAAGGTCTGTCTCTGGTTGGTTTGCAATTGAGGATGAGTGGAGAGGCATGGGAGCTCCCCCTGCCGAACCTCCCAACTCAATTTTAGTGAGGTTTCTCTTAATAAATTTTCACATTTTTTCCTTTTGATTGAGATCTTTTTTTGAAAGTATTGGTGATCAGTAGTCAGGTTATTTAAAAAAAAATTTATTTTTTGTGTGTGAGAGAGTGAGGGAGAGCGAGCACGAGTGGGGGTAGGGGCAGAGGGAGAAGCAGATTCCCTGCTGAGCAGAGGAGCCTGATGCCGTACTCCATCCCAGAACCCTGGGATCATGACCTGAGCGGAAGACAGACGCTTAACCAACTGAGCCACCCAGGTACCCAGTCAGGTTCTTTATATTAGTGGTTTTGTACCTCAGTGCCAGGATGAACCTTTGCTGGTTGTTATGTCCAACCTATGTCAGAGGAAAGTGCTTAGCAGTTGGAAACCACTTAAGGTTGTATTTGAGTAACAAGGAAGGTTAAGAGGAAGAAGCCTTAGGTACTTCTCACCTAAAGTCTTTTTCTCAGGTTATAAGTATTGGGGATCATCTTGAAACACTGAGCTAGGATCACCATACAGTGTAAATCTTAAAAAAAATCAACAGGCAACAAAATGTGACACTTAAAATAATTTTGCGAAACAGAAGAAGTAACAGAACAATTCAAAATTGTACAATGGTTTTAAACCAGGACTCTAGCTGTGAAAGCAACCAACTGTAATATTTATTGGCACTTATTCAGACACGGAGGAGAACGGTTTTCCCTATAAAGGCAAACCTGGCATCCCAAAGAAAGCTCTAAGAGCAATGATGAAAGCAGAATGGTGAATACAGCAAGAACACGCTGGAAGAATTAACCGAGTGCATGTGGGAAGATACAGTGTAGGTATAAATAGGAAGCAATAGCTGATGAACTTCTGGTAAGAGAGCAACATTTCAAAGATATTTTAAAACAGTATTGCTATTTCAAAAGAACTATTTGGGAAAAAATGTGTTATGGATAATAGAATGTGTAAGTTTACAAATTCAGAGACAATACATTTGGATAAGAATCCAAAGCCAGTTAATAGTACAGATGAAAGAAGACTTTTGTGAATTCAGAATGTTCTAAGCTTTTGGAAAAAGCAAGTGAAAAATTAACTTGTTTTGAGATCATCATGAGGCCATTTCCAAATCTCATAATCAAAAGAAAGAGTTTCTTGGGGCACTTGGCTGGCTCAGTTGGGAGAACATGTGACTCTTGGTCTCAGGGTTTTAAGTTCAAACCCCACATTGGGTGTAGAGCTTACTTTAAAAAAGAAACAAAAGAAGAGGTTCCCCCTTTCATGAGGGCTTGGGAAGCACAGACAAGGGTCTTGCCTTTCCATGAAAGAGAAGCGGAAGCAACAGTGAGAAAAAGGCCTGGTCTGAACATCTTGAGAAAGCTGCCTCATCAGATGTCATCTGCTTCAGTTCCAGGAAATCCTTACTTTCAGGTCAGCAGGTGGGGTGCGAGTTCAGTCAGGGTTTGGTGCTTTCTTTACACGTGTCATGTGAATCCACGAGTCTATTCCCTGGAGTTTGGCAGCACAAATTTGGTTAACAGTTCCTGGTAAAGGCCTTTCCGGTGACGTTGAAGTGTCTTTCAAGAGATGTCTTTTTCAACACACAATATTTCCAGGTTGCAAGGCGTGATGCTTGTCATCATCTCCCAAGAGTGTGCTGTAAAAATATTGCTCTGCCAAAGCATGGTTATTTTTTATAGGTGGAACTGGGTCTTCATGCTAGTGAAGTCTATCTCCTTTTATTAACTATGGATAAAAGGAGGCAGTTGCCAGGTATACTGGATGTCCTGTGACTTTGTCAAAGGCTGAGAGTCCACATGTTCCAAGGGGGGTGAATTTGAGATTTTTTTTTTTTTTAAGATTTTTATTTATTTATTTGACAGAGACAGACAGCCAGCAAGAGAGAACACAAGTAGGGGACGTGGGAGAGGAAGAAGCAGGCTCATAGCGGAGGAGCCTGATGTGGGGCTCGATCCCGGAACACCAGGATCACACCCTGAGCAGAAGGCAGACGCTTAACAACTGTGCCACCCAGACGCCCCAAGATTTAGAGGACCAGTAGGAACGCTTTAGTCCACAGTATGTGTGTGTGTGTGGGGGGTTCTGCAAATTTTTGCCGATTGAGTCTTAATAATGCTGTTAGTGCATTTGACTAACTCTGAGGACTGAGGATGGCACGTGCAATGAAAGTGCTGTAAAGGTAGCACAGACTTGTCAAAGCACCTGACCAGTCAGTGGGTTCCCTGATCACTATGTGGTCTGAGAGTGGCTCCCCGGGTAGGGATAATCTTTTCTAAAGACTTTTAGCCACAGAAGAGGTACTGGCCTGTCTAAAAACAAAAATCTTCACTCCAGTGATAAAACACACAAACCATGACTAAAACATATTTGTATCCATGAGATGGGGGAACTGCATGAAATCCATATGCCAAAACTCAAATGGTCCATTGGGCAATTTAAAATACCCAGGGGTGGGGCGCCTGGGTAGCGCAGTCGTTAAAGCGTCTGCCTTTGGCTCAGGGCGTGATCCCGGCGTACCGGGATCGAGTCCCACATCGGGCTCCTCCTCTGGGAGCCTGCTTCTTCCTCTCCCACTCCCCCTGCTGTGTTCCCTCTCTTGCTGGCTGTCTCTCTCTGTCACATAAATAAATAAAAAATCTTAAAAAAAAAAAAATACCCAGGGGTGCTATGGACAGATTTCCTAAGAATGTACTTTGGACAGGTGGACAAGCAAAGGTAGGTACTTTTTGTGGTCTTATTAGCTTTTCTAACCAACACTGATTCATGAGTGTTATAATTTTGTCTGCAGACCAATGGTTTTAGGCATGTATAGTTGTAAGTATTGGGGATCTTAGGATTTCTGGTAGAGCCAGATTGGTATTTGGATAGTTCTTCATTTTTATTGAACCAACAATTATTAGATTTCTGTTACTGTTTTTCCTTTCTGGGGCCAATTGCTGGGCAGCTGTGGTCAGTTTGTCCAAATTATCATTTAGGGGAACATCCTCTTGTACTGTGACAGAGGCTTGGCTCTTGGTTTCCTTGAGAGCAGCATTTTTAGTGGAAATATCAGTGAGTTGGATTACTCTGGCTTCCAGGGAGTTAAGTCTGGAGTGTCCATGACCTTAATAATAGCTACAGCCACTGACAGAAGTATGGCACCTAATAAATTTTGGACATAGGAGCCATTTTTAATCTTATTCCCATTGGAGGTAAGGAAATCTCATTTCCATATATTCCAAAATCATGAGCTACCCCAAAGGCATACCCACTATCAGTATAAATGTTAGCAGTTTTCCCCTTGGCTAAAGTACAAGCCTGGGTAAGGGCATATAACTCAGCCTTTTGGCTGAAGTGGCCAAGGGTAAAAGTGCTTCATCAATGACTTCAAAGGAAGCTGTAATAGTATCCCCAGCATGATGTTTACCATTTTTATACTTTAAATAAGGATCCTCAGTAAACCATGAAAAATCTGCATTGGTTAGAAAATTTTCTATAAATTACCATGGGGAGTCAAAAGGCAATCTGTCAGTGTTAAGCGGGTATGAGAGGTTTCACCTGGGTGCAAATGTAGCCCTATTCCGATATCGGATGCTCTAAGTATCTAATCTGAGCTTGAATAAGCTGCAATTTTTTTCAGAGACTTTATGTCTCTTTAAGGCCAAAAGTTTTAACAGGTGGGTGTTGCCTCCTGTGATTAGGTTTGAGAAGGGGAGCAGAGAAGCAAATCGTCTATGTATTGTAAGAAGGTAGGTCCTGCAGAAACCTTTATATCCTCCGAATCAGCTTCTATGTTTTGTGAAAAATAAGGACTCTAGAACCCCTGAGCATTACTGTCCAAGCGTATTTCTATCCTTCCCGAGGGAAAGCAAAAAGAAGTTGGCTATCCTTATCAACTGGAATACTAAAAATGCGAGGCACAGATCAATTACAGTGAGAAACCTGCTTTCGTTGGAACTGGATATTAGTAGCACCTGGAGGTTAGGAACAACAGAATGCTAAGAGATAACTGTTATTTATTGCTCAGAGGTTGTGGACAAACCCCATTGTCAGACGTTGGGTTTTCTCACAGGTAAAATAAGAGCATTACAGGGACTAGTGCAGGGAATAATGAGGCCCTGAGCCTTGTAATCTTCTATTATGGGCTTGATGGCCTGAAGGGCTTCTTTACCACAGGGCCTTGATTAATTCTGGGAAGAGGTTTTGAGGGATCTATTTGAATCTTGATGGGAGGTACACTGTGGATTATACCAATATCAGTTGAAGATTTTGCCTCTAAAGAGAATGGTAGCTGATCCAATAGGAACAAATGATCTTTGTCCCCAGACTCATGTAGAGTGCCATCAAAGATGGAGCATAGAAAAGATGCTGAAGAGACATTTACCTCTCCTGGTTGGTTATTTTGATTACTACTGTCAGATTCTAGAATTATTTCTCCCTTTTGGAGAAATTCTGGCATGGTGGTTTCTATGAAATCTCAGCCCAGTAAATTAATTGGGATGGAAGAATTAAGGAAAAAACAATGAGCATCTCTCAAAAAGCCTAAGCCAAAGGGAATAGGTTCAGAAACAGGAACCTGTGGAGGTTCAGTAGAGGCTTCCTCTTGGTGAACTGCTTCAGGGCCCTGAGGCAGGGTGACAGCAGTGGAGTGGAGCACAGAGAGCTAGCTCTGGAGTCAATACAGACATTCATTCCCAATCTGAAGACTGGATTCTCTAAGCTGAATCAGAGAAAGGACTGGGAAGAACCCACGTAGGGGCACCTGGATGGCTAAGTCGGTTGAGGGTCTCACTCTTGATTTTGGCTCAGGTGATGATCTCAGGGTTGTGGGATTGAGCCCCGTGTCGGGCTCCATGCTGAACGTGGAGTCTGCTTGAGATTCTTTTTCTCCCTCTTCCCCTCTTCAAATAAGTAAATAAATAAATAAACAAAGTCTTAAAAAAAAAACCCATGTAGTTCTCAGATCCTCATCATTGGGGATTAGGAGGACATTGGAAAGGCTGGCTGGAGGGCTGAAGACACCAAAGTACTTACATTTGTGACAATCTTTTTCTTGTGTCCTGGCCTTTTGTAATAGCAGCAAAAACTAGAAGGTTTTTGTTTTTGGTTAGGGGCCTTCATTTGCCAGAGTTGAAAATTGAGAATGTTAGTGGTCTTTCTTTTAGGTGAGTCCTCTAGCATGTGAGCAAGCTGGTTTACCATATTAACTAAATCTGGAGTGGGCCATCTCCCATCCTGGTCCTTTTAACTAAAAGAGAAAGATCACCATTCAGCTCATTAATAAACATAGAGTTAAATGCTACCTGGGTGGATTCAACATTTAAAGGAGGATCAGGGGCGCCTGGGTGGCACAGCGGTTAAACATCTGCCTTCGGCTCAGGGCGTGATCCCAGCGTTCTGGGATCGAGCCCCACATCAGGCTTCTCCGCTATGAGCCTGCTTCTTCCTCTCCCACTCCCCCTGCTTGTGTTCCCTCTCTTGCTGGCTGTCTCTATCTCTGTCGAATAAATAAATAAAAATCTTTAATAAAAAAAAAATAAAGGAGGATCAGAACATTCTTTTTTTTTTTTTAATGATTTTTTTATTATATTATGTTAGTCACCATATAGTACATCCCCGGTTTCCGATGTAAAGCTCGATGATTCATTAGTTGCGTATAACACCCAGTGCACCATGCAATACGTGCCCTCCTTACTACCCATCACTGGTCTATCCCATTCCCCCACCCCCCTCCCCTCTGAGGCCCTCAGTTTGTTTCTCATAGTCCATAGTCTCTCATGTTTCATTCCCCCTTCTGATTACCCCCCCTTTCTTTATCCCTTTCTTTCCCCACTGATCATCCTAGTTCTTATGTTCCATAGATAAGAGTAATCATATGATAGTTGTCTTTCTCTGCTTGACTTATTTCACTTAGCATTATCTCCTCCAGGCCCGTCCACGTTGCAGCAAATGTTGAGAATTCGTTCTTTCTGATAGCTGAGTAATATTCCATTGTATATATGGACCACAACTTCTTAATCCAGTCATCTGTTGAAGGGCATCTTGGCTCCTTCCACGATTTAGCTATTGTGGACATTGCTGCTATGAACATTGGGGTGCATATGGCCCTTCTCTTCACTACGTCTGTGTCTTTGGGGTAAACACCCAGTAGTGCAATGGCTGGATCATAGGGTAGCTCAATTTTTAACTTTTTAAGGGACCTCCACACTGTTTTCCAGGAGGATCAGAACATTCTTAAAAGAATTTAAAACTGATTGTAATAGTCATAAACAGGTCATTAGGCTTCTGTGTGCAAGCCTGAATTTTGTTCCAATCAGCAGGTGGAAAAAGCTCCTATAGTTGATCAGCGGAGATTTCCAGGGTGTGTGCCAAAAGTGAGGGGTTTATTTCTCTAAATCCCCTTTGGGATGTTTCTTTCAGGCTAGTTTCATCCAGTGTTTGGCCGTGTCCTCACCAACAAGCATGTGGACTAAGTAATTTAAATCTGAGAATCCGGTTTGAATAACTGTGTTAAATTCTTCAGCAAATTTATGGAGGTCCTCAGTCACTTTAGGAAACTCCTTAACTATGACCCACAATTTGGCCCTAGTCTAGGCAACATAAGAAATTTGAGATTTATTTAGCTCCTCAGAAGACTTAACTTTAAAAAGGCAGTTTTGCTTGGCTCAGGAGACAAGGGGGTGGGGAAAGATTCAGAGAAGTAAGTTTAGCAGACAAAATAGAGCAAAATGGCCTGGAGGTGGGGCCTGAGCACAAGGTGGCCACCGCCTCTCTGCAGACAAAAAAGATGGAAAAGGGGGGAAAGGGGCCTCAGAAGCCATTTTTGCCTCTTTCAATTGTTTGCCTCAGTCAATTTAGAAATAGTCTTTTGCAAAAAGGCAAACTTAGAATCCTGAAAACATCTGGAAGCCTTGAGGTAGCATTTAATAAAAGTAGACATTCTGGGGCACCTGGGTGGCTCCATAGTTACGATTGGACTCTTGATTTCGGCTTGGGTTATCATCTCGGGGTTGTGAGATTGAGTGGGGTGTTGGGTTCTGTGTTGGGCATAGACCCTGCTTGGGATTCTCTCTCTATGACGCCCTCTGCCCCTCCCCCACCAAACAAAGGTAAAATAAATAAAATATTTAGAAAAATAAAATAGCCATCATATTCAGTTTTTTTTCTTTTCCTTTTCTTTTTTTTTAAGGAACCGTGGCTTTCTAATTTAACTTTGAGTAAAACAAGTGTGGGGAGATAAAAAATTCCCTGTAGTAGCCTTTGAAGTTTTAAATTACTTTTGGTTAAGTCAGTCCACTAGTTATAAATGTGCATACAGAGGGACTAGAGTTTTTAAACATAAAACTGGCCGGACTCCCAGCCAGGGACACGATCAAGGCATTTTGATGACTGGGATCCCATGTCTTAGAGGTTTTTCAGAAGCAAGCTGATTCTACAAGGAATCGGACAAAAGGGCAGCACAGTTCCAGCAGGGGCAGTCCGATCCCAAGCAGGAGTTGGATGGAAGGCTAGCACTCTTCGAACAGGCACAGTTCTAACAGAAATAGTCTAGTCCCCCAAAGGAGTCAGATCAAAACCTAGCCCCGTTCCATCAGGAGCAGTCTGATTCGAAAGAGGAGCGGGACTAAACCCAAATGAGTACTCTCAGAGAGAAAAACAAAACAAAGGCCTTAAAACAGATCCCCAGTAAAGCCTGGACAACTCAGACACAAAGCATGGAGCTCAACATCTGGAGGAAAACCTACCTTCAAACCCTAGGGTTGGAGGGAAAGCAGTAAGCCCAGTTGCCTCTTGGGTACAGTAACCTGTTTGTTCACCAGCCTCAGAGCTGTTGGGGGTCTTTTCTGGATCCTCAGATGGGCCAGCAAGTAATGTTAACTTAAACATCAAACTGCCAGTGATTTTACCAGCAAAAGATGGGTTTATTCAGGAAGAGCAGAGAATTGCAATCCAAACAAGCAAGCTGTGGCAAAACCACAGGCAAGTCTGCCAAAAAACAAAGGAATGGAATGCTCTTATAGAGGAGAGCAGGAAGTTGGGAAGGAGGTTATCGACAAAATGGAGTAAACTGGGAGCTGGAGGTATAGTGGCTTTTCACTGGATGAGTTGTGCTATCATTGGCTGGTCTGTTGCTGGAGGGATGAGGAAACCGTTTCTCCCTCCTGCTGGGATAGTATAATAGGATCTAGAGAAGCACCATGTGCGAGCTCCCTCTATTCCAGTTGGATTTGTAACTGAGGATGAGTGGTAAGGCGGGAGAGCTCGCCCTGCCAAATCTCCAGGCTCAATTTTAGTGAGGTTTCTCTTAATTAATTTTCACGCTGTTCCAAAATCTTTTTGGTAACTTGAAACTTTAGAGTTTTACTAAGTTAAATAATAGAAAATCATTGACTATCTAGAGCATTTCCAATTACTCTACTTTCCATTAATTACTGAACAAAGACTTTATCTACATTTGGCTTCCTTATTACAGAGAAACTAAAGGTAAACATGCCTTTGCTTTATTGGAAGATTATACTATGAAGTAGCACATGCCTCTAGAAATTATAAAATATATTCATAAATATGCCAATCTAAAGAATACTGGTATAGCAAACAGTTTACAATTGCTTACTTCTTAGTTTTTACTAGAAATTAAGGTTTCTAAGAGTTAAGAGTGTTCATTAGTATATATAACTAAAAGTATTAGAAATATTAAGGGAAACATCTTCATATGCAAGGAAATTAGGATGTGTGTTTTGAGTAAAAGAAAGCATGAGAAATAAAAACACATTTTTGTTGGAGGAAAGAAAAGTAAATTTGTGTTAAAATAAAATTGGTTATTTCAAAATGGGAAAGAACACCATGGGACAAAATCTGAAAGTTATAGGTTTGTGGAAAGAAATCCTTAGAAAGGAATTTTATGTATGCTCAGGACTGGCTCAGACTCAATTAAATTAATTGAGTGAAAGAATTTTAATATCAAAAGTAAACTGGTGCAAAATTAGAATTTGGTTTTCTCTTTGTTAAAAGGACAACATTGCCTTGTATTATTGGTCTGCTTTTGATGAGAGATTGGAAAAGGTTTTTATTTTATTTTATTTTATTTTTTTTACCTTTTAAAGTAATCTGCCTAAAAG
This sequence comes from Ursus arctos, assembly GCF_023065955.2. Classification (NCBI taxonomy): domain Eukaryota; kingdom Metazoa; phylum Chordata; class Mammalia; order Carnivora; family Ursidae; genus Ursus; species Ursus arctos. Next base: position 33,842,704 of record NW_026622797.1, on the reverse strand, counting down.
GCAAAGATTTTATGTTTTATCAAAATAATTACTTATGCTTCATGTTACCTTTATCATCAGGGCTTTAATTACTTATGTAAACCTAATTCTCTCGATATTAAAAGACCTAAGCTTTGCTCAGAATAATTTAGCCTTATGATATATTTACCTGTGAAGTCTTTGTTGCTTTGGTTAAATAGATAACAAAGTATTGTTTCACAGTGGCCTATGATCCCATTTATTCAAGCTTCCAAAACTTTTCATATTTTCGACAAGGTTCCCCAAAGAAATTCTCTCTTTTCTTGATTATATTTATTTATTTTAGAGATAGATAGAGAAAGCATGAGAGCAAGGGGAGGAGTAGAAGGAGAGGGACAAGTGGTCTCCATTCTGAGTCTAGAGCCCGACGTGGGGCTCAATCCCACGACCCTGAGATCACGACCTGAACCGAAAACCAGAGTTGGCTGCCCAACCAACTGAGCCATGTAGGCACCCCTCCCAAAATAAATACTAAATGAAGTCTTTTGGACCTAGAAAAAACTTTGGGATATTCTAGAGGGTACCTGGGACTGAATGAACTAATGAAGATGATTGTAGTTTTTTTGACTTTTTGTTGATTTTTAAAATGTTTTGTTTTTCTCAATTTAAGGAAAATTTTTCTCTTAAGCTGACTATAACTTACAGAAGTTTGGTAAAATATACCTTTGTGAACAATCAATCATTTATCTTTTTCTCCCTACCTTATCCCTCCAGAATTTGGAACTTTCAGTGAGGACTCATATTTTCATGGTTATATATTTATTTGTATAAGTTCAGTAAGAATCTGTTCTCCTTATAATAGAACACAATTGGAAACATTGGTTATGTTACCGAGGCTTTATGGAATGTTGTATTTGAGAGAGACATGCTCTTTAAAGAATGAGACAGGTACCTTTAAGGAACTAAGGTTGACATTATGGAGCCAATAAAGCTCCTTGGAAAAACAGCCTGGTACCTTGTTTACAGGGTTTCTATCTCCCTTACCAGATGAGGAAAGTCACTTCCTGCCAGGTGCAGGAAACTTTAGAATATTTTGGGGACCTCGAAAAGATTCGAATTCATCCAATCTATATCCATTGCATGTGAGTCTAACAGCAGATCCTTGGCTTGGCTTCCTGGCCTCGAGAGGCTTTTAAAAGTTCAATCTGAGACTCCCTTATGAAAAGTTCCAGAAAAGCAGATTTAAAAAGGACCTATATAGACAATTGCTATTCTTGCTGCACTTACATAATCAGGCCAAGTTTATTGAAACTTCAATGTACTTGGCAAACAAATTCGTCTTAATTTGTCTATCTTTTTTGGAAAAGAGGATGATTTTACTTTTATTTTATTTATTTTTTTATAGTTCACAGATTTATTGTAAGAATTAAAATGAGAGGGTAATAACATGTGCTCAGCAAATATTAACATAGTAAACAAGAAATAAATTCCAATATTACAATTATGATGAGAAAGTTGTAATATACATATTACAAATAACATATGCATGTGTAACATGAAATATATAGTATTTAGTGAAATTCTTATATGTGTGTGTTTATATTCTTTGTGTGTGTGTATTCTTTTTAATTAAAAATTTTTTTTAGATTTTATTTATTTTATTTGACAGAAAGAGAGAGAGAGAGCACAGTAGGGGGAGCAGCAGACAGAGCAAGAGGAGAAGCAGGCTCCCCGCTGAGCAGAGATCCCAAGGTAGGGCTTGATCCCAGGACCCTGGGATCATGACCTGAGTCAAAGGTAGCCGTTTAACCGACTGAGCCACCCAGGCGTCCCAAATACCAATTTAATTATTAAACCAGCCAAAGAACCTAGAAGGCAGGAATGGAAAACTTCTCTAGCCCCACACTACTAATGTAATCTGAATTCATATAGCTTTCATTGCATCTGTACCTCCGTTATAACTCATTATGTTAGACTGTAATACTTGGTGGATATATTTGTTTTCCATCTCGACCGTGCTTGTCCTATAGACATAATCTCTATTAATGTCCCCTAATATCTGGTACAAAATAGATTGTTTTAAAAATACAAAACTTAAATTTTTTTTTTTTTTAAAGATTTTATTTATTTATTCGACAGAGAGAGAGACAGCCAGTGAGAGAGGGAACACAAGCAGGGGGAGTGGGAGAGGAAGAAGCAGGCTCATAGCAGAAGAGCCTGATGTGGGGCTCGATCCCAGAACGCCGGGATCACGCCCTGAGCCGAAGGCAGACGCTTAACCGCTGTGCCACCCGGGCGCCCCTTAACCGCTGTGCCACCCGGGCGCCCCACAAAACTTAAATTTTATGTGAGAGCCATGATTTACTATATTGGCCTTTTCTCAAATTATCTTTTGGGGGTCGGTTTCATAAAAACAAAACAATCCTCATAATTATAAGTAACTAGATTTTTTTTTGTACATGAAATTCTCTTATTAGAAAACATATCAGGGGATGCCTGGCTGACTCAGTTGGTAGAGCATGCAACTCTTGATCTTGTGCCTGGGAGTCCAAGCCCCACACTGGACACAGGGCTTACTTAAAAATAAATGAATGAATAAACAAATGAATGAATGAATGAATGAATAAATAAATAGAAAACATATCAGATATAAGCAGTCATATGTTTACCCAGTTCCTACAGACAGTTCCTTCTATTCAGAATAATGAGTGACAGATTTTCAAACTCAAATGTAGTTTTAAAGTGTATAATTTGTCATTTGTATTTTCATTTGTTGCAAGTGATGGTAGTTTGTGCAAATTAATGCTCACAGTCGGAGTGTTTTAGTGCTATTGAATATAACAGTATGCAATTTGAAAGGTAATTCCATTATGGCAAACTTCCTAGGAAAAACAAGTGGCCTGACAATTAATAAAATTTGGAGTCATTGTTAGAAATTACAAGTTTATTGAATAATAAATACAGTAGTCATTTGGCCTTTAAAAGTGAAGTTTTGAATTGTTGGTAAAAAGAGGTAGTTTCATACAGTTCTTTTCATTACCTGTTTCTTCTTTTGTCTAAATGACCAAACCCTAGATTGGAAGTAAGAGTTGTGAAGGGAGCAAAAGGGTAATTGTTGTTCAAGTCAAAATAATAGCTCTTTTAGTTCTTTCTAAGCTTTTCTCTTCATTTCAGGGCAAATAAGATATTTTCAAGCCATTTTAATTATAATAAATGATTGTTAAAATAATAGAGAACAGAAAATTCCTTTGTTATCCATAATTACTCCAGAAAGTAATTAGTACAAGTAGAGTTAGGAAGTACTAGTTACTAAAATTTAATATGAGGATATATGAATATCATTGTTATATAGAATCTTATTTTATATTTTATTTTCAGAGTAAATCTCATTAAATTGGTAATCATTTAGACTCAATAAGTCAAATATTTTAGTCTGAAGTTTAAGATGTTGATGTTAAAGATGAAATTTCAGAATCTTTATTTACTTAGTGTTTAATTAATTAATTAATTAATTAATTTGAGAGAGAGAGAACAGAAGGAGAGAAAGAGGGAGAAGCAGACTCCCTGCTGAGCAGACAGAATGATGCAGGGCTCAATCCCAGGGCCCTGAAATCATGACCTGAGCTAAGGCAGATGCTTAACCGACTGAGCAACCTGGGTGCCCCTACTTAGTGTTTAAAAAGAAAAAAAATGCATAGTCCTTTTTATGAAATTAATGTCAATAACAGAGGATTTGTAGTTATTTACCAATGTAAATATAGGATTTGATACATCAATAATTGAGTTTCTATTATTATACATACTTGGGGTGGATGCAATTACATTTCTTTTAAAATATCATAGAGTCTTACTTTTCTGCAGTTTGTTCATATATTTCTTCATTAAACAAGGGACAAGCACACAGCATTTAAAAGATTAACATTAAATCTTTGCTGCTGGGAAAAATACCTCTGCAAGTTAGTATGCAGTGATTCAAAAGAGGAAGTTCTAGGGGCGCCTAGGTGGCTTGGTCGTTAAGCGTCTGACTTCGGCTCAGGGCGTGATCCCAGGGTCCTGGGATCTAGCCTCACATCGGGCTCCCTGCTCAATGGGAAGCTTGCTTCTTCCTCTCCCACTCCCCCTGCTTGTGTTTCCTCTCTCGCTGGCTATCTCTCTCTCTGTCAAATAAATAAATAAAATCTTAAAAAAAAAAAAACAAGCAAAAAACCCCCAAAAAACAAAACGGGAAGTTCTAGGAAGACAGTGACCTGAACTGGTGTTCCTCCCTTCTACTATCTACTCCATCCAAATTGTCTATCTCTCTCAATTCAAATGGCTGCTGGAACCCATAGAACAGGTGGGTGGAAAGGTTTTCATCTCTCCCCTTCTGGTGGGACAAGTACTCAAAACCATTAAAGTAGCGTTGAGCTAAACTGTTAAAATCCCTGGAATCTGTAGAGAGCGTTACCCTTAGAGATTAGTGGAAACCCGGGAGAAGAGCAACATGTTTGTGGGACTGATGTTCATTGGTTTCTAAAGAGGAAGTCATTTTTTTTTTTTTTAAATAAAAGAGAATTGGACTATCTTCAGACTTCTTCCATGTACTCAAGCCAGGGAGAGAATGACAGGTGCTTTAGCAAGGACTTCTTAACAGCTGGTGGGCCACCAGAGAGGCTTTTGATATTTGTGCCCCTTTCTCTACTTTGGTACACTCCAATCAGCCTCGAGTCCCACTGAGCAGAAAAAAAATGAAACAAGCCAAAAACATCTAAAAAGTCCTGGTAGCCAAGGAGAGGAAGATCACTCAGAACAAACAAAACATGGAAAATGAAAGTGAGCTCCTGGAAGAGGTAGACAATAATTTGAACTGAAATACAGAATACTCAAGGAGATTGAAGTACTTCTCAAGACATCTTTTTTGGGGGGCTAAAACAAACAAACAAGCAAAAATAAAATCCACTCCCTCCCCAAAAAAGATTTTTTCACCAAAGAATTTATCAGAAGAATTGAGGGAGTGGTATAGTCTTTGGTGAAGGTGATAGAGACTGCTACGTATCCCATAAGACCCAGCCTCTCTTTGTTCTGGGCTTGTACCGTAGCATTGGGGAGGTAGAATGCTCTGCCCTTTAAATTCCTTCTAGCTGGATCTGGAATTAAATTGACATGAGACAGATTAATGGGAGAAAAATCTAGGCATACGTACAGAGAATCCACACAGACATGGGAACTGTAAAGACAGTGAGGCAACAGGATGCTTATATGAGCTAAGGAGAGGGGTAGGGATTTGAGGGAAACAAAGGGGAGAAAGATCATTAGTGGGAAGGTGAGAGGAGATGTTTGGAAAACAAAAGTTGCCATATTATGTAGATAACTCTCCTAGATAAAGCAGAATTTATTAATAGCTCTCTTCCTGGTATAAGCAGGCAATGGAGGGGAAGGTAAATAGCTTTTCCTGAATCTGCTGGGTTTTGATTGCCTTTAGCTCATAATAACGTTCATGCCAAAGTGGCCCATCTTGGGACAGCCGGACCTTGGTCCATACAGTAGATTTCATTCCCTACCCACTTTTGCACTTACAAATGTACAGACAGTCGAGTTCTTACCAATGAAGAGCGAGTAGAAGTAACAGGTACCAATTATAGAACTGACATGCCAACTTCTAATGGTGATCCCCCACTCTCCCTATATTTTAGCTGGAGGTAGATGCCTGAGGTGACCTAGGAAGCCCTATGTAGAAGGTGAGAAGTCTCCATCAGACCAGGTTGACTGAGCAGAGCAGACTGCCCCTACTTTACACTTTATATGATTAAGAAATACAATGCTTAATTGAATTAAGCAACTGAGTTGATCTGTAATGTTTCAAGAATACCCTAATGAATACAGTGAGCTGAAAAATAATGACCTGAAAGATCAAAGGAAAGAAATATCTCAATGTATACTTTATCAAAGTAGATTTGTATTAATTGTACAACATTTGGAAGATAACTATAAAATATAAATAAATGGAGGGGCACCTGGATGGCTCAGTTGACTCTTGGTTTTGGCTCAGGTCATGATCTCAGGATTCTGGGATCGAGCCCCATGTCAGACTCTGCACTCTGCTGGGAGTCTGCTTGAGGATTCTCTTCCTCTCCCTCAGCTCCTCTACCCACTCATGCACACTCTCTCTAAAATAAATAAATAAATCTTTTTTAAAAAATGTAAACAAATGGAGTTCTAGAAGGAGAACAAAGAACAGAGAGAGGAGAGAAATGGTTAAACCAATAGTAAAAACTGCTCTGAGATGAAGAGACCCAATAGAACTTAGCTATTTTCAATTACAATTGATGAGAAAAGACATGGACATTAAGGTCATGGTAAAATGTTTAAAGAAAGACCCTTATAGGGCACCTGGGTGGCTCAGTCTGTTAAGCATCTGCCTTCAGCTCAGGTCATGATCCCAGGGTCCTGGGATCAAGTCCCACATCAGGGCTCCCTGATCAGTGGGGAGCCTGCTTCTCCCTCTCTTCCCTGCTCATGCTCTCTCACTATCTCTGTCACTATCTCTGTCTCTCTCAAATAAATAAATAAATAAATAAAATCTTTAAAAAAAAGAGAGAGATCCTTATAAGCCTCTATCCAAAAAAAGGAAAATAATTCTTACAAGGAAAGATGATCTGACTATCAATGGACTCCTCATCTGTAAGAGGTAAATATAGAAGAGATGGAATAACATCTTGAAGGGAGAAAGGCTTCAAGCCAGGAATCCTAATGTACTCATAAAACATATTCATATTTCAGGGTGTGAGAAAGATACTTATGGCTATGCAAACCATGGAGTATATGCTGCATTAGAAGAAAATACTTGAGAAAACAATGTATTCAAACCATAGGTAAAATAGGAGAGAGACTCTGTGATAGAGAGGGTATGTAGCCATATGGCTAGCACTGTATAGATAATAGTATCCTATTGATTTGTAAGTATTAATTATGGAGTCTTGAAACTGAAGGAAATATGAGGACTGAATATTAGCCTACAACCCAAAGCACTACATTATGTGAGCAAAACCCAAGAATTTGCAGTGGGTGGGAGAAGAGAAAGTAAAAGCATTTAAATAGCTTTATCTGGGGCATGCAGAAGAGGGGGGAAGCGAAGCACAGCTCCTTGGTGTGGGATGTGGGTCTGAGTGTGTGTGTGTGTATGTGTGTGTGTGTATGTTTATGAGTAAGGGTAGAAAAGCAGGAGCTAGGATGGAATTACAGCATCTTGGTTGAAAAAAGACTTGCCATCTGATTTTTTTAAAAAAATATTATTATTAAATATTCATCCTTTATTTTAGGTTATAGAGAGATACAAATATGACAAGTGCACAAATACTAAATCTGTGGGTTTTTTTTTTAAAGAATTTAATTTTTAAGTAATCTCTACACCCAATGTGGGGCTCAAATTTACAACCCTGAGATCAGGAGTTGCACGCTCTGCCCACCCAGCCAGCCAGGTGCCCCTAGCCATCTGCTTTTTAATAGTAGTAGAAAGATAGGAAAGATATGTGTCTAATTAAGAGTCTCATTCATATAACCATTAAAAAGTGAAAAAATATAGATCAATTAACATGAATAAAAGCAGAAATAAGTTCATAATCTAACCAGCAAAAATAAGGAAAAGGAAAAAGAATATAAAAATGCAGTCAGTTCTGTGACTCAACATATTTGTTCCCAAAATGACTGCCTTCTGCAAAATCATGGAATTAAAAAACTGCAAGGCTTATGGGAAACGTGGGGTGAGGAGTACCGCACTCAAAACCTTTATCAGCGATAACAAGAAGATTAGAACCTAATAAAAATGGGCAGGACAGCTTTATACATGTCAAATTGTTAAAATAATACATACTACAATAAATATGTCAAATTACCTTGAAAAAGACTGCAGTTTGCTTGTGAAAGTGGGAGCTGGCATAGCTGCTGATTGAGTTTCTGTGAAGGAGTCGAAGGAGGGCTATCAACATTGGCAGTCTTTTACAGCATTGAATCTTTTACAGAATTTTTGCCTCTGAGATGTTGGTCCTTCAAGGTACATGTTTATAATAGATACTTGTTTCATCACTATTCAAAATTTGATCCAATGCCCGGCCTTCTATTTGACTGACTTGGGTATCACTGCTGGACACCATCTGTGGTTTTCTCACGTGCACTCACAGCTTTACCGACAGGGAATTGTAGTGATGTTTGGAACCACCAAAACAGTTGCTAGTAGTGTGAGAAGGAGCCAGTTCTGCCTGGTGTGGTGACTGAGGTCTCTGTATATAGTAATGCTTTCTCTTTGATTGTGATTACTCATTGTACTATTTGATCTTTAATTCACATGCTCAACAATCTTTCAATTTCTTTCTTTCTTTCTTTCTTTCTTTCTTTCTTTCTTTCTTTCTTTCTTCTTTCTTTCTTTCTTTCTTTCTTTCTTTCTTTCTTTCTTTCTTTCTTTCTTTCTCTTTCTTTCTTGTTCTTACTGACTTTCATAGCACTTGGAGTCCTTCCAGGCACAAACATTTATTCATTTAGTTTTGGTTAAGGTCAACCAGTAGTTTTCTGCCTTTAAGGATATTCATGAAATGATTCAAAAGAAAACATGAAATTTATTTCCAAATTTTCCTCTAACATGTCAAGCGTGTTGGAACAAATTCATATTTTAAAATAATCACCATAGCAGAACTGACTCTATATGATAAACAAGTAACATAAGGGATAAAATGTTCTATCTGTCATTACATTAAATGTTAATTGACTGAACACTCCCTTTACAAGAAAGAGACCATCAAATTGAGGTTAAAAAAAAGCACAGCTCTGTACCGACTTTACAGGAAACACATTGTAACAAACGGATGAGCAGAGAGATATGAGGTAAATCCAAACAAAATTAGGCAGGAGTAGTATTATAAATATCAGAAAAGCTGAAATTTAAGGATGATGGCACTAATCAGAATAAAGAAAGATATCCTATAATAATAAAATTACTATTTATAAAGGAGATATACTGATACCTGTTATGTACCCAGCATAGCAACTACATAGATAAACTAAAATGTATTCGAAACTAAATCCAGCAGAATTTATAACAAAATTTTAGGATACCATTTTCAATCTTCAATAGGTCTGGTAGAGAAAAAATAAAAATTGTTTTGAGTAAAACATGTACATATGTGTACATGTATGGGATCATAAATATAAAATTTTTATACCCCTTAAATAAAGAAAAGATTATATCCTATATATATTATATTTTATCGGGTAAAAGAATGAAATATTAGAAAAAGAATTTTGCAATTTATCAAGTAATATGCTATGATAAAAGTTTTATTTTAGCAATGGATGGTGATTTGTTATCAGGAGATCTGCCACCAGAATTTAATCCATGATTTAATATAAAGCAATCTTAAAGAGAATAAGCATGGTCATAACAATAGATGTTGAACACAGCATTTAAAAAATTTATTAGGGATTTCCAGTAAAACATTTAGAAAAAACGGAAAAAACCACCACATTACAATTAAAAAGACCATTTACCAAAAACACAGCTGAAGCTTATTTCTTTCCTAAATGGTGAAAGGCTAAAAATCCCTGAAAAGTGGGCACCTGACGGGCTCAGTTGGTAGAGCATGTGACTCTTGATCTCTGTCATGAGTGAGCGTAAGCTCCACATTAGGTGTCGAGCTTACTTAATAAAATAAAAAAAAAAATAAATAAAATGTTAAAAATTCCCCCCCAAAATCATTGAAGGTATGTGTTTCTAATGAAAAAAATGGACAAAGGACATGAGAATTCATAGGACAGCAAATCCCAAATGTCAATGAATGAAATGATGATCAAACTCGCTAGGAGTTGGAGGTGCAAAGTAAATGAACTGAGATAGCATTATAACCTGGTTAGATTGGCCAAAATTAAAAAACAAAAGCAAAACAATACCAAAACACTGGTATCTTCCTACTGCTTGTGGTGGAAAAAAGTATTTTCAGAAATTGCTAATGGATGTGTGAATTCTTCCTTTTTGAGGGGATAGGATATCTAATAACAGCTATCATAATTAAAAAGGAAAAAAACCCTCATATTCCCTTTTACCCAGCAATTTCATCCTGGGCATTTAGGCCATAGAATTAAAGGCACAATATGTAAGTATAAATATACGAGGATGATTGATTAAACTTGTTCACAGTACCACGAAAACAGGAGAAAAAGGGTGCCTGGGTCGCTCAGTTGGTTAAACATCTGACTCTTGATCTCAGCTCAGGTCTTGATCTCAGGGTTGTAAATTCAAGCCCCACAATGGGCTCCATGCTGGGCATGGAGCCTACTTAAAAAAAAAATGGGGCGCCTGGGTGGTGCAGTCAGTCAAGCATCTGACTCTTGGTTTCAGCTCAGGTCATGATCTCAAGGTTGTGGGATCCAGCCCTGTGTTGGGCTCCATGCTAAGCAGAGAGTCTGCTTGAGATTCTCTCCTCCTCTCTGTCTGCCCCTTCTGCTCCTGCGCTTTCTTTCTCTCTCTCAAATAAATGAAGAAATCTTAAAAAAAAAAATGGGAAAAAGGCAAATATCCACTATGATGGTTGAATTATTGTAGTTGCATGTAATGAATTATTTTGCAGTTATTAAAATGAATTAGAGCTAGATTGAGGTACTTTGCAGAATTTCTATGTGGTATTATTGGGTTAAAAGGAAAAGAATCAGAAAAGTATATGTAATAAGATTTTTTTGGTAGCAAATCATGAAAATAATCTCTCTATGCATGTATTTACTGAAAAATATGGTGGAATAGTACTACATTTTAACATGATTTTCTTGGAGAGGAAGGATAGGATAAATGCTGTAAAGAAGGGAGGGAGGGAAAGGTGGTATCAAGGACAAAGAAAAGGAGGGGCGCCTGGGTGGCTCAGTCAGTTAAGCATCTCCCTTCAGCTCAGCTCATGATCCCAGGGTCCTGGGATTGAGCCCTCCATCAGGCTCCCTGCTCAGCAGAGAGCCTGCTTCTCCCTCTCCCTTTGCTGCTCCCCGTGCTTGTTCGTGTGCTCTCTCTCTCTCTTTCTGTCAAATAAATAAACTCTTAAAAAAACAAAAGAACAAAGAAAAGGAAAAACAAACAATAACAGACCATAAGAAACCCAAGTGTCCAAGATATGGTCACATTTATTCCTCTATGTAAATTAGCATTATCTATTCTTAAGCTTTCTAGAAGAAGAGATAGATTGATATTTCACCATTAATAGGCTTACTTATAGATGCAATGAAAGCCCCAATAATGAGCGGGCAGCCTTACTTTATCAGAATATCAGGCTCCAAGAATGTGGAATTACATGGAAAATTTGGGTTTAAGAAGGGTGTGGTATGTCTAGGCTACATTCGTACCTGCAGATCAGAGAGGGCATAGGCAAGATGCTGTCCTTACTTTGACCTTACCTTACCCGGAACAGTAGTGATGGATTCAGGGCTTGGGTTTCTCCAAAGGGAGAAACTCTACACATTTCAGAAGTAACCAACAGGATTATATTTACACAAGGGTCTCATCATTCTGCTTTGCTTTCTCCATTGACAGCTGGAGCCAAATGTGTGGAAGGGCTCTGACAAGTGGCCATCTAGGTGCAAGAATATGAACAAATTCCTGCTTTGCAGAAAGTTTTGCTAGGTTTGAAAAAAACATGCTGATGTCTGGGTCCCAAATGCAGAGATTCTGATTCCATTGGTATGATGATTGGGGCTGGGTTTTTGAGATATAGTGATAGAGTAATCCAGAGATGGAGAGACGGAGAGTTTAATCCCCAGGTCCTTTTATTGCTCAGCTGGCACTGTAGAATTGTAATCAATTTCAAATCTATCTAATGTGTCTGCTATTACACACCATTCCACATGTAGCTTAGTTTCTAGAAGGGCCAAGATCCAACAAGGACTGCATCATTTAGTGCTCACTGGGCAGTAAACTAGGGCAAAACAGAGTGATTAATTATTAACTCAAAGGCACGGGTTAAAGATGGGTGAAAAGGGAATGGTGCGGTTTGTCATCAAGTTAGTATACATGAGGTAGGGCACAGACTGGTATAAGAGAGCTGAGCCTTTATTGTGGTCAACGTTGACTTTACATTGGAATCACCTGGGGAACATTAACAACTGATGTCCCCCTCCCCCAAGATTCCAAGGCAATTGATCAGAAAATTTTATTTTAGGGGTGCCTGGGTGGCATAGCAGTTGGGCGTCTGCCTTCGGCTCAGGGCGTGATCCCGGCAATCTGGGATCGAGCCCCACATCGGGCTCTTCCGCTATGAGCCTGCTTCTTCCTCTCCCACTCCCCCTGCTTGTGTTCCCTCTCTTGCTGGCTGTCTCTATCTCTGTCAAATAAATAAATAAAATCTTTAAAAAAAAAAAAAAGAAAATTTTATTTTATTTTTTTGAAGATTTATATATTTATTAGAGAGAGTGAGCATGCAAGGTGAGGGAGACGGGCAGAAGGAGAGGGAAAGAGAGAATCTCAAGCAGAGTCCCTGCTAAACATGGAGTCTGGTGTGGGGGCTTCATCTCATGACCCTGAGATCATGACCTGAGCTGAGGTCATGACCTGAGCCGAAATGGAGAGTCAGACACTTAACTGACTGAACCACCCAGGTGCCCCGGTCTGGGCAATTTTAAAGGTTGCCCAGTTGATTTTATTATGTAGCCAGGGTGAAAAGCCACTGATTTAAGAGAAAATAACACCAAAAAAAAAAAAAATGTGTAGAGGTGCAAAGACACTTTGAGACGGATGCCATGCCATTCATTTATTTATTCCTGCAGTTTAGGCACTCGGTTTAGTCGTTCTCATTACATTCAGTTAATTCAATATTAAGCACCTACTTCGTATTTGGCACTAAATTAAGGGCAGAGCTTCTTCCCCCAATCACCATGTGATACCTAAAATGCAAATCTGTTTTCACTAATTTCTCCTGTGCCTGGAAGGTGTCTCTCATTCTGACTCTGGCTCTGTTAGAAAGAGAAGCAAATTTTCTACTCTAGTCTTTCCTTTTCTCTCTCTCTCTTTTTCCCCCTTTCTCTTGTCTGTTTTTAGCAAAGCGAGCAGGACAGAGATAAGAAAAGAGACTGGGAAACTTCCATCGAGTACCTGTTTTACATTAGGCAAGGGTTAGCATTTCACGGCTGGAAACTCACAAATCTGTGGAGGGATTATTAACTCCGTTTTACAAATGAAGATACTGAGACTCAAAAAGTAAGTAACTTGTTGAAGGTCAAAAAACCACCTAATTGCAAAGGTGGATATAGACTGTAAAGTTCTTCTTAGAAAACTTTCAATTACAGTATCTCTAAAGTCAGAAGAGTGAAATTATGTCTCCATGGGAAATTGTGTGTGTAAGCATGTATTTGGAGGGTGTCTGGAAAGGTAGTTTCTTGTATGCTACTTAAAATATAAAAATTGTGGGGACACTTGGGTGGCTCAGTTGGTTAAGCGTCTGCCTTCAGCTCAGGTCATGATCCAGGGGTCCTGGGATGGAGCCCTGCGTCCCGCTCAGAGGGGAGCCTGCTTTTCCCTTTGCCCCTCACCTGCACGCACACTCTCTCTCAAATAAATTCTTAAAAAGATTAAAAAAAAATAAAAATTGTGTTTAACTTAGTATTAGGGAAAAAAATCTTTAAAAAAATTTTTAAGTATCATTGACACACAAGCGAAGAATAATCTTATGTTTCTGCTTTAATGGGGGCAATTGCATCAAGTTTATCAATTTCAGAAAACGGTGCTAAAGACAACTGACTGCATATATAAATTTCACTATTCAGGAAATAGTTGTCCTGTCTTGTGATCACTAAATTTCAGGATTTTGTACTAACATAAATCTGGAGATACAGATGGCAATAGGTCCTTTCCCACTAGGTTTTGAGAAGTCTTGCTGAAAGAGACTCTCAGCTCTTACCTGAACTGGAAAGGTCTCTGCATCCACTGGCCAGTTTTGCTCTCTGATGTGATCTTTACTCCTAGTGGTGTAATTCTCATCTCATGAACCAAGAAGCTCAGGTGACTCATAGTCCCTGTTATTAACTCCCTTCATCCAATTAAAACTTCATTTGCTGTGTAGTGATCATCTATGTATTTCAACCACTCCGTTTGCAGCATTTTGAACCCTTGTAATTATTCAACTCTTGTAATTATCTGTTTAATGTGTACATTCCCTGCTGGTATAAGCTCCAGGAAGGTAGGAATTTTGTCTTTTTAACTAATGCACATCCCACACTTAACATTTTGCCCTGTGCATATCAGACATTTTGTTGAATGATTGCAGTGTAGGACTTTCCCAAATAATGTATTCCTTAAATTTACTTTTTACATGCCAATCTTCACCGAACTTGAAGAAAGCCTGAATTTTTAATTTCGTTGCACTTTTTACTGTATTTTCCTATCCACTATTTTAAAATTGCGTAATATCCTAACAGCTTTTGAGAGATTTGTTTGAAATGTGGCTATATGAACATTTATTATTGCCTAGGAATTTTAAGAAACAAAATTCCACCCAACATTTGGGATTACTTATATCTTTATATAAAAAATTTAGAATATAAGTGAGCATCAAAGTTCACCAACACGACTAGTATTAATAACTTCTATGTACTATACATTCACCAGTTTGAAATAGGAAGGTATCTTTTGGTTGTTCCTTCTATCAAGATCATCTCAAGGATATATCAGCAAGAGCTGAGGGACAACTGACCAGATCACTATTCATTTCTATTTTTTGGTATGTTTTTATTGGTTTCAGACATATTTTTAAATGATTAAGATTCACTCTTGCCCAAGGTCACGTAAACCCATACAGAGTTGACACCAGTCACAGAGCTGTTCTTTGTCTGATACTGTCCACTCTGATTTCAAAGTAGAGACTCTTTTTCACTTTTTCCTCTTTTAATTTTCAAGTTCTGGCAGAATGGAAGAAGTATAAAGAAAATGGTTCACTGCTTCCTCTGGTATATACTTTATCTTGTGAGAATTTATGGTAGGTAGTACTTGAGAACGGAGCCTGCATGGGAATTCGTACAGCATCTCGCCTGCTGTATATCATGCCATTTTCTTATTTGCCACACTGTAAATCAGCCTTGCAAATAGCCACTCATGCAGGGAAGTAACACTTCAGGCTGGATAGTATAGTACTTTCTAATCTTGTATAGGCTTTAGTAAGCCGTATCTGCTAAATATACCATATATATATATATTTTTATCACTGTCATCTCCAAACCACAATTAATATGAACTGACAAGTGGTGACAGTCTCAACACTTTTTGGGCGAAGAAATGATGCTATCGCACACTACTTTGTTAGGTAGGGTGTTATATGGGTAATTAATAAGTTTAGGGTCTCTAAATTCCTACTCTAGGGGGTTGAGGTAGAGAAGCTTCACCAGGAGTTGATGAAAAATAAACAGAAGTGATGTGGTACAGTAAGATGCAGCTAAAACATAACCTTGGCAGAAAGAAGAACAGGCACAAAATACAAACCAGCTCTTTTCAAGAAAAGTTTTGAGCTGATACAACTGTGTATAAAGTCGAGCTGTGTGCCCAGGGTAAGGCTCTGTACAAAGAATTGTCTGTGTTTGAGTTTATGGCTTTCAAAGCTAGGACGAGTTCATGCACCCACAGCTTTGATGGCTTCGAGTGGATGGGAAGCAGCAGGAGTTAGGGGCGAGTGTTGACTAGCCAGCTGCTCCTTGGTGTGAGCTAAAGAGCCGGTCTAGCCTCTTGCCTGGGGCTGGGAAACTGCAGTTGGCCTAGATCAAGATTCTAGGGAGGGACTGAGCAGGTGGTTTGAAAGATTTGAACTGGCACCAAGTCAAGTAGGTCAGCCAGGTGGGGCAGAGGCAAGCATGGCAAGAGCTCCATGAACCTATGGCTTTGGGAGAGGTATTTGACCTTGATATTTTTGGTTAAGGGTTGCTCTGTTCTTGCTTTTCCTGCTCCCCCATGCAGTGGAATTCTCAAGTCTAAAAGGTTCAGAATGTTGGGAAAACGCCTCGTTGTCTACAAGTAGTATCATATCCTTATTCCCGGGAAGTGTCTTCGTGTCCTGAATTGGAACTTGTTACTGATCTTAGGCCTCAGTGGTAAAATCATGGTGCTAGTGAAGGGGGAATTTTAAAGCCAAGGTTGCATCTGTGCTGAAGCAGTAAAATTCTAACCTGAGAGGATCCATAAAGTCTGCAGCTCTCCTTACTTTGCCCTTGACTCTGTCAGCAACCTTGCTTTAAAAAGGCTGTGGGGCAGACTGATAAGATGGGTTCCCCAGAGCATATCTACCCCCTCTTCAACCTGTCTGTGGGTTGACAGTTTATGTAACACTAACTCTGAATGTGTTTGCACTGACAGTTGTCAAATTAATATTTATACAGAATTTGTTCCATATGCAAAAAGAGTCAGGCTCAAGTTTTTAAACAATGGACACCAGTTTTACAGTTTGGGATGCTTTAAATATCATCTCGGTATGACTGAATCTTCACTTGGCATGGAAGTGTGGTATATAAGTGAGTGCTGGGCTACTTTTCGTGCTCAGTAATTACGTGTCTCCCACAAGATAACTTTATCCTGCAGATAACCCTGAGACTTTCAAAACTATTCTTTTTCTCTCTTGTCTAACTCCAGTCACAAACTGTCTCAGGAAGGAACATTAACTAAATGTTCATTTTCTCCATAACTTTTGTATGACTCCATCAAGCCTTCAGCATTTGGAACAAGCCCAAAAACTTCCTTTAGGACCATTCACTACCCCAAATCTCTCTTCTCTACATTTACAAAATGGACAATAAGCTTATGGTATCATTATTCTAAGAAATCGCACAAGTTGAAAACATATGCAGAATTAAAATGTATATGCTTAAAAATATTTTAAAAACATTTAGATATATCAAAGGAATGTCTCTATCACTTGAAAATATTAGGCAAAGCCATTATTTTTATAACAGGTCTTAGTGACAGTTGAATGGTCAGAGCCAACCTCTATATCTGCAGCCATGAAGATGTTCGAGAAATAAGGGTTTGGTCAATGGATAGCTGCTAGACAATTTCTGATCTGGGAAATAAGACTAACAGGACTTCAGAGAATGTAATAAAATGGGGAAGGAGATCTCTCTCTCACTTCACCATCAGATACCTTAGTTATCCTATATACTTTTCCTTTATGACAGTAAATTTAGAATTATGCATATTTAAGCAAATAATGCCTATTTCCCAAAAAAACTATAAAATCTACAAGGGCAGGAACATTGCTTGTTTTCCTCACCTTGAATCCCGTACATATTGTGCGTGATGCACAGAGTCTGTGCAAGGTAAGTACTCAACATATTTTTGTGAAAGAATAAATGAATGAGTGGAAGAATGAATGAGTCTCATAGATAATTAGAGGGTTAGACGATGAAGGAAGTTAAACCCAAGGATACCAGAGAGAGTCAGCAGAGGTGAACTTGAATAATAGACTAAAGATTCTGTGCTCTGTGCCCTGGTTTATAGCCTGTTGGGTAGCAATGACTTGAGTGCCTAGATGTTGACCATGGCCAGGGAGCATCGTGACTCCTGGAGGTGACTCTTCTCTTTGATCGTGATGATGGCACCAAAGCTGTCATCTCACCCTGGATTTGGATTACACACTATGTATACAGTAATTGTGCAACAAGCCAGGTGAGCAGTAAACAAAAGCTGTTTTCATTTCTTAAACTCCCTATGCAATTCTTTAGCATAAGAGATGATAAAAATTTTGGCAGACAGTCAAATGTTTTAAACATATTTTCAGGATGGTCATGAATATGTTATTATTGTAATTCCTCAGATTTTTGGAATTTAATTGTATGTGCAATAGGAACAAATCCATGCTGACCTAAGTAGTTAGTTGTATAATAATTAATACACATAATAAAGACATTAAAGGACTATCTTAGCTAATAATAGCAAGTTTATCTTCCTTAAATGGACTATTTTCTTCTAAAACAATTTGCAATATAATTTATTTGGGCTACTTTGCATTCACCAAATTTCTTTATGTACTGTCTATTGGAAGCTATTTGTCTTCTTTTGTTAATAGGCTTATAAATTTGAGTTTTAAAGCCAATTAAAGAGAAAATCACCAAATGAACTAAACCTGATTTATTTAGCTAACTGACAAGCTTTTGCTTGTAAAGAATTTTTTGAAAATATGTATTTTATGTCTTATTTTGTCTTAAGGTTTTCATTGTAGTTCAGACTTCAGTGTCTCTGATAAATAATCCGTAGTATGGGGTGAGTCATTTAATGGCTATTCTCTGTTTATGGAGGTGTTATATTATAAGCTAAAGAGTCATGAAATGCTCAAAACAAAGCTATATTAAAGAGTTTGTTTACTATTTACTAAAACATTTAAAAAATGTCTAAATGGTTTCAGAAAACATATATTTAAATCCAGGCTGGATATTGGGGACATAGAGATGAAAAATGTAATCTTTGTTCTGAGGAAGCTCACTGTCTAGTAGGGAATATAGATAAGGAAACCAAGCATTTCATTCCAGTGCAGTGAGTAATATAATAGAGGAATTCACATGATATTTAAAGATGAGAGTAGAGTGTTCGAGGCATGTTTTTTTACCCTGAAAATAATTTATTTTGTTGTCAAAGAAGATTTTCTAAAGGCGGTTGTACTTGATGAGTTTCTTCAAGAAAAAGAAGATATGAGCCAGGAGGAAATTGTGTGTGTGTGTGTGTGTGTGTGTGTGTGTGCACCATCCTATAGTTTGGGTATTTCAAATAGAGGAAATAGCATGTGCAAAGACATTAAGGCATCAAATAGCTCTTTATCACTTGTAGCTCTATATAGCGTTTATGTTCAGTAATCATTGATGAGAAGCTGGGGGAGATAAACAGGAGTCATATCATTGAGAACCTTATAAAACATGCTAAACAAATGGCTCTTTATTCTAAGGTTAATGTGGACCCACTGAAGAATTTTATACAGTATAGTTTCTTTTTTCTTTCTTTTTTTAAAAAAAAACCACACGCCATCTTTCAATATACATAAATGTGACCATATCTTGGACACTTGGGTTTCTTATAGTCTGTTATTGTTTGTTTTTCCTTTTCTTTGTTCTTTTGTTTTTTTAAGAGTTTATTTATTTGACAGAAAGAGAGAGAGCACACGAACAAGCACGGGGAGCAGCAAAGGGAGAGGGAGAAGCAGGCTCTCTGCTGAGCAGGGAGCCTGATGAAGGGCTCAATCCCAGGACCCTGGGATCATGAGCTGAGCTGAAGGGAGATGCTTAACTGACTGAGCCACCCAGGCGCCCCTCCTTTTCTTTGTCCTTGATACCACCTTTCCCTCCCTCCCTTCTTTACAGCATTTATCCTATCCTTCTTCTCCAAGAAAATCATGTTAAAATGTAGTACTATTCCACCATATTTTTCAGTACATACATGCATAGAGAGATTATTTTCATGATTTGCTACCAAAAAAATCTTATTACATATACTTTTCTGATTCTTTTCCTTTTAACCCATTAATACCACATAGAAATTCTGCAAAGTACCTCAATCTAGCTCTAATTCATTTTAATAACTGCAAAATAATTCATTACATGCAACTACAATAATTCAACCATCATAGTGGATATTTGCCTTTTTCCCTTTTTTTTTTTTTTAAGATTTCTTCATTTATTTGAGAGAGAGAAAGAAAGCACAGGAGCAGAAGGGGCAGACGGAGAGGAGGAGAGAATATCAAACAACTAGTAAGGTTGTATTATAAAGGCAAAATCAGCAAAAAAAGAAAAGAGAGAGGCATCTGGGTGGCTCAGTCGGTTGGATGTCTGACTCTTGATTTCAGCTCAGGTCTTGATCTTAGGGTCATCAGATCAAGTCCTGTGTTGGGCTCCATGCTTGGTGGGGAGTCTGCTTGAGATTCTCTTTCTCCCTTTTCCCCTCCTTCCCCATTTGGTCTCTCCATCCCCCGCAAAATGAATGAATGAATGAATGAATGAATGAATAAACCAAGCCAGATGACTAAATCAAAGTCAAGTATGATAATGGACATGAATCAGCATAAATAATCAGCACCAAAGTTAGCCAGAAACAGGTGAATGGGAAGCTCAAGGAAATTGTTGCATGTTGTGTGTTACTTCAATCTCCTTCCTTCTGCCTTTTTCCCCCCTCCTTCCCTCCCTGACTTCCTTCCTTTCTCTCACTCTCTAGTCCTACCTTCTCTCCCTTTTTATCTTCCCTCCCTCTTTCCCTTCCTTTTAGAAAAACCTAGAGGTACCTAGGTGGGTCAGTCAGTTAAGCATTTGACTCTTGGTTTCAGGTCAGGCTGTGATCTCACGGGCCCCATGTTAGGCTCTGTGCTCAGTAGGGAGTCCGTTTGAAGATTCCCTTCCTCTGCCCTTCCCCCCTCTTGTCGCGCTCTCTCAAATAAATAAATGAATCAAAAAAAAAAAAAAAAAAGAAAGAAAAATAACCTCTACTATGTGCACCATGCTAAGCACTTATTGTAATAATGAATAAGATGTATTTCCTGCCTAAACAGAGTTCTTAGTTCTTAAATCTAATACTGAGCACATGGCTTGTGCTGTAAGGAGTTACATGCTTATGGGCGGAAACCCATCCTTGACGTTCAAACTGAAATGACTGTTCTAATGGATGTAATGTGTGTAGCTCATGATGTTGTATGGTAGAAATCACATGTAATAGTGGAGCTCAGAGACTTGGATAATGGCCATATGTAGACTTAGTGATCAAATAGGAGAAATTCATAATGAACTTTTAAGTAAGAGGACATGATTTTCTTGCAGTGTAGCTGAATCCTTGCTCCTATAAGAAACATTAGGGTGAAAGTTTGTAGAATTACACAAAACATATTGAACTACCATTGTAATAGTATGAAGTACGATATCAAATCCATACTTGAATAGCATACGTGCTTAGGCTTAAAATACATTGCATTTCAAGTTGAACTTCACAACAGCTGAATAAGGGATATGATATTGCTTTTAATGAACTAACTCCTTCCCGATTTTAGGACTGATGAAAGGTCAGCCCTTTCAGATTGCACAGCACACACTCGTATGAAACCCTTATAAATCATCCCCATGTTCAAGAGTAAGGCAGCTACAACACAACTCCATGTATTAAATTGAAAGCGCTTTTCAAAATAAGGGAGAGAGGAGCAAATGTTCATAGTGACAATATGCTAAGTGCATTATGACATAGAAAATTTACCTTGGTAAATTGGACAAGGCATGGATAAAATAGAAAGTTATTCCTTAGAGGATATCAAACCACATAGAACACTTCTCATCTGCATGTAGATATATGTGCCATCTGTTCAGTGCTGGGTGTCCAGTCCTTTTGCTTTATCCCCAGATTTCAGAAAATGTGTACTATATACAGCATGGCTCTAATGGATCAGGTTTAAAGAGGGGTTGCCTGGGCATTGAACATTTCTGAAAGTTGTTTAGAGCGATTGAAATATACCAAGTGCCACACCTGAAACCTGTACAGAACTGGGGAGTAGGTAGTTGGTATTGGTGGGTGGCCAGAACTTAGAATCCACCTCCAAACTTCAGAGGAGATTCAGAGATGTGTTTCTAACAAAATTGTAGTTAAAGGGGGATGGCAACAGGAGTATAAATTGCTACCATCTTTTTGAATGAAAAGTTATTATTAAACACTGGCTAGCATTAATTAGTACCTTCTATATGCCAGAAACTATGCTAAGTTATTTATATATAATTTTATTACTATGTGTCAGGAGTCTTAAAAGTGTTAATTTTCTTGACCTAGTATTTTTACATCTAGGAACTTATAGCAATAATTAGTGATCCATATAAAGCATTATGCACTAGGATGTTTGCTACAACATTATATAGCATGGAATCTGAAACAAATGTCCAACAATAAAGAATGCTTAGGTAAAGTTACATGATGAGATAATTATGCACTCATTGAAATCATGTCTGCAAAGAATATCTAATAAACTTGGAAAATGGTCTCCATGCAGCATTAAGCAAAATTAAAGTAGGATGCAAAATAATATATATAAAGTATCTTCTTTGTTACAATAAACATGCATTTTTATAAAAAACACATGGGGAATACAGTGAAACATTAGTTATGATTTTATCTGGGTGATAGGAATTCTGAATGACTTTAGTGAATCTTTTAAAATTCATTTCTGCAGTTTCCAAATTTTCCACAAGTATACATTAATTTATAATAGAAAAATAAGCTTAGGAAATTTTCTGACAATATAATGCCCGGCTTCTCTACATTAAGATTCCCTTCACCTGTCTCCCTGCCCAACCACCTTGTCATTGGGACCTCCTGCTTGTCTAATAATTTCTTTGAGCTAATTTTTGGATCTCCAGGTTAGATCGATTTTCTTTTGGACTTTGAGTGCTTAGTTTCCCTCCCCTTAAGAAACCACTCCCTTGGTAGATTGTTGATTGTGGCATCTCCCTTTGGCGAAGGGATCCTTCAGGTAAACTATCCCATTCTGCCTTTAGTTACTCATTACCTTTAGTTTCATGCTTTACTGATGATACTCTGATAGGACCTGGGGATATAATGAGTGTCTCAAAAGGTACTTGAAGTCTTGGGATATCAACAGGGGAAGTCTAGTTGTCCTCTGCTCTCAGAGGTGTGGTTATACCTCTACACACTTACTAATCTATTTTGAAGACTTAACTGGCAAAACAGCCTACAAGAATGTTTTCATAAAAGTCCCTAAGACTTCTAAGTAAATTAAGGGTAAGAGACTTTCAGATTGAAAGTCAGTGGCTGTTACAGATCTTGGAGTATTATGGGGACTCAAGAAATACATGATGAAAGAAGGAACACAGAGGAAGATAAAGGAAGCGTTTACTATAATAAATATTTTTATTAATGGAAAAAATATTGTTTTCAGAGGATAGGATGTGGGGAAGACATATGTAGAAGATAGGGAAATCACTCTGGGGTAGGGAAAGTTTAGGGACAGTGCTCTTTCTTGGAGTAAATACTCCAGATTGATAAGGGACAATGTAGGCTGATATTATATAAACATACATAGAGGTTTTTGATATCAACTCTTCATTAAGATAAATCATAAATTGTTTCTCTTAAAGATCCAAAGAAGTAAAATTACTTATGACCCAGACCTTCAATGGCTGAGTGTAGCAGGTTGAATGATGGCACTGAAAGATATCAATCCTAATCTCTGGAATTTGTAAATGTTATTTTATTTGAGAAAAGGCGTCTTTATGGATGACTAAATTAAGGATCTTGAGATGGAGAGATTTCCCTGGATTATCCAGTGGGCCCAAAAATACCATCACAAAAGTCCTTATGACTTTATAAGACAGAGGCAGAAGGAGATTGCATACAGACCTAAAAGCCATACAAAAGAGGAGGTAATATGAGCCTAGAGGCAAAGATTGGAGTGATGCCATCACAATCCAAGAAAATTCTTAGAGCCACCAGAAGGCGAAAGAGACAATGAAGGATATTCCCCTGGAGGCTTTGGAGAGAACACAGTCATGCTGACACCTTGATTTCATACTTATGGCTTTCAGAAATATGAGGGAATATAGTCCTGTTGTTTTAGACCACTAAATGTGAGGTAATTTGTTGCACCCCTAGGAAATGAATACATAAAATAATTCTTACATTGGAGAACAGCCTCATTATGAGTGGCTGGTGAGAAATGTGATTCTAAACGTTGTGCTTGTGATACGGTGAAAAGTAAAATCAATTCTGAAGAGCAGGTAGGCAGGGGTGGTCGGTATCTAGGAGCATAATGGCACCAGTAATGTCAGCTCTTGGAAGAGAACCGGAGAGTGAAAGGAAGGGAGAATAAGAGGGAAAGGGTCTCTTTCCTGAGTGCCCCAGTCTCTCTTTTAGTTGAAACATTAAACCTAACAACCTAGGTGAGCTGATATTGCTCTAGTTACTATACCAGGGGGTGGGGTGGGGAGGTGGGGGGGAACTGGAGTCTGATACTCTGTAGGTTATTTACCCAAATCCTGAATTATTCTTCAAAATTTTATAGCTGGGTAAATAGAATCTATGCTATCATTTATCACCCTGGGAGGCAATGGAAGGAAAGTTGCTGGACTCATCTTTCTGAACTTGGAGAACAATCCTTTTTGAAGGAAATGGTTTAAATTACTTGTTTAAAAACAAAACAAAAAGAACTGTGGCTTCAAAACTCAAACTTGATCTACTCCAAAGCATTCTTTCCTCAAAACTACCTTGTAGATGCCAGACCTAGTAAATTTACATTTGACAGACAAATAGAAAAGTTTTCCTTGTTACACAAAGGCAACATTATAATCTAGCTGTCAGGCTCAGCTCCACTGATGCAGGAAGATGTGGGACAGATGAAGATAACTCAGGGAATCCACCTGCAGCCACGGTCTCAGGGAGCCTCCCTCAGTTAGCTGAAATCCCAAACGCTTATCACAAAAGCAAGAGAAATTTGATAAGGACCTGGCAGTGGTGACCAGACTTACCCTTGCTAGAACAAGAAAGTGATATGCAGAGATTGACATACTCTTAAAATGATCAAAAGAGTAAATGCAAAGGTTTTCTTTTCAGAGGTTCAAGTCACACTGAGTTTGGTCAGATAGTGTGAGGGGCCCAGTTAAGTCACTTGTTAGAGTATATAAAATAAGTTGGGAAAGAAAGGACAAGACTGAAAAGAATGGGGTATTTATTTACTGAAGGGACCAATGAAATCAATCCCCTCTGAGTGTAAAAGGAGGAAGAGAGGATACTCTGCTAGGTATTTAAAATGTGTGGACTCAGGATTATTTTTAGAGGGCACTTAGTGGATATTTGCCATGGTATGCACTGAAGGTAATAGAATTATGTCAACTCTCACAAAAGAATGGATTCAGAAATCAATATTGATGTTTGTTAATGAAAGTAATATATATCATTATTTAGAAATAAGACAACTAGAGCTGTAATCAAGGCATATAACCTGGAGGGTGACATCCCCAGGCTCCACTTCTTGGAGTCAGCCACAGTTAACAACTTGGTATACAAAATTATAGAAGTTAGAGTTGATACATTTGAAAATGTTATCCAGCCTATCCTCTTATTTTATAGTGGAGGAAAATGAGGCACAAACAAAGCTACTGAGTTGTTGGAGTTTGCCCTGCTAATTAGAGAAAGATCTTGGTTTGCTCATATGTCATCTAAAGATTCAAATGCTTTTTATTCAGCTGATTTTTCTCTTGAGCTACCAGGACACACATCCTAGATATTCTAAACCTCCTACTAAGTTGACTCCAACAAAGCAAAGAAGGAAATTAAAACAAAACAAAACACAAAAAGCTCAGGACAGCTGAAGAGAGCTTCCTAAAGTAATCCAGTGAAGAGGTGTTTTGTGATGGAATCATCAGTCTCAGTAAATTGAAGAGGGTTCCATTCTTATTTTCAAACTAGAGGAAAAACATAATAGAGTATATGCCAATCTCCAGAACTTTCTTTGTTTGATGCAGAAGTATATTTTTAGCTTTTTCTCTAGGAAATCAGCCTCCAGTCTCTGCATCATTTTGGCTGGTTTCTACATCCTGCTAATCTATCTTCTGCAGCATCCCCAAAGCTGCTTATTTTATGACAAATAACGTGAAAGAATTTTTGAATTTTCTTGAGATATCCAAAATTTTACTAAGTGCTGATGATTTTTCCTCAAAAAGAATCCTCATGAACATTCCTTTCTCTATTTCTATATCTTATTAAAAACCATATTTAATACTTAAACTTTCCTAAGGAGATTGTTTTCAGCACTCTGAAAATCAAACCCAGAAAATTGAATAAAATCATTTACATATTCTTAGTCTACTACCAACAACCCTTTCTCTCTTAAATGGGTTTCCATTTTTTTCATGATTTTATGATTTTTCAGCCTTTCAAAATAGTAGAGCAGAAATATGGTCTGCATAGCTTTCCCCTGATAGTGCCTATTACAGTTTTCAAAATGCCCAAGAAATTGTATATGAATGATAGCCTAAAAATAAGTGTATTCATAGTGTGAATACATGCTTGTTTGTATATGTACATAAGCAATGATAAATATGGAATCCACATATTTTTGAATAGGAAAGAAGTTTGGACTTTGAGCCATATATATTTGGGATTAAATGTTGGGTCCTCCACTTGCTAGCTGTGTGATCTTCGGTGAGTTGCTAAGCTCCTGCACCTTACTTTCCTCATTTCAAACATGAAGATAATAATGACTATCTCGAAGTGTTGTTACCAGAATTAAAAATGTTAAAGAAATAAAGGGTATGATATGATGTCTGGCATCTTGTGGGTGTCAACAAATGAAGATTAGCATTATTTTCTCATAAGTCACATTTTATTTTCAAGAATTAAACAATATTACCTGAAAATATCCAGGCAATGTTCTCTACCAATGCCTGTCCTTTAGAAAATGCTGCTGCTTTGGAGATCATTCACAGATTGCAGCTTATGCAGTCCTTCTCAAACTTACGTTTTCTCCTTTGCTCCAGTCTAACAAAAATAACTGCTCTGCTATTATCACTTTCTGGCTCTTCTACTTGTTCATGCATTGTTTCAGATGGATTGTAATATGTTCTAGAACCATCGGAGGGATTCTGCCCTCTGCCCAATTGCCTTAGAATCAAGTTCTCTCACAATTGGTTGTCACTTGTAACATTTGTTATCAGTTGACCAAAATGGTCAGTTGAACATAGATTAGGTTGTCATGCCTCTGGTGTGTCTGAGGTTCAGAACTTTTACGGGACACATTCTCTTGTCACTTGATGCTAAGAGGAACATGTCAATAGTAAAACTTATCTGGAAGCTGAATATGATGTTACCGATAGAGTTAGGTGTCACATTATATAGTAGGCAGTAGTGTTGCCTGATAGAACATTGTTTGACTTTGTGCCAAAAGCACATTGGGTTCACTATAGCTGTCTAGCTCTTCACATATCAGTATGTCATATGCTAGCATGCTAAAAATGTAGCAAGAGGCCAGGATTATTTTTAGTTGGAAAAGCTTCATTTACTTCTTATAGGCTAAATAGATCTTTAATGAATAACTTCTGTAATTTAACCTTGTTTTTTAACAGATGAAAAGGGAATAAATATTCAGTGATTTGAATGATGGGTTCTCTGCAACAATGAAATATTTAAATGCTCTTACCAGGAGCATTAATGGACCATAACGTTTCTTTTGACAACAACAAGTATTTTCTATTAAGTGAGAGTCATCTTTTTTAAGCTGAACATAAAATCACAAACATAGAGAGCTTCATTTTGAACTTTTTAATACCTCGAAGTGAGCTTTTATTCAGGTTGCTCACAGAGGTGTTTTCCTTAACTGTTGCATGCATAAAGATCTCTTCTAAATCAGCATTAGTTTTCTGATTAACTTTGAAACAGAACCCTAAATTTTAGTCACTGGCATGAAATGTTTCTTGGAGCAGGAAACTGGCATTTGTTTTCCTCTATCACTAACTCATTCATCGTTTAATGCCCTCTGATATTAAATGTCATACTTTCAATAATCTAAAATGATGCATAATTTACAAAATATTTCAATTCTATTGTTATAACACCAAGTAGGGTAGGCTGTATATAGTAACATGAGCCCACTGGTAATGAATTTGCTGAGATTAATTGAAACCCAAGTGAGATCTGCCTGTGGAGATTATCCTGACTTAGAGTAAGAACCCAAATGATGGTTCATTCATTCAACTCAAGCTTTGAGTTCATGCTCATGTGATGAACTACTTTTCCTCCAATTCCTATCAAAAAAATATATAATCAGAATAAAATGTTTTTGAATAATTTCTTATGGTAAATTAAGATAAGAATAGTCCTTCTATTTCCCATATAAGTAGCCCTTTTAGTAAATCATTACATAACAAAAACCCTGATCTATGGCTTCACCAGAAGGGTGGTATTTGTTGTTTATTTCTTTGTGTTTTAATTTTCTAAAGGATTAATTCTCAGTCATTTTTTGGACATATCAAACATGTGGTATTTTCCTGTATTGTAGATTTCAGTCAGAAGATCAGAATTCTCTCTAGATATTCAAACACGTAGGGGTTTGGTCCAGGAATGACAGGCATAACCATTGTTAGGGCTGGGGAGTGAAGGTAAAGGAAGCCAACCTGCTGGTTTCTGTGGCCAGTGACCCAAAGAGGATTCTCAAGAGTTCTTCTGGATGTTACTGTGAATCTTAAGACTCTCCAAAAAGTGGTTACTAATGTTTCCATTACCTGAGGCACCCAAAGTGGATGATTCGGAAGTCTTCACCATGTCTCATGTCTATCTACTCATATTTTTAAAATTGCTGTCAGAAAAGAATGCTACTTTCTTCTCTGCTACTTTCTGCATCTTAATGCTTGCTCACCATTTGCAGACTAACCTGGAACCAACGGGTTAAAGGAGGCCTGGGGTCTGGGAAATGGAGTTTTAGGTTCTTCTCCTTTGAAGCGGACTGGAAGATAAAATGCTGTCTTAGATGGGGCTGCTATAACAAAAATACCATAGACTTGGTGACTCAAACTGCAAACATTGATTTCTCACAGTTGTGGAGGCTGGGGAGTCCAAGAATAAGGTGCTGGCAGAGCCAGTGTTTGGTGAGTGAGCTTTTCCTGGTTTACAGATGGTTATCTCCATGCTGTGTCCTTACATGACAGGGAGACAGATCTTATGTCTCTGACTCTTTTTATAAGGGCCCTACTCTCATAACCTAATCTAATCCCAATTCTTTCCCCAAGGCTCTATCTTCAAATACTATCACATTGCAGATTAGGATTTCAACATATAAATTTTGGGTGGGCACAAATGTTCAGTCCATAGCGAACAGGCACAGGAGTGATGCGAAGTTAAACTCAAATCTGGCTTTGTTCACCTTTTGTCACCTCTGCATCCACTTATGTATTCTACCCATAATTTACCCTCAAAAATAACAGCCGCCCAACCTCAGGCTTCCACATGAAATGAAGTAAGTCTGCATTATATAGCAACATATACATATGGTCAGACACAACTCATCCTTTCATCAAAAGGGTAGACTCAAAATTCCATGAATCACTGCATCCCTCGGTGATGTCCATTCTTTTTCAAACTTGTTTTGAATTTCCCTTTGATCTCCTCTAACTTTATTCTGAACTATAGGGTTAATCTCTACCATTGCACTTTATATTAGAAGAAGAGGAAGGCTGGAAAACAAACTGGTTGATACACACACATATATATATATATATATATATATATATATATATATATATATATATATATATATATCATAAAGCAGAAAAGGAAATGAGCTTAGTTTCTACATGCCTTATTTCTGCAAGTGAATAAGAAACCATAGCTGGTATTTATAATTTTCTTCTCTCACTATCCATTCCACTTGCCCTCTGTAAGCACCTTAGCTGGTCATGTTTCTTTACCAGATGCAGGGATGCAACATTTCATTTCTAAAGGGCTGGAGTAATCAGTGGCCCTGTTTATTTGGGTTGCTCCATTCTTTTATTTTTTATTTTTTTTAAATTTTATGTATTTATTTGACAGAGATAGAGACAGCCAGTGAGAGAGGGAACACAAGCAGGGGGAGTGGGAAAGGAAGAAGCAGGCTTCCAGCGAAGGAGCCTGATGTGGGGCTCGATCCCAGAACGCCGGGATCACGCCCTGAGCCAAAGGCAGACGCTTAACGACTGAACCACCCAGGCGCCCCATCTCCATTCTTTTATTAACTGTTTCCACTGGACCTATGAATACTAATATGCAACCCAAAGGATTCCTTGAATCCTCTTTTCCTTCAATATATAGCAGCAACTCTATTTATCCTTGATAATCAGGATAAATCATTTCAGTTAATACAGCAAACCCTTCTTTGCCTATTGACTTAGTGGTGTGAAGAGTTCAAGTGACAGAGGATAGTTTAAACTTCAAGTTCAGTGGAATCATTGCTAGGTCCACTAGAGCCAATGATGGTACATGGGGAGAAAAGATTTTGTGATTGGGTCCCTAAGGATAACAATGAGAGGAACCACTCCGATGCCCATTTCTTGGTTCCTTGATCTATGTCTTCTGGTTATAAGAAAAATAGCATAATATCTGTTGCTGGTTCAAAACATAAAATCTTTCAGGATAGCACTTAGCTGGTCAAGGTATTATTAGCCACCCTAACTGGGTCTTTAATAGGGTATTCCACTGTTGTATCCGTCAAAGAAACTTGAAATGATGTGGTACATGATAAGATCAATAAATTCCATGGGGTTGAACTTTCCCCCATTCTTTGCTGGTAAACATGTTCTTGTCGGAAGCAAAGTTTTGTAGGATTCATGATAGAGAATCAGAAATTCCATTAGCATTTGTGTAGTGGTGCTTACAAAGCAGCACAGGTAGCAAAGGCATATCCATATCTATTGTGTTTATTTCTATGAAACATGTTGCTTCCTCTTCCATGAAGAGGTGGAGTGGTCATCCTGGCTAGTTGATCCCCTTGGGTATGGTGTCACAAAAGGAAATCAGCATCAGACTCAGCTTATGGCATGCTAAATATTTAGCAATAATGGTAGCCAGAATAGTCTTGTTGAAGGTAAGACCATGTTTTTAAACCCATGCCTAGCCTCTATCCCTGATGCTTGATTATTTTGTTCATGAGCCCATTGACAAGCTAGAGTGGCTGGGGAAAGAGGGTAGCTAGTATCCACAGAAAACGTTGTCTTCTTCACTATCAGTGAAGTGAAGAAAAATTATTGAGAAAATTCTTCACAGTTATTGCCTTTTGGGAGCGCTTACTTACAATACAAATAATTTCACTCTTACCCATGTCTAGAAGCTTACCACTTTTTATTCCGATCTTGCTCTCAATCCATTATTTTGTTTCGTTTAAAGTGTAGAGCAGTGGGAAAACTGTTATCCATTTCCCATGATATAGATCTGCCATCTCAAGAAAAATTAAAAAATTGAATGCATTAATTTATATACAAAATGCACCCATTTTTGGATAATTTGGAATACAATTTGACGAATTTTAGCAAATCTGTACATTGTAACCTCCACAAAACCCAAAATACAGAACATTTCCTTCATTCAAATAGTAATCTTGTGCCTCTTTACAATCAATAACTCCACTTATCCCTTTTCCCAAACAAATACTGATTTGTTTTCCATCACTATAAATTAGTTTTGACTATTCTAGAATTTCATATCAATGGACTCATGCAGTATATAATCTTTAGTGTCTGGTTTCATTTCACTCTGTAATATTTCTGAAATCTATGCATGTTGCTGCATGTATCAGTAGTTGGTTCTGTTTCACTGCTGAATAGTATTCCATTCTATGAATATACCTTAACTTCTTTACCCATCAGCATGATGGCTTTTATAAACACTTGTTATTCGTTATCATTTGTAAATACTTATGAATGGAATTAATGATTCAAATGTCAAGTGCATATTTCACCTTATAAGAAACTTTTAAAAATATTTTCCAAATGGTTGTAGAATTTTCATTCCTACCAGCAATATGAGAGTTACCATTGTTACATATTCTTGCCAATCCTATCTATTGTCTGACTTTTTAATTTTAGCAATTTCTATTGGGCATTGGTTGGTTTTAAGTTGTATTTCCTGTTGATTAGTGATTTTTTTTAAGATTTTTATTTTAGAGATAGAGATAGAGAGAGAGTGAATGTGAACAGGGGGAGGAACAGAGGAAGAGGGAGAATCATGGAGCCCGATACAAGGCTCGATCCCACAACTCTGAGATCATGACCTGAGCCAAAATCAAGAGTTAGACGCTTAACCCACTAAGCACCCATGCACTCCTGATTAGTGATTTTTCAAATGCTTATTGTCAATTTATATATCTTGTTTTGTAAAGCATCAATTCAAATATTTTGCCTATTTATAATTTTGTTATTTTTCTTATTATTGAGTTGTAAGTTGTCTTTATATAATCTGGAAGCGAGTGATGTGTCAGATGTGTATATTTTGAATGTTTTCTCCCAGTCTGTGGCTTATCTTTTTACTTTTGTAAAGCTCTCCCAAAGGGCAGTCATTTTTAATCTTGATGAAGCACAAATATCAATTTTTTATGTTCTAGTTTTTTATGTACTACCTAAAAATAGTACACAGAAGTGGTAAAAATAGTACTCCAAGTTCACAAAGACTTTCTCATGTTTTATCTTCGAGTTTTATAGTCTTAACTTTTGTACCTAGGGCTATGATCTATTTCAAGTTAATTTTTATGTATGATTTGAGGTAAGAGTTGAGGATTATTTGTACACTGTAGTCTTCGTCTCCAGTTTGGTTTAGGTATTTTTCATATTATCCATGTCTCTTTTTAAAATGCTCAGTCTTTCCTGTAGTTACTCAAACATGTGGGACATATTATAACACATAGTTATAATAACTGTTTTAATGTCCTTGTTTACAAATTCTGTCATCTTATAATTTTGGGTCAGTTTTGATATTTTTCTCCTCATTATGAGTCTTATTTTTCTGTTCTTTTTATTTTTGGAGAACAGATTTTGTGAATTTTACTGTGTTGAGTGCTGGACATTTTTGTATTACCGTAGACATTTTTGAGCTTTGTTCTAAGACATATTATGTGGAAACAAATTGGTTCTTTTAGGTCTTGAGTTTAATCTTTGGTACGTAGGATCAGAGCCGCTGATTTTGCCACACTACTAAGGAAAGCCATTATGTGTGTTCTGCCCAATGCCCTATTTTCCACTGTGGCTTGTGAGAGAAGAACTATTCCTGGCCCTGTGAGAACCTAATGACTTTTCCCCTCAAATCCTTTTGGGTTGTTCTGTTTCCTCACAGATATGTACTCACCAGGACTCAACCAAGGACTTGAGGGAAGGGAGAACCTCTGGAGATTACTGAATATCATTATGGGTGCAACTCTCTCCACTCTGGCACCCTGACCAGTAGCTTTCTCCAAAGAGATCTGAGGAGTTTGTTAAGGATTAGATTAGAGTACACTTGTTCTGAAATGATGGGAGATGAAATGCTGTTGAAGCTATCCTGTCAATTTTAGGGCGGACACCATTTCTTATGCAGGGGAGAAAGTTCATGTCAGTTGACTAGAAGTCTTCTCCCCTGGACTGTGCTAGAAACTGCCTGTGACTCTGGTCCTCAGTCTCCTTTGTCTTTGCTGCATGCTGACATACTTTGCTTGATGCACCCTCTTTCTTTAGTGATAATTTTATAGCTCTCTTTGCCTTAGTCACATTGCAGTCTTGCTAAGTAGTCATCTGACTTGGGGTTTCCAGAACTCTTTACACAGATATACTGATGGTCACATCATCATCCCCATAAATGAGTAATTCAGTAATTATGTGTTGATTTTTAACAGTTTTACTTTCAGAGATCAATTCCATTGTAAAAATTGTGACTAGAATTATTGTGATTAAGAATGTTGGAACATATTCCTGATTTAAAAAAAAAACAAACCACTGGGCTTTTGATGTCTTCCACTTTTCTATTTCAGTTTTTCTCTAAAGCCAACCTATATTTCTGTCCTGAGGCATTAATGAAATATAGCTATATCCTTATAATAAATTCTCTTTCTCTTTTTCTTGTTTTATCTAGCTAAATTTAATTTATAGTGCTAATAACACAGGAGTTACAACTAATAAACTATTCAAAATTTTTTCAGTAGTCATTTTGATACAAGCTGTCAGATGTGTTATCCAACATCCACCTTAAGAGTAGAAGCTGTGTAAGCTATATGCCAGCTTCTGGGCAGCATATGAAGGCAGTTTGCAGAGGAAGGAAGCTAAGCTCAAGTCAGACCCTGGTTATGAAGAAATCTATCAGATTCTATAATTTCTAAGAAAAAGAAGATTATACGTGAGCCAAGTTAAAAAAACAAAAATACAAAAAAACCCCAAAACTTCTGTATGGGTAGTTTAAGTATCAGGACTCTAGAGCTGGAGAAGGGACAGAAGCAAAACACAAGGGTAGTAAGAGAAGACTGGAAGTAGCGTTTAGTAAAATGAGGTAATCCATGCAGAATCACTCTAGGATGAATCTCGAGGATACAGGGTTTAGTTAACCATTTATTTTTTTCACTGAGCAGCTGTGAATGCATAAGACTTTGGATATATAGGGACTGAGGTGGCTCAGTCAGTTAAGTGTCTGCCTTCGGCTCAGGTCATGATCCCAGAGTCCTGGGATGGAGTCCCACATCAGGCTCCCTGTTCAGTGGGAAGCTTGCTTCTCCCTCTCCCTCTGCCTGCTGCTCCCTGTGCTTGTGGTCTCTCTCTCTGACAAATAAATAATAATAATAATAAAAAGACCTTGGATATATAGGACAAACCAAGGCAGATACTGTCTTTTCCTTATGGAGCTCATATTCTTTTGGGGATAGAAAAGGAAGACCTTAAATAATTAATTACTTAATTATTTACTTCATTGTTATTGTGATGAGTGCTATTCAGAGAACCATTAAGAGAAGGAATTTGACTAGGTCTGTGTGGTATGAAATGATTTTTTGAGGAACTAAAATACAGTATTTTTGTATATATTTTCTAAGCCAGATGCTAAAGTGCCAGACTTGTTCCAATGGGCCTGCGGATTAAAAAAAAAAAAAAAAAAAAATCACTTTGTAATTACTTGTAACAAAAAGTGGCAGAAATGTAAAAGTGTATGAGTATAAATTTCTGAATTCTTTTTTTGTGACTTTGACATTAATTTTCTTCTTGAAATAAGTGTTAGTCTTGTGACTTAAAATGCAGAGAATAATACACTTTATCTAGTTTTGTCAGAAGCAAGTATTGAATGCAAAGACTTATCTTGCTTTAGAAATCTACATTCTAAGTGGAAAGGCTTTGACTATCAAATAAATACAATGCTGGTTATATATATTTCTTTACACTGTTTTAGTAAGACTTGTTTCTTTCTGCTACACTCAGACTTCTCTCCAAAACATCAGGCACTGGAAAGAGAAAGAAGATAGGAGAACTCACCAGATTTTAAGCATGAATTATGCACCATATTGTAGAAGAGTGGGTGGCCATTTTTGGCTGTTTCCTTATCCTTAGAAATCCATTCTTTTATTCACCAATCTAGTCCTATTGAATCATATCTAGTCATATCTAATTCCAACAAAACAGAACTATTTTTCCCAAGACTGTGGACCTTTGGAGTTTGGGTTTAGGCTTCAAGGAGCCAGTGAAAACTTAGAAATTGTATACATAATTGCAAGTGTATTTTGGAGTGGGGATTGGGCAAGAAAAATGAGTACATATTATTTACCAGTTTTAAGAGAAAGCAGTGAGTCGAAATTATTAGGCAGCCATGCCCAAAAATCCTTGTTCATCTCTGAAAACTCTATCCCACATTGATCACATTCTGGAAGCAGTTCTGAAAGATGTAATGTCCTTAAACATAAACTGATGCTCATGCTACTTCCCAGTTTGAGAAATGAAGATCTTCTTTTGCAGATCAGACAGAGAGTTCCTAGAAATATAGTTTTTATGTCTTTTGTAACTTCCTTAGCTTCCAGCACAGGAATTTAATCTTAAAGAATAATTAAAATTTCTTTTAATCCTTTAAAAAATAACATAAATCCCTGCTCCTTAAAATGTAAAAAATTTGAATTTTTTAGTGAAAATTTATCTACTATCATATATTTCGACATTTCTGTAATTTACAATTGGATTCAATTATTGTTTACGGGAATATTTTTATTTGTAAAAAATATCGATAAAAATATATTTAGTTTAATGAAAAATACACATATAGTTAGTTGACATTGTTATTACCTAATGTCATTGGGTTATTTTGAAGAGATCCTATAAATGTCAATCTTTTCCTATTATGCCTAACTTTAAAAAATGGTATAGTTAGTAAATTAAATAACATTGTTTACTCAGTATATGGTAAGCAGAATAGTAGCATTGCAGTGATACCAGCTAATCCTCAAATCGTGAATAAATTACGTTGACATAATTTCACAGCAAGGGACAAAGAGATTGCAGATAGAATTAAGTCTCATAATCAGGTAACTTTAGGATAAAGAAATTATTTGGGGTGCCTGGGTGGCTCAGTTGGTTAAGTGACTGACTCTTGATTTCAGCTTAGGTCATGATCTCAGGGTCCTGGGATCAAGCAGCGTTTAGGCTCCTGCTCAGCAGGGAGTTTGCTTCTCTCCCTCTTCCTCTGCCCCTCCCCCCACTTGCATGTGCTCATGCAAGTGTGTGTGCGCGAGCACACACACATTCTCTCTCTCAAATAAATAAATAAATCTTAAAAAAATAAAATAATAAGGAAATTATTTGATATTTTCAAGGTGGGTGGAATGTAATCACAAAGGCCCTTAAATGTGGAAGAAGAAGACAGAAGGATCAGAGTCAGAGTGATTTGATGTGAGAAACTCACTAGTCTATCATTGGCTATGAAGTTGGAGAGGGGCCATGAGCCAAGCAATGCAAGTGGCCCCTGAAAATTGGCAAAGGCATGAAAATGGACTCTTCTCTTGAGCTTCCAGATGGAATGCAGCCCTACTGACACCTTGATTTTAGTCCGGTGAGAACCATTTTGAACTTCTGACCTCCAGAACTGCAAGATAGGAAATTTGTATGGTTTTAAGCTATAAAATTCATGATAATTTGCTACAGTAAGAACAGGAAACTTAATACACTATCCAGTAGGAATAATAACATTAGGTTGTGTTATTGTCTATATACTATGCAGAGAATAATTGGTTAAATACTTTATATTCTTTTATTTTTAAGTTCTCACACAACTTTATGTATTAGACTTTTACAGTAGAGGGCAAAAGTTTTGTATCAAGCTCTGACTCCAGAGCCTATGGTCTTAACCACTATGCTATACAATCTTCTTTTGATAAATCATTGAATGAATGATTGAGATATGTCACGCCAACCCGTGTATATGCGGAGCACATATGAGGTGCTCAGAAAATGCTTGTGAATAATTCATATTATAATTAATTGAATTTTCTATTAGAATCCAATTCTTAATGTTCTAAAGAGAAGTACTTACATCAATAGAATATTCAGGAGGCTGGAATTATTCTACCTTCCTGGACAGAGGTGTCAGTGGCTGGAGCAACTTTGAGCTTGGCTATTTCTATCTTACCTGTTCATTGCATCAATCATTTGAGAGATCCTCAAATCTTTGAGAGCTCATTTCTTATAATTTTGAGAATAAGAAGATATATGAATCTCCCAAGCACACCCTGGTGAATCATCTTAATCTGGGTGTTTCCCTCAAGGTGTTCCAAACAGACGTTTTTTATATAGTATGAGAAAGTGAAAGCATATCGAACGCAAGGCCAAGTTATAGATTCCCTAAAGGTAAGC
Source organism: Ursus arctos (assembly GCF_023065955.2). Classification (NCBI taxonomy): domain Eukaryota; kingdom Metazoa; phylum Chordata; class Mammalia; order Carnivora; family Ursidae; genus Ursus; species Ursus arctos. The sequence goes on along the minus strand of NW_026622797.1, from coordinate 33,805,453 downwards.
ATCATATAAAACAAGCAATCCATTTTTTCTTCAACTTTTCCAAACTTGTTTTTATCCATTTGTTTGAAATGTTTTCTCTCTTGCTCTATAAGTACGTTATGTGTAGTGCCTGATTCTCCCTATGGTATTTGCTTTCCATTAACTGCCTATTGATTTTTGGTTATGTGTACACAGCACTGCATGAACAGAAATTGCAAACACTAGACTTAAAGAAGTTCTGCACTGTAACTGTTTTATCGTGGTGACAGAACACTACAACATGAATACTGTCTGTGCCCTCTTTTAAAAAAATGTATTTGAAGGCAGTTGTGACAGGTAGGGTCAAGTCTAACCAAGTGATGATGTCTATAAATTATAGTGGGAAGAAATTTGGCATGTGGGATGAAGGATGTTCATGTAGAAAGGACGGATTGGAATAGATAAGGATGAGCTGTTGAAAATATAGCATTACGGAAGGGGAAGGACGGTATAAATCATGATGAAAAGAAGGGTACGCAAAGATGAGAAAAGTGTGGAGGAGTGGTAAGGAAGAAATACATAGCAAGTTGAGATGACACCTAAAAGGGAACACAGTTTTGAGACAAGAGAAATTTGAACAGTTATTTTTACTTAAAATGATTAATTTACCACTTTGAAATCAGAGAGATGGAGCTGTATGTTGGGCAAAATACTTAACTTCTTTATTAGTTTCAGTTATATCATTTGTAAAATGGTGATAAATATTAACTCAAGGTTATTGAATGGCTTTTACCTTAGTAAAGAAACTGGAAAAGTGCCTATGAAACTTTTATATTTTTAAATCATAATAGAAGCACCTAAGACTCATATTGATATTGAAGCAGATTGAAATAAACAGTAAATGTAATGGAAAAGACTAGCCATAAATACAAGGGATTGAAATCATCAAGCAGAAAAGCACATGTGTTTTAAGTTTTTTCAATTATTTTAAAGGTTTTGACTAAAGTACACAATTCTGGTTAAATGTATATCTCCGTTAGTGGACACTAATAGAACAAAAGAAATAAACTAAGGAGATTGATGGTAGAGATGGGATTTTTTTTAAAGCTAATCTGTTGTGGAAACAATCTGAAGTTAAAAGATTGTAGTGAGATTCCTATATATTATAATCTCGTGTTTCAAGGATTTATGAATTTATCGTTGCATTACCTTGAGGATTTTTTTCTCTATCAAATCAATCACAAGTAATTTTCTAGAATTCCAAGATTGTATTCCACTTTTAGATAGTATTTTTATTACATATATATATATTTTAAAGATTTTATTTATTTGAGACAGAGTGAGAGAGAGACAGAGCACGAGAGTGGGGAGGGTCAGAGGGAGAAGCAGACTCTCTGCTGAGCAGGGAGTCTGATGTGGGACCCTGAGATCATGACCTAAGCCGAAGGCAGATATTCAAGGACTGAGCCACCCAGGCACCCCTTAGATGGTATTTTTAGAAATGGAACCTAAATTATAGGAAAATTTTTATCACATTTCTAAAAAATGTTTACGTAAGAGACCTGTATTATATGAAGAACATTTAAACAGAATTCATGTACATGAACGTGATGTCTCCTCTGAAGCTTCTTTTTTTAATAATAATTTTTTATTATGTTATGTTAATCACCATACAGTATATCCTTAGTTTTTGATGTAATGTTCCATGATTCATTATTTGCATATAACTTCTTTTTTATTAAGCAGAGGAATAAAAAATGTGTTTTTTTGGAAGAAAGATAAGCTGCCTGCTTTATCTTAGCTTTACGCCTTCTTTCTTGCATATCATTTGTACAAATAAGAATTTCTATTTATCTTCTGTTAATTATTTGAAACACTGTTTTGTTTTTTTCTAACATATTTTGTTTGAAGAGTTCAAGATTCTAAAGCAAGGAGCTTAGTTACTGAATATTTTATATTGATCTTGTTTTTTTTCTTTCCATCAAAAGTACTTACAAATACTTCAAGTGTAGGAAATAACACTTTGATGTTTTTCTCCTTTGGACTGGTTGAGTTGGACCTGAGTGGGTTACTGGAATATAATCGACAGAATGACTTTTTCTTGCAGAACGACTTCTTAGACTGCTAACTAATTTGTAAAAACTTAATCAAATGTTCCTGGTCCAACTGCAAGCTTCAACTCAATTAAATATTCCTTATACAAATTATTAAAAAAGGAAAAAGAGTGTCTATTGAATGCCGATGTACGCATTCTTACCTTTCTCAGAAATACCCTCCTGGTTCAGACAAACATTGGCTCTTGATAAGCTACTTTATTTTGGTATGTAAAGCCTTCTTCTGGACCATGGTTCAGTCTTGAAGTCACCAGATTTTCCTGACTGGGGAGGAAGGAGGCTAGGTTCAAAGGTGTCTTGGAAGAGAAGATGTGGGTGTACCACCACCTGTGGTAGTCCAGTTATACGATGAGGGTTCAGATCTTACAAAAGGAACTTCCTCTAACAAGCCTTCTTAACGTGGCCTCTCCTGCTGACTGATTCCCCTTCTCTAATACTGTTACATTCAAGAAGAGCACAGAGGAATTTGGAATTTGGGCGAGTTTTGCATGCATTCAGAAAGGGTGCATAATTCTTTTTGGCTTATTTCCTCATAATTCAGTCAAAATTTGTATATGGTGGCATTGTTCTATTTGTTTATCTACTTTATCTTTCTTTGGGAAACGAGATTAAGAAATCAGAACATTCTGCTGAGTTCTATTTACCAAATTTATCTTTGAGTCGTCCTAATTTAGAACCACAACATAGTTACTCTTTGAACACAGCAATTTGGTGTATTTTTAGCTTCTATTTTCCAAGGTGAGAAAGACCAAAGAGGAAAATTCCCACTTGTAGCTAACTCATTTATCAATTGGAACTTCAAGGCTGCATCACCTAAGTTCCCTCTCTCGCTGGCTGTCTTTCTGTCACATAAATAAATAAAATCTTAAAAAAAAATTTAAAGTGGAGGTGGGGACATTATAATAATCTAACTTTTTTTTTCAGTGCCTTCTATGTGGAAGCATGGTGACATGCGCAGCTAGTACTGAACAAAAGTTTTAATGGGAGGAGAAACTAGTGCAGAAATAGGAACAGAGCAATAATACACATCACCATCAGTCCCTCAAGTTGTGTTTATATTTGCTTCAGTCAACACTTTGTGTTTTAGGCAGACTGCTGATAATTTTAAGGTGGAGAGAAGAAAGTGGAGATGATACAAAAGGAATATTGAGAAAGTTGATTGCACAGTCAATGTGCAATAAATATTTGGCATGTTAAGAATACGATCTTCATTACCAGCTTCAAAAATTAGACTCTGTATTTCTGTGGTAAAAGAAGGTGGCCTCAAGACTTGAGCTTGGAGAAAGATGTTCAGCAGCTATTGACACAGAGGGCAGCTTTTCCCTTAGTGTGTTCATAACCAAAATTAGGTCTGCTCTGCAGCCTTTCAGGCAGGGAATCCCAATCCATCATACATCAAGAACAGATGAGTCTCAAGCAATGAATTCATTTTAACCAAACATACAGAAAATGTATATAAAATTAGATTCGTGAAGGCCACATTTTATAGAGTGTTCATAATTCGTGATCGGAGACTCTGGAAAGCATGCAATGGCTACCTCCTAATTGCTTTCCCTTCCCTCTGAGATTGCAGATATCAGTTGGAAAGTTGCTACACTCTTCAGCTAAGGATGTGCTTTCAGATACTCTGCTTTCAACTCTACCTGCATTCTTCTTTGAACCTGTTTCCTCTCATCTGGCTCTACTCTTCCCATCTTATGTCTCTTCCCAATTCCCCCTTTTTGGTGAATCTCTTTGCGTTGATGTTGAGGTTACAGGTCTGATTGGACATTCTTATCGACTTTTCCCTTGGATGTTGCCTCTCAAGTGACTAATTTTTGTTTTCAAACATTGTAGCTCAATCCCTGTACCCATCTTGGGCTCTCTGGATACCATATCCTAGTACATAACCAGAGACTCAGGAGCCTGCCTGACTGGACAGGAGAGTTAGTTATGTAATATGATGTTTAATGGCATCTGACAAAAAGAACCTGATACACCTCTCTGCACAATGGGGGTACACCTGTCACTGGATTTGGATAGGTCCCATCTTTGGGCCATAACTCCATTCCTAAACAATACCTAGATGAGCATTCCCATTATTTATCTCTGAGACACTTACTTTTCTAGGATTATAGTCCTAACTATCCTCACCTCAGATGGACTCCCCCCCCTGCTTTTTTTGGTGTAATAATACCCTTAATAAGCAACTGTCAGAGCTGGTCAACTTTGGAGTTATTCTCTTTTTGGTTAACATTCTTCACTGTGCTTAAATCAGGTATGTGTTGGTTTATAGTTTTTCTCAGGTGGAAGTTTTTTCCTCTTATTTCTAACATCTTGATGGGGTACATCATTACTATTCCTATATATCACCCACAATATGTTATGTTATACACTGGTAACTGAATATGGGTTCCATATATAGAAAACACCATTCTACATCCATTTGCTAAACAAATGATTGAGATTCCACTGTATGCCAAGCACTAAAACTATTGTTAATGTACTAATTTATTCCTTTAAAGCATGCTGCATTTATTGAGCATACTACTATATATTGGGAATTATGTCAAAAGCTTACTAGTCCACAGTGAACAAGTTGGACACAGTATCTACCCTGAAAGGTTTTACAGAATGGTTGGGAAATCAAGTGAATAAAATCACAATACTGCTGGTAAGAGAGAACACAGAGGAAGTAATAGGGTCTAATGGGAGCGATGGTGCATAAATATAGTAGTTTTTACACAGTAAAATTCAGTGATGATGTAATTTGAACAAAAAGTACAAAGGGACCCAAATTGATGAAATAGGAAATTAAAATATTAGCTAATAGTAAAAGAATTAAAAAGTTTAAGTCTTATAATGACATTTGCTGGGCTGGAAATTTTGCCACGTCTTTTTGAATGCAAGGAGAAAAAATAAGCTTAATTTAGGTTTTGTTCTCTAAGAAAAGGGAAACCAAATCTAACAACAATCTGAGAAATAGAAAATCAGTGAAGAATAAGGCTACATATTACCTTCTAACTTTGATAAGTAAAAGTGGAAACATGGAAACCAGCAGAAGTTTGGCAGAAAGACAAATATAAAAAGTGTAAACTTTAAGAGAAAAATGAAGCCTAGATCTTCATGAAACTAAGCCTTAAAGGGGAAAAGTTAATGTTAGAAAGCCACACAAAAGCCTGAAAGCTTAGAATGTTCAGGTCTCTAAAGAAATAAGGACACCATCATACAGATTTTATGGGGCATTTTATTTTCACAATAGCTGCTACTGAATGTTATTTTTTTCCCGAAAGAGAGTCTACCATATAACAACTAGTAAAACAGCAAGAACAACAGGTAAAATTGGATAAAAGACTCCATCTTCTAGCAGTTTAGGACTTTACCCTGTAATTTGTCTTTAAGTTTTTTTACTTAGCTTGTTCCTGAGTGTCTCATATAACAATTGGTTTGTAGATTATCCCATCATTGAGTTGTTTGACTGTTTCTGAATCATAGCCTGGGAAGGCTTATAGAAGAGAGTCTATTTTCCTAACTCCAGGCTCAACAGCATTCTAACCTAAAAACATCACTCTTGGTTCTTTTGTGAAAGAGAGACCACGGTCTTCCCTTTATAGGCTCTATGGAAAGCATCTAATTGGTAGGCTATTTTAAGATACATTTTCAAAGATTATGTTTTTTCCAAGGCTTTTCTCAATATAGTACTGGTGCAGGATGCCAACAGCCCATGCTAGTACCATGTCATTCTAGCCCTTTAATGAATAGACACTGGGGAGGAGGAAAATGAGTTTATTCCTTGGAAATGTTATATAGATTTCCTTTCTTATTTTTGTCTACAGTGTAAACTTATATCCCCAGATCACGTTGTTTCTTTTGTATTCTACAAAATATTCTCTTTGGCTTTAGAAAAGGTTTAGAAAAAATAATGAGGAAGGATATTTAAAACAGTAGTAGAATTAAAGTTGAGTGAGAGATTTGGGGTTGAGTTGAAGGGTTTTGAGGAAGTAGTTGCTCAAATAAGAAGGAAGGATGGGACTTTGTCTTCAGAGGAGGCATCCTGGAGAGGCAGACTAGTGTCTTTGTCAGAGAACATTCTGGACCAGGTGAACCGAGAGCATCAGTTCAGACTGGTACAGGACTTTGAACATAGCTGTGATTACCTAATTTGTAAATTGACATACCTATGCTTTTTCCACTGTCCTTAGAAAGTTGACATATTTTAAAATACTTATCTGAATATATCTGCTACTCTTGCTTACCTAGAACCCATTACCTCTTCTCTCTTATGTTGTTTTTACATCTCCCTCCCTTTGGAAAACTATCCTCTCATTTTTAGGGTTTGTATTTTGAAAGGGAAGACCACTAACCTAGATCCAGAGATGGCTGTGATCCAGGCACAGACAATTATTCAATCCCTGTGCGTAGACAGCATGGTTTGGGGTGGGGTAGGGAATGAGGGTTTCACATTTTTCAGAGCTATTCAACTATTGAAAAGGAGGAGCTCTTTCCATGTGACTGCTAAAGGTGGAAAATAGGCTGGAGCTGCTAACACCCTTCTTGCCATTCCCTAAGATAGTCTTTACTGCCCAAAGCCCACACAGAGAAAAGCAGACCTGAGATAAGAAGAGCGACCAAGTCCTTATTGATATAACTTGAGCCACTGGATCTGGTATCTTCTGAATATTCAGACTCTTAAACCTATAAATTATCGCCCTTTATCTTCACAAGACACCATGACTTACATGTTTATGTTACTCTTACGAGAACAGTCCTAGGTAATAAAATGTGTTTTCTTTTCACACCCATAAAACACCTTGAGTACTTCTATATTTCAAATGCTGAGAACTCAACACAGAATCCACTTTCCTTCTGTCTTGCTTTAACATCTGAAGAGAGGACAGTGAAGGCAGCATGAGTGGTCAGCCAGCCAGGCAAACTCTACAAATAGCTGCCATGGGTCATTTCTCTTATGCTGATAGCATAATAATAAATATTTCCCTCCCTTGTTATAGAACAAGGTAGATTTATCTTCAACTAGAATTTTTTTTTTTCTGTAGCAAATAGCAGTGAAAGCTGATATTTTAAAAAAGAGATCACTATCAATACCCTTTGGTAGAGTCCAGGAGGCTGCAAGTAGATGTGAACAACACAACACTTCAATTCTCCAGTCTGCTCAGCTGGAATCCTACTGTTGAAAATTTTGCCTTATAACCAGCTCCTTCCTATCCAGCAAGGCTAGTGTTGTAGGGGATCATGGACACTAATCACTCATTCTTGCTAACTTTCAAGGATGTGAATGAGAGAATGAAACAGCTCCCACTGAAATGGTCTAAAATATCTATAGCTGAGTTCTTTCATTGGAGAAGAGTGTTAGATACTAGAATATTATAATTCTATTCTGGTTGTTTAAAGAACAATAAATAGATCTGCAACACTACATATTAATTGTATTAGAAGATACGTTTCGTTTGTAATACTAGGATAGAAAAAAAGCCTTATTTTCCTTATTAATTTTCAAGTTGTTGAATTATTTTTTTTCTTCTTCTCAAGACTGATGGCTGTTTTTGTACTGGCAGATGAAATGACAAGTTAAGAAGGCTCTGAGTCATGTGATGGTAGGGAAAGTGTCGGGTTTTTAACTTAGTGGCAGATTTTATTTTATTATTTTTAGAAAACACATATATATATCATGTAAATTAAAAGTTGCACAAATTATAAGGGGAGAGCTTGATGAATTCTCACAAAGTGAATATGCCAGTGTAACAAACACCCAAATCAAGATATGCAACATGACCAGCACCCCCAAATCCTTTATTGGATCACTGTCTACCCACTTCTCTATCATCATGACTTCTAACACTGTAAATTAGTTTTTGGCAGAAATTTGGAAAGACAGAATGTCCTACAGAAATGTGAGAGTTCCACTGATGGTTTAAACCTAAAACTGTATGAATATTTTTTACAGCAATACCTATTTTCCTCCAACCCACATAGGAACCTAGTGATATCTACTCCACATTTCCTCTGGGGCATATTTGATATCAAGTTTTAAGTCTTGCAGTTGGCTGATGTAAGAGGCTTTGTCATAAAGAGCTATATATATAACATTGAGTAAGGTTGCCATAAGGGGCTCTGTGCATTAAGTAAGCACCTGTAACTGTCATTGGGAGAAAGGGCCAAGCAAGAGGCAGCCCTGTCCTTTTTTCCTCCTTCATGTCCTGTTCTATAACTATCATGGTTTACTCTTTAAATAAAAGAAAAAGGAAGAGAAATAAAAGTGTCATTTAAAGAATTTCAGTTAAAATCTTTAGCTTCATTCCTACAATCCACTTAATCTCTCCTAGTTTCTACTTTAAGGAGTACAAATCTCTTGGCTCACTCTACTTTTCTCTGATGCACCAAAATTGGACACAAACTAACAGGTTAAGAAATAATCCAGGAGTGCTGGCCAGTGTGTGCCTTGTAAGGCTGGGCTAAGTGACATGAAAAGGTGACTTGCTTCAGAAGAATAATGGTCATCCCAACATCCTGCTGGCTATCCTGAGTTTCAAAGTGTGATATTCTGTATCCAGCTAAACTGATCTATTGGTCATTTGCCAGTAAGAATACTGAATGTTTAACAGAACTAGTACAAATTCAGGTTTAGTCTCCCCTAACTAATAAGTGTTACCTATCATACTGGGATATCGGAGCAATTTGACTTTTAGAAGCATAGAAACATGATTGGTTTACACTGGATTACACAGTTACTCATAGCATTAAGCAAATTCAGAATTAAGAGAATGTGCCTGAAATGATATTTTATTCTTTTCATTGAACAATAATCTCAGTAACACTGACAGCGAGAATCTATGGATTTAGCAATTTGCAGAGCAGTTATTTTAATTAGATTTAAAAGGGATATTATACTGTATAAAACCCTCAAAACATTTTTATGTAGTAGTGCTATGGTTTGTTATGTAGAACTCATTTAAAGACACACATGCAACATATTAATTTTTTATAATCCTGTATATTATACATATTTCTTCCTGCAATGAGTAATTATTGAGAAATAATGAGAACTGTTGAGAGGGTGATTTTAGGAATTTAACAAAGATGGTCTCTAACCTTAGAAGCTTGTAGTCTTCTTGAAGATGAGGACTCTGAGTCTGTCCTTTGGCCCAGTGTCATTGTTGCCTGAAATAGCATGTGGAAAACAACAATAATGGGAATGAATAGAGTATATTTGAAGGCAGAGTGGACAGGCCAGTCCATCTGAATGCTATGTGTGTATGTGTTTATGAGCAAAGTGTAAAATAAAGTTGCGGTCACAAAACTGGGCATATTATAGTCTTGCATAGTGACAGACATAATTATATTCAATAAATGTTGAATGAATGAATGAAAAAGAGCCTTGAATACCTATTGGAGGATCTGAGTCTTCATTCCTTAGATACCAGGGAGATATCATGACTATAAAGTGTTTCCCTCTTTGTGACCAGAAATGTTAGAGTTCTTTTGATAGACGGAGCAAAGTCACAAGTAAGATGGATGGGAACTGATACAACTTTTCAGCTTAAAGAGAAAATCCTTCCCAACATTGTACATATTTAAATTTATGTGAAGTTTGCCCACAGGCTTTGGAGGGAGTTAGTCAAATAAATGATAAAGAAACTTCAAAACATCTTGTACTTGGATATAAATTTGGTGGTTCAGTATCCTATGAACTATAACTAATCCATCTTTCTTAGGCCAAATAGCACCTTTTTTTTCTGTGACATTAAAAGCCTTTAAAACCAGCAAGAGTTGTGACAATATCAAGTATTGCTGGAATAAAACCAAAATGCCATATATATATGTATATATGTACATAAATATGTATACACATACACTAACATATATAAACACTAACATATATGTACGCACTAACACATATACACTAACATACATGTTAATGTTATACACACGCACACATACCTGTTAATTAGGTTTTTAAAAATTTCATGAGACGAAATTTTGAAAACTTTCAAACAATATTAGCTCATTAGAGTTCTGATAGAAATTCAAATTTTATATGTATTTCCTTGAAGATAGATCTATGACTTTTAAAATATAAACTGATTTATTTTATTTTGTTTGCTTTGCATTGTTTTATTACGATTTTATTTTTAGTAATGAGTTCTAACAAAATGGTCCACTTGGTTGTGCTCAAACAAAGCTGATGTCAGCATATTACTAGCCAGATACAGATGACGTATCTTGATCTCTGGTCCTATCTCCATCAACATTGTTACTAAACATGTCATTTATTTTCTGACCATTATTGTCTACATAATTGGGTTCCCTCCTAGATACAATCTTTGTAAATAGTGTTGGGTTCTGAAAACTAGAGTGGCAAATGACATATGGGGAAACATTCGCCAGTATTATGCAAGTATATAACAGACAGTATTAAGAGGACTTTGAAGTTTCTGAGATCAGCATGACATTTTGTTCACGAGTTTCCAACATAATACAGAACTAAAAAAGGTAAGGAAAATAAAGCTTTCAGAGTGTTTTCAACCTTTTTTGGGGGGAACAAATGAAAGAATCTGGTCATCATTGCATTTGGCATCTTTGGATTATTTTAATGGATTGTGTCCCAGATGGGTATTAGCATATTGATAGGGCATGGTCAAAATTTTTAAAAAAGCAACTGCTACTGGATTGGCTTGAACAGTTTCCTTAAAATGGCAGATTAGTTTTACTAGTGGTGTTTTTAATACAGCTTCACAGCAAAGCAGATTTGTGTAATTTGGCCACCTGCTATAAACATCAATTTTAATCAATCACATATATCTTTGCCAATATAGTTTATCAGTGGTAAAATGTTTGAAGATTTTGAAATAAATTTCATGATAAAATTAAGCAGCCATCTGGAATTATAATACAGGTTTTTTTCTAAATGATTTGCAAGGCATAAATTTGAAATGTTGTATATAAAGAATATACACACGTAAGTACACATCTACTTTGTCCCTGTTTATAGTGCTGTCTGTGAGGACATTTTATTGGGAATAATACAGAAAATTTACCTACTTAACAAGGACCTATAACCAGCAATGGGCAGAAAGGCTCTTAGGTTCTGCTGGTGTAGCTTGTGTGCTTAGATAATAAATCCATCTGGTCTACCAGGGTCTCAGTGATTATGATCCAATCTCTGTAGCTTTTCAGTCAGTGTCAAATTATTGCAAAACACAAAATCTGCTTTCTGGTATTTATTTCAAGTGATGTTGCTTTCATAATGTGGCCCCAATCCAAATATATTTTATAGGAAAAATATTGTATTTGTCCTGCATAGGCAAGTTAGATTTGCACCCTCAACTCCATTTCTCTATAGTAGAAACTCCCCAAATTTTTCAGGAAAGACACAAAGAATTTGCATAAAGATTATATTACAATCTGGATCTGTGAAACCAAAGATATTGACTATTTAAATTAGTAGTAATGTCTGCATGTAAGCCCTCAATCCACTTATTTTTTGTTTGTTTGTTTTGTTTTGTTTTTAGATTTTCTTATTTAGGCTTATTTTAAGTTTAGTGATTTATTCATCACTAGTGGAGGGGAAGGTGGGGGTTGGTTTTCATATCCTCTGTTTTGTCCCTCTTTTTATACTCCTTTTATTACTCATTTTAACATGCCACCTGTAGGGGGTTCTCCTTGAAATTACTAGTATTCCTCCAGCTATGAACATATTTTATTAGTTTTATAGCTTATCCTACCTTTTATTCAAAATCATAGGCCTTGAAAAAGATGAGATAGAAAATTAAAAATGTAAAATCTGAACAAAAGTATGTTTAAAAAAGACTTGGGATTGCCAATGAAATACTTGTGATTAGTGCTGAAAAAATAAACTATTTTAAAGTCATTAGGGATGACATGTTTTACTTTTAATTTCCATGGCATTATAGTCAACATACGGGATATAGAATCACTACTTCATAGAGATTAACTTTGAACATGTAAATAAACCAAGGCTTATATAACCACTCTTGTGCATTCTCTTTTCCATTTCATTTAAAAGTAAAGTATTTTTAATACTTGAAGTATCTCCTTAGGTTATCACCTCTAACAGAGAGAGAAGTGAAAGTTTTTTTAAATCATTTATCCATTTAACAAAACACGTTTAATGGGCTGGGTACTTAACCTACATCAGCTAGTGTGGAAAGCCTGTGAGCTAACTGAGGCTGACTCTACATGGCTGGCTATCGTCAGTATACCACAGGACCTCTCCTGTAAACAAACATCCATGACCCAACTTGCATGGCACAATAATGATGCATAAATGTCTGTTTTGAAAACTGAGGAAGAAGCAACTAACTCTTCTTTGAATGGTAGATAATGACCTTCACAGGGAGGTAACATACTAGGCCTTGGGGGATGCATAAGAGCTCACTGAGCAATGAAGAACGTTCGAACAGGAAAAAAAAATAGTATGAAATAATATAGGAATTAAGAGAAGGCTGGGAAGTTGAAGCCCGTGGAATTGGATAAGGGAACAAGACCGTGGAGAAGTAGAAAAAAGGGCTTAGAATTCATCTAAGGTCAAATTAAGATTATTATTGCCATGATAAGGAATTATTCTGTAGGCGTGGAGAGCTAGCCAATATTTTAAAGCAGAGGACTGACATGAATTGATAGATTTTTGTAAATAGATTATACAGTGATAGTGTGGAGGTTGTACTAAACAGGAACAGACTAGTAGAAGAGCCAATTATACAGAAATGGTAGTGATGTGAGATTTTTTTTTCCAGCAGGAAATAAAACCATGGATTTTTCTAGGAGGAAAGTTGCTATTTCTCTTTTATATGTGTCCTATACTAACATTGGTTTTACTTCTAGAGTATAATAAAATATATGAAGATTAAAGATTACTGCGCAAACCTAATTTTTTAAAGTTTATCATCCTATGACGAATTTTTGTATATCTTTACACTTTTTTTTTTCAAGTTTCAGGAACGTTTTCATACATCCAAGGTACTATTTTACATATTGCCTGAGAGGGCTGTCACGTTAATGAATTAACTCCATTATAACCCAAAAAACTATTTTTTAAAATAAATATGTGTTTTATCAATATTTTGCACATACCCAAGGGGACAACCAATTGGTTTGTGTTTTGTCTCTTTTACTTGACTGTTCTTCAAAAGCAGACATAATGTAAATTATTAGATAACTATCCAACAAGCAGCTGGCTGTAGAAAAAAGGAAAAAGTATGAGAATAGGAACATATCAAAAGATGATTTAATTCTTCTATAATTGAAACTTGAAAAAAACAAGATGTCATGGGGTTTGGAACATAGGGACTCCTGTTATAATTAGTATTATTGCTATATACAATGTGTTTATTTTTTAGTCTTCTTTACACTGTTAAAATCCCTACTGTAATGGTTATGAAATGGGATTCACATGTGTATGATTGTTTGTCCATGTCAAGTAGTGTTTGATGGTTTTGACTTGATTTGACAGGTCAGATCAATCAAGACAATGAAACAAGCCTCTACACTATATCCAGTCTAATTATACTGTCAACACATAGATGTTTCATAATAGTAAAGCATATTAATTGTTTGCTGCAAGAAGTTTAGGATCCTTAGCTGCCCTTCTAGCATGCAAAATGTTCACTTTAGCAAATATGTAAAGGAATAGTTGGATTAAATTTTTAGCAAAGCAATTTATTTCCTTACTTAATGTGAGACTAGTACTAATGATTCTTGTAACAATTGTCATAAAGATGATTCATATTTTTCTATGTGGCTTTATAAATGCACCATCTAGCATAAGATAGAAGATTCTAGTTTAATTGCTAACATTTATCTTTTTGGGTCTCATTTTCCCTCCGGAGTAACATTTCTAGAAATGATAAAAAATAAATCATTACTTAAAAGATTGGGCTTTAAAATGGAATTCAATGTTATTAGATACAAGTTTTCGTCGTTGTTAGTGGTGGTGCATATATTATCCTAGTTTACATTATTTTGTCTGTGAGGCCATAGATATAATTAAAGAGTTAATTGTTATGAGAGGTGTTTAGGGGCATCAAAATTTAGGTAAAAATTCAAGAGCAGTAGATATTCGCTGTAAGATTATCCTGTTAGATGATACCTTAAATGGGTAACTCTTTCTATGTCTTTTTTCCTCTCTTGCCCTCTGCCTCTCCTCACATCTGTCATTTCCTCCTTCCTTCTTTTCCACCCACACATATTTATTGAGAGCTTACTAAGTATAAAATGTATTAATGTAATGGCCATGCAAATATTTCTTAGATTAAAAGTACTGTTAAGTTTAGTCTTGAGCAATATTTGAAGAAGGAAAGAGCCATACTTTTGGAGGGACAGTATCATAAGTGGGCAGTGACTAAATCAGGGCAAAATTGGTTATTTAGAACCAAGTCCAAAATAGACTTGCACTGTAAGTCTAGCAGGCAAGAGGTCATGTTCCAGCAAGCGGAGGGAGGATCTATTGGACCATGACTCAGGTAAGGAAATTACAAATCACAGTTTTACATGGCCTTTTAGCAGATTCTTATGAGAGAAAGTGCATGGTGAAGAAAAAGAGCATGGATGGTCAAAAGAGGGAAGGCACAATTAGTAACTTGGGTTTTTGAAGAAAACAAATTCATTATAAGAAACAAAATCCCTTTGTCTTCAACAGTGAGCGTTAGCGGGACCATGGTAGAATTGACCGAGCAGGATGGGTCCTTGTCAAGAACATTAATTTAAATTGACTGACTAGGGGCACCTGGGTGGTGCAGTCAGGTAAGTGTCCTCTTTTGGTTTCTGTTCAGGTCATGATCTCAGTGTTGTGAGATGGAGCCCTGTGTGGAGCTCCATGCTTGGGGCAGTCTGCCTGAGATTCTCTCTCTTCCTCTGCCCCTCCCACTTGTGCACTCTCTCTCTCTCTCTCTCTCTCAAATAAACAAATCTTAAAAAAAAATCAGTTGATTGACTGGTTGTGATGGACTTTGAAGTCAGACTGCCTGGATTCAAACCTCAGCTTTACTGCTTATAAATTATGTGACTTTGGGCAAATTATTCAACTTCTTTGTGTCCCAGTATTCTTATCTTTGACCTGAAAAAAATAATGGTACACACCTCATAGAATTATAATAAGGATCAATTGAAATAATATTTGTAAAGTGCTTGGAATAATGCCTGGCCGATAGCAAATGGTTGTTAAATATATTTAAAAAACTAAAGGCTATATGCATAAATAGTTCATAACAGAAACTATAAGTACTACCATTACAAACAAAAGCAAATGCTAGGTAATTGGGGTTTTGATTGGAAGTGTGGTTTGCGGTATGTAAGGGAAGGAGTGGATCTAGAATTTGTTTCCTCTAGTTTTATGAGGCCAATCCAGTTCTTGCCCAGGCATGCCAAATTAGTCTGGATATATTGTAAGCTCAGGCATGTAAGTATTAAAAGGATCTAAGATTTCAAATTCTTATTTGGAGGTACAAGAATTGTTGTGACCCCCAATCCACTCTTGGCCCAATCCTCTTTAGCAAAATTTGGACCGAACTTCTCTTTCCAGGAAACTTACTAATCTTTAGGTGTAGAAACTTTGGGGCTTCTGATAAAAATACCATAGCACACAGTCCATACGGGTCCATAGATTAGACAAACAGGCCAAACACAACAGTTAAAGGATTTTAAAGCCGTTTCAGTGGCTGATATGCATGTTTGGCTTATTAATGAATAGGAGACTTTTGTGATTTGTATGGTTTTTGTGTGTAGCACCTGGGACTTTTTGACATTTAAAAGTCTCATTCTATCTTTGGGGCGCCTGGGTAGCACAGCGGTTAAGCATCTGCCTTCGGCTCAGGGCGTGATCCTGGCGTTCTGGGATTGAGCCCCACATCAGGCTCCTCCGCTATGAGCCTGCTTCTTCTTCCCACTCCCCCTGCTGTGTTCCCTCTCTTGCTGGCTGTCTCTATCTCTGTCGAATAAATAAATAAAAAATCTTTAAAAAAAAATAAAAAAAATAAAAGTCTCATTCTATCTTTGAGTCCATGATATATCCATTTGGAGAGTCCTAAAAATATGAAGATGTTTTGTTGAAGTTAGAGAATGATGCAGATTAAGAAATGATTAATTGTCCTGTTGAAAGGTTAGTTCATATATTCTGTTATTCTAGGGGGAGAGTTCTATTGGATGACAAAAATGTGAATTTCTGTCTATGTCACTTTGTTCAGTCTATGGAGAGCAAAGGATTATTTTTTACAGTATGTTTTCAAATAATTTGTCCAAACTAATTTGGTATTCCAGAGTCACATATTGCTCTTGGGCTTTTCTCCCCACATTTCCCCCTAGTGGATTATTTATACTTTTAACAAAATGATGAATGGTTCTTTGTATATTCTAAATGTGTTTCTTTCCTCTGGAGAATCTGAGTGAAACAAGTATATTCTTGCAGAAGAAACCTAATATGGTTACCTATTCCTTTGAAATTCACTTTATCTTTGATTCTATGAATTCTCTACAAATTGGATGCTGTATATTAAAAAGCTACAATATTTCATATTTTTAATAGCAAAGACAAGATTGCAGAAACAAGTTACAATAGAGAAAGGATTTAGTTTCTTTTAGAGAGGAGTATTTCATAACATAAATCCATTTAGGGATTTAAAAATATTTTTTCTCGGGTGCCTGGGTGGCTCAGTTGTTAAGCGTCTGCCTTCGACTCAGGGCATGATCCTGGCATTCTGGGATCGAGCCCCACATCAGGCTTCTCCACTGGGAGCCTGCTTCTTCCTCTCCCACTCCCCCTGCTTGTGTTCCCTCTCTCGCTGGCTGTCTCTGTCAAATAAATAAAATCTTATATATATCTTTTATATCTTTTATATATTTATTTATATATCTTTACAAGTTACCATGAAACTTTTCTAAGACATGTGATTATTTTTCTCCTTTCTGGAGATCCTTTCTCTCTTTCTGATTTCCTTCTCTAGCCCCCATCACATTTCTGTACTTTGGCACATAAGCATTTGACTACAGTTATGACCAGAGATGTATCCATTTGTTTTCATACTGAGGACATGAACACACATGCACACAGACACATATGGCTGATTTTGGAGAAGAAAGAATAAGGCAAAGTGAAGATATGGGACAACTTCAGGCACAGAATTCTCCAAAGGATTGCTTCATTCTTTTTCCTTCCTATGTAATCAAAGTGTTATAAAAAATTATATATAAGTTTTTAGAATTTCCCAAATTGGAATGGAATTCAATATCATTTGGAGATTCTTAAAGGTATATTTATGAACACATGATAAGTAATTTTACAGTAGGTAGCATGAGTAGAAACATGTACAAGCTTAGTTGTTAATAACCTTATTGAAAATTTTTTATACTAAGCACTTCAATAAGCTATAGATTTTTGATTTTTAAAAAATTTTAAGCTCTAATCAAGACATTGTGGCACTTTATATGGAAACATACACATGTTCACAACATGATCTATATCCTCCAAGGATTTATAATTCAGTTGAAGAGAAAAACGGTCGATACCATGAAGATATAAGCTAGTTTGTGAATGGTACAGAAGATTAAAGACATTTTTGACTCTTTAGGATATTGGACAAATGTGTACATACGTTGTTCTCTGTAGAAAGGATTCCTACACTCCTTTATTTTTTCCTCAGCTTTAAAATTATAATTGCTCTCATTGTTTGGGGAGCTGTTGGAATAATCAGGGATGGCCTCCTAGAGGAAGTAAGATAAATGCGGGACCTAAAAGTAGTGTAAGATGCCCATGGTTAGGGACACATACAAAGGAAAAGGGAGCATTCTATGAGAGGTCAAGAGTGTGAATGGATGATAGAAGGCAGGAAAGTGTAAAGTAAATTTGTTCAGAAATGATGAGTAGGCAGCCAAGTTGAATTAGAGCTGAGTTATATTGGGCCAAATTATAGAAGGCTTTGGTTTCCAATTAAGACATATTGGTAGAATGGGAACTTTAAATATTTTTGAAAGTAGAAACTGTGGTGTATAAAACAGATTGGGAAGTGAAAAGAGATGAAGTTGGTCTTGTTGTTGTTTTTTTTTTAACATAGCATATATAGGTGCATAAGAGATTTAATATGAGGAAGAAAAAAAGAAACAAGGATGAGAGAAAATGATAAGAAAAAAAATTGCAAGGACTTTTCAACTAGATGTGCATGGATATAGAAGCTATAAATAACATTCATTCACCCCAACAACAGCAACAACAAAATGGCAGAGTGTTTGTCTTATGAGCCAGGCACTGTTCTAGGAACCTAAAATGCATCAGTGGACAGAACAAGGTTACTGCTCCTGAGGTGTTTCCATTCTAGGGAATGATGGGAAATCCTTAGTGAATGGGACAGTTATGGTGGCACAAAATACTGTGAAAGGGGAAACTGTTACAAAATAGTGGAGCAATTTCAAAATCTTGTGCTAAAACAGTAGACAAGGAATTTGTTCATTGGAGTTTGGAAGAGATGTATTATTTGCCATTAATATTCCATTTGAAGGAAAGAATGAAGTAACTCAAGAGTATTTAATTTATATTAAACATTTCAGAATCTCAAGATAAGTCCCTAAGGTAGACCAGGTAGAAAAGGGCATTTCAGGTAGAGGAAACTACAGACAAATGAATCAAAGAGGTGTAAAGTATAGAATGCTAAGGAAATTGCAAACGAAATGGCAGAATGCTGGCAGAATCATCAATAGCCATGACACAATCCTGGAGTGTGGCAAAAGCCAGCTCATGAAAGACCTTCTACACCAGCGCATGTTAGAGAGCACTCTGAAGCAGAGTCCTTCGAACCCTGTGACATTAGGAGAAATAATGCTATTGTTATAATCTCTAAACATAATATGTCAAGCAATAACTCAAATCTATGAAGTATTGTGAAAGAAGATGGTGTAGTCTAATGTACAGCCAGTGGTCGTATTTGTAGGTTCTCTGGGTTGAAGGAGAGTCAGACCATAAACAGATAAAGGACATTTAATGAGCTTCCAAAAGGCAATCTTCACCTAGTCAGAATATAAAAGAGAATCACAAAAAGAATAATACTAATTTATTAATTTATCCAATAAATATTTATTAACTGTTCATAACGTATCACTGTCGGAGATGAGAGTTTTGCTCTTGAGGAGTTTATAAGGTACCACAATCATCCCGATCTTTGAGTCTGAAGAGCTAAAGTAATAGAATCTACTGAGTGATGTTGTGGCTATTTCCTGCCCCCCGGGTATCTTGAGTGAATTATGTTGCTGATCTTCAAAGATTAGGAAGGTTAATGGACAATTGCATTTCTTAATGTGCTTGTAAGTGCTTCTTTTGTGAACTGAATGTTAGCCTATTTATAAGACATGCCACAAAGTGGTCTAGTGGGAACTCTTTAAGTTGATGCTACAAACTTGGGGCTGTGAAAATAAATAAGTCAGTACTTAAGTATATAATGAAAGTAAGAGAGAAAAGAATGCATGAGCAGAACAAAAAAGGTAGTTTTAGAAACCATGACAGACAGTATTGGTTGGTGGCCTACGTGCAGATATGCACTAGTTTTGTTCATGCTCTGTCCAGGGAGGTTGAGCATCAGGAGAATTTGGCTTCCTCCCCAGCTCCAGGGGTGAAGCTTGATTAGTCCAAGCCAATTATGGTAATTCCATACCCCTGCCAAGTGATTCATTCTGGCAGGGGCATGTGACAGAATTTTGGCAAGTGAGATGCGAAAGGAAATCAGTTGGACAGCTTCTAGGACAGTTTTAGCCCTTCTTATTTAAGGATATAAGGAAGAGAATATGTCCCCCTCTTCACTCTGTCTTTTTGGATATTGTTGTGTGAGGATGTAATGTTTGAAGCTCCTGCAGACATCTTAGGACAAGCCTAAGGACGTACGTCTACATTCTGATGATGGCAGTATGGGAGAGATAGAAAGAACCCAAGTTCTTTGTGGTATAATGGATTCTTGAATTAACCAACCAACCATTGCCCTGCCACAGCTGTGAACTCCTATATAACATAACAAATGTTTTTACTAATAAGTTGATTGTTTTAGTGGCTTTTTTTTCTCTTGAAGCCAAAAAGCATTGCTGGGATGGAAAAACTTTTCCTCTCCCCTTTTAGGATCAGAGTTTCAGGGCCCTGTGAATTAAAATGACAAAAAGCAGATTAATAGGAGAAAAGGCATATGTTTCTTGATATTAATATCTTCTGTATATGCAGCCCCACAGAAAAAGAGTGAAAACATAAAAAGGCAATTAGATTTGGGCCACCTATACCATTTTAACAAGGAGTGATAAATTGCAGAGAAGTGATTAGACAAAGGAAAAGGGATTTGGGGCTACCAGGGGCAGTAAATTGTGGGAAAATGACCAGGAAATGTATAGTAGATAAGGATTGTTTGAGTATGGTCTCGTATGCAGATAACATTTGTTTTCCTCTTCGTGGAAAGGGGAGCATATCTACAAACAGGAATTTATGACACCTTTACAAAAGGAAATTTATGCTCTGTCTTTAGGCAGAAAGGGGGAGGGCAGAATGTTCTTCCTGTATCTCCTGCTTCTCAATTACCTTTAGCTCAAAATAATCATTATGCCAAGTAACATATTTTGGAGTTGTATATTCTGATCCCTTTCAATACTTACCTAATACAACAATTATTTCAATTTATGACTGAATGGTGAGTCTCCCCAAATTTCATATGTTGAAACCCCATCCCTCAAAGTGATGTCTTAGGGGTTGGGGACTTGGGGGGTAATTAGAATCAGAAGAGGTCATGAAGGTAGAGCCCTTATAAGTGAGATTAGTGCCCTTAAAATAGTCAAAAGAGATCCCACTTCCCTGTCTGCTTTCCACCTTGTGGGGAGGATACAGCAATAAGTCTATATCCCAGGAGAGGGCTCTTACCAGAACCCAACCGTGTTGGCACCCTCTCCTTGGACTTCCAGTGTCCAGAATTGTAAGAAATAGATTTCTGTTGTTTATAAGCTAACGGTGTTTTGTTAGAGCAACCTAAAGTAAGACATCCACTCTTGTGTTCCTAGAGGCTGAGCTTGAGCCCTTGTTTGGGTTGGCGGGTCCATTTTGTACTTCTTTAGGGGCTAAAGCAGATTGGAGGGGGGTTAGTCTTCACGTTAGGTATATTTATAATAATTTTTATGTCTGTAGTAAAACCAATTTTAATTATCAGAGTGAAGCTGGTGGTGATACATAAGAAATAAAAAAATTGAAAAAATTTACAGGCAGGTTTTAAACTAAGTCTTTAATAGTTTACTATTAAGGCATTTTTCTTATTTTTATGACTCCTAAGAGTGAGAACAGATCAAAAGCAAGTGATTGAGAACTAACGATGGACGGGGAAGACAGCTATTTTTCAGGTATAAAAATAAATGCCGTCTGTAGAGGAATTAAAGGAAGTGGATGACCCCCAACTGACCCTTAAAACAGACATATACATGAGACACAATTTAACCCCTAAAAAATACAGCCTGGGTATAAGGAAATTCAGATTTGAATCATATGATCAATGAAATGTCTCTTTTTACATCACTATTGATACGTTTGTGTAGGAGTTTGAATGACATTTAAGAACCTCTTGGTTATATGAAATTGAATTTCAGTGAAACTAGGCTGTTATTTGTGATGTATCTGACTTAGCATTTTTTCTTTAGGAAGATATCATTTTAATTAGTGTATTTGAAGGTTGAGTGGTGAGTTTTATCCTTTCAAAGTAGTGATTTTCTTCACAGACTTCAGTTCTATGTCCTATATTACTGACCTTTAAAATGTCTCTGAATTACTGCTGTTTTCCCTTCTTAAATTGGGAGAACTTTATTCCTGATTGAGAAGCAAGAACTGAAAATGTCACTTCTCCCTTTGAGGTATGAGGTGTGGAGGAAATCTTTTAGAAATGTTCAGTTTTCTAGTTCTATCAAGGGCAACTTATACTTGTATGGAATGTTAGTTAAGCTTTTGTATTTATTGGCTGTTTTTCATATTCAGGCATAAGGACTTGATGTCCATGTGAAAGCAAGAAGTAGAACTCTCTCACACACACACACACACACACACACACACACACACACACACACATCTCCACCTATTTCACGAATTCAGTACCCAAATGAGAGCAATTACGGGCAATATTAACATATTGGCAAGAGATGTCAGAGTTCAAACCGTCGTTCTATTCACTTTTTACTTTATTTGCTCTGTGATACTGGCTTAAGAAGGGTCCTTTTTAAAGGAAGATTATGATCTCCTGTGGATTGACAGACAGCAGTCGTGGCTCCTATAATATGTATCATGGCTCTAGATTAACAGAAAATCATTCACTTGCTTGGAAAATGTTGTATGTATAGGATTTGATGTCCTGAAATTCATTAAATGTTTACTGTGTGATTGGCCTAATAAGTGATCATAGGACTTAGAAAATTGTTCTAAGACTACATAGAGAAAAACTTCACTTTCTCAACTACTTATTGGATACCACCACAGGAGAGAGGCTTGTACTGGGTTCTTGATGGCCACAGATATTAAGAATATATGGACTAATAGAAAGAAATAGATGGTACATGCAGCCATATCTAAGTTTAACAAAGAACATCAGGTGATACAGTTGAAGTATAATTAGATGAAGGGGCAAAGATTAGATATTATTTGGTGAAAAGAAAATCATCCATCCATTCACGCAACAAGTATCTATTATGCCAGGAACGATGTTTTGTGAAGAGTGAAGATGTAAACAAAACAGACAGATGGAGATTATTTTTGGTTGGCAAGATATTAATTAAAACATCTCACTAACATTTAGTTACAAGCTAGTTAAGTATTGTGGTTGAAATGTACTGGTGGGTAGAGGTTGGGATATATATAGGGGAGAGAATTTAGCTTCTGTACTGTTTAGTGAGCTGGGAACCATGAGATGTGTTCTAAGATTTAGCTATCTAACCCTTTGGTGCTTCATTTTCTTCGACTTCTTCAAAACCAGGAAAAGTTATATTTATCCTATCCCACAGAGCATATGAACATAAGTGAAGCAGCCTTGAAAAATTAAAAACATTATAGAGACTGAAGTTGTATCCTGTTATAGAATAATAGTTACAAGTACTAACTAAGGCCAAGAACATTTTTTGCAGAACAAGACTGTCATACGAAATTAATTACGCAGGGTTGATAAATGCAATTTTTTGTTGTTGTTGCCAGTATTTCACAAAAACATTTTACATTACGTAGTCGATTTTGGAGAACAGTCAGTAGAACACTGGATATAGAAACAGATTGCAACGGGTTCAGAAAAAAATCAGTGGGGAAGAGATACAAAGTAGAACTAAAAGTGAAAGTCCTTATTCAATTCCCTTTGTAGAGGCATAAGTCAGTGAAAATATCCTTCTTTTAAGTTCTGATCTGTTTCCTCGGGGAGAAATTCTTCCCTCTCCACTCTCTTCCTCAGGTCCCCCCTGCTTTTTGGCCAGCAGTGTCCTGTCTCCTGTGGGTGATTATGACTTCTCTGCGAGCTAAATCAGTGGAAGAGCCCATAAAGACCTGTGTCTGCAGTCCTTATAGGCTTAGGTTTTGCTCCTTCTTCCTTTTTTAAGAGAGAACTCTACACTATTCCGTCATGTTTTTCTTCATATTTTCCTTTGTATTATCGCCACATTTGTATTACCGCCACATTTGTATTATCCCCACATTTGTATTCTTCTACAGATCAATTTTTAAAGATTAAATTCTGTAGGTCTTGTGCTTCCTTTAACTTAACTTCACAGCCCACTGTAACCAGATTTGATATTGCATATTTCTGACACCTTCTAGGTAGTTGTCACAAGCACCTAATATCAAAAGCATAACAAATCAATAGAAGAGGTAGCCTATGGCTTTCTGTCATTCTCAAGCCACTCAAAATTAAGATCTATTTCAGGAAGGAAAAAAAATTCATCAAGCTCCCTGTTATCTTCCTTTATGTCAGCTAAGCAAGCTCTGACATTCTAGGTTTTTGAGGAACATATCACATAGAGTTGATAGGGTTTTTTTTTTTTTGATAGAATTGCCAACTGTGATTTTTTATTTCATACCTACACATCACTCTCAGGAGGTCAAAAATGATTGTATTGTGAACACATAATTTGGTTCTTTAATATATTTGTATCAGCAGAAACATCTCCTGAAAAGCAACACTCTGATTCCATGTATGTGAGGGTGATTTGGCACTGACATCGATCATTCCGTTAATCACTGAGGGAGATTTGGCTGAATTAATTTGTTTTCTGATTATCCCTTTTTTCCTCTATTGTTCCATTTCTGTTCTTTACTGGGTTAAAAATCTTGGACGGTTTAAAGATACTTTCTGAGAAAAACAAGGATTGTCATCAGAGTTAAGAAAATCAATTACATAAACCTAATATTAGTGCAGTGCAGTTCCCAACTATAAAATATCATTGGGCATAAGGAAAGCTTTTTGTCCCCTTTTCTAGAACAGCACTTCAAATTCATGAACATTTCCTCAGGCACTTAGTGACAGGGTACTTTTTGCCCCGTGCTCTCTGTAAGGTGCGCATTTGGGCTGGAGACTTAGGGTGGCAGGTGGAAGGGAACACAGGTGCAGACACACACACAGAGGGCACTTTCGGGCCTTTTAAATTCTGTATCAGATGGCTGTATTTCTATGGAACTGTGAAGAATTTTTTTTCTCAAATCTTCTTTTGTGGGGTGTGGTCTGTCACCAAATAGGGTGGGTTATTTTCTCCTTTGTGCTTGCAACAATCTCCTTCCACAGTTGATACTGTCCCTGAACTTTGCACACTTGCTTCCCAGCGGTTTCACACCTGGAATAACCCTGTCTCTTTTCTGTGTTCATGACCATTTTCTCTTTTCAGGGAAAATTGGAAGAAAGTAGAACAGGATAAGTCTGCATTATTTTGTGCTCTTTGTAATATCTCATATTTTTTAAGTCTCTTTTATGCACTACTTAAAAAACAAAACAAAACAAAACAAAAATCCTTTGTCCATGCTTTTCCTTCTCTTCTGAATACTTTTTTCTTTTTTCTTTCTTCTTCTTTGTCCTTCTTGTCTTAGTTAACAGTAAAAGCCTTCTAATTTTTCTAAAGCTATTTTTCAAAGGAGTCTTATTATGTTTGTATAAAATTTCTCCTCATTCCTCCCATTGTCCCATCTTCTGTAAGACTTTAATATGATCTCTGCCCAAATGACTAGAACAAATATCGCTATTACTTTCGCACACATTGCACAGCCTAAAAAAGACTGTCCTTGTATTTCCCATCTGAAAACACTTATCCGTATTGTAATTCACCTTTAAGTGCCTAAAAAGTGTGCGTAGAGACTCATCTTAGCAGTATCACTTATTTATTCTAATTCTTCTTTATTTGAGTAGGGAATCCTTGGGACTTCTTTCAGGGCATGGAGACATTAAAAGACTATTTAGGTGTCAGTTGGAAAAAAGCGAGGTAGCAAGTGTTGACATTTGGATTTCTGGAAAAGGCACTTTGTTTTTATGAAAAGATGATGGTGCCAAGTAAGATTTTATATGTGTTGATTCATTTCACAAATACAAATTCAGAGGAAAGCCCCAAATGAAGGTTTTAGTGAAAGTGATCAGAGAAAGTGATCAGATGATAAAACTTGGTATCTATGTAAGAAGTGAGGCAGCCAAAAAAAAAAAAAAAAAAAAAGGCAGGGGGAAAGAGAGAATGAATGCTGAAGTTAGCACTATAAATTCTACACTGGGAATGGGAAATGGGATAAAGTAATTGAAGAGGAAATAACTTAATTCCAACTCTAAGCTCCTCATTTGAAAGTACTGTTGATTACATATTTACTAATCTTGATAAAATGACACCAATGTACGTTTTACCCCAACTCTACCAATATTATCATTATCGTCTTCATCAGCATTATTATCATTATCATTGAGTACCCACTTCATACAAAGTAACGTGCTCTATGTTTGTGCTATGACCAGAGATTAGACAACAGTTCTGTTCACAAGGATGCTATGATCCAGGAGTAGAGACAGCAGATATACAGAGCAATGAACAAATGCTAATCAAAGTCATTAGACTTTCTGGAAGAGTGCTGAGAATTTGCCCTGATTTTGATTTTCTCTTTACACTATTATATATAATTTCTCTGTCTTTCATAATTTGATTGACATTGGATGTTAACCAATCTGGTTCATATGAAGAAAATTTGTAATTCCAAACACAATTTTTTCTCTTTACAAAACTAATCTGGTATGAACTATATTTGACTCTCTAGGGAGTATAGTGATTCCTAAAATTATTGATACCTGTTTGCATTCATGAGTGTAATTAATGCTTATTATTAGAACAAGTAATCTTACAAATCTTATACCCCTTTTTCTTCTTTTTTTAAAGTATGCTTTAAATGCTTAGCATGAGGCTTGAACCCTTAGATCGAGAGTTGGATGCTCTACCGACTGAACCAGCCAAGCACCTGCAGATCTCAGACTTTGAACATGAGGTCTGACGGGCATTTGGGTAGAGGTCTTTCCCAGACTAAGCAGTGACTTAGGGATGTAGCTTCCTTTAATTATGTAGCTCTGTCAGCTTGGAGTCTATCACTTCCTGCTTCAGATAAATGAGAAAGAATAAATTATCAAATGGAATTTTTAAAGAATATGTCACTTCTGTCAATGTTCTATTGGTCTGAATTTAGTAGCATGTCTTCAACTTTATAGTAAAGGTAGGCTAAGAAATGTGGTCTTCTTGTGGGACCTCCAGAAGAGAGAATGGGTTTGGTAAATCCATAGCATTGTCTCTGTCACACTGCAGAATATCTAATATAATGACAATAGGCATTTGGAAATTAGGAACTTAAGAGAGAGGACAGAATGATAAGTACAGCTTTGGAAGACAGTGACAACGATATAGGGTTGATTAGTTTAATGTTGGATAATGAAAGCCATTATCCAAAGAAAGATCAACATACCAAATGATTAAAAAGGGACTTAAAGAGTGCCCGGCTGGCTCAGTTGGTAGAGCATGCAACTCTTGAGATCAGGGTCATGAATTTGAGGCCCAGGTTGGGTGAGGATCCTACTTAAAAAAAAAAAAAAAGGATTTAAAGAATGCTTTTAAAAATGAAGGACAAAGGGAACTCTCCTGTAGCATAGACTTTTAATTGCCTCTTATTGTCCATTTGTTCCTCTTTTGTAACAAACCTGATTTGCTGCCCAGGTAAATGACTATTTTGTACCTTTCCTTAAAATTGGATATGACCATGTGACTAATTTCTTTCCATCAATATAAAAGTGGAAATGTTAACGTGAGATTTCTAGAAGGTCTCCTTTAAAAAAGGAATTATGCTCTTCATCTTTCTTTTTTCTTTTTTGAATCATGAGCTGACCTTTGGGATGGGAAGCATATGTGGGGATGCTTGAGTAGGAAGAAAGAAGTCTTGGTCTCTGAAAGGTCTGCCTTCTTCCAGAATCCTTTTACAGGAGAGAAAATTATACTACTATTTTATTCAAGCCACTATTAATTTTTGTTTTCTATCTCATGCAGTTGGTCAGAATCCTAAATAGTACATCAAGGAATCCCAACATTTAACACAAAAAAATGGCACACTGAAACTAAATATGATACTTCATATTTCTGATTTTTCCAGGTAAGCATCAAAGTTCCATGATAGCAAAAGCACACACACACACACAAAATAGAAGATGTAACCTCTGTTTTTTCTGTCATTCTCAATCTACTCAAAATTATGGTCTATTTTATCAAGAAAATAAAAAAAAAAAATCTAGAGCTTCCTGTTATCTTTCGTTCTGTAAGATTCTATAAGAAAAATAACCTCTTTGATGTGTTTAAGGTGTTTAAGGAACCATATCTTTGAAAAATCATCGTCTAAGAAGACTTTTCCTAGGTTCTATTTTTAGGTTTTTACCTCTATATGAGATACAGATATTCTATGAAAGGTGAAATAAAATGTAGGTGATTATAAAAAATCTTAATCGATTTTGGTAAACCTGTTCTTCCTATAGACTAGAACGTCTTGGAAAATTTAGAGGGCAATGGAATCAATGGGCAGTAAATAACATGGTCTTATAAAAGATAAATCATGTTGAAATTGGTAGTTCATAAGAATTACAAATTTTGGCAATAAAGAAAAGATGGTAGATTCAATATGTAGTTCCTGGAATTTAATAAACCATTAGAAGTACCTGAAGAAATATTTGAAAAATTAATTTGAATTGCCACTGTCATTTTGGTTAAGAAATGAGTGGCAATGAATGAATTGAAAACTGTCTTATGGGTGATAAATGCATGGTAAGATTAGTGACATTGCACTGAATTTTGGCAGAGCTATCTAGAAACAAGTCAGCGCTATGATTCTCTCTCTTTCTCTATCTCTCTCAGCATATTTTTATTAGTTTTCTGAAAGGATAATATCATGTCATATTCTAACCAATGAATCTATATTACATGTTGGACTGTTGTGCTGACCAAGAATTTTGATTAATTATTATTAACTGATGAATTGATCATAAATTGGTTGTTTTTTTTTTATTTTAATGTCTTTGCTTTCCGTGAAGCTGCATGTTATAAATGTGCTGGGCGTAAGGTTCTTTTACAGAGTCCTGATCTGTTGTCTTTATTTTTAAAAAATTTTACTTCAAGAACTTCTTTCTTGCCCTTTTTTCTTGAATGGTCTCTTCCACCTACCCCACTGTTTATCCTTTACTACTTTTTTCTTTGGTTCTAATACTATCACTGAGATATTAGATTTTTAAGTGTTCATTAGTATAAATGAGTAATAACATATTAAGATTGTGAAGTACAAAAAAGTTGTTTTTCTAGATTCAAGATCTAGGTCTTTACATTAGATTTGGTTTAAAATCATTCATATTAATTGAGTAATCTTGGGCAGTTTATCTAACAGCTTCAAGCATTTTTTTATTTATAAAAATTGATATATAAATACATCTGTTACAGGTATGCTGTGGGACTGAAACGATATGACATATATAAAAATAGTTAATGGAAAGAGGTAAAGGTACAAACTTTCAGTTTGAAAATAAATAAGACACGGGGATGTAAAGCAAGCATAGAGAATGCAGTCAATAATATTGTAATAACTTTGTATGGTGACATAGATGGTAACTACATTTATTGTGGTGTTTTGTAAAGTATACAATTGTTGAATTACTAGGTTTACACCTGAAACTAATATTAATATTATATGTCAACTATACTTCACTTAAAATTTTAAAAATGTAAAAACAAAACCAAAAAATGGTCAGTGTGTACATCTTACAGAGTCTCTATGGTTTTTCTTTCTGTCCTTATTTCTTGTGTCTGTCCTTCCAGCCTCCCTCTTCCCCTTCATTTCTCTAAGATAATGTATTTGTACTTTAACAGACAACAGTGTTCTAAACTAAGATTTAACTTAAGTACACTTCTTAACTCACACTTTGCCAAATTTTTATTCAAATCACTGGAAACTCAGATGACTTCTGTACGAAAACAAAGGAGCAAACAAAATATTTTTGACTATGGGTATTTTTATACCGACATGTTCAGTGTGAACTTAGGGGAAATGTTAGCATTTGCTCTTTCTGTATCATCTCAGGAGTATTTTCTCATTCCACTCTTGATTTCACTCGCCTACACATCCTGATTAACGTCATAGTGGTGGCAAGCATGTAGATGCCTAAAAATGTATAAATAGTAAGAAGGAGGCTGTTTCAAGGCAGGCTTTTGAAGTGGCTCTTTTTGTGGGAGTTAACTTGATCCCTCTCTTGACAGAGTTCAAGACTTCCGTGATAGGTCATAGTCATGAGCCATCCCACTAGTGAAGAAATAGCATCATTGACAATGATTGCTCCTAAAACTCTCCTCCCTGCTACTGTAGAAACTCTGAGTCCTTCTTCATGATGTCTCTTCCTCACCTTCTTTTACACTGAGTGGACAACCTTTATTTGAAATGTTAAGCACTGACTCAGTGTCCCTCTCACCATCCTCTCTGTTTGTTTCCTTCCTTTCTAAGAAGCACATTGTAACACTAGACTATCATGCAACTGAAGGATACAATTTTTTTAAATGCATTTTTTAAAAGTAAACTCTATACCCAATATGGGGCTTGAACTCACAACCCCAAGATCAAGGGTCACATGCTCTGCCAACTGAGCTAGCCAGGCACCCCCTGATGCATACAATTTTAAAACCAATTAATTAGTTCATATTTTCTTAAGAAGTGAAACTGTTACAGGTTGACCTGTTATGTAGAAGTAAAGACTACTTAAAAGAAAGCAAGTTATGATTATAGAAATTGACTGCTTAGTGAGGAGCTGCTACTTAAATGACCACTTTGGAAAAGAGGCATAGGAGTGGTTGACATTCCCAAGGAAATGTGGATCCAATTCTGTTGAGTGTGAAGCTGCAGACATCATTTTGAATATCTGTATTATGAGTAAGTGGTGCAAATACAAAGACACATCCACACTCTGTATGGAATTGAGGGGACAAGCAATTCGTTTTCCTAAATCTGTGAACAGACCCTATAACTCATCAGAAATAGCAAATTTACAAACACAAATTTGACAGAAATATGTAAAACTTTTCCAGCAGTTCACTTCTGAATATATTACAAAATATGACAGAACATAGTAAATTTCATGTCATTTTATTTACTAAGGGAAGTGCTAGGTTTGTAAATCCTAGAATATCATCAAACTGTGTTTTGAACTTCATTTTTTTTTGAGCTAGAATTTCAAAAGATTACATATTTTCTTGAAGAAAATCTTTATCCACCCGCTAATAATGATGCTGAAGGAATGGAAATGTAATTTCTAGAAATTACTTACCATTTTTTAAAGTTTTATGGTTCATGAACTGGGATACTGAAGATTGAAGTTTGATTTAATATTGAGTGCAAAGAGGAGAGTTTATTATTTGTATCTCTGATAATAGCTATTATTTGAGGTTTCTGATACCAAACTTCATAAAATAGATTTTATAAAAATGATTCCTAAGTCAGGTTTAGCGTGGGGAAAGAAAAGATTCACTGAAAGAAAATTAGATCTCTAACACTGTAGCTGACCTAAACAAGCTGGAGAGAGGTCTTCAACAGTTTGGTTTCACTTTCCCATCAATAAAGAGAGTGATAATAATACTTAATTATTTATTGCACAGGAGTCTTGCAATAATTAATTAATGTTTTAAAGTACTTTGAAGATGAAAACAATTTTATAGGCCTCATTATTAAAGGTAAATTTTTATGGTAAGTATTAACCAACCAAAGTCATGCATTTGGTCTCCTCAATTTATTTTTTAATGCTTCAGTTGGATCTCTATGTTAATTAGGAACTTAAAAAATAACACTTAAGGATGTGAAATCCTGTTTTGGATCTTGATGTTTAGACTGTGAAATCATGTGTAACTTGCTTCTAGGAATTTTGTTTTTCTCATGGTCATAAGCCTCTCATATCCCAGCAAGTGATCAAGTATCATTCCGAGTTCCCTATTACAAAAGGATTTGTCATGTCAGAGCTTCTAACATTCATCTTTCTCTAAAGCCCTTCACTTAATGCAAAGACAAAGTGACTGTATGATGACAGTTCTGCGTATGAAAAAACAACATTATTCATTCACTTAAAAATATTTATTGAGCATACACTATAGCCTACAAAAGATACATCACCAGGAACGTTGCGAAATATAGAAATGTTTCATTCTCGTGGCATTTTCATCTACTGAAAGAATTCAAGTAATTAAATTTAAGGTGGAAAGTGATAGGTACTCTATAGAAGATTAAAATTCGGTATTGTAATGGCTGAGAAAAGGGAAGACATCAATATGGTTTCAGGAAACACAAAATTTCTGTAAAGGTAACGTCTTAGAGATGCCTTCATATTGAATAAGAGGAGGAGGAGTATTTTATAACAGTGGTTCTTAACAAGGAACCTGGTTCCTCCTCTCCCTGCCTCCCCATTCCCCTGGGACATTTAGCAATGTTTGGAGACATTTTTGGTTGTCACATCTGGGGAAGTGCTACTGGTATGTAATGGAATGCTGCTAAACATTCTACAATGCACAGGACAACCCTCTGTGATGAAGAATTATATGACCTTGGTGTCAATAGGGCCAAACTTGAGAAATTCTGTTCATGATAGAGAATACAGAACTATCAAAGGTACCAGATGGAGAAAGTATAGGATATGTATTGGGAATAGAGAAATAGAGGTAAATAGTATTGAAAATGAAAATTAATAATTTTAATTAATTTATTCTTTCACTTACTCATTCAATAAATATTTATATCTCAGGCAATGTGGACAGAGAGATGCAAGACAGAGTTCCTGCTCTGGAGTTTACACATAGCTGGAGAGAGTCAGGAAAACCTGCCATTGCATGTTCAGTGAATCTTTGCCTGGTGATTTCTATGAAACACCAATTCTACTAAGTGTGTTTTAAAAGAGTTCCATTAGAAATAAAGTTTCGAAAAGACTGCATAGTATATCCTTCCTCATACCTTGGGACTACATAAAACAGATATATATTTCTCTCTCTGTCTCAGTCTCTCTATATATATAACTGTTTGGCTTTATTTCAGCCAGCAGTTATTTTCCCAATGTACCTTTTCTTTCTTTTTCTATTAACAACTATTAGCAACCTATGATGTGTTGGACAGCTTCCACTGTTGGCCCTTCTGGATTCACTCTCCACTCGTTTCCACACTGTTCCATGCCCAGGATGCTGACCTTTGTGGATTTTGTGCTCGAGGTCCCCTGTGTTTGGCTCAACTGGGGTATTTGCAACCACAGGAGAGGTGAGTGGGAGGAAAGAGCAGTTGGGATGTGTCTTCCTTGGCTTCCTCTTCCAAGAAACCAGGTCACCACAGATTTGTTAAACCCTTTAACTCCTATCAGATGGCCTTTCTCATAGAGCCACCCTCTCTAGATTCTTGTAGCTGCTCCCTCTCCTTACCCCTTCAGACCTGGGGCTGGCAATCCTCCTCACCTATTATAAGCCTTAGGATTCTACACTATTTCTCTTTATGAATCTGTCTACATATTTATAAAAAGTTCTTAATTAAGATCATCTCAAATTACCCATCTAGGACCTCATTGTTATGTATGGAACACATGACTTAGGAAATATTCATGTGGTACCTGCTTATAAAATTTCTGCATAGCAAGGAGTCCAGCAAAGTTTGAATTTTATATTACGACCCATGAGAAGCTATTGAAGAATTTATCTGTTTATTTGTTGGCTTACTTTTAAGTGTGGCACAGCTCAGGGGTTTGGCTGTTCCACAGAACCATTCTGATATTCTCTATGTATTTCTACTTTTGCTATATTTGGTTTTAGAGCAAATTCAAGGTTTTGAAAAGTGATGTGGGCTCCAAAAAGCTATGCTTTATTCTGGTGGATGTATTGCAAAGGAGGGAAGGAGTTAATCAGGCAAGGAGAGCAATTAAGATATATAGTCAATACTGAGTAATTAATATTTTATTCCTCCAGTTTTCTTTTCCTTTTTTAATTCTTAAGAAATAAAGATAGTACTTTTAAAAAGTCAAGATAAGGACTCAGTGCTAGCGTTGATAGAGGAAGCAAGAATGAACAAGTGAGCATGTTAGCATAGTTTGCAATGCCTGGAAGCTTGTTGGATAGGGTAGTGCAGAATGCTGATGTAGGATAAGTAAGGAAAGGTGGTAATGAAAATGTAAAACATGAGGCAAAGAAACAAACTCTTTCCCCTGAATGCCCTTACACCAATTGTGTCTATCTCATATGAATATTGAGGTTGGAATTTTATTGAGATGAGGCTAAAACACTGGGTCCTCACAATAATGCTTTAGGTAAGTAGAGACTCAATTAATGGTGAAAGTGATCCTGGTGTGAATTAACTAGAGAAAAAATGATTCTTTTTACAAGAAACTGGCACTTCAAAGGCAGATCCTAAATAGACAGAAGCAGGGACTCTGTGTCCCTCTTTTGATCCTTAAAGTTTTATCTCTGTAGGGACGCCTGGGTGGCTCAGATAGTAAAGTGTCTGCCTTTGGCTCAGGTCATGATCCCAGGGTCCTGGGATTGAGTTCTGCATCGGGCTCCCTGCTCAGCAAGGAGCTTGTTTCTCCCTCTGCCTGCCACTCCCCCTGCTTGTGCTCTCTCTCTCTCCCTGACAAATAAATAAAATCTTAGAAAAAAGTAATATTTTAAAGTATCTCTGTATCAAGAAGAACCTATGCAGTTTGCATGGACCACATGGAGAGGGACCACAAGGAGACTTAGGTAAAATATCATAATTTCCTAGGGTCCCACTTGGGTGAAATAAGTCTGTACTCCCTAAGGAGTGGGGGAAATGTATTTATTCTAAAGCAGTTTAGCTGAAGCAAAGGTACTCTTTGTAATTTCTTTTTTGTTCAGCTGAGTTAATTTACACTCACTGGACAACATACTTGTGAATCACTGTCATCAATTCTAGGGATACACAAATGAGTAAGAATATGGTCTCCACCTTCAAGGGGCTGTTAATAATCTTCTTTCCAAATATGTCTCAACTGTGCTATGGGGAACCAAAGAACAGGTCATTTATTCAACTTGATAAAAGAAAGAATCCTCCTTGATTAGCATGGAGGTAGCAGCAGTAAGCTGTAAGAAAACAAAGACCAGTATGAGTCTCAGAACAAAGCGAGGGTGGTTGGTGTGATACAGTGATTCTTTCTCATCAGAGGATACTCTCTGAGGGCCAACCTTGGAACATCTTTTTTTTTTCTCCCATTAAAGAGGGAGGTATTTCCTATTAGTTAATGCTGAGATTTCCCCCCTGAGGAATTATAATAATGGTTGTATAAGAAAGTTCCTATCAGGCCAGTGTCTATTTTAGTTACAGAATTTTTAAAACTATCAACATTTTTAGTCTGAATGATATATTTCTGATTAAAATGTCTGTTAGTCACATATTTTTTTTCTTAAAAATTGAAAACAACAACATTTTTATGGTGTATTATATATCTGATATACTCAGATAAATATAATTGACCATTTAGCAATGCTATATTAGGGGCTCAGTCAAGAATTCACATATAGCTTGATTCCCCAAAGTCTTCACTGATAGCTTTCTGTTGACTAGAAGCCTTACCAATAACATGATAGTCAACACATATTTTGCATGCTGTATTATTATATACTGTATTCTTACAATAAGGTAAGCTAGAGAAAAGAAAATGTTATTAAAAAATCATAAGAGAAAATACATTTATATTATTGTATTTATCATAAAAAATCTGTATGTAAGCCTACCTGTGCAGTTCACACCTGTGTTGTCCAAGGGTCAACTGAATTTGAGGAATTATAATTTATTTTTGAAGATATGCATTTGATCATCTCCAAGTTCTTTTGCAGTTACTATCCCAACCCTTCTTCCCCTCTATCCACCGGCACCACCAAACATCATCTCCCTTTGCCAGTGATGTATGTATTCCATCATATGTTAACAACTTCATTGGAGTATAATTTACATATCACAAAATTCACCATTTAAAGTGGATGATTTGGGTGCCTGAGTGGCTCACTTGGTTAAGCATCTGCCTTTGGCTCAGGTCATGATCTCAGGGTCCTGGGATTGAGCCCCACATTGGACTCTCTGCTAAGCAAGGTATCTACTTCTCCCTTTCACTCTCCCTCTGTGCTCTCCCTTTCTCTCAAATTAATAAATAAAATCTTTAAAAAAAATGAATAAATTGTATAATCCAATGAAGCTTAGTAAATTTAAATGACATCATTTCAAAATAATCAGACAAATCCATAATTTGGGACATTTCTCAAAGCTGTCTGGATTTTGTAAGAAAGTCAAAGTCAAAAGAAAAGAAAAATTGTTCTCTAAAAGAGTAGGAGGATGCTCTGGATTAAAAGTGATTTCAGAGACCTAAGAATCTTTCTTGCAATATATGACTTTTTAAATGGATACTGGAGTTAAAAAAAAAAACCTATGAAATATTTTTTGAGTATAATTGGGGAAATCTGAAAAACAATCAAATGAGATGACATTGAAATTATTAGTTTTTTCAGTTGTGATAGTAGAAGCATGTCCTTATGAGGATATGTGAGCTGAAATGTTTTAAACGTAGGTTTTACCAAATGTACAAAAATGTGGGTTTTAATTGCTGCCAAAGTCTTCATATAGAATGAGAATCTTTTAAGTACTACCTTCTGGTCCTCATTCTGTCACCTGGTGCTCAACAAGAAAATACTGTCTTTGTTACCAACAAAATAATGAAAACATATACATATAAGAGAGAATTATAAAATTTGGGTATCCTGATACTATTATACTAATTATGTGCCACCGTGGCCCACACCATTTCAAATGCATGATTCTTTCTAACAGATTTGTCTAGGTAGAGGTCAGGTATGTCAACTGTTTCCTGCCACTTAGAGGTCATTAGGTTGTAGTCAATTAAATAAAGATTTGTTTGGTAGTCTGCAAAAATAATTTATTTTAAAATGTTTCTTGAAATGTGTGTGTGTATACACACACACACACACACATACACACAGAGGATACATTTTATGTAAGCATATATTATGTAATATATATCACCTTATTATAAAAGAATATGGTCTAAAAATGTACTTGAATTTGTTAAAATATTCTTTGCCATTTTGTACTTGATATGCATTGCAGAAATTTCAAGGACATACAAAAATAATGCATATTATTTTGAGTAACTCTCTCCACTTCTTACTCTATCTTCCTTTTGGCAAAAAGAATGATCTGATGGCGAGTGGCGAGTGTGGAATACCATTGCTCTATATTGCTGGGTCTTAAAATCACTCACCCATGTGGACTCTATCTTTGCAACCCACTAAGTATTTGAAGTATTCTGCTTCCAGCTATCTGGGTAAGATTGTCTGTTCCCACAGACTTAAACTATCCTTCAGAGGGGTGTCTCAAAGTCTGTACTTAGGCGGGAGTACCAGGAAGCGCATAGAGTTATAGGTTTAAAATGAATCCTCCAATCTAGCGTTGTTAACAACAATGCTGGTATCTTGATATCCATCTCTTTTTTTTTAAATGATTTTTTATTATGTTAGTCACCATACAGTACATCCCCAGTTTCCGATGTAAGGCTCGATGATTCATTAGTTGCGTGTAACACCCAGTGCACCATGCAATACGTGCCCTCCTTACTACCCATCACCGGTCTATCCCATTCCCCCACCCCCCTCCCCTCTGAGGCCCTCAGTTTGTTTCTCATAGTCCATAGTCTCTCATGTTTCATTCCCCCTTCTGATTACCCCCCCTTTCTTTATCCCTTTCTTCCCCTACTGATCATCCTAGTTCTTATGTTCCATAGATGAGAGAAATCATATGATAGTTGTCTTTCTCTGCTTGACTTATTTCACTTAGCATTATCTCCTCCAGTGCCGTCCACGTTGCAGCAAATGTTGAGAACTCATTCTTTCTGATAGCTGAGTAATATTCCATTGTATATATGGACCACAACTTCTTAATCCAGTCATCTGTTGAAGGGCATCTTGGCTCCTTCCATGATTTAGCTATTGTGGACATTGCTGCTATGAACATTGGGGTGCATATGGCCCTTCTCTTCACTACGTCTGTATCTTTGGGGTAAACACCCAGTAGTGCAATGGCTGGATCATAGGGTAGCTCAATTTTTAACTTTTTAAGGGACCTCCACACTGTTTTCCAGAGTGGCTGTACCAACTTGCATTCCCACCAACAATGTAGGAGGGATCCCCTTTCTCCACATCCTCTCCAACAATTGTTGTTTCTTGCCTTGTCTATTTTTGCCATTGTAACTGGCGTAAGGTGGTATCTCAGTGTGGTTTTGATTTGAATTTCCCTGATGGCTAATGATTTTGAACATTTTTTCATGTGTCTGTTAGCCATTTGTATGTCTTCATTGGAAAAGTGTCTGTTCATATCTTCTGCCCATTTTTTGATTTGTTTATTTGTTTCTCATGTATTGAGTTTGAGAAGTTCTTTGTAGATCTTGGATACCAGTCCTTTATCTGTAGTGTCATTTGCAAATATATTCTCCCATTCCGTGGGCTGCCTCTTAGTTTTTCTGACTGTTTCCTTGGCTGTGCAGAAGATTTTAATCTTGATGAAGTCCAAGTTCATTTTATCTTTTGTTTCTCTTGCCTTTGGGGATGTGTCATGAAAAAGGTTGCTTTGGCCAATGTCCTAGAGGTTGCTGCCTATGTTCTCCTCTAGAATTTTGATGGATTCCTGTCTCACATCGAGGTCTTTCATCCATTTGGAGTTTATTTTTGTGTATGGTGTGAGAGAGTGGTCAAGTTTCATTCTTTTGCATGTAGCTGTCCAATTTTCCCAGCACCATTTATTGAAGAGACTGTCTTTTTCCCACCAGATGTTTTTTCCTGCTTTATCAAATATTAGTTGCCCAAAGAGCCGAGGGTCCATTTCTGGGTTCTCTATTCTGTTCCATTGGTCTATGTGTCTGTTTTTGTGCCAGTACCATGCTGTCTTTGTGATCACAGCTTTGTAGTACAGCTTGAAATCCGGCATTGTGATGCCCCCAGCTTTGTTTTTCCTTTTCAACAGTTCCTTGGAGATTCGGGGCCTTTTCTGTTTCCATACAAATTTAAGGACTATTTGTTCCAGTTCTTTGAAAAATGTCATTGGTATTTTGATCGGGATAGCATTGAAAGTGTAGATTGCTCTGGGTAGCATGGACATTTTAACTATGTTAATTCTTCCAATCCATGAGCATGGAATATCTTTCCATCTTTTTGTGTCTTCCTCAATGTCTTTCAAGAGTGATTTATAGTTTCTAGAATATAGGTCCTTTACGTCTCTGGTTAAGTTAATTCCAAGGTAAAGTATGGTTTTTGGTGCTATTGTAAATGGGATGGATTCCCTAATTTCTCTTTCTTCGGTCTCGTTATTCGTGTATAGAAATACAACTGATTTCTGAGCATTGATTTTGTATCCCGCCACATTACTGAATTGCTCTATAACTTCTAATAGTTTGGGAGTGGATTCTTTTGGGTTTTCCATATAGAGTATCATGTCATCTGCAAAGAGAGACATTTTGACTTTTTCTTTGCCGATTTGGATACATTTATCCCTTTTTGTTGTCTGATTGCTGTTGCAAGGACTTCTAGTACTATGTTGAATAATAGTGGCGAGAGTGGGCATCCTTGTCGTGTTCCTGATCTTAAGGGAAAGGCTTCCAGCTTTTCCCCATTGAGAATAATATTTGCAGTAGGCTTTTCATAGATGGCTTTTATGAGATTGAGAAATGTACCCTCTATTCCTACACTCTGAAGGGTTTTTATCAGGAAAGGATGCTGTATTTTGTCAAATGCTTTTTCGGCATCAATTGAGAGGATCATATGGTTCCTGAGTCTTTTCTTGTTGATATGATGTATCACGCTGATTGATTTGTGAATATTGAACCACGCTTGTATCCCAGGTATGAATCCCACTTGATCATGATGGATAATCCTTGTAATGTACTGTTGGATTCTATTAGCAAGTATCTTGTTGAGGATTTTGGAGTCCATATTCATTAGGGAAATCGGTCTGTAATTCTGCTTTTTGAGGGGGTCTTTGCCTGGTTTGGAGATCAAGGTAATATTGGCCTCATAGAATGAGTTTGGTAGCTTTCCTTCTGTTTCTATTTTTTGAAATAGCTTTAGGAGAATAGGTATTATTTCTTCTTTGAATGTTTGGTAGAATTCCCCAGGAAAACTGTCTGGGCCTGGAGTTTTGTTATTTGGAAGGTTGTTTATCACTGACTCAATTTCTTCATAATTAATTGGCCTGTTTAAGAAATCAATTTCTTCCGGTTTCAATCTTGGTAGTTTATAGGTTTCCAGGAAGGATTCCATCTCTTCCAGATTGCTTAGTTTATTGGCATATAGCTGTTGATAAAAATTTCTAATAGTCCTTCCAATTTCCATGGTGTTGGTCGTGACCTCTCCTTTTTCATTCATAATTTTAATAATTTGGGTCCTTTCTCTTTTCTTTTGGATAAGTGTTGCCAGTGGTCTGTCAATTTTATTGATTCTCTCCAAGAACCAGCTTCTAGTCCTGTTGATCTGCTCTACTGTACTTCTGGTTTCTGATTGATTGATTTCTGCTCTAATTTTGGTCAACTGCTTCCTCGTGCATGGATTAGGCCTGTCCCTCTGTTGCTGTTCCAGCTTCTTGAGGTGAGAATATAAAAACTGCATTTTAGATTTTTCTATTCTTTTGAGTGAGGCTTGGATGGCTATGTATTTCCCCCTTAGGACTGCCTTTGCAGTATCCCATAGGTTTTGGACCGTTGTGTTTTCATTCTCTTTGGTCTCCATAAATTGTTTAAGTTGATTTTTGATTTCCTGGTTTAACGAGTCATTCCTGAGCAGGATGGTTCTTAGTCTCCAAGTGTTTGAGTTTCTTCCAAATTTTTCCTTGTGGTTGAGTTCCAATTTCAGAGCGTTGTGGTCTGAGAATATGCAGGGGATAATTTCAATCTTTTGGTACCGGTTGAGACCTGTTTTGTGTCCCAGAACATGGTCTATTCTTGAGAATGTTCCATGGGCATTAGAATAGAATGAGTATTCTTTGGTTCTGGGGTATAGTGTTCTATATATATCTATGAGGTCCAACTCATCGAGTGTGGCATTCAAAGCCTTTGATTCTTTGCTTAGTTTTTGCAAGGGTGTTCTGTCTATTTCTGATAGTGGAGTGTTGAGGTCCCCTACTCTTAATGTATTTTTATCTATATGTCTCTTTATTCTGGTTAAGAGTTGGCTTGTGTATCTTGCTGCTCCCCTGTTGGGGGCATATATATTTATAATT
This sequence comes from Ursus arctos, assembly GCF_023065955.2. Classification (NCBI taxonomy): domain Eukaryota; kingdom Metazoa; phylum Chordata; class Mammalia; order Carnivora; family Ursidae; genus Ursus; species Ursus arctos. The sequence goes on along the minus strand of NW_026622797.1, from coordinate 33,764,581 downwards.
GTCATATCCACTTGTTGACTACTTCCTTTAAGAATAATATAGTGCCCTTCTGCATCTCTAACTATAGTCTCTAGTTTAAAATCCAATTTATCCGATATGAGAATTGCTACCCCAGCTTTCTTTTGAGGTCCATTTGCGTGAAAGATGGTACTCCATCCCCTTACTCTCAGTCTGAATGCATCTTTGGATTTGAAATGAGTCTCTTGTAGACAGCAAATGGATGGGTCATGTCTTTTTATCCAATCTGCAACCCTGTGGCGCTTTATGGGAGCATTTAAGCCATTCACACTAAGACTGAATACTGAGAGATATGATTTTAATGATGCCATGTTGCCAGTAAAGTCTTTGTTTGTATTGGCTGTGACTTTCTGTTCTGTATCACTGTTGGGGCCTTTTTACCCTTATAGAACCCCCTTAATATCTCCTGTAGGGCTGGTTTCGTGGTTACGAAATTGGTTAATGACTGGCGATTCTGAAATATCTTTATTTCTCCATCAATTCTGAATGACAGCCTTGCTGGATAAAGGATCCTTGGCTGCATGTTTTTCTCTGAAAGAGCTTTAAAAATGCTCCCCCAACCCTTTCTCTCATTCCAGGTCTGTGTAGACAGGTCTGATGTAATTCTGATGCCTTTGTCTTGGTACGTGAGAAATTTCTTTGCCCTGGCCACTTTCAATACTGTATCCTTGGATCTAATATTTGCGAATTGCACTATGACGTGACGTGGTGTAGGTTTATCGTGGTTGAGCTTGGGAGGGGTCCTCTCTGCCTCTTGGACACGAATGTTTGTTTCCCTCGCTAGATTAGGGAAGTTTTCAGCTATAATTTGTTCAAATATCTCTTCTAGACCTCTGTTTTTCTCCACCCCCTCGGGGATGCCGATGATTCTAAGATTGGATCGTTTCATTGAGTTAGTAATCTCCCGTAACCTACATTCGTGGGTGTGGATTTTTTTAAGACCAGCTTCTATTTTCGTTTTTTCCTCTAGTAACCCATCCTCCAATTCACTAACACGTTCCTCTGCTTCGGTGACGCTGGCCATCAGAGCCTCTAGTTTTGCCTGCATTTGTCTCATAGAATTTTTTTTTTTTTAAGATTTTTTTTTTTTAATTTATTTGACAGAGATAGAGACAGCCAGCGAGAGAGGGAACACAAGCAGGGGGAGTGGGCGAGGAAGAAGCAGGCTAATAACAGAAGAGCCTGATGTGGGGCTTGATCCCAGATCGCCGGGATCACGCCCTGAGCCGAAGGCAGACACTTAACTGCTGTGCCACCCAGACGCCCCTGTCTCATAGAATTTTTAATTTCTGTCAGATTCGCTCTCATTTCTGTCCTTAGGGATTCTATATTCTCAGTAAGCTTTTCGTTAATACTTTTTTCAATTCTACTCATCATTTTGACCATTGTTACTCTGAATTCCATTTCTGATAATTTGGTTACATCCATATCCATTATTTCTGTGGCAGAGGCCACAGACTTACTGTCTTTTCTTTGCTGGAGGGGGGCTTCTTGTCATTCTGATGAGGAGAGGTTGAGGGGTTGTCCGGAGCCCAAATTATTGACTGGGTCCCAGGCCGTGCCCCTTGTTTTATAGGGATCTTAGGGATGTGGGGTTCTTCTTTAAAGATTTTATTTATTTATTTATCTGAGAGAGAGAGACAGACAGCCAGCGAGAGAGGGAACAGAAGCAGGGGAGTGGGAGAGGAAGAAGCAGGCTCCCAGCGGAGGAGCCCGATGAGGGACTCCTTTCCGGAACGCCGGGATCACGCCCTAAGCCGAAGGCAGGCGCTCAATGACTGCGCCACCCAGGAGCCCCGGGTTGTGGGCTTCTTGATTTTTCAGCCTGCCTTCTGTGTTCTGGGGGAGGGGCCTGCCGCGCCGATACTCAGGCAACCCTGTTTGGTTAGAGTCTCCGTGTCCCCTGCGAGGGGGGATGGGGATGGGCACTCTCTGAGCCGGTATTTCCAGGCTTTTGTTCTCTGGCAGCTTTCCCTGGCAGTCGGCTATGCCTCTTCTGAGGGTCAGAGCAGCAGAGGCTGAATTGTCACAGAGCAGAGGGATTGCAGCCGGTTCTCCACTGATGTTCTGGCAACTTTAACTCCGTTACTGTTGGTGCTGCTCAACCCTGCAGCGTCCCGGGATGTGCGCCCCACACCCGGCGTCCCAGCCCTCACTTCCAGGGCCGGCGCGTCTCTGTCCTTTGTGTTTCTAACGCCGCCAGCCGCCCCGCGCGCGCTCCGGAAGCTCCCGGTCTCAGTCTGGATCCAGTGAGCGCACCGGGATTCTGGTGTTCCGCGAGATGCCTGGTGGCGCGCGCTCCCGGTTCAGGGTCTCAGTCTGCTGTTTTGCGGGTGCCGACCGCGAGTCCGCCCGCTCCCCCGTGCAGGTGGCCCACCAGCCGCCAGCCGCCCCGCTCACGCTCCGGGAGCACCTGGTCTCAGTCTGGATCCAGTGAGCGCACCGGGATTCCGGTGATCCACGAGATGGCTGGTGGCGCGGCTCACGGCTCACGGTCTCAGTCTGCTGTTTTGCGGGTGCCGTCGGTGAGTCCCCCCGCTTCCCCGTGCAAGTGGCTACCGCTTTCCGGCGCCCGAAGGTGGCGGCTCCCTCCCCCTTCCGTTTATCTTCCGATATCCGTGCACGGTTTCATGGCTCCCCGCTTCGTACCTCAATACTCAGCGCTGGAGATGTTCATTTGTAGAGATCCAGATGCGTCTTCCTGCGTCTCAGGCTGGTTCCGTGGTTGTTTAGGCTGGTCTGGTACATATCCAGCTCGACTCAGGGGACCAGCTGAAAAAGGGGTCCCCTACTCCTCCGCCATCTTAACTCTCCGCTCGATATCCATCTCTTTGATACCTGCTTCTATTTCTGAATTGTTTAGCGCTTGAAGAGAGAGAAAATTTAATTTAGTGCCCACAGCACAATCTCCAACACTTAGTAGTGCAAAGTTATTATGTATTTTAAGCACGTATGATCGTAGCCAAAGGGAAGCCAGAATAGTGCTGTTTATTTGCATTTTAATTTGACTCCAGAATTGTTTATTTTAAGCCCTTTGGTCCCATGCTAATGTAAATCACTTTCAATAGACCTTATTTTCTTCCCTTCGTGCTTTACAACCCTAAATAATAAAAGATATCATAATTTACTTTACAGTCCATATTTATTCTACAGGCATGATTTTTTAGCTTCACGAGGGCTTGAAAGACTGATAAATGGTAGCGATATGGTGGTTTTAGAAGCAGTTGCATAAAAGCTTGGTTTTAAATCCCAGCTCTGCCTTACAGCAACTGTGTGAACAGGTTAAGTTTACTTTATCTCTCTATCTCAGTGTCCTTATATGTAAAATAAGAATAATGATAGTATGTACCTCATAGAGTAGTTGGAAAGATTAAACGAGCTAAGACATGTGCAGTGCTTACTGTGGTAAGTGCCATATAATGCTCAAAAATTTAGCACCTGTTATGCACACTTATTTGATAAGTAGATAAAGAATTGGTTGGGAAAGCTGGGAATTCATTCTTGCCATAATTACAGTGGATGATTGTCTATTTTCAAAGGTGGTGAAGAAAAAGCTGAGGATAGACTTAACCTAAAATAAGGACAGGCAACAGTCATGATCTTTATCCTAGAGAATTGAAAACAAGTAGAACGACACTCCATAAAAGATAAAGAAATCAAAACATCAAAGACAGATTTCTGTGAAGAAGGAAAGAAAGAGAAGAGGGAAATGATCATTTATGGGGGGAGGGTGTGAAGCTCAGAAGAAGACATCTCCAAAAAAGGAACTGAAGAAATAAAAAGTGATTATTCTGAATTGATCCACCCACCAATAGGCTAATTGAATAGCGTTTATAAGACTGCACATTGAAGGATGTATTTTTTTCTGACCATTATTTACATAGACATTTCTCTATTTGATGAGAACAACAGTAGGCAACTGGAAAATGTCCATTAGCCAGCATGCCCAGCTGGATCTTCCTTGATGTTCATGATGAAAGCCTCGTCTTTGGAGAGACTACACATTTGATTCTAGGTACCAGACTGACGATAGAGGTAAGACATGCATATTCTTTCGAGTTTGTAATTTCCTATCTCATTTTTTTTTTTTTTTTTTGGTTGGTACCTTGTAGATTTGAAGAGGAAAAGTTTGGTGAGAAAAACATTAGTGTGAACACATATTAAGATTCAGCTGCTAACTTTTATATTTAAAAATAATTCTTCACTTTTGAGCTATATTTCTTCAGGTGTGACCTGTTGTAGCTACAGCGTCATTAGTAGTATTTAAATGTCTCTAAGCCTGACAGTTCACTTGGACAAACGCAGAGCACAATGAGCACTGGTTTCTAAGAAGCTAGTAAGTAATTTACATAACAGATTTGCTTAATTTTAGTTTACAATAATCTAACATTTTGGGAAGGTTAATTTATTTGGATATTACAATGACATTTCTTGGGAAAACATGCTTATTTTCAGAGGCTTATAAGGATGCAATATACGTGAGTCTGTTTAATATATATAACTATGGATAGAATTAACATTGAAAGTTTTAAGTACTTTCTTTCAGAATTGGGATTTTTATTTTCATTCTTTGTAGCAAGTCAACCTTGAGACGTGTGAAAAGTAAAGGGTGGATGGCAAAATAGAATGTTGTGATATGAAGGGAAATTTTATGAAACTGTAATTGATTCAGAGATTTTTTGTTGAACAAATGAAAGCAATTTTCCCCCCCAATATCACAAACTAATTATATTTCTTTCTGATTTCCTTGGAGACACATGTGGAATAAAATGTAAAAAATACTGCACTTGTGTGTTTACTTACCAGAATGTTCTCCTCAGAAAAAGTAATGATACCCTTTCATTGACATCATCCAAGTGATAATATACTTTTGTTTCTATCATTGGAGTAATAATAACCTTTCAACCACATCACCACATAGTGCTGCTTTCTTTTATTGTACATAATGCATAAAAATAAAAAGGCTATATTATTTCTTAAGGAGAAAGATTGTTATTTAAATAAATTCAGAGACATCTGAAAACTCCAGTTCCTTGTTAACATATACTAAAATTTCTATAGATACTTGTAACTTTGTACGAGAATTTAATTTTAATATTCTTTCAATTCTCACATTGTACTTCAGATCTCTGCTACTTCACATCTCAAAAATATGACTTAAGATGAGTTTAGTTGCTTATATCATAATGATAAAGAATTGAATTTTTTTTGGTCAAATACTTCTTAAGCTGTTTCAAAGTCTGACTTGCATAGAATATTATTGGTAAATAAATTGTATGTTACTGAAGGACAGATATTATGTCCAAGTTTATGCTGATGGGTGAATTCAAAATAATTCAATAAGAGTTGACACAACCCATGAGAATTTAAATTTGTTCTTTTAAGTTGTTTTAATCACTTAAATTAACTCACAGCTTTAAGGTGAAACAATATGTATTTAATAGAGTCCTTTATGAGTTGATACCTATCATCATAAATCATATATAGTGTAAAGTAAATTATGACTTTGATCTCTTTACTTAGTATTTCTTAAGAATAGACATAAATTCTTTCTGGTTTTGCTTAATTTTGCTTCACTTTATCATAAATTGTAAAACTGATTTTTTCTAGATGAAGGAAACTCAGGCAGCATGTCTACGTAATAAGAAAAGTGAACCATATATTAAGTACTTCAAATAAAAAACTAATCTTAATAGTAATAAACTAATCAGAATGCTTCCTCATGCAGACACGAATCTCAGGAAACAGGCTGGAGGAATTTTATAGCAATTAATTTTAAAATTTTATATTATTAAATATATGTTTATTAATAAGTACCTGTTTCCGGTCTTACTCTATACCCTAAAATGCTGCATCTGAGCTAGATAACACTAGTTTTTACAAACAGAGGACAGAAATATTACCTTCATTTCCAGAATTCCGCTACCGCAAATACACTCTGGGTTAAAGCCTAAATTGCCTATTGGATTTTATTGGAACAAGGTTAACCCAGTTAAAGCTTTTTCCAAAATTCATATTTATTTAGGAGAGCAAGAAAACAAGCTCAAGACAGTTTTTAGTTGTTTTAGAAGTCAGCTTTTGGTTTTCTTCTGGAAGGAGAGGGATTGATCACCACATTGGTGATAATAGTGCTGGGATGACAGTGTTATTTAGTTGGTGTGACTTAATGTGCCAGGTCCCTTTTGGAGAATATTAAAAATGATGTGTTATTTTCAGCAGTGATTATTCTAATATTTTTTTTTGGTAATAGCTTTATTGAGATATAATTTACCCATTTACAGTGTACAATGCAATGTTTTTTACATATTCAGAGTTATGTAACCATTGCTACAACAATTTTAGAACATTTTCATCACCCCAAAAAGAATTCCCATACCCCTTTACAATCACTCCCCACTTCCTCCCAATTACCGTCCTACTACCCCAACTTTAGGCAACCACTAATTTACCTTCTGTCTTTATAGATTTGCCTGTTCTGGACATTTCAGAATCACAATCAGACAATCAGATGATCACAATCAACCAATTTGTGATTGGTTTCTTTCTCTTACCATAGTGTTTTCAAGGTCATCCATGTTGTAGTGTGTATCAGTACTTTATTGCTTCTTTTTAAAAATAATTTTTTGAATTCTATTCCAAACAAAAGGCCTCACATATTTATTACTGAACCAACCTAGGTGCAGAAACAGAGAAAAATAACTTCCCAATAAGACATGTCTATTATTCAGGTAGTAGTGATATTTACAGAGTGATAGGATACAAGCACTTGAACTTCATGAAGCGTAAATATATTTGCGTGCCATTTCATATGTGATCCGTTATAGATCCAGTCTGGTTCTTGTCCAATGCCTCTTTCTGGAGTTGTACCTGATTTTACTACCAGTTTTCATCTAAATCCACCAAGGAATGGGGCAATTCTGCTTTTGTTTCTTGGCCAGGAATCATTTGATTCTAAAAGTCACTTGTGAGAAGACATGGTGAGGAACAGTTAATTGCACATACCATGATGGTGGAGGAAAGGTTTATTGCTTTTTAATACCAAATAATATTTTATTATATGGGTATACCACATTATTGTTCATCAGTTGATGTGCGGTTGGGTTGTTTCCATCCTTTGGCTATTATGAATAATGCTGCTATGAACATTCCTGTACAGTTTTTAAGTGGGTATATATTTTTACTTCTTAAGAGTGGAATTGCTGGATTATGTGGTAACTCTGAATATTATCTATGAATAATTATTTGAGGATTTGCCAGACTGTTGTCCAAAGACGCTGTGCCATTTTACATTCCCACCAGTGGATATGGAGGTTCTGATTTTATGCTACCTTGCCAACACTTGTTATTATCTGTCTTTTTGGTTGTGTCCATCCTAATGGGGGTAAAGTGTATCTCTTTGGGCTTTGATGTGCATTTCCCTGATGATGTTGAACAAATTTTCAGGTGCTTATTGGCCATTTCTATATTTTCTAGGAAAAATATCTGTTCAGGTCCTTTGCCTGTTTAAGCAATTATTATTAGTATTTTTATTATTTTAAAAATTCTTTATATATTATCGATTTTGCTATCAGTGGTTTATTAAAATGAATACCTTAAGAGTGTGTGTGTGTGTGTGTGTGTGTGTCTATAATAAGTTCTATTATTAGCAAACCATTAGTTAATCAAATATAATTTTTGGTCAACATGACATAGAAAAACTAACTTGACTTTTCTTTCAATTATTCTGGAGTCTGTTTGACTACCAAATTTTGTGCATTTTAATATGTTACCCAGAGCACAGCTTATAAAATGGTAGGATGTACTGACTAGAAATTAAGTTCAGGGAAGTAAATAATTTGTTGAGGGCCTTAGAAAGATATAACACATGAAGGAAAAAGTAAATTCTCACAGGTTTATATATTTTTCTAATGCATTTAAGTTTTTTTAAGAAAAATAAAAATTTTTAGCATTTGAGCAGTCATCTTTCAATTTTTTTTTCATAATCCTTTCCTTGTATGTATGATTACTCTTAGGCTATAAATTAAAAAGAACATAAATATTTTTACATTTCAACAAAAGCAATTACCTTTATTCCCCACTTCCTTATCTTCAACTGAATAAGTAAGGGAAAGAGTAAAATTCACGGTTGCCCCATTGCTGTTGCTCATCTGGCCCCCTGGCCCATTTGCCATTCTAAGTGTGGCACAGATAGTAGAAGCCTACCTTACATGGAAGAGCACTTAAGAACAATTGAAGCTTGGAAAGGAAACCAGCTGCTACTACAGTGTCCAAGTATTAAGTATTCCTACATCCGTACCTGAAGGAAATGGATAAGACAGCAGAGTGCTCATTATGAGGCCCGGGTTCCCTGGCATTTGAAAGAAGGGTGACAGGTGCTGATGGTCCTTTCTTTTGGGTGTTTTTCCTCGGGTGAGGGATGTAGTATGAAAGTCACCTTAAGTAGCTGGACAAAAAGAATGTATAGCTCAACACATACCTGACCTCCCTTTTATGAAAGGAAGATTATGAGACGTATAACTGAAAATTATCTCAATTTGCAAACTATTGGACAGTATGAATTTCTTTTAGGAATCCTCATTTATTTTGATCAGAGAACAAGTTTTTACCATGAAAACAAAAATGAAATGGATGAAAAAAGTGAACAGACTGGACTTAGTTTTAAATTTGAAAATTTGGACATGCATAGGGAACCAGCATTTAAAGTATAATCCCTAGGGTGCATGGGTGGCTCAGTCGATTAAGCCTCTGACTCTTGATTTTGGTTTAGGTCATGGTCTCAGGGTTGTGGGATGGAGACCCATGTGGGGTGCCACACACAACGCAGAGTCTGCTTAAGATTCTCTCTCTCTCTCTGTCTCCCTTTGCCCCTCCCCCATCCCACTCAGGTGCACATACTCTCTCCCGCTCTCCAAACCAAAAATAAATTAATTAATTTAATTAAATATAATCCCTATTTGAAGTGGTCTTTGAAATACAGCAGGATATGAATGTATGGTATAATTTAAAGATAAAATTAATTCATAAATGTATAAAAAATTTATAAATATAATTTTACAAGCACATGCAATTCTTGTTCACAGACAAATGAAATTCTAAATATTGACAAGTTACAACAAGTAAGAATATGCTGACTGTAAGTCATGATCCAGCACCTGGACATAGTGATAACACTGGCACCTCGCTTGAGTAATAACTCCTCACACCAGGTGCCCGCAACGACATCTCCTGAGCTTCTCTTTCTTCTTCCTGCCCTCTTTACTTTAGCCTATGGACCTGCAAGTGGAATTTTGCTGTTTAACAACCAATCTCTATGACAGGATAAGTCACAATCTAGTGATGTGAAGGTGGAGAAGAGCCTGTGTTAGGCCAGGAGAGATGCAAATTGTCCATACAGAAGAAAAAAAGAAAAAAGGAAGTAAGAGGGAAAGAAGGAGTAAGAGAAAGAAAACCTTAAGGGCAAGAATTTTGTATTTACAAATACTCTTTCCTTTAGCTGTGGTTTTTGCAAGTGTGTGCCTGCCTCTTGTGGTCTTAGTAAATCACGGCTATTTAACCACGAATTTAAAGTTATTAAATTACTGACAGCCAATCCCCTAAAACTTATGTGCATGGAAAGATGTAAAAATAAAATAAAACAAAGAAATTTCCTATTTAAAATTTAATGTTGATGTGATTAAAAACATATATCAACAGCTTAAAGGCTATCAGACTTCATAATCAAGGAGTAGGCTTGTTATAATAAAAACAAGCTTCATTGTCATTTCTGGGTGCAGATTTAATTTATTCTTATTTTTTTAAAAAGCCGAAAATGGTAGGAGGTGATTCATTTATTTGGATGGAAAACTACATTTGGGTCAGAGTTAATAGCCTTCTAAAAGTAAAGTATCATTTGAGAAGGCTTGTGGGTACGCCTGCAGCTTTTTACTTTTATATCATTTGCTAATAAGCTGGTTATCTGGAAGCTATTAAATTAGAATATTTGATTTTGCTGAGATTAAAAAGAAATATTGGACTCATAATATTTTGTACAGAAAGCTTCCGTTACATTCTGCGACTTTTTAAAATCCAATGTCATGGCTTGTTTCTTCTGTTTTTAGGATTTTGTTGTGTTTTTGTTTTGTTTTACTTTAGGAAATGTTTTTCTATTTGTATGTAAAATAAAATAAGTATAATAATTGAAGTAAGATAATATTCTTAGCTGATGTTTTACAAGGCTCCAAACTTTAGAACTCTGCCTGATTTAAAGAATTTTTTGGTTAATATTTGTGCTGTATAAATTCACTGGTTTTTACTAGCAGGTGGTAAATTCCCAAAGCCTATCTCTGAAGGGTAATTTGTTACTCTCTCAGCATTTTTCCTTCTGGCTCTAATGGGAACATAGGTATAGTGTAGGAAAATGTGAGAATATTCGCAAACTACTCCCGAACAAACTAAAATTGAGAGAAAAAAATAAAGTTAGAGATGAGAGAAATGTCATAGCCAACACTTGTATTTGGCAAGTATTATAAGGTTTTTAGATTGTAATTTTTAATATTTGGCTTTTCCTTTATTTTCCTTTTTTAATTTTTCTTTCCCTTCTCACTTCTTTGTTTCTTTTCTTTTTTTATTCTAACAAAATTATTTTTTGCCAAAAACAAGACATATTTCCACTCTGGGAAGGATTTTAGAATGTCAATGATCTTCCATTTAGTTTTCCGGGCTCAAGATGTGTCTGTGTGTGTGTGTGTGTGTGTGTGTGTGTGTGTTTTGAAGTTTTTATTCTAAGAAAATTTGAAATATAAATTCAAATTTATTATCTTTCTCTTTGCCTAACATTTTATAGAAATTCTACATAGTTTTGGAAACAGAGCTTCAGTAAATAATTCAGAATCTCTGTGGTCATATTCTTTCCTTAAAATTTCATACTAGAAATCCCTATATTGACTTCTTTTAACTTGAAATGTAGTCACATGTAGATCTCCCTATAATACCTTTCTCAAGGTTCCAGCTGTGGAACTGCAAATATGGAAATAGCATAATTAATTTCCTCAAGTAGTTACTAAATGTAGTGTTCAAAGGTCACCTTCTTTAGCACAGGGAGTTATTGACTTATGAATGAGATTTTTTAAATTTCACTTATAAGATCATTGTTTAGAAATCTTGGAAATCATTTTCCCACTGCAATAATATTAAAAGGATGGGACTTGGTCCAAGAATGATCCCTAAACTGGTTTATCTATCTCATAATGAAGCTGAAGTGTAGAAATCTGGACTAACTTCGCTGTATTGTTTGAGAGAAAAAAAACGGGTTGAACACTTGATTTTCTGATTTACCAGGGTTTTGCTCTGCCGCTGTAATCTGATTCTTACCCCTGGGTGCACAACTCCACACGGAGAGCACCAGCAATTGCTCGGATCTGGTTCGCCGCAATTTCATGCTAATTTTAACCGAGCCCATATCCCTGCTCTTCCTTTTAGATTTATCTCTTACTGGTTCTCTAACAAAATATTCAGAAGAGTAGCTGCTGCGGTTGTTCTGTCTTTCCGCTTATCTTTTTAATTCCATATTCCCCCTTTCCTCAGGTTTCATCCTATTCCTCATCAAATGATCATTCTTCCTTCTTATTTGAAAACATTCAGAGATTCAGGGCACTTTTTTTTCCCTCCTCAGCTTGTCAGTTTGTGATTTGCTTCAGTTTTAGAGAAAGAGATGATTCTATTATAAAACCAACCCGGCTCTTTGTCCTTGACCTAGCTCTTTCTGTTTCAGAAGGGGTATTATTTTTATAGATATTCTTTTCTAGTCTAGAATCTCACAACCTGCTTAACATACACATTTATTCCCACCTCCCTCTGCAGTATTGCCTTCTTTCCTTCTTTCCGTTTGTTGCAAAACAACTTCGATGTCACTTTCATCTCTACCCGCGTGACCTTACATTCATTCAATTGTTTTCTCTTCTCCCCATTCTACTGGGACATCTACTCATTGTCAGCTCTAACCGGCGTTCATTCATTCTCAATCTACTTAATTCTTTAATGCATTTCACCCCTGAAGATTGCTCTTTCTCGACTTCTGGGAAAGCATATCACATTGCTCTGCAACACTCTAATTCCTCTTCTCTTCCATCTTTTAAATGTTGTCTTTTTCAAATATTCTTATTCACTCCTCTGTTCTTGCTATTAAATACTACACCTCAGGGATCTCACCTCCCCCAGGACTGCAACTCTCCCTTCTGTGTAAAATAATCTTAAAATAACAATTGTTTCCTGTTTTCAAAGGGTTTTGCTTGCATAATTATATTTAATCTCCAGCACAAATCTGTGAGGTAGATCTTATACTCATTTTACAGACTACGAAATTTATATTTTTCAGCTTCCAACTATCTGGCCACCTTCCAAAAGTTCGCTGGCTATATATGGCACTTAGGCATTCACTATAAAGTGGTAACATAGTCAGGATTAAACTTCTAATCTTTTTTTCTGTCCAGTGTCCTCCCTCTCCAACATTTCTATTGGGGTTAATAATACAACTACTAGCCAAGTCATTTAGTTCAAAATCTGGACTAAATTCTATTTCAAAGAGTAGGGGCTTCCAATGGGATTAATCTGGATCATCATCTCTTGGTCACAACAATGATTTATTTCTACCCACAGGACTCCTGACATTAAATCTGTGGGTTTTCCACACCAGCAGTTCTCCCATTCTCTGTGGGCTCAACTGGGTGTCCTATAAGCTAATTCAATTGAAACACTAACTACCTGGAATTAATGCAGACCCCACAGGTTAAGGGCTCAGTCCCATGAGACTGTCCCCTCCACTGCAGATGACAATCCTATGTAATGAGTTCCCAGGTCACCCACACTTTTGCTCAACATGGCTACAGATCAGAGGTTCTTACAAGTCTCTCCTCAGGTTGTTATAGTGACTCACAGAATTCAGGGAAACACTTTACTTATTATTACCAGTTTATTATGAAGGGTATATGTATGTGCGTGCACACACACACACGCACACACACACACACGCACACACACACACCTGGCAGGAAAAGCAGCAGAGAACACAAGTTGCTGGTTGTTAGGTAAAAAGATGTTTACCCTTCCTCCTCCACTGTCACTCCCAGACTCCAACACTAAAGGAGTAAGGTGCTATTAAGGAAGAAGAGGAGATATCCCAGTATATAATATACCCTATTCCTGGGATATAAAGGATATATATATATTTTTAAATATTTTATTTATTTATTTGACAGAGATAGAGACAGCCAGTGAGAGAGGGAACACAAGCAGGGGGAGTGGGAGAGGAAGAAGCAGGCTCACAGTGGAGGAGCCTGATGTGGGGCTCGATCCCGTAACGCCGGGATCACGCCCTGAGCTGAAGGCAGACGCTTAACCGCTGTGCCACCCAGGCGCCCCTATAAAGGATATTTTAAAGGGTACAAATGAAGAGCTAAATAAAGAGGCGCACACTGTAGGGTCCTCATGGAGTCTGGGGTGCACCACCCTTGTGGCATGTGTATGCATCCACCCAACCTGGCAGCTCTCCAAACCCTTCCATTTGAGTTTATTATGAAGACTCCATTGCATAGGTATTATTGATGAGATCAATGGCCATTGGTGATTGACCCATCCTCCAGTCCCCTCAACCTTCTGAAGAGGGAGGTCAGGGAGTGGGGCTGAAGGTAGGTTCCAACCCTCTAATCATATGATTCGTTCCTCTGGCAACCAGCCCCCATTCTGAAGCTATTTAGGGGCCCATCAAGAGTCATCAAGAGCCCTTCTTCACATGAACATAGATATCATTGAAAGGGGCTTATTATAAATAAGAAGATACCCCTCTCACACTAGCATTCAGGAAATTCCAAGGGTTTTAGGAACTCTGTGCCAGGAACCAGGGATGAAGGCTAAAGATACATTTCTCATTGCCCCACATTATCACAGTGGCCTTCTCTGTTACCTGTCTCATCCTTTAAAAGCCCATTCAAACGTTCATTCCTTCACGTGATCCCAATATTCCCAGAAATGGCTCATAACTCTGTTCTGAGCACTTGTTTGCCCCATCCTGCTATTGCTGAATAATGTGGCTGTCAGAGCTCAGGATCTCGGGTCAACCAGGCCTGCTCTAATCTTCGTGGTGCTGCTTACAAGCCAGATGACTTGTTGCAAGTCACTTAGCTTTCTGAAGCTTCATTGTTACATAGTGATAAACAAAGTCAAAAATAACAATGTGTAATTTGTGTGATGTTTAAAAAGGATTAAATGAGATAATGTGCATAGCTGGAACACGTAATTGCTCAAAAAGTTACTGGCTGACTCACCTCCTAAAGCATAATATTATGAAAATATGCCAGATGTGGAATTTGAAAATCCAGTTACCAGTTTTGCACCCTTTGGCTTTACAGTGCTATGACCTGGTCATGATAACTAAACTCATAGTCCTTTTATTGCCTGTGCTACAAAGTGGGATGAATTATAATGCAAGTAAATATTTGTGGGATGAGAAATTTTTCGGTAAAGATATTCATAAACTAAGATTCTTGGTAAAATATAAACAATGACTAAAATGAACACTTGAACAGAGGAATCAAGTTTTGTACATCTTCGCATTTTGTTCATTAGATGAACAGACATTAATTACATAAACAAACATGAATAATGGAGTGACTTATATATAAAAAGCTTTGGTTGTTGATCAAATTAACTTTGATAGGAATTCTCCATTTCTCAAATACAGACACTTTCCAGATTCTGTTGATTAAGAAAAACCCTCTTATCTTTATTACTTTCCCTTGTAACCCAAAGCCGTTCTCCTATTTGGGCCCTGTCTCCTTGGAGAGTAACTGTAAGTACTGCCTACTTGGCTGCTTTGCCTCCAGGCTTTCGTTCTACTAATCCATTCATTACCAGGATGTAGAAAAATCCTCCTTAAACACTCATTTGGCCATACCACTCCCTTGTTCAAGAACCTTCAATGGCTTGTTTTTTTTCTAGCAGAACAAAGCTAAACTTCTCCCCTGAATTTTAAAATCCTCCATCTGTTTCTGCTCTTCCTAGGCAATATTATTTTCCATTATTCCTTAACAAGCTTCCACTGCCCTACCGAGACAGGTATATTTTTTTGTCTCTAGTAAACTAGGCCCTGAAGATAAAAATTTGCATAAAATATTCAGTAGCATGTTCTTATTTTTCTCTTACCTTCTATGCTTCTATGCATGCCATTTAAGTCTCCTGGAATGCCTTCTTCTCTCCCATCCCCTTACATAAATCTACCCAAACTCTATGAGCCAACAAATGTTTTTACTCCTCTATTAATCTTCCCCCTTTCTTAATAGCACTGCATAGTCTTTTAAAATAGTCCGAACTAGATGATTTGGTCACATGGTATATGATTCAGAAGGTACCATGGGACATATAAAGTTTCTGCCCCTCAGTGACTACCCATTTCTCAGCTCCCAGAGATGTTCTATGTATAAACAATATTATATATGGCCTCCCCTCATCTCTTCTCCACCCCTCTTTTGAGTACAAATAACAAAGGGAGTGTTGAAGCTGTCCCTAAGGAGGTCATATTCCATCAGCAATGTGAATGAAGCAATTAAACGTGTTGGGTGAAGATCTGGGGAAGGAATATCCCAAGTAAAGCAAACCACAATTGCGAAGTCCTTCGCATAACAGCAAGCTTGCTGTGCTCCAGGAGAAGCAGGGTGGCCAGTGTGGGCTGCTAAGGAGGGTGTGGATGAGGTCACGGGGGTGGGGGGGCAAGGGAGGTATATGGTTAAATCAAGGAGAGTGATCTAAGCCACAGTAGGAGTTTGGCATTTATTCTCAGCTTATTGAAAATCTATTGTAGGATTTTGAGCAGAGCATGCTATGAACTATTCACATTTTAAAATGACCGTTATGGATAGTCTGTTGAGATTTGACAACAGACAAGTACAGAACAAGCAAGGAAGATCTTTATTGGTTTCAGCTGAAAGGAAGCTGTAAAAACACTTTCTTAAATGGGTTTTGATATTGCAAATCAACTGAAATTCCAGAAGACTTAGACATTAATGGCATTACTATATATTGAAACCTAAAAGATATAGGCAAAGTGGAACTTGGGGAGAAATTCATAATAATAAAAGCATCTATTTAAAATGTTGAAAGTGAACTGAACATTTAACTGGGCAAGACTCGGATTAAGAAAGTAGGTAAAATAATTTAGGTGGGAAGGACAGAGAAAGCAATAAGCAGGACTAAATGTATACAAAAGAAGACTAAAAACTGGTTCTTTGAAAAGACAAGTGAGAAGGAGAAAATTGGAAAGCCTGAAGAAGAAAGAAGACACATTGATTCCTGTGACAAGTAACTTTGTGAGGCTTGTCCAACTCACAATTCCACCTTTTCTAGGCCTCCAATGTATAGTGATTGTGTGTTGGTAGTCTCATCCATGGTTCATGGGCCTCTCCCAGTAGCTGCCTTTCACTGAGCAAGGACTAGAGAACTCCCCCAAGCTGGGCCAATTATGTTTTCTCCCTCCTGGAAATTTAGCACTTAAAATTATGAGAGATATGGGGCACCTGGCTCAGTCTTTGGAGTGTGTAACTCTTGATCTTGGGGTCGTGAGTTTGAGCCCCATGTTGGGCAAAGAGTTTACTTTAAAAAAGTTAAAAATAAAATCCTTAAAAAAATAAAATTTTGAGAGAGACTGAGCATTATGCTTTCCTCATTTTTATTTTCATGATAGCCTTTTTCTTTTACAAAAAAAAAGGCATACACCTCACTCAGTGGTAAATTGCACCAATGTGTAAAAACCACCAAGGCGCCAAGCAAAGAACTGTTAGAAATATTAATGTTAGCGTTGAGAAAGTAAATCCCTAATAATTGGGTAACAAATCTTCTTGCAAATCAGGGAATTACTTTTTCATTGAATTAAACAAAATTTAAGGAGAATCTAATAGAATTTCCATTGATAAATCATTAAAAATAATTTTTAAAGAAATACCAATAAGTAATTTTTGTCATATAGCCAATAATGAGTTCAAAGAACTAAATAACTTCACTATATCAAAATTCCTTCTAAAACCAGTTTAAATGTATGTGAATAAGCTTTCTCAGCACTTGTATCTGGGAAAATGAAAATAGGGATAATATGAATGTTGAGCCCTATCTCATTTGAGTAATAATAACACTCATCACTGAATTTAGGAATTAATAAAAATTGGAAAAAAACAGAAAATCTTTAGTCTCATCTGTTTCACTAAGAAATGCAATTTCAATTAAAGTTTGCATTTTATGATTGATAATTGTCCAAACTTGTGAATTTGTTTAAATCAGTTGAGAGCAACTAGTAATTATATAATAATGATTAAAAAATCATTTAACACTTAGAAACTTATAGTCAAAGGAAAGTAAACATTAAACTTACAAGCATAGTTTTCTCATAAAAAACTATTAAAGGCTAATAAAAGATGCTCGAGCATAAAAATATATAATCACTTTGGTATAAAGTTTTATGGGGTTAAGTGAAATATCAAAAGAAAAAAAGAAATAATGTAAAATTTTTTACTGATAAAAACTTTTTAAAAAATGGATTGCGGTGGGTGTCAAATCATGATGGTATTTAGATTCCACTGGATACCTTTTAAAGTGATAGAACAATTGCTTTTTTAAAGTTCTATATTTACAGTATATACCTACAATTATCTTTTTGCAATTACTTGAGTTTACAATGCAAAATCTTAATTTTTAATTTAAAAATTCTTTACAAATATCAAATCATTATGTTGTACACCCGAAACTAATGTTTATATCAACTATATCTCATAAAAAAGTTCTTATGGAGATATGTAAGCAAAGTGTTTGATGACCTCTATTTTAGAGAGACCTGCGCCTGGAACTGGTGCTACAGAACCTGTCCAGGGAAAGCCTCTTCCTTTCACAAAGTAAGTTACATCCTCAATGAAAAGAGCCTTAACAAGTGCCAGATTTTTATACCGTACAGGTTAAGGACCTATGGGCATTGAGTTTGAACCCTCAATAAGCTGCTTGCTTTCTGTATGATATTGGACAAGGAACATATTTATTTATTCCTCAGTTTCCTCACTGAAAAAATACAGCGCCTATCTCAAAAGTTGTTGTAGGAATTAATACAGTGCCTGACATACAGTAAGAATCTGAAATATCATTTGTTTGTGTAATGAAGAAATGGGCTCTAATTAAAGCTATAGAAGGGAATATTAGCATATTTTAAACAAGTGACTGATAAAATAATTGTGAAAAACTGAATTGGATTTGTCTCTAAGAAAATATAAATTGCTAACTTCTACCTTTAGAAAGTAGGAAGCCTGAACAGATCAACAATTATAGAAGAAAGTGCTACCTGAAAAGGTATTAGGATTTGATAATTTGATGAACAAGTTCTCCTAACTTGTATAAGATGTTAAGGTTTTTAAAAACGGGCTCTAAAAACAGGACAAGGTGGGGGTGGTGGTTCAGTTGGTGGAGCGTGTGACTCTTGATCTCAAGGTTATGAGTTTGAGCCCATACTGGGTGTGTGCGATTACTTAAAAATATAAAAAGAAAATCTTAAAAAAAGTAAAAATAGGACAAGGTGGAAATTGCCTTATTGATACCAGCATGATACTGATAACAAAACCCGTCACACAAAGAACTCATGTACACAAGCGCACAAACACAACAAATCCCTCTTACAAAATATGATTTAAAAAGCGAAGTTTACTTTAGGAATACAACCGTACTGACATATTAGAGAAACTGTTGCTCTCATGGGACTAAAAAAAAGAAAGCCAAATACTTATATTGAGAACTGCTGATGTAAGAGATAGCAACATACAGGATATTCCTGGACAGGAAAGCTCAATATGTACTGATACCAATTTTCCTTAAGTTAATCCTAAAATGGAGTGTAATTCAAATAAAATTTCAATGGAATCATGATTTCACATTTTATCTGAATTAATCAACGTGTGCAAGGAAATGAGCATATTCAGACACCCTTGGTGGAAGTGCCATTTGCTACAATATTTTGCGGGGGATAATATGGCATTACGTATGTAGGCGAATAACGTGCATAGACTTTGATCTAGCAGTGAGGTAGATGTGAACTGATTGGTGGGGATCTTAGTAAGAGAAGAAAGCATGTTGAAATCTATGCTTAATATCATCTCATTTTGCTAAAAATCCATATTTACATATTTAGATGTATTTGGATATACAGAGGAAAATATCTCAAAAGATACATATCCAAGTGTTAATTCCTGAGGCATTGAGAACTCTCTACTACCTACTGCATACAGTTTTGTAACATTAGTTCTGTTTTTTTTTTTTAACAACAGAACACAATTTTTGATAATTAAAATGAAAGTCAGGTCTTGGGGAAAATCATAGGTTGACAGTGACTATTGGACAAACATGTTACTTAGCTTGGAATTACAGTCAGAGAGATATAGACTAATGGGGAGAAGTCAGACTCGGAAAATCCTCACAGCCTCTTTCCATGTAGTAATTAGAGACAGATCTGTGTTAGAAACCAGATTCACTCTCACTTCATGTAAACCACACTATAGCTTCTGCAGTCAAATATTTAGACCTAAGTATAAGACCTTATGTTGGTCTCATCTCATGTTACCTTGTTAATTTAAACTATTCTCCTCACCTTTATCCAGAGGGTTTGGGAACTTTGGGTAGATCAAAACAACATATTTTTCTTTCTAGTTTTATGACAAGTTACATATTTATCTAAATTATTGCTGAAATGATTTCATTGTATAGAACTAAGGACAGAGTATATTCGAGTTTTAGTGTTAAAAGTCTCCTCGTTTCTTTGGGTAAGTACCTAGTAGTGGAATTACTTGATCATATGGTAGTTGTATTTTCAACTTTTTGAGGAACCACCATACTATTTCCCACAATGGCTGTACCAGTTAACATTCCCATCAACAGTATGCAAGTGTTCCTTTTTCCCCATATCCTCACCAATACTTGTTATTTCTTGTCTATTTGATACTAGCCATTCTGACTGGTATGAGGTGACTTCTCATTGTGGTTTTGATTTCCATTTCCCTGGTCATTAGTGGTGTGGAGCATCTTTTCATGTGACTGTTGGTTATCTGTATGTCTTTTTTGGAAAAATATCTATTCAGGTCCTCTGTTCCCTTTTTAATCATATTGTTCTTTTGGTATTGAGTTATGTAAGTTCTTTATATATTTTGGATATTAATCCCATCAGTAGACAAATGTCGATAAGGAAGATGGAGATATGCACACACGCAGTACGTATCATGCAGTCCTAACAAAGGATGAGATTGCATCATTTGTGACACCATGGATGGACCTAGAGGGTATTATCCCAAGTGAAATAAGTCAGACAGAGAAAGACAAAGAGCATATGATTTCCCTCATACGTGGAATCTTAAAAAAACAAATGAATAAAGAAACAAGCAAAAAGCAGAATCAGAGATAAATACAGAAACAAACTGATGGTTGCCAGAGGGGAGTATGGTGGGGGGAAAGATAAAATGGGTGAGGGGGAGTGGGAGAATCAGGCTTCCTGCTATGGAATGAATAAGTCATGGAAATAAAAGATCCAACAGAAGGAATACAGTCAATGATAGCATTGTATGGTGACAGACAGGAGCTACACTTGTGGTGAATATAGCATAATGTATAAACTTATCAAATCACTATAGTGTACATCTGAAATTAACATAACATTGTGTGTCAACTATACTCACATAATAAGAAAAAGAGTCGCCTTGTTTCAAGAGTATTTATTAAAAGAAAGTCACACTTATGCAAAATTGTGATGTCAGCCATTGATCCTTGAGATATTCCCACATTCCAGTCTTTCCTTTTGTTGCTCTGCCTTCCAGTCATAGGATAAAATAAAATGCTCTGTTCCCCTCCAGATGCATTGTCCTCTCTGTTCTTCCCCAGTTTTTCCCCATAGCTATTCCTGCCCTTAGATATGGACCTCACCTTCTGTCAAATTGCTGTCTCTCTCATCTCTCCTCAATATCTCTATCATCTGTTTTTTTTTTTTCAATACAGGCAGCTGCCCTTAGTTTTCACATAGATATGATAAACACTTTTCTTTTAACAGCTTTACATGTTATCTCTCCCAGGAGGTCTAAATTTGCACAGAGAATTTAACTGCAAATCTTTCCATAGAAATATTCCAAATAAAAAAGTAAGATCACTATAAACCAAAGGACTTGGGAAAATAGCTTAAAGCACCCCAGCAAATACTAAATTTCTTTGAAGCCCCATGGTTTATCTCTTTAATTTAAGCATTGCTGAGTTCTACTTCATTATGTTTATTTTAATATGAAATTATGGCTTCAAATATGAAATAAAATGAATCATTTATTCCACAAAATCTTTAATAAAATTGACTCTCCATCTCCAAGATGTATTCTGTTAATACCATCACTTCTCATGCTTCCTTGCACACCACCTTCCCAAAGCTCAGTATTTACTACGTCACTTTCACATGCGTTTGTGTTTGGGAGTATGTGTGTGCATAAGTGGGATATTATTTTGTATTCTTATTTGGCAAGGAAAGGTCACCTTCCCAACGTTTCTTAGGAGCCTGCAATGCTAACGTGTAGGAGTTATATGTAAAGAAAGCAAAATATATGCATAAGCTCCTTCCTAGGATTCTGTGCACTTTTGAAAGCTGCATTTCAAAGAGGCCGTTTCAGTGTCTTAGGAAATTAGTCACTGGAAGGAATTGATGCAGGCTTTAAAAGAAATGGAAGTTCCCAGAGAGTGCTAATGCTCTGCTGGAATGAGCATCAGTGGGCAGGTAAATCAGTCATACAAAATGAAATTATGTATGCACCTATTAAAGATTACCTTCGTGCTAAATAAATGAAAAATTTTCTGATAGACACATTGCTTGTAATTGAAAGTCCTTGATTGCAGGGGCATAATGACAGCAGAAACTTGAGGCAACCTGTTTGAATGAATTCTTTTTATAAAAATATTGAAAACACAGATTAAGAAAGGGTTCCTCACTTTCTTCCAAATGTTTAAAATCACAGAGATAAAAGGAATAAAATAAATCTTTTAGTACTAAGTCATCTCAGAGAGTACAATCTTGTTTTTGTTAATATAAATACAATTCTTTCAAAGCGTTATTTTAAATAATTTAGCATGTGTGATCTAAATAATTTACAGTTACTGGTTAGATAACAGATGTTTACTGGGGAACCATTTCTGTGAAACAAAAAAGGGATATCTTTCTGGATAAAGGTGAGGGGGCACCTACAGGGTAAAGTCAGAGGATGTAAGGGAAAATCAAAAGGAAAATCCACTTTGAACAAAATTGAGGGGCTTTGATAAGGCTGGAGGGTTTTAAATGACTAAGAGAAATAGTTTGCTGGTAGAACTGTCACTTAGAAAGCTTAAGATGCTGGCTGTGAAGGTCTCACCGAGCAGAAGGTTGTCTTTTCACGGAATCATTAGAACAAAGCAAGAGAAGGAATCCGTATCCTAAGAATTAGTTCAGATGTGGTGGATGGGGGATGGCTGAGGTACCAGCAGTCACTGCTGAGAGCGGCAGTTCTCTTGTCCTTTTAAGTTTCTTTTTTTCCCCTCTACCTAACATTTTATTATTTTTTTTTATAATAATTTTTTATTTTGTCATAGTAGTCACCATACAGTACATCCCTAGTTTTTGATGCAATGTTCCATGATTCATTGTTTGCATATAACACCCCGTGCTCCATGCAATATGTGCCCTCCTTACTACCCATCACTGTCCTATCCCAATCCCCCACCCCCCTCCCCTCTGAAGCCCTCAGTTTGTTTCCCAGAGTCCACAGTCTCTCATGGTTCATTCCCCCTTTTGTTTACACCCCCTTCATTCTTCCCTTCCTTCTCCTACCTATCTTCCTGCTATTTCTTATGTCCCATAAATGAGTGAAACCATATGATAATTGTCTTTCTCTGCTTGACTTATTTCACTTAGCATAATCTCCTCCAGTCCCGTCCATGTTGCTGCAAATGTTGGGTAATTGTTCTTTCTGATGGCTGAGTAATATTCCATTGTATATATGGACCACATCTTAATCCAGTCATCCTTTGAAGGGCATCTCAGCTCCTTCCACAATTAAGCTATTGTGGACAATGCTGCTATGAACATTGGGGTGCATATGGCCCTTCTCTTCACTACGTGTGTATCTTTGGGGTAAATACCCATTTCATCACCATATTCGGTTTCCTTCTCATTCCTTGTTTTTCCCATCATTCTTGTATTTTTCCCTTGTTAAGTCCACAGGAGTAAAAGGAAGTGGTAGAGCTCTGCTCAGCACAAACTTTGCCGAGGCAACTCTTCTGTCACTTTGGCACCTGAAACTCAAAAGGAGAGCATTACATGTCTAATTTCTGCTTAGCTCTGTGCTGGGGCCAAGCCAGCTCCAGCCAAGAGACTTCGTAAATCATGGCAATAAAACTTCCCAGCAAAGAACTTCATGGCTTTCTTACATGCTATATTTTTTTTCTCCAGGAACAATTCCTCTTCACATATAAGATTTCCCTGTCCCAGCACGTCCTTTTTTTGCCAAAGCCTCCTCTTGTCAAGTGACAATGAGTCCACATGAGGCAGTAAGTCACTTTTGACCTCTCATTTCACTTCATTTTGTCACAAGTGACAGGTGTTTAAGCCAAACCATTTCCCTTTTTCTGCAGGACTGGTGACCTTGAGTTTGTGGAAGGTGAATTTTTCTATGCAAACGCTAGTGCGGAAGTAAATGATTCTCTCAAAATTTCCTTCCTAAATACTTCACATGGGTCTAATGCCATGGCTTCAGCGTAATTTGTCATCTTCCGTGCAATGAGGGCTTAAGGTTTAGGTGAATGTTTTATTTTTTCCTTGGCTGGTTTTCTCTTTGCTCATTCAAGCAAAGCTTGTGCCTTTTCCTCTTATTTTATTCTTTTCTGATTCGTACACTTGCCATGAGTGAAAGGGAGTAGAGGAGGGTGTGTGTTGTTGTTTGAAAGATTTTCCTAAAGGATTTTAATAATATCTTCAAGGATAGTGATTTTATGTGTCTACAGACAGGGTAAGTGAATTAGGTATTTTGATTTGTTTTTGCTTTATAACGTATGCTACTGAATTCTTTCCCACATTTTTGGAGCTTTCTGGTTTTACATGAATTTGGTTTCTAAAGGCCAACACTAGGGGTCACCCTTCCTTATTTTAAGGTTTTAGTGATTGCCTAGAACCCACTGACAGTCCATTTATCTCAGAGGAAAGTAAGCAATTTTGTAAAGGAAAGCAAAAGTCTTTTGGCTCTAAGATTGCTAGTAATTTTGCTTTTTGTCCTTCCTCTGTCATGGAGCCCAGATTTGTAACAGAGTTTTATGAATGAGAGAATGCTGTTGAGTTTTTTTCCGCAAAAAATATTTTGAGCATAAGAATTAACTCAGTTGATTTGAAGCAGGACCCTATAGACAATAAGCATTTTAGGTATAATATATATAAAAGGTTTTACTTGAAACCATTAAATTTTAAAATGAGTTCTAAATTTGATAATTTACTTATAAGTATGACATTAATTTTGCTTACTAAAATAGTACAAATATCTTTATAAAACAAAATAGAAAATGGGAGGAGTAGGTAATTAATGATTATGCATATCCTAACTATAAGTTTCTAAAAATTATCTAAGAATGAAACTGTAGACAAAAGTATATACTGAACCGTATCATGTTGCTTGTTCACGCTTTCTTTGGTCTGTGTGTGTGTGTGTCTGACCGAAGGAATATTTCCATCTATAATAATACTAAGATTGTGTAGAGTTGCAATCAGTAGTTCATAGATTTGCTCCACGGTTCAGTTTTGAAGCTAAGTCTTATAGTTTTATTAGGAAGCTTGTATCTCTCAGTACCTATCTCTTCTCCGTTGGAATATTTCAAACATAATGTGACTCTAAAAAAGATCGCTTAGCATCGGAGAGAGTACTTCTTCTTCCAAGAATTTTGTTTAACAGCCTTAAATTCTTTTTTCTTTCCTTTATAACTCTTACCTCTGCCTGCTTCTCCCTTATGTTTCTTCCTGGTTGTGAACTGACTCCCATCGATCTTTCATTTCAGACATGTAGGTAATAAAGATAATACACTCCATTATTAAATGTGTATTATGTGCTAGGCATTAAGTCTTCACATCTTTATGTTATAGGTCGAGAAGCAGAGGCTCAGTGGAATAAGAATGCTGGAGGTAGGCTCTGAACTGAGGCTGCCAGGCTGCAGAAAGCATCTCCTAAGCTCTGGACAGAGCCGAGTTTGCCAGCTGACCACATGACTATGTTACCTGTCACACGTGTAGAAATACCCAACAAGCACCCAGAGACACATTAGGTGGCAGATAGAAGGTTATCTGTAACCCTCTGAAGATGCCATTTCAAAGGAATAATTCCAGTTGTGGCATTTCGGACCTAGTGGTGGGATGAATAGGGCAGATGGCTATTTGAGAACAGTGGAGATCGCACCACACCCTAAGCTTTTCCTGCATCCGCTTAGAAGGAAGAGTCTGTCTGGTTCAGGTGTTGGCAAGACGGGCAGCTTCCATGGCAATAACCAGGAGAAGATTCCGCTGCTTGTTTGCCTCGATGGTCTAGTGTGTTGAACAGGAAGAAGGGAGTGGTGAAATGATTTAATGACATTTCATTGATTCTTGAGCTAATTTTTTTTCCCTCTGGATAGGTTTTCCCAAAGCCAGAGCAAGAACAAAGGTCTCCTTCTTCTCTGCTCCAATAGCAGTTTGTGTGTATATATTTGCTATAATTTTCTCATTCTCTCATATTTATGTCTTTAGTTTCCTACTTCTGCACCTAATCTAGCTCACTGAAGGTGAGACAATGTCTTAGTCTTTATACATTCCTGACATGTGTCATAATGTCAGACCTATGAGAAACTCAAAACAACGGGTGTGAAGAAATGAACTCTCCATTTTTAAAGGACTCTTCGCCATGTTTTGCAACACGAGGCTACGAGAGTGCTGAACACGAGAGAGGTGGACTGGGGCTAGAGTGCACGTGAGGGTGCAAACGCAGCAGGCCATAGGTCACTGGGAGAAAGACAAGGAGAGACGGCAAGCCCAAATTGAGTTTTCAGAAAGGGAAGGGAAGTGGTGAGGCTCATCCCGTTCCTGGACCAGGGTAGCTGTTCTGTTAATTTCTAGATGGCAGTCTCTATATTGTACTTGAAAGGTTAAAATAATCTTTCACCAAATTGAGTTTGATATAAGTGATGAAATTTTCCTCACTTCATTTCCAGAGTTGACTGAAACTCGCTCTGGGGGCCGAGGAAGCATGGCTTTGCGAGCTGATGCCTGTCGAAGCATCTCTGTCCCCGCAGCCGCACGTGCTGCTGCTTCTGTGCTGATCTACCCATGAAATCGGCCAGTTTCCCATCTTTGCCACCAAATTTCCCCTCACACTCCGTATTTTTTAGTGTAGAAATTCTCTTTAGACTGAAAAGGCCATCAAGACCAGTCATGTGCTCACTCTATACCGGCTGTGCTCTCTCCCACGCACCAGCCCTGTTTCTCTCCTCTTTCTCTGACTAAATCCTGCTCTCTGCCTCATGTGGCCATGGACAGCAGGTGGATCAAAGAGAAGAAATGAACAGGAAAGATCTTACATGGCTAATGCTTCCATAGGCTAACACTGAGCTCCCTGGGACTTGATGTGGTTTCAAACTACCTTTTTCTTATAAGGCACTTTTTGGGGGTTCCGCGTACACTCTGCTCCTTCCACTTCACATAGCTGAGGTCTCACACCTATAGTTTCCTTGTGAGGGAGAGTTCTCTGCTCACCTTTATATTTAAACAGGCATCACTCTCTAAATGGTTTCTTTAAAGGCATCCTCTGGTTTTGACGTGAAGACAGAAGAACCCCCAATTCCTTTTCCCTTGTGTTGGGGGAAGGTCAGCAAACCAACTCTCCAAAAATTCACCGTTAAGTTTCTCCAACCCTTTTATACGCTCAGTATGGGTGAGGAATTGAAGACCCCCTCCCCCAAGCCAATTCCTCTCAGCATTTTCTGAAAATCTCATTTTGGGGAGGTAGTCTTGCACCTGACTTTGATAGGTGGTCTCAGGGCTTTGGCAAAAAATTGAGATTAAAACAGTTCAATTAACATCCTGCTAATCAAGTTATGGTTTGTGCTAATATGCTGAAAAAGAACTAAACCTCCACGTGGTTGAAATGCTTGCCCAGTATTACTATCCACTAAATGGAACAATTTACTTATTTTTATTGTGGTAAAATATGCATAATGTAAAATTTGTCATTCTAACTGTTTTTAAGTGTAAAATTCTTGGCATTAAGTGTATTCACATTGTTGTGCATTGAATATACTTCAAATCAAGGTCTTTCTACTCCCAGGGTGTGTGCATGTTTTGTGAGTCTGGAGATTTTTGTTCCATGTTTATGACACTCTAGGCTTCATGAGAGGTTCACGAGGCTCTTCAAATACCCTCTTCTTTTTTCTCCAATCTTTCTCTTCTACTCGAGCATCTCCTCTATATCTAATGGGTTTTCTTGTATAAATATTTCACTTTTAAGTTCTATTCAAAATCTGCATTCATTCAAAAATAATTGAGTGCCAAGTACTGTTTGAGGCACTGGGGTTAAAGCAATGAATGCCATAGACAAAAATGTCTGACCTCCCAGAATTTCATTCTATCAAACTTCTTTTGCAAATCCTTTGACTCAATAATCATACTTCTAGAAATTTATCGTATAGGAAAGTTTGCTCAAGTGCACTGAGGCTTATGTAAAATGATATTCATTGTAGTACTGTTAGTCATGTGAAAAATTAGAAACAAGCTGAAAGTTCATCAATATAAAACTGGCTGTATAAGTTATGGCATTCATTGTGCAAAAGTTTCCTGTAGGTATTAAAAATAACAAGGTAGGTTTGGGTCTGTATGTTTAGGCATAAAAGATTATTTTTCAATGTATATACATATTTGCATAGGAGAAATTCTGGCAGCATATACATAAAAATGGTTTCCTCTGGAGGTGGAATTATGACTGCTTGTCCTTTCCTTGTATACTTCTACGTGGTGTGAATATGTTTTCTAAAGGGTACGCTTTGTTTGTATCGTCAGAGTTTTAGAAATGTACAACCTTATTAGTAATTTTAAAAATTCAATTTAAACAACATGAAATACTCATTGTTGTCTTTCAAATCGGGTTAAAAAAGGAAAAGAAGACAATAGCGGTGTTGTCAAAGGTGTGGGGAAATAGATACTCTAGTACGGGGATGTACTATAGACACCATTTTTTCTAGGGAGCAGTATTTGGTGGGGTCACTTAGGACTGTCAAGCTAGTGTGTGGCTTTAGACAACACTGCCCCCTAGCGGTCATCATTGTCTGGTCATGCAAACTTCTAAGTTCCAAGACGCTGGTAAGTAGGCGCTTAACTAGGAGTCTGGGCACAGAGTCCATGCATGGGGCATGCTTGACTATTCACTAAGCCACCAATCTGTCCACCCCCAGTCCTTCCTTTGTTATCTGAGAAAAAGGCCAGTGATATGAAAGGAGAGAATGATGTTATCAAGCACCGAATATGGAAGAGTAAGGCTCTAGAAAGGGAGAGCTTTCTTGTTGACTAAGTGAAAAAAGCACCGGTATTCAGAGATCCAGAAATGGGCAGTGTGTGGGCAGCTGAGGGGCTGTGGGAAAGAGAGGGAGGACTGGAAGACTGGGTATCATACGGTACCGCAGAACTGGCTATAGCTCCCTCCACCCCTGTAGCCCAGCAGTTATAAGAGTTAGGAGAATAACACTCCCTCCTAATTTGTGTAATCACACTATATTAGACACATTTGTATTTGCAACAGGGAGGCCAGTGTAAAAGATCCACGTATCAAAGGCCAAAAAACATATCTGTTTTTCTAAAACCTCCACTTCTAGGAATCCTAAGGAAAAGAACTTGGTATCCCCACAGATTTAAGCACAAGAGTGATTATTACAAATAGCAGAAACTAAAACCCAAAACTGAGGGATTGGTGAAATATATTTATGCCTTTATCATGTGGCTGGATACTGGGTAGCCTTAATAATCACCTTGAAGAATACTTACTGTCAAGGTAAAATATTAAAATATTTTTATTAAGCAAAAATATCAGGTTGCAAAATAATACATAACCAATTTTGTAAGAAATATAAAAAGCATGTATATATTCGTATAATTGAGAGAATACTGTATATGTACCAAAAGGTAAACAATGGTTATCCTGGACAGGTGGGATTTTTAAATGATAGATAATTTTTTCTGTATACTTTTGTATATCTCCAAATTTTTAAAATAGACATGTATTACCTTTATAGTTAAAAAATATTTAATCTCGGGAAGTATCAATGTAGGTACAATTCATATTCTTCCTTTCATGCAATTGTCCTCAATAGTTTTTTACTGCTGTAATTTAAGAGTCAATGATTTTAGAGCCGAGAATGTGTCTTTGAGATTATCTTCTTATTATTTAATCAGAAAGAATGAAATGATATATGTCATATGTTTTAAAAAATATATTTTAGTCTTTTATTTTTTAACTAAGAAGAGTGGCATGTGTAGGTTGGGGAAGTATTCTTCTCTGTAAGATGGAACTAATGCCACTATCTATTCTGTTGGTTCTTTGAGAAGTAAATGAAATTGATTCCTGGAAAAGACCTGGCTCATAGTAAGTACTTTGTAATTATTACCTATCAAGAAACAATAATATAATAGACGTGCTGTCCTATATGCTACATGATATTCTAATATCATGTCTTTTATAGTATTGACTCACTGCTTTCAGCATTTAGCCCTGGTCATGTGTGCAAAGAGTTTCAGAGTTAAATTCTTAGTGTACCTCCAAGTGGTTGGGTAGAGACTGGTGAACAACGTGTCCACCATTTAACGATTATTATTCCTCATTTTTTTTTTTTTAAAGATTTTATTCATTTATTCGACAGAGATAGAGACAGCCAGCGAGAGAGGGAACACAAGCAGGGGGAGTGGGAGAGGAAGAAGCAGGCTCATAGCGGAGGAGCCTGATGTGGGGCTCGATCCCGTAGCGCCGGGATCACGCCCTGAGCCGAAGGCAGACGCTTAACCGCTGTGCCACCCAGGCGCCCCTATTATTCCTCATTTTTATTTCCCCATCAGATAAATCAAACCTGTCACCAAAATCCATATGGATGCAATGCTGTTAAATTCTGTTTGGCTCTACATTTGATTTCATTTTAATCAGTCGTTGAAGGAAAGTAGCATCTTCTTGGCAAAATATCCTAAGATCTGTGGATTTTTGTTCTTTAATGAGCTTGCTTCTTGACGTAGCAAACTTTGCTCAAATTCATCAACAGAGTAAACAAAGCAGAAAGCACTTCCGAGTGGCTCTATATTCTACTCAGAGTCACAGAGTGAGTAATACTGGTGGACAGATAAATTAAGGAAGAGATGAGCAAATACAAAAGGCACAAATTACTACTTCATATTCACAGCAAAAGTCTCTCGTATCCACACGTATGCTTAGGAAATTCAGAGGAAGGCTGAGTTTTAACTGCTAATAATTTTACTTTATTTCAATATTGTAATTTTTCTAAATAAATAAATGGTAAAGCTCCTATCTATTTTTAATGACATCTTACTAAAAAGAAATTAGCAGAAAATAAAAAGGATCTTTAAAGGCATTCAGATTTTTTAAAAAATTTTATTGTTGTTTTTGGGTGAGTGAATTGAGATTCACAATCTTAGTATGAAGGGTGATTTTTGTACTTATTTTTTGCAATTCTTCCCTGTCAGTGAAAAAGCTATTGATTGGGCAAGCCAGACTTGTTACAATAGTACAAATGTACAAAGTTAAATGCATTTATTCAAATGCAAAACACATACCTCTATATAATTACAAGCCTATTAAACTACAGGTAGAAACACCTAATTTCAATGGAATAAATTACTAATTTTGAATAGTTTGTCATGGGAATTAGAAAGAACAACTTTTCAGGCTATGAATTATTTATCAACAAGAAATAATCATCAAATGGCCCTTTGCTATTATTATGTTTATGGGGCCATAATTAAAAAAATAAACAATATTTGAAGTGTCAAAAAAAAAAAGTAACAAGCTCAATTTAAATCCCTTATACAAAGAATTCAGGACTTTTACCCTTTACGATTTCTGATCTAGCAACTTTACAAATCAAAAAGCACAGGGAAATAGAGTGCGGGCTTGTGAACTTCAAGGTTACTGGACTATCCAAGCAGAGTCAGTCCATATTCTGAAACCATGTATAGACATTAGCTTACTGATCTTTTAATGCACATTTATTCTGCCAACGGGAACTCATATAATTATCTCTAGAAATCTCAGTGGTCTAACTTCCTTCACATTTTGATTTGGAATATGTAAAGCAAGCTTTTACTGGGAACTTAAGAAAATAAAAATTAATAACTGATTGATCTCAATCATATTACATAAGTTTGCTACTACTTCTAAAAATATGGTGGGTGCGATACCCTAAATGAACCTCCCAAACAAAATAATTACAATTCTTTTTGAATATTTAAATATCTTGAAATGTATTGCTTAGCTGTCCCAAAGGAAAGGAATTTAAGAAGGACAAATACAAAACGAAGTCAGAAACAATTGGAGGTAAGGAAGAACCAAACTTGCTTTCACACCGAAAGATCTAAACGTACTCTTGGCAGGGCAAATGGATTGCAGGCAATAGGATTTAAAGCCTAGAACCCATGCAGGATGCACACAGTCTTCTTGGAGACATTTGTACATGGCTGAAACCCTCATTTAAGGGTATAGGGTAAAGAGCAAGGAACCTACAAGGCTGAAGGGAACAATGAGTAATTTTCCTGTTTCCTGTCTCAACCTTTGCTCTGGGAAGAAGGAAAAAAATAATATGAGAATTTATACCCAAAAACCAACCCTCAAGCAGATTTAAGGTGCAAATTTATATCTGTTGGTCTAAAACATTTAAATGGAGAATACGGTTTTAAATTGTCTAGGGTTGGTAATGCCTCCAGGCAGTTTCCAAACACAAATACAATTTCTCTCTAGAGCAATAAAACTTCAAGCAGGTCCTCAAAGAATTTTCTCATATTAAGTTTACAGAAATATGAGTGCGAAGTTGAAAAATCTCAATCTCTCTCTCTCTCTCTCTCTCTCTCACACACACACACACACACACAGACACACACACAAAGAGACCATAGGAGAGAGCCAGATGAAATAACAGACTTCACCATCATGTTCAATACTTTAGACTTTCTTAGATACGCATCTTAAAATAGTAAGGGTAACTGGAAAAGTGTATACTGACAGAGGAGAAGGAAAAATGTGATGAAGAAAATGAAACTCTAATCTCAAAGAATATAAGAAATTAGTGAAAGCAAGAAAAGAAAACAGAAAAAAAAAATTCAGGTCACTCTCACACTGTTGGTGGGAATGCAAGCTGGTACAGTCACTCTGGAAAACAGTATGGCAGTTCCTCTAAAAGTTGAAAATAGAGCTACCCCATGACCCAGCAATTGCACTACTCGGTATTTACCCCAAAGGTAGAGATGTAGTGATGCAAAGGA
The DNA here is from genome assembly GCF_023065955.2 of Ursus arctos. Lineage (NCBI taxonomy): Eukaryota > Metazoa > Chordata > Mammalia > Carnivora > Ursidae > Ursus > Ursus arctos. The sequence continues at coordinate 33,731,988 of NW_026622797.1, read as the reverse complement.
GCACCTGCACGCCAATGTTCATAGCAGTAATGTCTACAGTAGCTGAACTGTGGAAAGAGCTGAGATGTCCATCAACAGAAGAATGGATAAAGAAGTGTATGTATATATATACACACACCCACATATACAATGGAATATTACTCAGCCATCGAAAAATGAAATCTTGCCATTTGTAACAACATGGATGGAACTAGAGGGTATTATGTTAAGCAAAATAATCGGAGAAAGACAATAATCATATGATCTCATTCATAATTGGAATTTAAGAAACAAAACAGAGGAACATAGGGGAAGGAAGGGAAATATAAAACAAAATGAAATCAGAGAGGGAAACAAACCATAAGAGACTCTTAATCATAGGAAACAAACTGAGGGCTACTGGAGGGGAGGGGAGGGATGGGGAAACTGGATGATGGACATGAAGGAGGGCATGGGATGTAAAGAGCACTGGGTCTTGTACAAGCAAGATGAATCACTGAACTCTACCTCTGAAACTAATTATACACTATATGTTAATTAACTGAATTCAAATTAAAAAAAATTCAGGTCAATAACAGCACATAATCCAAACATAGTAGTAATCACAATAAATATAAATTTGTTAGGCTCTAATCATATAACTTCCCAACTAACAGGAGAATGTAATGAGATTCTAAGATTCTAATCCAAAAGGCGGCTAGAAATTCATGAAAAGAAAAAAAACCAAAGTAAATAGGACAATAAGAATACATAAGAAGATGATGCACGCCGATCCAACACAGTTATAATCACAAATATAAATGGACCAAAAAATACAAAATGAGAGTAAGAATTAAAATATCTGCTGCTTATATGAGATAATACTATAAAGATACACAATTTAAAAAATAAGAAAATGGTAGCGCCCCCCCCAAAAAAATGAAACCAAAGAAAGTATGTTATTTTCAGACAAGATAGGCTTTTAAGGCAAAAAGCATTATTAGATATGTAAAAGGTACTAAATGCTATTGAAGGGGTGTGGATGAGATATCCCCAAAGATGACACTTTGGTATAAAGATTATTTTGACTTAAAAGTAATAAATACTGAGCAGATGCAGGAAAAGTTCTCAACCTCCCCCATAACTGCCTAAAATTACAGTGAAAAGGAGAGTCTGTACCAGAAAGAGAGCACCTTGTTTTTCCAAACATTTCCTATTTCCTTTCACCTTCTTGCTAAATGAGCCTTCTTCTTTCTGTGTCCTCAACTACACCTCCCCCCACTCCATCTTCAGCTCATATAAGCTTCTTGTAGCCTCATTATCTTTGGAACTTCATGTCTGTGTGAATTCCCCATATATACGCTTATTAAATTTGATTTTCTCCTGTTAATCTGTCTCATGTCAAAGGAAGGTCTTCCTCCCCTGCACTATAAAATGAAAACATTAAAGTAGTAAATGAACAAATCTACTGTCTTAGTAGAAGATTTAAAAACCTATTCCTCCAGGAATTGATATTTTAAGGAGACAAAATAAATAGTAAAGATACATGACATTAGTGCATCTGATCTAACACAGAATGGAGCTCCCATGGTATCCTTACAATCACCTGGACAAACTCAGCACTGGGTATTTTATCATTCTCCACTGATGGGCATTACATCTATTACATATTTGTTTCCAGATGTGTGACTCTCTCTCTCTAGGCTTTCTTTTCTCTATTTGTTTATGCCTGCATTGAGATAATACATAATAATTATGATTTTTAAATAAAAACAATGGTACGACAGTATCCCCACATTGCTTTTCTTTTTCAAAACTTTATTTTTTATTGTCAAAATCATTGGCTTTCCGTATGAACTTTAGGAATAGAAAAATCAAGTTCCATGATCAGGATTTTGTTTGGAATTGCATTGAAATTATAAATTACTTTTTGCTACTGAAATAAAATCTCACTTCTATTATATTTTGTAGTAGAAGATTATTGATGCTTTTTTGCAATGCCTTTTATTATTTCTAACAATATGACTCTAGATCGCTTTTGATTTTCTTTTTTTTTTTTTTTTTTTTTTTTTTTTAAAGATTTTATTTATTTATTCGACAGAGATAGAGACAGCCAGCGAGAGAGGGAACACAAGCAGGGGGAGTGGGAGAGGAAGAAGCAGGCTCCTAGCAGAGGAGCCTGATGTGGGGCTCGATCCCATAACGCCGGGATCACACCCTGAGCCGAAGGCAGACGCTTAACCGCTGTGCCACCCAGGCGCCCCCGCTTTTGATTTTCTAATTAAACAACCATATTTTCTGAAAATTTGGCCAATTTTATTTTCCAATTCACATTCTTGAAACTCTCTGATTTTTTTTTTTTTTTTGTCTTATTGAAATGGTTGAAGCCACCAGTATGCTGTTCAATGGAATAGTAATAGCAGGCTTCCTTGTTCTCCTTCTGACTTCAGTGTCAATATTTATTATGTTTCCTAAGAATTTTTATAAGTCTTCTTTCTCCTGGATATAGTAATTCTCTTCTAATTCTATTTTTTTCTGTGTGTGTTTTAAAAACCATGAGTGTTGGGGCTCCTGGGTGGCTTAGTGGGACAAGCACCTGCCTTTGGCTCAGGTCATGATCCTGGGGTCCTGGGATGGAGCCCCATGTCGGGTTCCCTGCTCAGCAGGAATCTGCTCCTCCCTCTCCTTCTACCCCTTCCCCTGCTCATGCTCTCTCTAGTTATCTCTCCCTCAAATAAATAAATAAATAAATAAATAAAATCTTTAAAAAATAAAAGTAAAAACCATCAGTGTTGAATTTGGTCAAGTGTATTTCTCTGTTGAGGTTGTCATATGGGTTTATTCTTTTAATTTGAGTCAATGGTATCCTGCATTCATATTTAATTTTTATAAGACTTCCTTCTCCAGGTTATAATAATTCTTTTTTAATTCTATTTTTTTTTTTAAACCATCGATGTGGAATTTGGTCGAATGTATTTCTCTATCGAGATTGTCATATGCGTTTACTCCCTAGATTTGAGACAATGGTATCTTATGTTAATGTCAATGATCTCTTTGGTAAAACCAAATTAGACATACGTGTGTATGTGTGTGTGTGTTTAAGATACTGCCGATTATGATTTATATTAGGATTTTTGAAAAAAATATTTTTGCAAATATGCTTTTAAAAGATATTGATATTTAATTTTCCTTTTTCCTAACTGTCCTAGACCAGTCTTAGTATCAGGACTATACTCTTTTTTTAAAAAGATTTTATTTATTTATTTGACAGAGATACAGATAGCCAGCGAGAGAGGGAACACAAACAGGGGGAGTGGGAGAGAAAGAAGCAGGCTCATAGCGGAGGAGCCTGATGTGGGGCTCGATCCCATAACGCCGGGATCACGCCCTGAGCTGAAGGCAGACGCTTAACCGCTGTGCCACCCAGGTGCCCCTCAGGACTACACTCTTAAAGTAGTTGGAGGGTATTCTATCTTAGAAACATTTTGTTCCTTGAATTTTTGTGGAAGTCACCTTTTTGGGTGGAAAATGAGTAAGTAAATGTGTGTGTGTGTGTGTGTGTGTGTGTGTGTATACACACACTTATTTTTTTTTTTACAAAATAAAATTCTTTGTTACTGGTTTCTTCAGTTTTTCTACTCATTATTGAGTTATTATGGCAAAAATGATTAGTTCTTGTGTTCAGATAAAAAGTGATGACTTTTAAAAAAAAATTCATGAGAAACAGAGAGAGAGAGGTAAAGGCAGAGGGAGAAGCAGGCTCCGCATGGATCCCCTGGGATCACGACCCAAGCTGAAGGCAGATGCTTAACTGACTGAGCCACCCAGGTGCCCCCAAAGTGATGACTATTTTAAAGGGAGAAGAGAAAAATTAATTTGAGGAAAATGAGTTGGGTGCCTGCTTCTGTATATTTAATAAATATTCTAAGTAATTATATCAAAAATTTTTATAGCCTTTCTTATGTGTTTTATGCTTGTTCTATCTATTTCTGGTAGGGTGTCCTTAAAAAATTATTATGATATTTGTGGGTTTTAAGATTTCTATTTAAAATTCGGGCAGATTTTGCATTCTATATTTTAGGCCTATATAGTTATGTGCATACAATTTCATATTGTTTTTTCTTCTTAGAAGATTCTTTTATGATTGTATGACAACTTTCTTTATTCCTATTAATGTTTTTGCTTGCAATTCTATTTTTCTTGATATCAATATCAATATTGCTTCAACGTCTTTCTGTTAGTATTTGTGTGATATAGCTTTTTAATGCCTTTATTTTCAAACTTTCTGTGTTGCTTTATAGCTTGATACCCTAGGTAGAATACAGAATAATATGTATGTATTCGAATATATATATATATTTATTTAAATTTTTCTTTATGGATTTGGCAGTTAAATTTTTTCTTGTTTAATCCTAAATTAAAATAAATAAGTACAATTTTTATTCAAACCTATTTTGTTTTTAGTATTTCTCTTTCCCCACCACAAAATAATGAGGATCTTAGAACGATTTGCTCATTGAACAACACCTGAAACTTCCTTATCTTGTTATTTTAGCAAAGAACTTTAATTCCCCACTTTAAAACACAAAATTACTATTTTTCAAATGTAGTTAATTGAAATTAGTACACTATTTCATCAGTTTCAATGCCTTACCTCCTTGTTCACTTTTCTTTTGATAAAATACGTGGTTTAATTTTCTTTGAAAGAATGGCTAGTAGGTAAATGAGCTTAGATACTGTATGTCTGGAAACACCTTAATTTTACCCTCACTCTTGAGTAATAGCTTGATTAAGTTGACAGTTTTCTAATTTTTTTCTTCTTTCTGTCCTCAGATAATATTATTCCACAGAATTTTGAAATGCATTGTTGCCAATGAGAAGTATGTCTTCTGACTGTCATTTGTAAGTAATTTGTCCTTTTCGCTCTGGTTTTCAAGAGTGTCACTTTATCCCCAGTGCTCTCCAGCGTCAGTACATTGTGTCTATGTATGGAAGTTACCAACAAATCAGAGTATATATTTGGTCTGAAGCCTCATGGTTTTTTTTCTGTTCTGGAGAATTCTGAAGCACTTATCTCTTCAAATAGTACACGTCTGTCAGTTTCCCCAAGTGGACAAGTGTTTTAGCTTTTCAGTCCCTTCTATATTCTTCACTGCTTTGTCATTTTTATGCCTCCTTCTCTGAATTGTATTCTTGATGAGTTCCTTCCTTTATGTTCATTTTCCTAATCACTCCCTAGTTGTTTCCATTCCTATTTTAATCACACATATTGCATTTTATTTTAACGACATTATTTTTCATTTTTGGTATGTTTAAATGATCTTTTCATATTCACAATTTATTTCTTGAGGATTTCTAAGTTTTGCAATTTGTTAACGTTTAAAGGGAACTAGGTCTCTTTTTTCTGTTGCAAATATTCAACATATTTATTTTAAAACTCTTGTCCCAATTTTTTAAAAGAGACTGAAATTAATTGGAATGAATTTACATTCTAATGACTGATGTCCTTGGCTGTCTTTTAATGTTACATTTCTTTATGTGTTTTAGAATTTTCAGTGTTTCTCCCCGTCTATCTTTCCCTCTCCTTCCCTTACTTCCTCTCTGCTTCTCTTTTTCCCACTTTGTTACACCACCCTGCCAAGCATCTTTCATTTACTTCTAGCTGGTTCTCTGATCCTCTATTTCAGAAGCAGGTCAGATCATGACAATTAGTTCATGGCAGGTGGTGAAACTGACAATATCCAATCTATTCACAAAGCCAGTGATTAGTTTGGTTCAGCCTCCTGGAATAAGGTTGTGTATCTTTTTGTCTATTTTTCTAGCTCTAAAACATCAGTCTCTCGCACTGTTTCACATTTATATTCCATTTCTGGTCAATGGAAATATTTATTTTGAATTTGAAAGTGGCTATCTCATTTTGTCACTACCATGTATCAGGGGAGTTTATGAAAGGTGTACCCTTTGTACTTTTTTGACCTGGGTATTTGTTTATTCAACTTAATTTTCATTTTTTCTTCATTGTTTCCTGTCCTGACCCATATTCTGTCTTCCTGGTATTATGATCATTTTTGAAAGTTGGCTACAGGTCTTCCAAGCTTCTTTTAAATTTGTTTTGCACCTGGGTATTGAATTATGAATCACTACCACTCCCTTAAGAGTCCTTCTACTAGTGATAGAGCTGTTGTTCAGCCCCTCACCCTCCCTTGGTCCTCCGCACTTTACTTTGTGCCATGTTCTATTCTTCTCTTCTGTTCTTTTGCTATGTTCTGCATAGTCTCTGAAATGTAACATTTAAAAAATTTTTCTATTGATCACCAAAATATAGATCTTATTTTAAGGACTTGCAGTTTTAGCCACCTGGCAACATGGTCCTTGATTTTATGGGATGTGTTATTGTTAAGTGTGACCAGATCACATCTCAGTTATTCTAAATTTGGGTCATCCATACGTTCTTGGTATTTACTCTAAATCCTGAGGTTTTCTCTTTGCAAACACACATGACTCTCCCTTTGCGGGCATTTTATGTGTTCTAGTAGCTTGCTTGGCCCCAATTCCGTACCCACCAAAAGTGCCAGAGTGTTAATGTCTCCAGAAACAGTTCTCAAAAATACTGAAGAGGACATGTGGAGCTTTGACAGGTTCCTTGCTTCTTATTTGGGGTAACTCTGAAGCATGTTCTACACCCTCTCCCATAGAGCCTTAGTAGAATTTGGTTTCTTAGTAGGATTTGGTTTGCCCGTAGTGGTAATTTACTTGTATTGCATCTTTTATTGGTTTTCTTTTCTCTCCACTCTTCTGCAAGTATTAACCTGGATCACTTACCAGACAAATTACTTACATTCTAACCCTTCTGTCTGGGTTTACTTCTGGGATAATTCAAGCTCAGATATCAACCATCTGTCTACATACTCTATTTACCCAGTGTTCATCCATTCCTATTTGATCTCATAGCAGATATTGGCAGCACATTTTTTACTATCTCTTCTAATGTTTTAGTTTGCTCTTTACACACACGTCTGCTTTTTCTATGTACTGAACTATTTACCTATTCCTTAAGAGAAATCCTCTTATTTTTGCAAAATATGCAAGATCCTAGCAGTGATATTTAGTAACATTCCCCTTACCGACCCCTGGGACCTGATGAAGAGTCTCTCTTTGATCAAACTTTAGTCAGGTTCCCTTGAATTCCTTTCCCAAATAGGCCTTCACTTAGACTTCTGTGTTCTTTGCATTGTTTAGTTTTAGCAAGAATTGTATTAAGTTCATTTGTAAGTTCATTTAGCCAAAATCCCTCTACCCTTGATATCTGATTAGGTTTTTCATACTCAGCATCCCCCAGGTAAAGTCCGATCACCCTGGCCTGCCTTCAACAAAAATTCTGTTAGGTCAGTTTAGCTAGAATCCTTCCTTATGTAACCCTCATGTTTCCTCTTAGTAATTTTCCATCCGGAGGATCCCCCTTCCTGCTATTTATGATTCCTGCTATTTACTTTTCTTTGTTGTATTTGGAATTGAGCCCAGTTCTATACTGAGGTCTTTTTCTCTCTATTGCAATAGTCCTGAATAATATCTGCTGTCTAGCTCTGACTTTCTTTGAAATTCTTTGAAAGGGTTCCTCATTTTGGTCTTTCTTATTTTTCTTTCAAAACATTAAAAAGCTCCTAAAAAAAAAAAAAAGCTAAATTCACAGCGTAATCTTTACAACCAATGTTGCAGTTTGGAGCAGGTATGGGCAAGCCTATAACGTTCTCTTCCAAAATGGATTCTATGAGTTGGTTCATTTTGTATCAGCAAAGGTATAATTTCATGGTGTGTTTAGGGGATAGAAGACTAGACCTGTTTGCTTGACTTCAGAATTTAAAAGAAGAGAGAGGTGGATGGTATGATTGAACAATTGGTTTATAGGGTTCAGAGGCAGTGGTGTCTTACAGGACTACTATTTCTCTTTCTCCTTTTCCTCTTCCTCCTCTTGTATAGTGATAACATAATTGTTTAATGGGTAAAATGATAAATCTTTGTGAATGTGTTCTGCAGGCATAACTAACTTTTATAATGCCACAACTGGCAGGAACTTTCTAGTTTCCTCTGTTTTGTTTTGTTTCGGTCTCTGTTTTCTCTATTTCTTTTGGCAGGGAAGTCACATTGATTTCTGCTACAGAAAGAAGGCTAGATACTGTCACAAACTGCACTACAAGGCAATGTAATCTAAATAATCAGCTAGCTGAATGGATATCCTTCAAAGGCAAAGATACCACCAAGCAAGTTCAAAAGCATTTAAGCCCAACTTACTTTTAACGTTTCCCCAGTTGGCAATAGGCAAATATTGATACTGGCCGCTAAAATCTGTAAGTCAGAGAATAATTTTCATGGCTTTTGAAAAAAAATCACTGTAGTTACTTTGTCAGTTGTTGTTTCTTTCTATCTCTTTGAATTGGCTTATTGTTTTAGGCTTTGTCCCTCACTCAGAGGCAATTTTTATAGAAAAGAGGCTTTCATTTGCATATTCCCTTGAAGAATTTGAAGCATGTTTCCTTGGAAACTTCTTTGTCTGGAACAGTTATTTACATAAACAATGTTTTCATCAAAGTTAATGTTTCCAAAGGAAGGGAAATGTTAATAGTTTGTCCCAGTTAAAGCATGAATTAAAATACTTTTGTGCTGAGGTTCATCATGATTAGCAGAATTTGGTTACCTTTATCAGCAACATAGAATAATTTAAGAAAAAATAACTTTCCAAGGTAAGTATTACGTTACATGTTCTCTACATTGTATAATGATATCCCTCCTACTCAATTCAGGACTGGTAGGTGGAAAGTTAATTGAAATACTTGGTTAGTTTAAATGTCAATATAAGAAAAAAATAGATACACATTTTAACATTTCACTTTAAATTAAAACAAGTGGGAAGCCTGGGTGGCCAGGTGGTTAAGTGTCCAACTTTTGGTTTCGGCTCAGGTCGTGAGATTGAGCCCTGTGTTGGGCTACACATTTTGCACACAGTCTGCTTCAGATTCTCTCTCCCTCTCCCTCTGCCCCTCCTGCTCATGCTCTCTCTCTCTCTCTCAAATAAACAAATTTTTAAAAAATAAAATAAAACAAGTGAATTTGTATTCATTTGCTGATCTGTTGTTGGAGATCTAACACCTTTACTTTTGATGGGTCTGCTGAGAGAAGTTTTACTTTTTCTTTCTTATATAAATACACCTATAAGGTACTCTGTGATTTCCAATTTTGGTTTTCTTACTCTTAGAATGGGGGCTCATGTCCTTACAAAAAAATTGAGTACAAATGCCTTCTAGATTTTTTTCAAGTCTGTCAACTTCTTTCAGTTTTCTTGTCTATACTTCATACAGCACAAAATATATGTTAGCGACTCACAATTATGAAATCATTCAAAGTATTTAACTTAGTTTACATAGCAAACCCATCATCAATCACATTTCATCAATTTGCATAAAGTTTAATTACATAATTGTAGTAACAAGTACAACTGGCATAAACAATTTAGGAAATTCAAGTGAATCTCGGTAAGCATACGACTCTACTGGTGAAAGCATAGGCACTTAAAGAAATTTACTGATTACTACAGGAGAGAAGAACTTTTATATCTTTTAACATTCTGAGCCTAGACCTAAGAATTAAACTGATATAGATTAACAGCAGAAAAGCATACACATTTTATTTAATACTTTAAATGTTCATGGGAGTTTTGAAAAGAAAAATGAAGGCTTAAACAAGCTGTTAGGCCCCAAAGCTTATATACATTTTTAAACAAGAAAAGTAATTTGGGGAACATGACATGACAATGGGGCTTGAGCTAGGGGCAAGTGGAACAGCAGTATGACCTAGAAAATATGTGGGGGAAATTAATGGAAGAAAAGGATTTTCTAGTAGATTCTTAAGTAGGTCCTTTTTTTTTTTTTTAAGATTTTTTTATTTATTTGGGAGAGAGAGAGTGAGCAGGGGGAGAGGCAGAGGGAGAGTGAGAGAATCTCAAGCAGACTCCCAGCTGGACAGGGAGCCAGACACAGGGCTGGATCTCATAACCCTGAGATGATGACCTGAGCCAAAATCAAGAGTTAAGCACTTAACTGACTGAGCCACCCAGGCATCCCTATGCAGGTCATTTTTTTGGTGTCAACTCCTAGTCTCTGGTGACAAGACTCTTTTTCTCTTCCTGTTACAAGGAGGGCACCTTTCTCATGGGAAATTTTATGACCTGCTTTTATAGAAAGAGGGAGCTTGGAGAGCCCTTCCTTCATGTGCTGTTTCCCAAGTGCTTTAACTCAAAAAAATCAATATGCCAGAGTGGTGTATTTTGAGGTGGCATGTTCTGAACCCCTTCAGTACTTAGGGGTACTGAGCTCTGTTCTTGTCCTGGGTGATATAAGAGTGAATAAAACAGAGGAGAATTCCTGCCAGCATGAAGAGATTGGTTAGTAAGTAAATAAATATATAGTTTAGTAAATAACTATAGTCTCATGACAAATCAGGATGTTCTGTGCCTGAATACCTTCCCACATTCACAACATGCCTATAGTCCTTTCCCTACCTGAGATGTTGAAGTTAAAAGGTTTTACAATGCCCCCTTCTACATTCAATGTATTCAAAGGACTCTTCTCCAGTATTTATTCTCTGAAGTTGAAAAAGATGATCTGGCTGAAGATGTAACTGGTCTTTTCATTCACCTTCTCCATCCACCATGACTTTTTTTTTTTAACTTTGAACAATGTAGGTAGATACTTTGGTTTATGCTTTTCTCCAACATGAGCTCTTTGAACAGGAGTATTAAGGTACTTAAAGAATGGTTGACAGCATTCAAGATGCAGTGGACATTAACCA